>NC_059431.1:37358091-37987813 GCF_021028975.2 Sphaerodactylus townsendi
TGATTGAAGTGTAGCTTACGCTGTAATGATATAAGCAGCATACTACTTTGTACAAGTCTTACTGAATCAAGCACAAACTATGCAGGAAATATTTCCAGTGAGGCTTGGGTGAGAGAACTTACTGGGTGATTGTGCACTTTCCTTACATCTGTTTTTTCTGTACTTTGTTGCACTCCTTATTGGATGGCCATTTGTCTTATAGCTGACCACCCTCAATAACTCTAGCCCCGAAGGGGTAAGTGGCGGTATGCAGCACAGAACAGAAGCTCATTAGCATGAGATGGTATTTATGTGTGGAAATCAGAGGAAGAGGTTCATAAGTTTCAAGCTTGTGCCAAGGACTACTGGGCTATGCTATAATGTGAGACCTTTAATTGTTTAAAATTCTCCAGTAGGTGAGCTTAGTATAGGATCATTTATTAAAGTCCTATTCTGTTTCTTCCAGTAGCAGAATGAATTTTAAATTAGAAAGTTGCAAAGCAAGTGGGGCACATGAGAGGCAGCAGTTGAAGGCTTTCTAATGTAAAGAAATTAGGTAAGAACCAGCATGACCTAACATTACCAACTCCAGGCTGTACCTGGAAATTTTGGAGCTGGGTCCTGAGGAGGGCAGCTGCTTAGCAGGGATGGATCTCAGCAGGATATAATGCTTCCTCCAAAGCAGCCATCTTCACAATGTTGATCTTGCAATCTGAATATCAATTATAACAGAGGGAGATCTCCAGATGTTGCCTGGAGGTTAAGCAGCTGTAGCATGACTCATGCTACAAGTTCAGAGTTCTAATACCTTGATGACTGTGAGAAGAAAATGTTACAGGGCATATTTTGGCATGCAAGGTAAGTGCGATCTCTAACTGCTGTCTGTACAACATAGGAGTCCTGACATCAGAGAGCCAGCCCATGCAGTGGTTGGACTAGAATTCAGTGGGTGTAGTGACCAGGGACAGGGGAGATTCAGACCACAAGACCAGTGCGGGGCTGTGCAGGGCATTCGGGAGGGCGAGGCACACATGTGCCCCAGGAGCAGTTCCCTTCTGGCACAGCTCTGCTAGGGATTTGGGAAATCTGGGCTTAAATCCCCATTTTTTCCATGAAGTCCTAGATGCCCTTGACCCACTCAATCCTTCTCATGAAGTAGTGGTTGGAAAGAGTTGCAAACTCAGATCTGGAGAACAGGGTCAGTTCCCCACTCTTCCACATGGAAGCTGTTAAGTGACCTTTGGGCCGCCTCACAGTTCTCGTAGAACTCTCTGCCTTAATCTACCTCCCTTTAAGTAGGGTTGCCAGCTCTGCACTGGAAAATACTGGGAGATTTTGCGGCAAAGCCAGCTAACGTGGAGTTTAGAGGGAGGCATAAATGCCTTTGGCCATTTATGCACTTGTGTTCTTTTCTCACAGTGAGCTTACCTTTGCCATAGATCAGTGATCTAACCTTAGGAGACCAAGTGCCAGGGCAGAGCAAGGGGAACTGCACCGACACGCAGAGATTTCCCATGCCCCCGCTCTGCCCTGAGCACCACCAGAATGCCTCAAACACTGCTGCCACATCCCCAGAATGCTCCTTGCACATGCCCCTGCAGGGGTGTATGCCCAGTGCATTGTCACTTTGGCACTATGCCATTGTCACTGGTGATTAAAAGCACGCAGGCCCACAAGAGGACTCTGAGGTTACACTCTGGCATGAGTGCCATAGATTCGCCAAATCACTGCCATAGACTTCTTTATTCATTGTTTTGCCCTTTCCGGTTGCTGTGGGGCAGAGCAGGAAGTTGTTCAGTTTTCAAAAGCTGGCAAAATGCGACTTCGTTGCTTCGCCTCCACAAGCAATACAGCTAAACAGAAAGTGTAAATGGGTTTTGTTGCTCCTTCCTGCTTCCCCCAGCTCACCCTCTTCTGACCACCATTTTCCCTCTTCTGGCCACCATTCCTGAACAATCAGAAACCCTAGTCTGGGGAGACTGGAGTAATCCCTCTTAGGATTTGCACTATAATGTTATAGTAGTTTATGATCTATGAACTTATCTTCATAGAAGCCATGATCCCTCCCTTACCCCAATCAGAATTTTAAACTGAATGGTGACAACTAGAAGAGATCTACAACCTAACCCTTTTTTCTTTTAAAAAAGGCATTGAAAGGATTTAGAAATGCTCAGACATCAAAATGGTGATACAGAGTACAAATGGATCAGCAGAGGACATTGATATAAATTATTATTTCATTAGTAAATGTAACCCTTGTTTAATGTATACTAAGGCTTTCTACCGCCGGAATAACTGAGATGCTGCTTTCCTTGTGTTCATCCCTTACATATGATTTTCTTACAGGTAGTTTGGAGGGGTTTCAGCAGCCTGCTTTATAATGGGTGCCTAGGTAGGCCAGATGCTCACTTCTTTATGGGAAAGTGGAGAAAATCAGGTAATTAGACAGTGCCATGAACCAAGTCCACATTGCAGAGCATTCCATAGATAGATCACTGTTCCCAAACTGGGCTACAGCAAACTTAAAACCATCTTGAACTGTGCAGGAAGCGGCGTGCGCGCAGGATTCACAGACCACAAGCTTTAGTGCAGCAGCAAAGGCTTATTTATTCTTTAGTGGGGCCATGATCCTGTAACTGGAATATCAGTTAATCACCTTTAGCAATATTTCAGCTTGGATCAGCTGCAAGAAGTAGGACAAAGTTTTTTGTTTGTGGTGCTCCATGTATGCCTCTGGAACACCTGCCGGTCCAGAGGGAGACTCCCCGAAACAGCAATCAGCTTCAGGCTCACATCTTGGCACCTGTAGGTTACAAGAAGTGAAGAGGCTAGGAGCCAGATTTCTTTCTCTCCCTTCCCCACATTTCTCAATACATTCATATGAATATTGTTTTTCAAACACATAAATTTCATTATGAAGAATAGCCTTAACTAGACTGTAACCTAAGATGGTGGGGAACCTTACCTTTCTACTAATTTATGGATTGAAAATTTTTAATTTTATGATTTGCACATTTTTTTAAAGTCCTGTTTTAATAGAAGCATTGGTGAATACAGTCATGCTCTTACACCAATTTCTAGGCATGGAGGCTTTTAGAGATCCGAAAAATCATTCATCAATCACTTGATAAGCAAGGCCATAGCAAGGTTTTGTGTATTCTGACTGCATAGTCTTTACGCCCAGTGCAGAAGTTAGCATTGATGTGGAATTCAGTCCCCCTATCTTTCATTAAAAAGAAAGAGGGGGTGGGTAGGATGGAAGCAGACGAGTTGCCAGCTGCCTGGAAAAAAATGTGAAGTCCCTTTAACAGACACTTAATAGGGGATACTATTTTCCAGATGGTGCTATTTTATCAGGCGCATGCTGTGAGAAAAGCGCTTCAATAGCCCATTTCCAACATCAAGCCTCTGTTGTAAAGGTGATAGGATTTTCCTCCTCAAGAAGCCAGGAGAGAACTTGAAACTAGTATATGCAGCACTCCTCATATTTGTAAAACAATGGATGATTTGCACTTTCTAAATGCTCCGTGGCTGTATCGGGGAGGCATTACCTGCTCGGGCGGGCTTCTCACCCACTGCTTCTGTAGTTCCCCACTGCTGCCTGGCTCTTTCTCAAGCTCGAGTCAGGGCCGGTGTGGGAAGCCCTGAATGGTTCTCCCACAAGCCCAGGGCTTTCCCATAAGCACCACTCTCTAAGCACCCGTGAGCTCTTCCTCGCAGTCTCTTTCACTCATTTACAGGCAGTCTCCTTTCCCGCGCTCAGATTGAGAAACTGTAATCTTGCTCCATTCCCCCACTCACTCTTCACTATTTTAGTTTTACACGGCTTTTAACACAAAACAGATGCTGGAGAATTGGCATCCTTACCTCCCCCCCCCCCCCCCATCTAAATCCCTTGTGTAAAAGCGACGGGATCTATCCCTCCACCCCACTGCCTAAAATGTAATTCTAAAATCTTTGTGTGTGTGAGTCAATGGTTGCCCTCCTGTTTGGTGACCCCGCACCGCTGCTTTTTTCTGCCAAGGTTTCTCCCTCCTCTTTACAAAACAGAGAGGTTTCTCCCTCCATTTTTTTTTTCCTGCACAGGTCGAGGGCAGGGCACTGCTTCTCAGCTCCTGTCCATTGTGGTGGGATGGGCCAGGAGCAGCAAAGTAGGCGGAAAACTGGCCCCTGCTTATGCTACAAGAGGAGTTTTTGCACGCTTCGGTGAAAGCCTCTGGACATTCATGGAGCAAAGCCATCGCCATGCGGGCTTCTGGGGTAGAAACATGGCAGCCACGCTGCAGCACCGGGCTGTGCAAAACTTCCCACTGCATCGGGGCATTCCTCAAAAGCTAATTTCTGACATGCAAAATGAGCCATTCTTACATGCTTTCTGTGATTCAAAGGAATACATAAGTTTTCAAAGATTTGCCTTTGGAATCAGTGATATATTTTTGAGAATTTCTATTTTACCACAAGATCTTTCTTAGCATGGAAGAGGTGAAGTAGGAGAGTGTAAAGACCGAAAAAGCATTTTCGCAAGTTGCCCCAAGGTACACAAGGGCTTTGTTATGTTCCTACTTCATTTTTGCAATTTGAAATTATTTGAATTAAAAATTTCCCCAACATACATCCAATTTAGATTTAATAAGCAGTGCTTTCGTCTGTTAATAAAATAACGGGTTATTAAAACATACTTCTTGTGGTTCAGATTAGTTAGTAGCTGTTGAGCCCTTTCAAAACACTTTTTCACGAGCAGCTGGAATTACTTTCACACAGAAAGTAATCATTTTAATAAAGCCATAAAACAAGCTGTTATTTGCAAACATAAAATTTAGAGAAGAAAAAAAGGCAGACAACCCCCAGCCACCAGTCATACACACACTGCTACTATCACTAACCACTAACTCACATGCCCTTTGAGAGGCCCTAACTCAGGGAAACTTTTTTTCTTCATAATTCCCAAGTTTGTTGCTTCCAGCCCAGTCACCAGCCTCCTTCCGCAATCTTTTAAACTCACCTTACCAAAGCCTCTTGGCTTTTCTTAGAAGGAGTGGAAGAATCCAGAAGCAGCCTGAAAGCAGCGAAGTTTCTGAAAGTGTAATCAATAGACAGTGACTGGTTTTTGAGGCTTCCTTTTTTTCGCAGAATTCAGCATATCTGAATAAAGACAGTAATGACAACAGAAGAAGTTAGGGTTTTAACAGCTTCAACTTGGAGACTAGAATTCTCACAGGCCGTCAAGCACAGGTAGTAATCATATGCCTGGAGGACGGTAAAACACCGCCTCTGTCGCCATTCCGCATTAGCGAAGGTAACGCAGCGCCTGGCGCCGCCTTCGCTAAGAGCCGTTCCAGCCGCCTGAAGAAGCCGGGCGTTTCCCAGAGCGCTTCCCAGTGCTCTTTTTTGGGGATTATCGCCGGCATGTGAGCCACTGCGGCCCGGCTTAACGGTAGCGGCTTTATGCCGCTTCCTACTCCGGCACTTCAATTTGTCTCGGGCCTCGCTGCGTCGCCCGAGTTGGGGACCACATGTTTTCCTTCGCCCTGCCGCCGAGCAGGCGTAGGGCCAGAGGCGTGACCTCGAAGCTCGGGCGTATACTGAGGATGCGCCTAGGTGTAAACAAGCCGGCGTTGTGCGGCACCGGCGCTATGCACCGCTGCTCGCTTCCTGGGACGCGCCCTCGCGTGTGGGCCCGGTCCCAGCGTCTTCGGGTCGGCGCGAGAAGCGCCGACCCAGCCGTTTCCGCTGCTGTGCGGAAACGACCACAGAATTATAATGGATCTCCAAACTACAAATATCAGTTCCCTTGGAGGAAATGGCAAGTTCAGAGGATAGAGACTCTAGGGTACAACATAGAGTCCGTCATCCGTCGTTATGGTATACCCAAGAGTCTAAGAGAAATGTAAGTCTTAGAGTGACATCACAACCTCGCTGAAATTCCTCCCATTCCCAAACTTCACCAAATACAGAAACAGCTCCCAAACGTCTAGGGATTTCCCAAGCTTCAGGGAAATTTGCCGGATGGTCCTGCAAACCATCCCAATGGATACAGACAGAATACAGAGCACAGTCCAACAGATACTGCTTCACGACAGCTCTTGCAGAGCACAGTCCAACAGATACTGCTTCATGACAGCTCTTCATGCAAGCATGGAGACTTGGTTTTTCACTCAGGGCACTCACAAAAGTTTAAAGCCCCCTAAGAAACAGCTCCTGTAAATGTGGTTGTACCAGTCAGACATTGGGTTGGATCCAGCTGGTGTTTTCAGCCAATCTCAATGAGCTATCCTGCTTTGTACAGCCTCTATTCCACATGAAGTCTGTCTATAAAGATCTCGCAATCCTCAGTGTAAACTTGGAAAATCTGGTTGGATCCAACCCAGGCACTGTTCCATTTGGTTGGATCCACACAACCACTTCTTATGGAGGGTTTTAGGTCAATACCACACAGTCCGAATATACCAGGCTGAAATATCCCAGTTTGGCCAAGAAGTTTGCACAGTTTCCATAAAGCAGGTCTGTCCCATGATATTTCCCTCATCCCAGGTTTTTCAAAAGCCTCTAGAATGGTTGATTCCCCACGGTCAAATAATAGTGTGATACTCATGTGAAATAACCAGGTTTTAGCAAGAACTCCTCACTGCCTGATCGCCGAACGCAGATTCATCCTGGTTCTGGCGCTCCCTCTCCCCCTTGTCGCATGTTTTTTCAGAACCTGCATGAAAGTGCACCTTATTAAAAAACACGCAGCGAATCCAGATCAGTGGGGAGGTTCGAGGTTTCAATCTAGATTTAATTTCCTGCCATTGGCAGTGATGCAGAGCCTTCCAACCAATCAGAGCGCAGTGTTTTGCACCGGTGGAGGCTACGTGGAGACGTGATTTCTGTGACAACTGTTAACTAAAATTAGACTTTTGTGCCAGCACAGCTGCATGGGTAAAGAGTTCTGAAGCCACGCATAAACAAAGCTTAGTGCAAAAAATAGCTACCGTCTTATCTACACATGTGCTTGGTAATGTAGCTGTGCAAAAAAAAAGTTTAAAAAAATTCCCGCTCCAACACAGCACAACAGCCAATCAGGACAAGGAAGAAAGAACCACTGAGCAGATTGTGTGTTTGATCGCATGATCGTGGGGAGTGCTGCACTGTTTGAAAGCGTGATAGACATGGATGTTCTCATCACACACATGCTGCAGTGGGGAGGGTGAAACCGTGATGAAAAGGTGCCGTTTCTTTTGAAACCTGGTTGTATCTGGATTTAATTTCTTAGTGGGGATTCGACCAATGTGATCTTTTCCCAAAATCCCACATTGAATTGCTTCCATGCAAAGGTCACAGTAGCAAAACCAATTTATTTTTCCCACCCCACCGCCTGATCTCTCTGTTTTACATCATGTCAGTTTCATTTCTGCTGAGTTGCAGCCCACCCTTTCCAAAACATTCCCCAAGCAAGTTTTCTGCCCTTTGACAGCTCTTCCAGGATCCAGGCAAGCGAGCCCATGCAGGAAAGCACAAGCGCACACCCCATTCCAGCTCGCTTTCACCAAGCACTGCTCCACTCATATCATACTGCAGAGAAGATGTGCGCATTGCTCATTAGCCAGAATGCATGAAAGGAGGAAGTGTTGAATATTAAACATTTTCTGCTTTATGTTATATCAAAATCCCTTTGTGACTCACAAGGGAGAGGAGTGTCAGCGACTGAACTTTAATTGTTAATACATTGGAATATGTGTCAATATTAAAATGCCCTAATTCAAATCTGGTTAAAAATATGTCCACTCCTGCTTCAAGGTCCAAAGCAAAGAGATAATTATAACTGCCACCATCCCATAGTTCTGGACCAGGAAGGGCATATCATTTGCAGAACACATTTAATGTAGGTCAAATTAAAATTTAAACCTGACATAATGTAAATATAAGGGCCATTTTTTTAAAAAAACTTTATTTCTTTTTCATTTTTAGAGAGTAGAAATTTCAGTTGTGTAGGAACATTTCCCACTAGGATTCCAAGCCCAAGACAGTGCAAAACTACCTTAGAAGGGGGAATTCTACTGCATACAGTTTTCCTAATATTGGGCTATGGAGCCAAGCGAAAGTCCCAAAATTCTCCTTTGAATGCAGCTGTTAGAGTGAATTCCTATACTCAGTGTAAAGTCAAGAAGTCAGTGGTTTATAACTAGAGTAACTCTGCATAGGACTGCACTATAAGGAATGTAAGGTTCTTGGATCTGCAAGAGAGTTTCACCAGGTGTATTTTATCTCAAGACACAACTACCGCTCCCCCCTTCTTGAATGCTTCTCTATATAACTTCACTCATACCAGACTCTTACACATATGCACTTCCCTCCCACCTTTTTCAAGGGAATTCATAAAAACTATTCTGCAGTCTTCCGGGAGCACACTCTTTCTCCTCCTTTTGTTGGTACCTTAAGGTGTTTCCTGTTTTCCCCAACACTTGCAGAAGCAAAAAATGATGAGTGTTTGCTAAGTGGTGTAAGAGCTTTTTGAAGTCAGAATGTTTGCTGTGCGCTCTTTATGTACTATAATGCAGACTGTGAGATTAAAATGAATCTTCTGTAGGTGCTTTATAAGTCAACTTTCTTGATCACATTCAACCTGTCAACAAAAGCCATTCATAAGCCAGTAAGGTCAAATAGTTGTTCAGCAATCTAGGATTCAAGAAAGTGAATGTTTTCCTGTGGCTTTTTGAGAATGCATCTTGATTAGAAGGCTGTTCCCAAAAGAATTGTGAAGTTTCCTCAATGTGACCTTTTCCAGTGATCTGCAAATATATCGAACCAGTAAAAAAATTGGTTCAAAACACAAGAATTAACCTTGGATTGGTTAAGAACTATGCAGGTTGAAAAACTCAAAGAAAAATGACCATGTCTGTTGGCCTTTAGTCTTTAGAATTTGACAGAAATTATGGACCTCACAGGTAGTCAATAAAAAAACCCCTGCCACGATAAAGTTTAACAGAGATTATGGGGGATTTAAATAGAAGCTGACTTGCACTATGGTACCAAATCGTTTTGATATACCATATATACTTGTGTATAAGCCGAGGCATAAGCCGAGGCACCTAATTTTACTACCAAAACCTGGGGAAACTTATTGACTCGCATATAAACAAAGTGTGGGAAGCCGGGAGGCAGAGGGAGCTCCTTATTTGGGCAGTGACTCCCCCTGATGTCACTGCCCAAATAAGGAGCTCCCTCTGCCTGCTGGCTGGCTGGGCTTCCTCAAACCCAGCTGGGAGGCAGAGAGAGCTCCTTATTTGGGCAGTGACATCAGGGGGAGTTTGTGGAAGCCCAGCCAACCGGGGTGCCTCAGGGTTCCCCCTTCACCCTCCGAGGAGGGCAGCAACAAGCAGCCGCAGCCGCAGGGAGGTCGTCCTGGGCCACACCCCCAACCTCAGCAGAGGCCTGAAAAGCTGGCTGGTAAGCGGTGACTCGTGTATAAGCCAAAGGGGCATTTTTCAGCCTTAAAACAGGGCTGAAAAACTCGACTTATACATGAGTATATACGGTAACTGATTGCTAAGCTGATCTTTTGAAACATCCTGCAAAATGGCTTTCTTTTATTTCCAACCAAGTGTGGCTGTGTGATATTTTCTCCTCCTTTTATCATTTGAACCTTCTCAGTAAACCAGGAGGTATTCTGGACTTCATAGAAGGACAGAGGACACTCAGAAGCAATTTTGTCCATGCTCCGGGACTCTTATGATTAAGGAATTCAGGATACCTTGCTTATCACCCAGGGAGATCCTGATCTCAGAGAAAACATTCTTAGGAAGGAGACATAGATTTCAGATTTCAGGCTGAGAGGTGACAGGTAGAATTGAGATATTTGTTTGCCCACCTGGGGAGAATGATAGATGGCTATTTGGATATCCGAGTTGGGCCCAAACCACAAGGTTTTGAGATGTGTGCCTTGATTTTATTGGAGAAATGGTGCAAAGCACTACTTGGGGAAAATAAACCCTTCCATCTAGGACAGAAGGGTTAAAAATTCTAAGCACTCCATCAGAGGTGAACAAGTTCAGAACTGGAGAACAGAAAACAACTGGAATGAAATCTGTCTTGTCCATCCCCTGTTTTGAGTCACAGGTAGAGGACAATGAGGTGCTGGACTTGACAAGAGGTTGGGCTGATGAAGGAGTCCATGCATACTTACACCTCTTTCTATCAGCTGGTTTTTCTATCTTCTATGGAATGCTGAACAACTCTCACCTACCTTCCAACCTTCGCCTCACCTTTCAATTGCCAAGTTAATAGTTGCTGGATGCCTCCCTCCCCTCTCCCCTTATAGTCACAATCAAGGAGAGATGGATAAGAATGTGAGATGTTGGTGAAGAGGAAAAGAGGAAAAAGGTGCAAAAGGCAGGATCCATTAGGGAGGGTTGACCTGTAGCCACTTTAAGAGGCCTCACAAGTCAAACTCACTCTTGAGTCCTAGCCCACAGGTTAGAAAACACCTAGACAGTTTCCACAATAATCACTCCACATTAAGGCCCTACAAAGGGCATTTTGATGGCTGCTCACCATTCTTATTGGCAGGAAAGCCCATGTTCTGTGCAAAGAGGTGCCATTTTTATCCCAACAAGACAATACATGACTCATACCATCTTGTTTACCATTTGGAGCTCCCACGCCTAATTTATTTGAAGATGACAAATCCTCATATAAGAGTAGAAAAGCTCTGGAGTTGAATCCACTCCGCCAAGAAAGAAACAGAAGGAAGATAATAGCCCCAATAAACCCCAACTCTCATGAATCACATTATCTAAAAGTCAAGTCTCAGGGCTTGATTCACGATCTTGTAATAATTCAGATAGGATTGTGAAATTTTAGTACGACCACAAGAATTACATGACTTTGAAACATGCCTGTTTACATAGTACAATTTATTTCCTCCCCATTATCCCAAGATGATTGTTTTAAGGGACGGCATTCTCAATTATCCTGCCTTTTGACTGTAATCTCTTGCAAGCAAAGCCTGGATTTTTTCCCCCTTATCTCTTTGTACAGTGTTCCAGTGCACTGGTTCCTGGACTATGCACCGTAGCTCCTAGGCAATATTACAACAAATATAAAATGTTATCAATAATACAATAACCCCTGAGGTTGTTATTGGCATTAGAAACTGTTCTCATGAATTTGAAAGGGCCTGAAGTTGTTTGTAATGCATTTCCAACCTCTGGCAGCTTATGTGAACTTTAGCTTCAATCATACGAACTTAAGCTTCACATCTTTATTCTTATAAATCAAGCTTCAAATACTTTTCCTTCACAGGGCTGCATTTTCAAGGACATTCCATATGGGACTGTGGTTTATCATGGCAGCAAATAATATTTAAGGTCTGAAAAAAGTCAGCAATACTCAAGGTGAAATCCGTGTGCCCTGCATCCATAGTGGCATCCCATATGCTCGCTCCATAAGCACAGGCTGTTGTAGTTAGAGTGTAAATAACTTGAACATATGGACCAAAATAATTGAAGCACTCTATGTATGGTCTTTGTTCCCAGATTATAATCAATGTGCTATGAAGTATTTTCTGGTGAGGGCCAGTGATGGTTGGGGTAATGTTAAACGGTTCCACCAAGCTTTGTGGGATTCCCTTCCTCTTGCAAAGCTGTAAGTATAGGAGGGTGTAGATTATGCCCCCAACATTTAGCAAAGCTGCCTCTTTCTTGCCTAAGGATATTTTTTAAATTAAGTACATTTTTAGAACATAAGAGAATTAATGGAAAAAATGAAAAGCTTGTTTCAAACAGTAATTTTGCAATAAAATTCACGCCTTTTTATGTTTCATGAAAATAAATTGACTACATCTATGGAAGACGCTTCTCTTATTGTCAGAGGATTGTGCCTGCAAGTTGTGTCTGGGTTGACAATAAGACACCAATATTCCACGGTAGCTTCTGAGTCTCTCTGTATTTCTGACAAGTAGAATAATGGATAACCCCTTTCCTGTGATTTCAAGGACTTGTAGAAGAATTATTGTGAAAATAATAAGAGTAACATGAAAGTGTCCCATTGACATTTGAAAGTGCTGGATGAAACCAGAAAACAAAGCAATATGACACAGAGATCAAAGACTGTCGCTAGGACACTAAACATATTTGTGTGGGTGAGGTTTCATTGAAGTCCACAGGTCATACCCATTAACTGTGTTTAGGATCAAAGTCATACAGCTAGTATAGAACAAGGAATAAAACCACTGTAAGTACAAATATCAAAGAAGTGTGCATTTCTAAGCTAAAGATCTCACAAAATCAAAGGGATTTTTTCCTTAAAAGAAAAGAAACAAAAACAGTTTAACAGATGTTGAAGACCTCAAACCAACTATCTGTTGCATCCTGTCATTGAAATTGACTTGACTAGTGGGAAGTGCTTTGAGGTCTGAAGTCCACCTCTTTCAAGTAAACTATCCCATGAAAGAAGGTAGCATCAATGGAGGAAAACTGCTCTGTTAATTGACAAAAAAGCTTTCTCTGTAGTCAAGACTGCTGCTGCGCAATAACCATAATTAGCAGGTTCACACAGTGTTGCTGACCATGTAAGTGGGGAAAGCTCTTGGGAACAAAACAGGAGGCCCTTGTGCTTTGTCACAAGAGAAAAGCAGGTTGAGCGGCAGGAAAGGAGAGAAGAAGTAAGAGAGGGAACATCTTTGCCCGCTATGCAATACCTTTGCTGAGGACTGTTCTTCATCTTCCTGCCTCAGGTACTTTATTAAGCTCAGCCACTGGCAAAGGTCCAAACCAATGGGTAGGATTCTTGGCACCTTGACTCTTAGCCTGTGCCTTCAATTGAACCAGCCAATGCATCCAGCGCCAGCCTGAAATGCATTTGCTTTGTGTGTTTTTCTGCTTTGTTTTGCACTGATTCATTTATGCAGTGCTTTTCCCCTTTCTAAACTGCTTTGAGTCCCTCCAGGCAAAAAGTGAGGTATAACTAAACAGTGAATAAATAAATATAATAAACTGAATAAATGCATGTAACCTACAACCAGTTCAAGAATAAAGACTTCCCCGGAAAAGCCATATGGAAGAATTGAGAGCGTGTTTCCTGGGGGACAGCTTTTACATTGTAAACCACTGTGCCCTTTGGATTAGAATTCTTTGGGGATGGGTGGGTTGTGTCATTCAGATTGATTCTGAACTTTTTTTACTTCCAAGTTCAATTCTGAGCAGTGATCTTCCTCCGAGTTAGGGCCAAGGCAGAATTTTTTAATCCAAGTTGGAGAGAACCTGGAAGAGGAGATGTTGCCTCTTGCAAAGGGGAAACACAACCGGGAGGATATAAAGAAAGCTGAAAGGAAACACCCTAGTCCTTTACATCCCCACCCTCTCTTGGCTTGACAGCTGGATATAGCCAGACAGGTTGGATCACTTCCTTCCATTCTTTATATAGCCTCATCTGGTGTGGTCCACCATGGTGTTACAAATTAAGGTGCTTAACTCTGAATATATATGTTCTGTTTCCTACTCATGCAATTTTCTCAGATAAGGATGGATTTTTATGCAATTTTTTTCCCAGCAGCTGCCTACTTTATTATGGTTCACTCTGCATGATTTGGCATCTTGCCTGGTTTCTGATACCAGTACCAATCTCTGTTCTGGCCTTTCTATTCAGTTGTTGCCAATACATTTTTCTTCTGAGCAGCTGTAAGAAGGCAACAAATCTCACCTTTTCTATCTTCATTGTTATTCATCTTAAATCAAAGCAATGAGGAGGAAGTTTAACTATCAAACATGTACGAGTACACATGGATTATGTTTCTTCTCCAGCTAACTTCCTAGTTAATGTTTTGTGTAAAACATTGATCCTTTTCATAAGTCAACAAAGAGCAGGAGAACCTGTTTTGACAGCCACTGGTGCACCTGCTCTTGTGTAGTTCACCTGCAATATTATCATGACTTGCTTATCTATCCTTTGTTCACCAGATTCTGTACATGATCTCTTCTCTGCTGTGAGGACTGTTTTGTTCTGAATGCCATGGCATGTTGTCAGGAAAAGAATAACATCAATGCATAACCCAAGACAAAAACACCTAGAAAATATTACTGCCCTAGACAGCAAACCTAAGCACGTTTGTTCAAAAATAAGACCTATTTTATTCAATGGCAATTACTTCCAAGAGACAGTTCTTAGCACTGCAGCCTTAATTTTGTCAGCATTTTACAATGCATATTTGTCTCTGAGTTATGACCATTGGGTGGAGATGAGATCATAATAGGCAGCCCAATCTTAAGAGGGAGGGGTTGATGGGCGGCAGCCTCACTGCCTCCAAAGAGGATTGGAGAGCTGCAGTGAGCAAAGAAAAAGGAAAATTTCCCCAATCACATTGCAAGGCCCCTATGCAGCCCAATGAGAGCAGCAAGTTGTAGGGAAAAAGAGGGGTTGGACTCTATTCTGGAGAACTGGATTTGATTCTCCATTTGAGTGGCAGACTCTAATGTGGTCAACCAGGGCTGATTATACACAAGGTATCCACTGGTGTGTGATTGGGGTGAATGTCTGTCATGGCAAAATTCCTCGTATGGATGTATTTTTTGGAGCTGCGCTTTCACTTTCCAGTCTCTCCCACAGCAAGTGAGACCACGACTAGTACAATTTTAATTTGCTTCACCTCCAGAGCAGGACAGATTGGCCAGTGAACACAGTTTTGTCCTGAACATTTTCCCTTTGCCCACGACCAACCTTCCCTCTCCCTCACACTGTCCATGCCTCCCCCCCACTCCCCTTTCATGATGTTGTCTCCAAGTCACAGAAAAGAAGCTCATTCACACAGACTAAGCCAAAACATCCAACCTCTTTTTATCATATTGATATATCAAAATATTGCTTGGAAATAATAAGCCTCTCTGCCTCCGGCAACAGCAGCAGTTGCAGCAGCAGCAGGATCTGTGAGTATGGAGTAGAGGGGAGGGGGAGAGAGTGTCAGTTTTAGGAGTGTCCCCTTCTTCAGAAGCTTGTGGTCCAAGGAATTGCTTTGCCTCTTTCTTTGTGAGGGGATTACAATATCACTATACCTGCTGTCACAGGTATATCAATATAACTGCAATTTAAAGGGTTTTAACAAGCCCTTTATCTTACAACTACTGAGTGTGAGGAGGTCTGTGCCTTTAAGAGGGAGGTGATGGGCAGAGTTAAGAGAACCAGGAAAAACCAAAGCCAATTTGAGACCTTAGCAAGCAGCTGAAGGGCAAGCAGTGAATCGCTCTTCATGTGTAAACAAAGAAATGCGAGGAGACCGCACTACAGCCCCACTGCGCAGCTATGAGCTCCGAGGTAACAGCTGCATATATAATGGGCCAGGTTTATTTCCCCACTCCTTCATATGCTAGGCAGTGGTGGGATCCAAAAATTTTAGTAACAGGTTCCCATGGTGGTGGGATTCAAACTGTGGTGTAGCGCCAATGGGGCTGGGCGGGACATGATGGGGGCATGGCCGGGCCTTCCGGGGGCGGGGCATTCCTGGGTGGGGCTGTGGCAAGGACGCAGCCATTGCGCCGGTCCTTGGGCAGGAAACAAATGTACGCAGGCGCAGGCTGCCACACACGCTGGTGTACGTCCTGCTAGACTGCTTCAAGTTCTGTGCGCTACTGCTGAGAGGAGGGGCGTAACTAAGGCAAAAATCACGTGGCAAAATCACCAATTAGTAACTACCTCTCGGCACACACAAATAATTAGTAACCTACTCTCGGGAACCTGTGAGAACCTGCTGGATCCCACCTCTGCTGCTAGGTGATCTTGAGCTAATCATAGTTCTGGGATGCTGTGTGGTTTCCTAGCTGTATGGCCGTGTTCTATCAGCATTCTCTCCTGACATTTCGCCTGCATCTGTGGCTGGCATCTAGAGAGGAGATCCTCTGAAGATGCCAGCCACAGATGCGGGTGAAATGTCAGGAGAGAATGCTGATAGAACACGGCCATACAGCCCGGAAACCACGCAGCACCCCAGTGATTCCCGCTGTGAAAGCCTTCGACAATACATTAATCACAGTTCTCTTCGAGGTTTCCCAGGCCTACCTACCTCTCAAGGAGTCTGTTGTGGGGAGAGGAAGAAAAGGAGTTTGTAAGCCACTTTGAGACTCCTTATGGTTGAGAAAAGTGAGGTATAATCCACACTCCTCCTCCTCCTCCTCCTCTTCTTCTTTTGCTTGCCTTTTTGCCAGTGTAAGTATATACCAGCAAATGAAGGTGTTCCCAGGACAGAGGGGGTCAGCAAGCTTATAAAAGTCTGCTCTACCTTGGGGACACCCCTTGGTGCCTGTGTGGCTGTGCAGATGAGTGTTTATTATTTATTTATTTATTTATTTATTTATTTATTTATTTATTTATTTATTTATTTATTATATTTATATACCGCCCTCCCCAAAGGCTCAGTTTGAGCTCTGTGCGGCTGTGTTTCTGCTCAGACATTGCATAGCTATGCAGCACCCCCAACCCCGGATGGCATAAGTGCCCCTGCACTGGCATAAATGCCACTTAGGTGGCATCTATGTTAGGTGGCATCTATGCTGGCACAGAGGCATGCTGCATTCAGTGCTCTTTCTATCCCAATTACCACTCAGGATTGCACAGTAAATCACTTACTCTTGTGGTAACAAAAATTCCCACACTGATAATGAATTTACTCCAGCATAATGTTACCATTGCACTGCTGATATTCAGTGCTAGCATAACCACAAAACTCAGGGTTCTTTGCCAGCACATGGGTCAAACTTGGGGAAAACATGCTCAGAAATTTAGGCTGATTCCCCATGAGCGCTCTGGTGCATGGTGGGACCAGAAGCGCATTGGGGCAAGAAATCTTGTTCCAATGTGCTTCCTCTTTGCAGTGCACTGAGAGAGGACGTGAGTCAGGATAAGATTTCTTGTCCCAGTGCACTTCCTCATGCCCCGTGTGTGCTTCTTGCTTTCTATAGGGAAAGCAAGAATGCTTCTGGTGCGATTTTTTTGCACCAGAGCTGGGCAAGGGCAGGGAACACCCTGCAGTAGGCAATCAGCCTTATATCCAGTTCTCTTTGTTCTTTTAATATCATTTACTCAATTTCTTTATAGTAGTTATTACATCTGTTTGGATATTTGTTCTATTCTTCTTTTATTTCCATTGCTTTCAATGGAAAACACATTTCTGGCTCTCCATTATTGTTTGCCACTCAGTCTGGGTGGAATTGCCAGAGCTTGTTTGGAAAGGATCCTAGCTGCCAATTTTTAAGCAGATGAAGAAAGGCTCCCCATTTATAGCCATTTTCATTTCTGCTGCAAGCTGACAGAAGAATGGTTTGGTTTGCGCATTTTCTCTCCTTTCATGGGATTTTCAAGCAGTGGGTGGGGAAGGAGTTTTTATCTTTAAACAAAATGTAACATTTTAGACAGGAGCTAAACCCTGTCATCCCTTTCACAATGGGTGCGAGGTAACACTAATTTGTTTTTCAACCCAAATCATTGCACATCTGCTGTACTTAAACGGCTAGAAGTGAACAAATTATCCTGTGATCACATAGTTGATTCTAGCTGAGAAGACTGAGAGCTTGAAGGACATTGTGCTTCCCACCTTTGTTTGTGTTCAATTGATCTTTGGTAGTTTGGTTAAGAGCATAGGGAATGTGCTGGCTCTGACACTACTGTGGCAGAGGCAAGTTAAGCAACTGCAAAAATTGCTTTCCTTCAACTCAGTTTAGCCATGAGGATGGCTTCCTACCTTGACTTGGTGGATCAGGCCACCTGAATCCGCACCATGTTAACATTAAGACTAGACTGTAGTGCAGTCTACATAGGTCTCTCCTTGAAGTCAACTTGGAGACTCTAGTTAATGCAGAATGCCACCGCTTGGTTATCAGGAACTACAGACAGACTCAAAAAGGTTGGGGAACCATATTAACCTATTATGAAAAATTTGCATTGTTAAATACAGTAAATTAAAAATGTGTTTAAAAGTATCCAAATATGTTTTTCATCATAAGAACTTTATTCCATGATCAAACTAATTTGGATTATCATTACAATAATAGCAGCAGAACATTTCTATAACAAAATGTTTCTCTGGTCTTTTAGACAACATTCTTTGCTCAAGCCCCAGGAACTCTTGCCCCTCCATGTTGATATATGCTTCTCCCATCTTTGGTTGCCAAAGTGAAAGTAAAAGAAACAACAGCATAGCAAATCCTGGCACTTTTGGTTGCCCATCTGAAACCAGTCAATGGTAGGTTTGAAGCCCCAAGGATATATATATTTTTAATTAGGAAAATGCTTTTGCCCAGTGGAGATTTCCAACAGAATCAGTTATTTGGTTTGGAGACTTTGCCAAGTGGGAAGTAGGTCCAACCTTCTGGTCAGATTCCAAGCTGAATAATGACATTCTTTTTACCTGAAATATTTCCTATCTTTTGGAATAAATGATATGTCTGTAATAAACAATGTGTGTCAATTCTTCTATTGCTTAGAATGTTTAAACAATAGAAAACAATTGGAAAGAGGTTTTTTCTCATAGGGTTGCTATCTTCTAAACTATGAACATTTGAGTGAATTGAAAGGAGCTCCTAATCAGTCATGAAACAAGATTTTTTTAGCGCTGCCAAAGGCAAAGTGTGGGAAAAGCAAACCTTGTAAAGTCTACAGCAGTTGAGGAAAGAGTGCAGTTGGCAACATAGAAAGGCAGGTTTCAGGTGGAGGTGCCAGTTCAGTTAAAACTTTTTAAATGGTCTGTGTCATAGTTTCTATCTTTCTCTCTGGAAAGATACTTGGAAGTACAGGTTGGCTAATTTTTTTAGACCATTTTACTTTAAACAAGTATTTATGCATGAAAATACATAGTATTACTTTAAGCAAAAGGGATAAGTAGGAAAAGTGGAATTGGAAAGTTAAGTTTAGCATGGTCTCAACTCTAAAAATCTTAATTGCCATTAAGTTTCATTGGAATTTATACTGCCTTTAATTCATTTGGATTTTGGATTTAGCTGTTTACTTATTTAGGTGCCTCCCTTCTTGCCCAAACAGCCTGAATAGCCCAGCTTAACCCCAGCCTTGGCCATGATTATTAGTACTTAGGATGGGAGGCTTGCAAGAAAAATGGGCTACCATGCATGTTAGCATCAAATTGGGGTCCGAGGGTTTCTTGGAGCTATCCTACCTTACAGAGTGGCCTACTGTGGATAGACCCACTGGTTAACAGAACTCCCCAAGGGAAAGTTGCTTGTGATCATATTACAGAACAGCCTCAGTCTGATGGAGGGTGATCGCAACTCACTCAGAGAGGGTGGGATTGTGCACTGTTGGGAAAATTCCTTCTATTCATCTATTCCCAGTGATACACAAAAATAGATTCACAGTTAAGTGCTGTTTATTCTGCAACAGGAAGCTAGAGCAGCAAACCTTCCCTCACCTGGCAAGAGACAAGAAACTTCAGCCTTCCTAAAAAATGGTCCCTTCCCAACCTCCTGAGTTAAGAAAGCCTCTGACATGGCAGCCCCATCCAAACAGTGGGGCACACAGACACAGCGCCATAGCCATGCCGTGTTCTTTTCATTCTAGCATACAAGCATTGCATGCTGGGAGAATTTTCAAAGGGTGAAACATTCTATCTGTGTCAAATCTCTCTCTCTCTCTCTCTCTCTCTCTCTCTCTCTCTCTCTCTCTCTCTCTCTCTCACTCACTGAATGTACTTCTGTGAGTTCAGTCATTGTTTATCGTTCCACTTGAAACCTTTAGCCTGTAATCTGTAAATGTGAAAAAGAATTACTTTGTGTTGTTTAATGTAACAAAGGCCCCTTCCGCACACTCAAAATAATGTGTTTTCAAACCACTTTCACAACTGTTTGCAAGTGGATTTTGCTATTCCGCACAGCTTCAAAGAGCACTGAAAGCAGTTTGAAAGTGCATTATTCTGCATGTGCGGAATGAGCCAAAGTAAACTAAGTTCCAACAGTTTATCTGTGGGGAAAGGGTGATTTATTGACCAGAGAAGAGTAACCAGCTGATCTTAACCGATGCAGCAACTTAGTCTCCACACTTCCCTGCCTACTCTGTTTGGGATCCTATGAAAGAAAGAAAAATTAGTGGATCCAACTTAACATTAAAACTTTACTTCACACTGGCCTGCTAAGGGCGTGGGGGAGGCTAAAAACACAAATGAGCCTCTCTAGTGCCAGAAAGCCCCCTTTGGGCTTAATGGACTTACACCACTCAAAATGGGGCAACTAGCATTGGCTCTTCCCCAGCCATGCCCCCAGATTGCCCCACTACACCAGCGTGTGACCCTGGCAAGGTGTTCAGCTCTCAGTCTCACTGCCAAGGAGGGCCACAGTGGCTACATGCAGGCAGATTCAGCCCTCCCCTGGGAAGTGCCCCAGGTAGGTCAAATCTGCTGGCGCAGCCCTGTGTCACCCCCAAGGGCATATTCAGCATCCCGCTTTGAACATAAGAACATAAGAACATAAGAACAAGCCAGCTGGATCAGACCAAAGTCCATCTAGTCCAGCTCTCTGCTACTCGCAGTGGCCCACCAGGTGCCTTTGGATGGAACTAAGAGCCACACAAACACACAGAAAAGGTATTCCTGTTCTATAAGTCAGCATGCTACTGTGCCTAGTTTTCTGGGATGGGCAGGAAACAACCCGAGCAGAATCAACTGTTTCGTGTTCTAAAGGTCCTCCTTTTATAGGGTGTTCAAATTAATGATCCCTCCTGTCTGCTTTATATCACCCTGGTCATGCTAAACACTTGCACATCCACATGTTCGCTGCACGTTGCAGGTGTTTTGGGGAGGACAGACCCTATCTGGACTTTTGGCACTACATGTTCCTCTATGACAGGCCTCTGATGGCTCCTACTCCTCTGTAACAAACAAGTAACCTTCAACAGCTGTAAGCCAGTCTCCTCGCTTTTGTTTCTGGATCTAATAAGATACACTTCTTTCCCAAGGAATAGACTGTTTCTGTGCTTCTAGGAAAGACAGACAAGCCTAAAGGATTTTTAACTTGGCTGTGCTCTGGCCAATAGAAAAGGCCTAGTTAAGGCTCAGGAAATGGCTCAGAAATAGAAGGAAAAGAGCTCTGTGTAACAGGGAAGATGGTTGGTTGTATGCTGCGGGGTTAGTTTTCTCATCTTTCACACAGAAGGCGGCAAAGCAGAGGCGTACCTCCCATTAGGCAAAGTGGGCAGCTGCCCTGGGCGCCACCTTGTGGTGGGCGACAAAATTGCAGGTTTGTGAGGGATTTTGTATTTTCAGTGTTTTTCCGTTTTTGGCCTGCAGGGGGCGCAGATTTTAGGCTAGCAGCACCAAAATTTCAGGGATTTTTTGGGAGACTCTCCTGATGATGTCACCCAGGTTTGGTGAGGTTTGGTTTAGGGAGTCCAAAGTTATGGACTCCCAAAGGGAGTGCCCCCATCCCCCATTGTTTCCAATGGGAGCTAATAGGAGATGGGGGCTACACCTTTGAGGGTCCATAACTTTGGACCCCCTGAACCAAACTTCACCAAATCTGGGTGGTATCATCAGTAGGGTCTCACGAAGACACTCTGAAATTTTGGTGCTGCTATCTTAATAATTGCACCCCTGACAACAGGCACCCCCTAAATTTCCCCAGATTCTCTTTTTAAATTCACTCCCTTCCCACCAATGCTTGTTTTCTTTCTTTCTTTTATTCTCTCAGTGCCTAATAAAGGTTGTTGTTGTTGTTGTTGTTGTTGTTGTTAAATCTACCCCCTTCGGCATGGATTTCAAGGGAGAATCTGAGGTCCCCAGTTTAAACACCATTTAAAATGATGCTGTTTGGGGGTGGATTCCAGCATCACTTGTTTAAACCAGGGAGCCCAGATTCTCCTTTTAAATCCACCTTAAAGGGAGAGTCTGCCCCCCCCCCAGTTTAAATAACATTGAAAGTGATGCTGTTTCCCCCAATTGGGGGGACTGGATACAACACCATAAAATGTTTTCATAGCAGTAATAAAACATTTTGAAAGCATTTTGAAAATGTTTTCCAAATATTATTTCGGCTGTGTGGCATGGCCCATTGCTATGTTCAGATTTGTGAGTTGGGGGATGTTCTATAATGTGATGGTGACTTTGAAACGACCTGGTGGAAAAAATTATTGTTTGGTCATGGTGGGGGCCACCCGTGGGGGGGGCATCAAACTCAGGTTTTGCCCAGGGCTCAAGTTTGCCTAGGTACACCCCTGCGGCAAAGGCAAAACCTCTGTTTGTCTCTTGCCTAGAATGCTCTGTGGATGGGATCATCATGAGTCTGTTGTAACTTGGCAACACATTCTTCTTAGTAATCTAAAATCCTGACTGTGTGAAGGATTTCAGCTTCCATTATTTCATTTAAATTCTGAAAGACAAGTAGAAATGTGCAAAAATTGTTTTTATTTTCTTTCCAAATGTTTCAGCCATTTTAGGTATATTTATTATTACCTATTTTGTTTTCATTACTAAATTCGTTTTCATTTCCCTTCATTTTCATTTTCATTCCCCATCCATTTTGAATGAAATTTTCAGGGACTGTGCTGCTCTTGCAAGTGTTCCTTCCTGCCAAATTTCAGGCAGACTTAAGAAAGGGCCTCAGTTTCACGGGTAATTAAATGAAAAACACATGGCAATGAAAGGCAAATGAGGAAATGAACGAAATGAATGGTAATAATTCATTTTGCTTTTTCCATCCATTTTTGTTACTCTATCAAATGTAATAAAGAACTTTTGGGGGTTTATAATTTCATTAGTTTAGAAATGAAGAAATCTCCAAGAGGTAGATTGGACAGAAGAAGAAAGTGACACTGGCACTTATTGTGAGGGTCCTTCTCACTCTGAGGAAGGGAGGGCAACTTGACATGTGCGATTGCCACCAATCAGTTAAGGAGGCAGGTTTTAGTGTCCAATCCAGTTGCGGGGGAGGCGGGGTGAAATGAATTGTGAAAGTGGCAGGGGCCCACACCAGTGAATTTGCCCACCCTGCTGGTGTAAGGACAGAGGTGGGATCCAACCAGTTCTCACCACTTCTCTAGAAGTGGTTACTAATTTTTTCTGAGTGCCGAGAAGGGGTTACTAAAGCAACCTCCCTGCCCAATAGGGACTGGAGATGCGTGTGTGCGGCGGCGCCACTGTTTGAATCTCACCACCATCGGAACCTGTTATTAAAATTTTTGGATCCCACCTCTGTGTAAGGGGCATCTATGACAGCAGATAGAGCAAATACACCAGCATCTAGGCGCTGCACAGCTCTGCAGCACCCAAACCCTGAAGTGCTCACCACCTGTGTCTGAGAGCACAGCAGCACAGCAGCAGGTGGGCAAGGGGTATTCCTGTGTGGAGGTTTAGTTGGCTTCCACTGGGCTTTCAGCTCAAGCACGCCCCCCTCTAAAGTCAGAGACTTACACCACTGTAAAGTGTGGTGTACGTCTTTTTCTACAGTTGGGTTTTTTTGGTTTTGCGGAGTCTGGAGGTTTCTTGTTTTTGCCTCCTTTCCATCCTTTTGAGGCAGCACGATGGCATCTTCGCTACACAGTCCCCAGCTGCTGCAAAGCTTCCCCCCAATCTAGATTGGGTTGTTAGTTTGAAACTTCCTGTCTCCAGTGGTGGGGATCACCCTAATCCTTAATCCGGGTGCTCCTCAAGCCATATAATAACTTCTCCGACATCTCAGAGAGAAAACTATAAAAATGCAAATATATCAGGTAAATACTGCACCGCTCTGAACCCAAAGAGCCAATAAGTGAGAAGACAGTAAGATAATTTACAATGTAATGGAAACATGTATCTATAGAGACATAGGGATGTGGTCAACCCAAATTACCTCCTCCCTTTTTTAGGGTGGGATAAGATGCTGTCCCTTCCTCAGAGTAGAAGGAATGTTTGCAGGAAGTGCCAATGTTCCTTTCTCACTCTGAGGGGGATGGCATCTTAGCTCAAAATGTCCAAAAGCAATTACTCCCATGTTGGGTGGGAATGGCTGACCTGTTTGGTTTGACCAACTAATGTGGTAGCCATCTGTCAAGGCTTCAATTAGCTGATGCAAGATATGTAAATATCAGAATATCGCCATTAAAATTAAAATTAGGTAAAATTAAAATTAAAATTAGTTGTCGTTATTAGATCATCATCTGTTTAATTTAATATACCGCCCTATCCCCGAAGGGCTCAGGGCGGTGAACAACATAAAATATCATACATAAAATCATCACAAAATTAATTACCATAGATACAATTAAAACAACAGTTAATACCTAACACAGTGTCCCACGAAACCCTTGCTTAAACCCTCCCCTAATGGGTCCTGATAGTATAAGAGACCCATATGGGGCAAAAGGAGGGGCAGGGGCAGGGGGCACCCTCAGCGGCTGGTCTCACCAAAGGCCCAGTGGAACAACTCGGTCTTACAGGCCCTGCGGAACTCTCCAAGGTCCCGCAGGGCCTGGACAGCTGGAGGGAGAGTGTTCCACCAGGCCGGCGCCAGAGCCGTAAAGGCCCTGGCCCGAGTAGAGGCCAGCCGCGTCATTGAGGGGCCAGGGACTTCCATGAAAAACACTCAGGTGGCAATATTAGTGACAAGGAACTACAATAGATATTACCCTACTGCTGTGATCCTTGTGTGCTGGAGCTGACTTGGACAGACAAGATATTGCCTGAGCTGTTTGCTCAATTTTGGACTTGAGACCTTCTACCCATATGGATAGGTGGAAGGAACTGGGAAGAAACTGAATAACCTAAATGAAACTTGGTTTCGCACCTGAAACCAGCATACATCACTCCTTCAGTTGGTATGGCGGTTAATAGAAGGGGAGTTGAAGCAAAAATTCTTAAGTCAAAAAATCATAATTATCCTTGTACTAATGTAGGGTTTGTTTCAAGTGCACCTAATCACAAGGAAGATAAAAGAGCCAGTGATATCAAGATTCCGAACTCTGAAATATTACCTGCTGCATTCACAGCTCAGAGGATACCCTATTTTAGATTTGAAGTGTAGGGTCACTGGAGCCAGCAGTACTGTATGCAGTCAGCAAGAAGTACGTTGAGTATCACATAATTTATCCATATTACTCATTGATGAGGGAGAAATGCACGTCTAGATATAGAAGTCTTGTCTACTGGATAGAGGTTCAGGAATCTGTTTACAGCCTGTTTACATCTGTTAATTCAATCAGATCTCCCCATCAGGAAATGGAGAGGCAAGGGGCCTGTGTTCTTTTAATATCTGAGTACATCAGAATCATGGAAGCAAACACCTCCTAAATGGCAACATAGTGGATTAAAGAGGGAGTAGTAGTTTAGATTATGAGATTCCAGCAACCACAAGTAGCTGGGGTAGGATTAAAACACATAGGACAGTATCAACATCTTTAGACCTGGGCCCTATACTTTTCTAAAACTGCCCCTCAAACAAGCTGGGCCATGATGGATGAAATAGCCAAAGAGGAGCCTATCTTTAAGAGATTTCCTCAGGCCTGATCATCTTCTTGTCTATGGACAAGATATATGAGAAGGGGCTCCCTGAAGGACGCTGTACAGCTGATGGTTCATGGTCTCTCATGGACCCAATGTCTCCTGAAAGAAGGGTTAAAACAAGTTCAACCTTCAGCAGAATCTGTGAAAAATAGCACTCTTAAGTAAAGGGCCTCTTGTGCCACCTCCACTTATATAAGTGGAGAGTTATTTTGGAGAGGCAGGTATGTTTAGGGAGGACAGGAAAAAGCACTGTTCCTTATATTATTTGTTTTGAAATTGTAAGGGAAGCTGGCTAGATGATTGCACTCCATGATCAGACTGTAGTGCTCAGCTGCGCCCGGGCAAGAATGATCTTGGCTCATAGACTCTAGTACAGGGGTAGGGAACCTGCGGCTCTCCAGATGTTCAGGAACTACAATTCCCATCAGCCTCTGTCAGCATGGCCAATTGGCCATGCTGACAGAGGCTGATGCCCCCCCCCACCCATCCCCCCCCCCCCCCCCCCCCACCCCAAACCCCCCCCCCCCCCCCCCCCCCCCCAACACCCCACCCCCCACCCCCACCCCCCCCCACCCCCCCCACCCCCCCTTCTTACCCCCCCCCACCCACCCCTCCCCTCCCCCCCCTGCCGCCCCTCCACCCCCCCCCCCCCCCCCCCTCCCTCCCCCCCGCCCCCCCTCTCCCCCACCCCCCCCCCCCCCCACCCCCCCCCCCCCCCTCCCCCCCCCCCCCCCACCCCCCCCCCCCCCCACCCCCCCCCCCCCCCACCCCCCCCCCCCCCCACCCCCCCCCCCCCCCACCCCCCCCCCCCCCCACCCCCCCCCCCCCCCACCCCCCCCCCCCCCCACCCCCCCCCCCCCCCACCCCCCCCCCCCCCCACCCCCAGGGGGGCGTGTCCCCAGGCCTCGGCGACGCGCCGGAGGCCCGGGGACAAGGTGAGTGCCGGGTGGGGGAGGCGGCATGAAGCCGCTGCCGTTCGCTCGGCAGTGGCTTCATGCCGGCGTTTCCCCAAAAAGAGCACTGGGAAGCGCTCTGGGGAAACGCCGGCTTCAGGCCGGCTGGGCTGCGCGAGGGCGGCACGGCTGCGTTGCAGCTGCGCCCCCTGTGCGAATGGCGGCCTGGAGACGGTGTTTTTACCGTCTCCAGGCCGCCATGATTTGCCTGTGCGGAAACGGCCTGTGAGAATTCTAGTCTCCAAGTTGAGGTTGGAAACCCTAACTTCTTCTGTTGTCATTACTGTCTTTATTCAGATATGCTGAATTCTGCAGAAAAAGGAAGCCTCCAAAAAACCAGTCACTATCTATTGATACACTCAAAACTGCTCTTTCATTGCTTCTGGATTCTTCCCTCCTCTAAAGAAAAGCCAAGAGGCTTTGGTAAGGAGTTTAAGATTGCGGAAGGGAGGCTGACTGGCTGGAAGCAACAAACTTTGGGAATTATGAAGAAAAAGTTTCCCTGGGGCCCAGGGCCTCTCTCAAAGGGCATGTGAGTTATGGTTAGTGATAGTAGCAGTGTGTATGACTGGTGGCTGGGGGTTATTCTGCCTTTTTTCTTCTCTAAATTTTATGTTTGCAAATAACAGCTTGTTTTATACTTATTAAAATGATTACTTTCTGTGTAAGTAATTCCAGCTGCTCGTGAAAAAAGTGTTTTGAAAGGCTCAGCAGCTGCTAACCCAATCTGAACCACAAGAAGTATGTTTTTAATAACCGTTATTTTATTAACAGACGAGCACTGCTTTATTAAATCTAAATTGGATGTATGTTGGGGAAATTTTAATTCAAATAATTTCAAATTGCAAAAATGAAGTAGGAACATAACAAAGCCCTTGTGTACCTTGGGGCAACTTGCGAAAATGCTTTTTCAGTCTTTACACTCTCCTACTTCACCTCTTCCATGCTAAGAAAGATCTTGTGGTAAAAAAATATTCAAAAAATATATCACTGATTCCAAAGGCAAATCTTTGAAAACTTATGTATTCCTTTGAATCTGAAAGCATAAAAATTGGCTCATTTTGCATGTCGAAATTGGCACGGGGAATGCCCCGATGCAATTGGGAGTTTTGCACAGCCCCGGTGCTGCAGCGTGGCTGCCATGTTTCTACCCCAGAGCGCCCCGTGGCGATGGCTTTGCTCCATGAATGTCCAGAGGCTTTCACCAGCGTGCAAAACTCCTCTGTAGCATAAACAGGGCCAGTTTTCCCGCCTTGCTGCTCTGGCCCATCCCACCAATGGACAGGAGCTGAGAAGCAGTGCCCTGCCCCGACTTGCAGTGAAAAAAAAATGGAGGGAGAAACCCTCTGTTTTTGTAAAGGAGGGAGAAACCTTGGGCAGAAAAGCAGCGTGTGCAGGGGCCGCAAACAGGAGGGCAGCCATTCGCTCACACACACAAAGATTTTAGAATTACATTTTAGACGGAGTGGGGTGGAGGATGGCGATCCCGTCGCACACACAAGGATTTTAGATGGGGGGGGGGGTAAGGATGCCAATTCTCAGCATCTGTTTTGTGTTAAGAGCCATGTAAAACTAAAATAGTGAAAGTGAGTGGGGGGAATGGAGCAAGATTCAGCCAATCTGAACGCAGGAAAGGAGACTGCCTGCTCATGCGTGAAAGAGACTACGGAAGAGCTCACGGTGCTTAAGTGGTGCTTATGGGAAAGCCCTGGGCTTGTGGGGAACCATTCAGGGCTTCCCACACCGGCCCTGACTCGAGCGAAGGAAAGAGCCAGGCAGCAGTGGGGAACTACAAGCAGGGTGAGAAGCCCCGCAGCAGGTACGCTCCCCGGCTCAGCCACGGAGCATTTAGAAAGTGCAAAATCAGCCATTGTTTTACAAATATAGGGAGTGCTGCATATACTAGTTTCAAGTTCTCTCTCCTGGCTTGGAGGGGGGAAAATCCTATCACCTTTAACAGAGGCTTGATATTTGGAAATGGGCTATTGAAGCTTTTCACAGCATCGCAGTAAATAGCACCATCTGAAAATAGTATCCTATTAAGTGTCTGTTAAAGGGACTTCACATTTTTTCCAGGCAGCTGGCAACTCGTCTACTTCTCCTACCCACCCCCTCTTTTTAATGAAAGATAGGGGGACTGAATTCCACACTCAATGCTAACTTCTGCACTGCGAAAGACTATGCAGTCAGAATACACAAAGGCCTTGCTATGGCTTGCTTATCAAGTGATTGATGAATGATTTTTCCGGATCTCCTAAGCCTCCATGCCTAGAAATTGGTGTAAGAGCATGACTGTATTCAGCAATGTTTCTATTAAAAAACAGGACTTTAAAAAATGTGCAAATCATAAATTAAAAAATTTTCAATCCATAAATTAGTAGAAAGGTAAGGTTCCCCACCATCTTAGGTTACAGTCTAGTTGCTATTCTTCATAATAGGGGTATGTGTTTGAAAAACAATATTCATATGAATGTATTGAGAAATGTGGGGGAAGGGAGAGAAGAAATCTGCTCCTAGCCTCTTCACTTTGCGAACCTACAGGTGCCAAGATGTGAGCCTGGGCGGTTGCTGTTTCCTCGGGGTCTCCTCTGGACACGGCAGGTGTTCCAGAGGCATACATGGAGCACCACAAACAAAGAGCTTTGTCCTACTTTGCAGCTGATCCAAGCTGAAATGTTATTAAAGGTTATTAACTGATATTCAGTTACAGGATCATGGCCCCACTAAAGAATAAGCCTTGCTGCTGCACCAAAGCTTGTGGTCTGTGAACCTGCGCACGCCGCACCTGCACAGTTCAAGATGGTTTTAAGTTTGCTGTAGCCCAGTTTGGGAACAGTGATCTATCTATGGAATGCTCTGCAATGTGGACTTGGTTCATGGCACTGTCTAATTGCCTGATTTTCTCCACTTTCCCATAAAGTAGAGCATCTGGCCTACACAGAGCACCCATTATAAAGCAGGCTGCTGAAACCCCTCCAAACTACCTGTAAGAAAATCATATGTAAGGGATGAACACAAGGAAAACACAGCATCTCAGTTATTCCGGCAGTGAAAGCCTTCGATAATACATTAAACAAGGGTTATTTACTAATGAAAATAATAATTTATATCAATATGTCCTCTGCTGATCCATTTGTACTCTGTATCACCATTTTGATGATGTCTGAGCATTTCTAAAATCATGCCTTTCAATGCCTTTTAAGAAAAAAGGGTTAGGTTGTAGATCTCTTCCTGGATTGTCACCATTCAGTTTAAAAATTCTGATTGGGGTAAGGGAGGGATCATGACTTCTATGAAGATAAGTTCATAGATCTCATAAACTACTATAACATTATAGTGCAAATCCTAAGGAGAGTTACTCCAGTCTCCCAGACTAGGGTTTCTGATTGTTCAGGAATGGTGGCCAGAAGAGGGGAAAATGGTGGTCAGAAGAGGGTGAGCTGGGGGAAGCAGGAAGGAGCAACAAAACCCATTTACACTTTCTGTTTAGCTGTATTGCTTTGTGGAGGAAAGCGAAGCAACAGAGAAAGTCGCATTTTGCCAGCTTTTGAAAACTGAACAACTTCCCTGCTCTGCCCCACAGCAGCTTCGGAAAGGGCAAAAAACAATGAATAAAGGAAAGTCTATGGCAGTGGTGGCGAATCTATGGCACTCATGCCAGAGGTGGCACTCAGAGTCCTCTTTGTGGGCCTGCGTGCTGTCACACCAGTGCTTGACAATGGCATAGTGCCAAGGGGGCGAGGGGGGCGCAATGCACTGGGCATACACCCCTGCAGGGGCATGGCAAGGGCATTCTGGGGATGTGGCAGCAGTGTTTCGAGGCATTCTGGTGGTGCTCCAGGGCAGAACGGGGGCATGGAGCGTACACGTGTCCCGGGTGCAGTTTCCCCTTGCTCTGCCCCTGGCACTTGGTCTCTAAAAGGTTCGTCATCACTGATCTATGGCAAAGGAAAGGTAAGCTCACTGTGAGAAAGAACACAAGTGCATAAATGGCCAAAGGCATTTATACCCCTCCCCTCCCCAAACTCCACCGTGCTTTGGCTTTGCCACCAAAATCTCCCAGTATTTTCCAGTGCAGAGCTGGCAACCCTACTTGGGAGGTAGATTAGGCAGAGAGAGTTCTACGAGAACTGTGGCTGGCCCAAGGTCACCCAACAGCTTCCATGTGGAAAAGTGGGGAACTGACCCCTGTTCTCCAGATCTGAGTTTGCAACTCTTAACCACTACTTCATGAGAAAGGATTGAGTGGGTCAAGGGCATCTAGGACTTCATGGAAAAATGGGATTTAAACCCAGATTTCCCAAATCCTAGCAGAGCTGTAGAAAGGGGGAACTGCTCCTGGGGCACATGTGTGCCCTGCGCCACTCCCCCCCCCCCGGAATGCCCCTGCACCGCCCCCGCACTGGTGCGCGCCCAGTGCAAGATCTCCCCTGTCCCCTGGTCACTACACCACTGAATTCTAGTCCAACCACTACATCAGGCTGGCTCTCTGATGTCAGAGCTCCTATATTTGTACAAGACAGCAATTCAGAAGATCATACTTACCCTTGCATGCCAAAATATGCCTATTAACATTTTCTTTCTCACAGTCATCAAAGGTATTAGAACTCTGAACTTGTAGCATGGAGTCATGCTACAGCTGCCAACCTCCAGGCAACATCTGGAGATCTCCCTCTGTTATAATTGATATTCAGATTACCAAGATCAGTTTCCTTGTAGAAGATGGCTGCTTTGGAGGAAGCATTATATCCTGCTGAGATCCCATCCCTGCCCAAACGCTGCCCTCCTCAGGACCCAGCTCCAAAATTTCCAGGTATTTTACAACCTGGAGTTGGTAATGTTAGGTCATGCTGGTTCTTACCTAATTTCTTTACATTAGAAAGCTACCTTCAACTGCTGCCATCTCATGTGCCCACTTGCTTTGCAGCTTTCTAATTTAAAAATTCATTCTGCTACTGGAAGAAGCAGAATAGGACTTTGTCGTAATCCTATACTAAACTCACCTACTGGAAGGGAGTACAAACAATTAAAGGTCTACGACTAGCATAGCCCAGTAGTCCTTGGCACAAGCTTGAAACATGAACCTCTTCCTCTGATTTCCACACATAAATACCATCTCATGCTAATGAGCTTCTGTTCTGTGCTGCCGCCACCACCACCCCTTACGGGAGCTAGGATTGTGAGGGTGGTCAACTATAAGACAAAATGGCCATCCAATAAAGTGCAGCAAAGTACAGAAAAACAGATATGAGGAAAAGTGCACAATCACCCAGTAAGTTCTCTCACCCAAGCCTCACTGAAATATTTCCTGCATAGTTTGTGCTTGATTCAGTAAGACTTGTACAAAGTAGTATGCTGCTTATATCAATTACAGCGCATGCCTTTACACTTCAATCAAAAAAGGCAGCTGGGGCTTGAACTTGTTCAGACCTAGAGAACGGATACTTGAACCCTGAGAACTGCAGACCCCTCATTGTGTTAGTTACATCTCTCTAACAGCATAATCCAGATCCCTGGACTGTGCTGCAACAGCTGGAGGTGCAGAAAAGGAGGAAAAACCAAAAACTCTCTCTGTTGCTAGAAAGCCTTCCATTGGGACTTATGCCACCCAAAAGGTATTGGAGTTATTGGTGAATACCATTAGATCTTTGAGGGAGGCAATTATTAGATAGACCTTTGCTTTGAAAAAAAAATAAAAACTTCACTATCTTGGGATGAAGTGGCCAACAGTGGTTGAGAAACTCTGGGGATTCCTAGATGACATATTTGTCCTTGACCCATTTCAATACAACTTCAGGTCTGGATTTGGAACTGACACGACTTTAGTTGCACTGGTAAAAAATCTTTGTTTAAATGTGGACAGAAGGTTTCCTGTTTATACTGTTTATACTGTTAGATCTATCAAGACCTTTGATTCAGCTGGGCACTCCATTCTTATCTATCAGTTGGAATATGGAGCAACTTTTAAGGGAGTAGTCTTTTGACAGTTTCCGTCTTTTCTGTCTGACTCAGGACAAAGAGGTTCAATTTGTCCTGGGGAGTCTGCTGACCCAGGAGGCTGCTGAATGAGATCATCCAGTGCTTTGAGGCTGGGTATCATCAATATGCAGATGATACTCAGGTCTATATCACATTAGCTAAGCCTCCAGATGCATTCATCTGGATTCTGAACTGATGCTTCAAGGCAGAATAAACTTCAGTGGAATCCAAATGAAATAAAGCTAATGTTGGTTGGAAAGGCTGATATTCTAGAGGGTTTGGATTAATTTCTCCTGGATGCAGAAGAGTTGGCTTTTCTAAAGTAGATTAAGAGCTTTGGGGTGGTCATGGTTCCAGCCTTACTGCTTGAAAAGCAGCCTGATGCAGTGACCAAGAGTGTGTTCACCAACTTTCTCTTTTCTTAAACTAAACCCATCTGTCCATGCTAATTCATGCTTTGGTAATCTCACTGTTGGATTACTGCAGTTTGTTCCATGCTGAGCTGCCGTTGAAGGCAACTTGGAATCTGAAGTTCTCTTCCCATATGCTCCCGTTCTTCAGTTATGGTCTTCAGGGTTCTGTCTTCTGCTGTTCCTCCTGGTCAGGTGGCTCCATTTGGCATTGACCAGAGCCAGAATTGACATGCTGCAGCCCTTGAATGCATGGAGAAGCCTGGAAGAGGAGATCTTCGGGGAGCAGAGGGCTTTCTATATTGTAAAGAAAACAACAGGATTCTTCCTAAGGTTTAAAGTTCAAGAAATTATTACTCCATTGCAAATTTTCTACATTGTGTTAAGATTTTTACATTATTATATTTATCACAGTTCTGAATCTTCAGTTGCCCAGGAGACTGATAAAAAAGAGGATTACAACTTTTGAGTCCAAGTAAAAAGATAATTGTGAAAAGTGACGGAACTACCAGCAACAGATTCTGGCAACTGAGAATGCCTGACCAGATTCATTACGTAAGGTAATAGAAAATGTCAGTCACTTTCCTTGCAAGAGGCTATGTTTTGTTTCATTAAGCCATCACTTGACTCAGCTGGAATACTAATACATTTAGAAAGCAATGTATTCCATCAAAATGTTCCATTTACCTCGTGAAAATATCACGTCAGGGTAATTATCTCATTGTGAACTTCTTTCAAAACCCACTGGAACTAATTAAGATCTCTCATCATGTGTCAGTAGACTTTGGGCTGAAATTGTTAACTGATTGTAAACCAGAATTGCTGAAATGGTGCCTTGAACGTGCCATTTTCTAAAATAAGATTTCCAATTCTGATCTTTTCTGTTTTGATATTTCCTTTACTATCAATGGCACAACACATCTTGCAAATTAAGACTCCATTTGATTCATAGTAATAAATGTGTTACTTGTGGGAATAATGCTGATACACACACCATTACAGGAACAAGCGCACCGGAAGTGGCAGAACACCAGTGCTATCTGGTTGCATATATGACAATATTCCTTTATCCCTATTAACGCTTAGAACAGGGGTAGGGAACCTGCGGCTCTCCAGATGTTCAGGAACTACAATTCCCATCAGCCTCTGTCAGCATGGCCAATTGGCCATGCTGGTAGGGGCTGATGGGAATTGTAGTTCCTGAACATCTGGAGAGCCGCAGGTTCCCTACCCCTGCTCTAGTAAGTAATCAAGAGATGCTTGGTTACTCAAGAATAGGGTTGCCAGTCGCCCCCCACCCCTGGCTGCTGGTAGAGGTGGATGAGGTTGCTCACCCCTGGAGATTTGGGGGTTAAGCCTGGAGAGGACAGAGACCTCGGTGGGGTACAATGTAGGGTTGTCAACTTCCAGGTGGTGGCTGGAAATCTTCTGCCATTACAACTGATCTTTAGGCAACAGAGATAAGTTCCCCTGGAGAAAATGGCTGCTTTGGAGGGTGGCCTCTGTGGCAACGTATCCTCCACTCCCCAAATCCTGCCCTCCACAGCTCCACCCCCAAATATCCAGGTATTTCCCAACCTAGAGCTGACAAGCTTAAGATAGGGTGCTATTGCGCACTCCCTTGTTGCACGATTTTCTCACCAAGATAAATCCTCCTTCCCCCATTGTAGATCATGCTGATACCCAGCCCGGGTATCCTGCATGGCTGTTCCCCTACCTGTGATTCCTACGGTGCATCCAAGGCTTGTGTTCAAGGGGAGTGGCCTGAGTGCATCTGGCTGTCTAGCTGCACATGCTTTGTGATGCTCACCAGCCTGGCTATGCAGAGGAAGATTTCTTATCTCCCTATTTGGGTGTCCCCATCCACCATGGAAGTGAGACAGTCCATAGCTTCCTCCACATCTGCTGTCCTTCTGTTGTCTCAGCTACACTGCTCCTTAGAAGGGAGGGTTTGTGAGAGGGAAGACAACATAGAAGAAGAAAGGAATAGGCTCAGGAGTTCCCACAAAAACATTTCTTAGCATAGCACAACATGAACTGAGGAAAAGGGTGACCCCATCACTGGGGACAGGAAATTTGAAAGTAAGATCTGCCTCCTTAACTGATGGGTAAGAATCACCCACGGTTCGATTTTTCTCCCTCAGAGTAAAAATGACTTGTTTAAAACCACCCAGTGAATGTCATGGTTGTGTTGTGTTGTTTAACAACAACAACAACAACATTTGCCTCCTTCTAATTCCTGACTGCAACCTTCTGATCCACATGGCTATTATTACACAAGAGTCATGTGACTCCAGGAATTAATTTTCCCAACATCAGAAATGACTGCTAGGGAGGAAATTCATAATTTTCATGTGATCCTTGCGCTAGATATTCTGTGGTCATATGTAAGAATCATAGTTCATATGTAGACCACCAAAGTGTTTGCTTCCAGGTAACTGCTTCCACATGGTGATTCACCTTTGGGAAAATTATTCTGGCAAAGGGGTAAAGGTTTTCCATCAGAAAAATCTTACTTGACTAAATATGGGTGCAGATTTTGCCCTATACTTTTGAAAAGGATACTTCCATTAAATAGGTAAATTCCTGGATATGATGATATTTTAAACAGACTGGGAAGTTTAATCTTTATTCTGATGTTTTCTTTTCAGTAGTTACGGGAGCCAGGGCAGATAAAACAAATGTTTCTAATTTAATCAGAGAAGAAGAAAGAAAAGCAGTTTCCTTTGCCCGACAAGGAAACAAAGAAGACAAATTGGTCCTTCTCAGGTCCTCAGTAAGACCTTTAAAACACAGGGGAGGTGTTACAATGGAAGAACTATTTTAAGGTATTATATACAAAGCACAGTTTCATTTGCTTCTTCCTTCTGGGCGGCTTTTGTAATCTGAGAGCGGAAGCAGGAGTGCCAAGATAGAAACTCTCTAAATAAAAGATTTCAAATCAAACATTTGAGACAAGTGGAAAGGTACACATGCCTTTGGTTGGTTTCAACACAGAAAGGAACAGTGGGAAACATTCTGTTCTGATTACAAAACCATTTCCTGTTTGCAGGGTTTCCCTCTGTGCAAACTTCCTTACAAAGGCCACTTTCCACTACAGATATATGACCACTGCCTAGTTGACAGTGAAATCAACGTAATTCAAAAGGTAGACTGTGCTACCACATTCGTTAGAATTTCTGATCTGGTGCTAATTCCAGCATTTAGCTTTCATATGTAAGTAGACACAAGAGTCCATATATATATGCATACACTATATATATATATGCATACACTCATATACTATATGCATTTTTAAAATTCTTCATCTGCAGTACAGTACTGCAAAAACAAAAGAAGAGTCCTTAAACCTATGGAAGTGTATACAGCAATAAATGTTCCAATTATTAAGATGCTACAAACACTTCTATTGTTTTTGCATTGTGCTTCCTGACACCTGTTTGTTTCCTTTATTTATTTCCTTTGGGCATCATAGGAAACACATCCAGTTGTAACTTTCCCCCATCTGATTGGGATGGAATTTTCAAGACTGTGTCGCCATCCCTTTCCTCCACGATGGTCGTTAGCCTCCAGGTGACGGCTGAAATTCTCCTGGGATTACAACTGATCTCCTGGTGACAGGGATCAATTCACTTGGAGAAAATGGCCACTTTGGAAGATGGACTCTATGGAATTATAACTCATTGAAGTCCCCCCCCCACCCCAAACCCGTTCCTCCTCAGCCTTCGCCCTCAAAATCTGCAAATATTTCCCAACCTGGGGCTGTCAACTTTATCCCCACGCAAGGGATCCTTCTGCAGACAAACCCTAGACAAATAGGAGAAAGTATCCTCAGTTTATTTATGTATAAAGAGACTTATAACATTGCCTCTTCTCGGTTTTATCCTCACAACAACCCTGTGAGGAAAGTTAGGCAAAGACTTTGGGTGGTGTGGACTCAACAGTTAGGCAAAGACCAAGTTCTGGTGTAAACTCACATATAGATCTTTCGGGCCGATTAAGACATTATATTCTACTGCTTACTTGCACAATGAGCAGCTTGTAGGAGCAGTGCCACATCTGTGGATTTTATTTAGCATAGGCAAATAGGAATTACGCAATACTACTAGATCAGTGAAAAAAGAAGCCCTTTTTTCAAGTGATCTCTGTCCCGTGTGACTCATCCAGCTGCAAGAGGTTCTTTGACAAGGTAGTTTACCAGCTACAAAACTATGGCTTTATCTTGCTCTGTCGATGACTTTATTTCTAATTGCTTTTATTTGTTTCCAGAAGTATGGTTACCAGTGGCCTTCAGTCTTGGCCTTCCTTCAGAGAGCGTTCTTGCTATTCTGTTCTTTAGAGTAAGGGAGCAAAGCTCTCTTTGTGACACACAGGAAATTTCTGTAGACAAACTTGTTATGAAGAGCTGTGCATAGAGGCTGTCTTCATCTGCAAGGCCTCTGCTGGCTTCCCAGCCTATGACTCATTCTAGTCAGAGTGTCTGACATCCTGTTTGTCTCTTGTTCATTCTGTCTAGGTTGCTCAAAAATTCAAGCCATGAATGTTATCATTTTGTGGCTCTCAATAACTAAATATACCACAGATTATAGTGAGACTATTCAGACAATTGGTCCTCCCCCTATCCCCAAACTCCTGTTTACTCAGGATTTAGAAGGCAGCCCTTGAAAAGCAGCCTTCTGTTACAGCTGAGTGGCCATTTACAGATAACTGCCAATTTACTGATAATCATGGGTTTCTCCAGAAAAGGGTGGAAAGTTGTGCTGCTGTCTTAGAGGCTGTAAGATAGAATTAGCTTCAGAGAGTAGCCAGTACAACAGCTAGATTCGAGCGCAGATAACACCTTAGAGATCAACAACATTTTTTTTTCATTGTAAAGCTGTTAAGACTCAAAGTTCCTTTTGGCATTTCCCCAAAATCTTGTTGATCTCCAGGGGGCTATTGCACTTGAATCTAGCTGTTCTAACATAGTATTAGTGTCAGGAGACATACTGAAGGCCACAATAGATTGTGAACCTGGAACCTTAGCTTCATCCGACTGGGAGTTAGCTTAAGTCAGTGCCAACAGGAAGACTGCTTCTAGACTAGTATTTTTATCTGGCACTGGCATCATTTGTTCACACAGTTATACTATAAAATCCAGGCAATGCTGGGAAACATCAGTCTAAGGCCTTGCCTTCTATTTTCAGTTTAATGGCCATCCGATGCACCTGGTTGGCTGCTGTATGAACAGTATGTTGGACTAGATGGATCACTGGTCTGATCTAGCACAGCTGTACTTACGTTCTTATCACTGCCAAACCACCACACCATTTTCTGTGTTGCCCTTTCATTTTTTCCAGCCTTGGGCCAATGCTGTTTGACCTTCAACGGACTTGCAGAATTTGTCCATCCAGTTAGACTATCAAGGCATCATCAATTAGACTATCAAGGCATCATCAGTGCACCGGGCAGGATGAATGGTCAAGTTGATTTGATGGGGGCAATGCCTCCAACAGATCGTATTTGCACTACCCTATTAAAATATTCTGCAGGATTGTCCCTTCCTCCATTGTTTTTAAACAGCTGCAATTAAAAAGAGGAAATGAACACAAGAAAATGTTTAATTAATAGACTCATTACAGAAATCAGTCTGGGAAGCTCGAGCTCATAATTTTATTTTTTGCTTTTGAGTACTCATTTGTAAGTTTTAATTCTGTAGAGGCACAACAATAAAATACTGCAATTGAGAGACTAAGATTACTTTTTTTTAAAAAAAAAAGTCTGCCTGATATTGATCAAAATGTCAGAGGAACAAAGCAGGGCTGGGTGAAGTTGTCTGAAATGTTCTAGAATGCTGTTTTATCATTTCATATGAAGGGTTGCTGAGAGTGGCAGAGGGCAGGCAAGAAAGCAGACTGGCAACAAATCAGAGAGGGACATAACGTGTGCTCTTTTGTACAATGTGGACGGTCATTGCATAATTGTGATGGGAATACAGTACTAAATCAAGTGTTATGTGGGACCACCTTATAATTCTGTCTTCAATTACTACTGGAGTTCTGGTCAAAGGAAGGCCATTTGGGAAAATATCCAGTTTAGGACACAAACGTCCTAAATCATGGATAGTGGAAGACTCCTGTGAAAGCTTCTGGCAGAATTAACAAGAATTCATATGTGACCCAAAGGCCTTCATAAGCGGCAAAGGATCTTGTCTACCACCACATGAGAATTCAGAACTCCACATTTCCACACTAATTGGGGCAGTGAGGCTCAAGCAAAAGCAGGCATGGATCAGGATTGATCCATGAATGTTGTACTTACTTCCTTAGAGGCAGGATGGAATAAAAATGTGAAAGATAGATGTGTGGAACAGACACATCTCAAGTTTTTGGAGAGCTGTCAGCAAAATGTGTTTGCAGTAGCAGCCTGTGACATAGCATTGCCACACAGACATAGAAGGTCTACTGGAGGGCATCAAATCTCCCAAGGGCTCCTCATATCTGAAGACAGAAGGTCAGAAGTGCTGACTTCTGCTGCTTTTCCTTGGTGACAAGGAATTCTCCTCAGACAGTGAGACCTCATCAACTTTTTGAAGATGTTGCTCTCTTTTTGTGGAGACTTCTGGGGGGAGGGGGTGTTTCAGGATTGTCCGGACATGGCAGGCTGGCTAATTGCTTTACATCCCAATAGTATCACTCCCCATTCCTGAGGCATAGGTGTTTTTTTAAATTATTTTTTATTGTATTAAATAAATCATACATAAACATTACAGTGTAATTCATTCCATACTTGTCTCTGTCTTGATTTACATTTCGTAAAAAATAAATAAATGTATTATATGTGGTCCTACCATCACCATCAAAAGAAAAAAATCCAGTAATAAAAGAAAGAGAAAGGAAAAAGAAGAAGAAGAAAACAAAAAAAGAGTGAGGAAAAAAGGAAAGAAAAAAGGAAAGAAGAAAAAGAAAAAAAGAAGACCTGAGGCCTAGGTGTTAATGACCAGCTGCAAATAATTGCTAGTCATGTTGCTGTGTCATTCTAGAAGGGAGGAGGTAATGACTAGAACAAACACTCTTTGATTGGGCCAATAATAATGTCCATGTGGGGTTTTGGAGATAAAAGGGGTATGAGTGTGTTCCAATGTGTGTTCTCAGGGAACATTACTGCAGGTTTCAGGACACCCTTTTGGACCCTTGGGCAAGGGAGGGCTGGACTGCCCAGGGCTCCTCTGGATAGAGTTGGGCCTGAAAGGTAACATCTTGACTTGTATTGTTTGCCTGAAACTGTTGGTGGAAGTTTGTAGTAATTCTCCCGGGTTTGGGAATAGGATTTTTGTTCTTTTGGTTGTGGTGGGTTTTCCGGGCTATGTGGCCGTGGTCTGATGGATCTTGTTCCTAACGTTTCGCCTGCATCTGTGGCTGGCGTCTTGAGAAGTGTATCACAGAGGGAAATCTGTTGCACCCTATTACACACTCCGTGATACACCTCTCATGATGCCAGCCACAGATACAGGCGAAATGTTAGGAACAAGATCCATCAGACCACGGCCACACAGCCCGGAAAACCCACCACATCCAGCTGAATCTGGCCATGAAAGCCTTCGACAATACATTTTGTTCTTTTGTTTCCTATCTTGTTAGTTTTACCTGAATTACTCTGCACTTATTTTAAACAAAGCTTTCAACCATTTCGAGTGTGTTCTTTGCTCCCATATCAATGCCTTGGTGAGCTACTCTTAACTTGCCACTAGTTGAGCCATCAGCCATCCTTGCAGGGCTGGTGGGAGGCTTTCTACCCAAATATGGGGCAGAGCTGGAGCTTGGAAACCTGGAGTTTCCCCAGGCTTAAGGAAACTTCTTGACAGTTGCCAGTACTACCTTGGCCAGGAGAAGGGAGTTTGGGGAGGGTAGAGTTTGTGGAGAATGTGCTATCACTTCTGACTGATGCTCCAGGAATTTCTGTTAATCTCAGTGGTAAAGGCCTTCCAAGTCTTAGAGCTGCACCTCCTTGGGATAGGTAGGGTATTCAGCACCAGGTTGAGGAACTCCTGAATATTTGAGGGAGGAGCCTGAGGAGGACAGGGACCTCAATGCCATAGAGTCCACCATACAAAAGCATCCGCTTTTTTTCCCCAGTGGAACCAATCTAAGTAGCCTGGAGATTAACCGCAATTCTAGGAGATCTCCAAGTCACAGCTGGAGGCTGACATCCCTACTGTGCCTGTTTGTTTAAGTGATTGCAGGCTGCATTCATGTTGCGGCTGCACTGCCAGAAAAGTGGAGTAGAAAAAACGGAGCCGTTTTCTACAGAAGGGAAGACTGAAGGGAATGAGAAGGGAGTGGAGAACATTATCACATGCCTTGAGACAAGGTTAGATGTCAGGATTGATGGACAGGCCTGGGCCTGCTGCTACCTTACGTAAGAAGGGGAAATTGTTGAGGAACATGGCAGCCATTTTGCTTTGAGACATTGCAGAAGGAGGCAAAAGGGGAAATACTAAATTAAGTTCTGGACAAAAATGAAGGATTTTGAACATGTAGGATTAATAATTCCAAATTGATAATCTATCAGCATTGAGGTCATCCCTGTTTATGAGTCTGAGTCATGGTAATGGTGCATCTGTCGTGTTTTCTGAAATAACATTCCATCATACACACCAATGTGAGTTATATCAGATGGTTTTCTGGAAGTTTATCATTCCTTGGTATTTTTGTCGGAACTGTCACAGAAAAGTAGCCGTCTTTTTTTTGTTTAACAACAAAAAAATCCCATTCTGAGTTGTACCATGACGGAGTCTATGACCTTGTCAATTTGGCTGGAAATAAGCTAAAAACCAGCTGTGATGATTTTCAATGATAAAATGATACAAAAAGCAAGATTTCTGCCTTTGTTAACAAAGCCAAAATTCCTAAATTTGTTAACATCACTTAAATAAAGTAAATATTGCTGTAGTCCACAGGTAAAAGGGTTTAGGAAATGGATTCATTAATGGGCATACCTGACTCTATTAAGGAGAAAAGCTAATTTTTATTTTGTTGTGTATGCAAAGGAGATGTCTAATGAAGTACTGAAATTTTATTTTGTTGGAAATGCAAAAAAAAAGATGTCTAATGAAGTAATGGAAAGGAGCAGTAACAGAGCACAACATTTACATGCAGAAGATCCCAAGTTTAGTGTCTGACATCTCCAGTTAAACAACAGGTATAAGGAAAGACCTTTCTCTGCTGAGATTCCACTACATTGGGAGCAGAGCTGGAAGGACAAATAGTCTGATTTTAAATATTCCAGCATCATATATTCAGTTGTAGGATGTGAAAATGGACAGCAACAGAAGACAACCAGGAGGTAAGTGAGTTCTTTAACATTGATCCATTATGCATGGAGCGCTTTTCACAGCACTCTTCACTCCACAATGGGGTTGCAGTGGGGTCTCCATGCTTGTTTACATGCAAGGGGTTTCCTTGTTTACATGCAAGGGGGTGTCCCACTGCTGGTTTTGCAGCTTGCCTGCCCTCACTTCCAAGCAGAGGCATAGGGAGGGAGAATGTTGTCCGGAGGCAACTCAGTCTCCAGCAGAACCCCCCTCACTCAGGGATGGAGTTCAGGGGGCATCCCAAGCCTCCTCCCAAGTCCCTAGAGTCTGGGGAGAGCAGTTGCTGACCTGCAGCGACATGCTTTTAAAAGCACGAAGGCTGGGGGTGGGGCTTGGGATGGTGCCACTCCCCCAAGCCCCACCCCCTGCCCTCAGTGCTTTTAAAAGCATGCTGCTAGGGGCCTGGCAACTGCTCTCCCCAGGCTTTGGGGAGAGAAGCAGCTGGGATACAGGGAGCCCGGGGGAGGAGGTGGGGCTTGGGGAGGGTGGTTGGGGGCAGGGAGGGGACAGGGGGGTGGAGCAGAGCTCCCCTATGCATCCCTGTAGGCCAGCTGTTACAGAAACCACCGCAGGGAGGGAGTTGGATGCTAGATGTGGAGGGTCATGTGGGGGCCCCTCCAGTGCCCCCCACGTGACTGAAAGGCATGCAGTCAGGGACATGGGTATCCCCATGTCCCTAGGTCAGTATGCCTCTTCTTCCAAGTTACCCCTGCTGATCACAAGATTGCTGGCTTTTTAAAAAAGCCATTTAAATTTTATATCAATATTATTTGGTTTATATCAATATTCTTCACATGGCTACTATAGTCACTTGTCATTATAATTTTTTAAATAGCTGGCTGCCAATCGCCCAGAAATGCTGTGAGGAGTGGAGGGGGGGGGATCCAGAAGGAGTGCAAACCCTAGTCAAATCCCCACTAGAAATTAAATACGGATACAGGTAGGTTTCAAAAGAATTGGCACCTTTTCATCAAGTTTTCACCCTCCCCAACTGCAGCATGTTTCTAGTGAAGACATCGATGTCTATCACAGATTCAAACAATGTTATGCTCCCCACGAACAAGCCAGCAGCTTAGCGGGTCTATCCTGATTGGCTGTTGTGTGGGTTGGGACGGGAACTTTTTTTTGGCACAAGAATATGTGCTTATGTAAGCATGGAGGTGCATATGCACAATCTCACCGCCTATGTCGCTTTCTTTTGATTTGCTACTTGTGCCCACGTATCAACATTTTCTGTTCCTTGTGCTCATGTTTGAACAGCTTCTGCTCGTCGTGCCCATGTTTAAACAATGCCACATTGCCTTTGCCGGCACAAAACCAAAAGAAAAGGGCTGAGCGCGAATCGCACACAGCCTACTGCAATCTGATTGGCTTTGAGGCTCTGCGTCATTGCCAACAGCGGGAAATTAAATCTAAATTGAAACCCTGATCCTCCCCACCAATCTGGATCCGGCGTGTGTTTTTGAAAAAGGTGCACATACATGCAGGTTCTGAAAAAAACATGCGATTACCGGGAGAGGGAGCACCAGAACTGGGATGAATCCCTGTTCAGCAATCAGGCAGTGGGGAGTTCTTCCTGAAACCTGGATATTTCACGTGAGTATCACGCGATTAATCGGCAGTGGGGAATTGACCCCTGAAGCCAGGGAAAATACTATGGATTGCCTGTTCTCAGGAACCAAATGTCTTCCAGGACCTGCAGCGCCATAAGTGTGAGACTATCTGCAGTGAAAACTCTGCCCCAAAGGAAACAAACCTCACTGCAGGGCAGAGCACCAGTCTATAATCAGCCAGTGTTTAGGAAAGCAAGAAAGGGTTCGGGAAAATGGGAGGATGCTTTTATATTGTAAATGTGTAGTTTTCATGCCAATCACTTCAAGAATTAGCTGCTATCAGCATAGCTACTCAGTGATCACTGCCAGGAAGCATCTATAGGATCGACACTTTGTGCTATCACAGCGGTTTTCAACCTGGGGGTTGGGACCCCTTTGGGGGTTGAACGACCCTTTCACAGGGGTCGCCTAAGACTCCCTGCATCACTGTTCTCCATCTATAAAATGGATAAATGTTAGGGGTTGGGGGTCACCACAACATGAGGAACTATACTAAAGGGTCATTAGGAAGGTTGAGAACCACTGTGCTATCAAGTCTCTTTTCCTCAAAGTTCTACTCCCCCAGTTCTACTTTACAACTCTTTATTGGGGGGGGGGGGCACTGCTGTTATCTAGACCAACAGGATAAATATTATTTTCTTGCCTCCAGCTATAATATTCAGTGCAAACTTTTTTGCCTTTTACAAATGTTTTCAACACAACTAGGAGAGAACTGATGCAGCATGGGAAATATGCATCATCTCAGGCCCAATGCCTTTGTGCATAATTTTTCATTTCACTAAGGAGTATAGATCACTTACGATGCCTTTTCATTTAGTCTAGGATTTGTTCTTTGCTGTGCAATTATTCTAAATGCTTAAAGATGCTTTTCAAATTTTTGGCATCCTGATTTGACTGTACCTTTCTCATTTCTCTAATATTGTATTATCTCTAACAAATGAGAGGACTGTTCTGACTGTGGCATCTCTAGTTACATAAAATTGCAACAGTTCTGAACAATGAATACATTTACTAATGGTCATAAAATCCCAGCTACTTCAGATATAAAAAATAGCTCCCCAAAATGTACCATCTTTGGCAATTACATATCCCAGAACTTTGTTTAGATTTGAGATGAGGAAGTTGCAAATTTTATCTCTTTCATTCTTTCTAATCTACTTACATGAAGAGCAAAGTTTAATTGACTGCATATGCTGTTAGCAGAATCTTTGTTGCCTCCCTAGACCTTCACTGCCAAATCTCACCAAATTTTAGTGCCTGACCCATATTTTGGTTTGAATTTCCTGCAACATGAATCTCATGTGTCAAGTCCAAAATATTTGCTGTATGTTTCAATGGAACTGTCATTCTGAGGGTGATTTTTTTCTCTCAAACTCTTACTTTTTTTTGTGACCGAAACTTGGCAAGTTTGCCAGCAGTATGATAAGGATGGCTGATAGACTAAGGAAATCTCCACCCTGTCTCAATACCAAAACCTTAAGCAATAATGTTCCAGATTAACATTTGAAGTGAAATTAATGATTAAACTGTGTGGTCCTTAGACTTTTGTGCAGAATTTCATTACTAAAAAATTATTAAAACAGTGGGGTTTTTTCTTGTGACTGTAAAAGGATTCCTGCTTTGTGGTCACAGAAATTATCTAAAGTTATGCGGGGGGGGGGGGGGGGTTGCATTTTTTTTAGTGTTTTCAAAATCCTCCAGAATGGTGTCTCTGAACCTCTACTGTTGTGGAATTTCCCAGCTGAAGATTTGTCTGATGGTGTCACAGTCTAAGAGATGTCTTTGTTTTTAAAGCACAGAAAGTTACTCTCTTTGATTCTAACTGTTAAACTGTTGAAGGCTGTGTGTCTCCCATTAATGTCCACCATAATGCAAAAGTCATACAGCAACATTCTATTTTAATGCAACACTTCTCACAGTTGATTGTTAAACATGAGGTGTGCTACTGTTGAAAATTTCTCATATAAACTTTATTCTAAGTTTTTTTAATTACCTGCTTAGCTGTACAGTAAAGTAAATTTTATTAATGAAGTGTTTGCAAGCCTGTATGCAGCTTTACATGCTGTGGAAAATCAATTATGTAGAGAACGAAGCAGAAAAAATCAGCCTGTGACATGAGCTAAGGAGAAAATCTAAATTTTTTTTAATCTTCTAGCTTCAGTCATACTGTAATGTCCAGAGGATACATATCTGTACACAAAATTAGATTTACTCACTGGAGAAGGGCAATGTACATTGGAAAAGCACAGGGGGTGAATGGGTGGGTATATCCCCCTACACTGCAGATCCCAACTGACTCAGATTGCCATGGCTGCAATTTGTACTTTTAAAAAATGATTGTGAAAGATCTGCTCACAAATCTCCCAGTGTTCCACCTAGTTTGTCTCAGAGTACATAAAACTGAACTCCTGATATGGATAGCCAGTGGCGTACCTAGGCAAACCTGAGCCCTGGGCAAAACCTGAGTCTGGTGCCCCCCCCCCCCCCCCGAACAGATAAGACCTTCAGCCTGGAAGGGCAAAAAGCCTTCAGGCTGCTGCCGATGCTCCTGCTGTTTTCCTTGGACTTCGAACAAATGGGGGGGGGGAGGGGTGCCGGTGGAACAGGTTTCCATTCCCTCCGAGCCGCCGGGGACAGCTGTCAAGTAAGTTGGAGAGGCGATCCTCCCGGAAATGAAAACTTATCAATCTCCTCTCACTCTCGTTTTGAAGCTCGTCTCTCCGCGCTCGCTCCTCCCCTCCTCCCCCTCCTCCCTACTCTGTTTTGAAATGGGATCCAGGTTCCAGCCGCTGCCTTTCGCCAGGGCTTTATCGCCTTCTGCCCAGCTCCGATGTGCACCAGCCGCAGCAAGAGCGCCTCAGTCCTCCGCCTCCTCCTCCGCACTCGGCTGAGCGCTCACCTTGGCGGCCGGGTGGCTGGAACGGACAGCCTCGGTGGGGACAAGCTCACCGGCTGGGGCTCCCAGCCCGAGGCAGCAGCCCTCTTGCTGCGGCTGGTGAGCATCGGAGCTGGGCAGAAGGCGATAAAGCCCTGGTGAAAGGCAGCGGCTGGAGCCTGTATCCCGTTTCAAAACAGAGCAGGGAGGAGGGGGGAGGGGAGGGAGGAGGGGGAGGAGCGAGTGCAGAGAGATGAGCTTCGAAGCAGGGGTTTACGGGGGGGGGGGTTGGTAAGTTTTCATTTCCAGGAGGATCCTCCTCTCCAACTTACTTGACGCAATCCCGAAGCGGCTCAGAGGGGGTGGAAACCTGTTCCACCGGCAGCCCCCCCCCCCCCCCCGCATTTGTTCAAAGTCCAAGGAAAACAGCAGGAGCACCGGCAGCAGCCTGAAGGCTTTTTGCCCTTCCAGAACTGTGTGCGGACTGGGGTGGAGACCTCTGCCTCCTCCCCAGTCTCCGAACTCAGCTGCGCACTTCCTCAATGGCCGGTCTGCTGGCTGCCAGCACAGACAGCCCGGGGACAAGCTCACCAGCCGGGGCCCCCAGCGGAGTGCAGCAGAGTACCCTCACCACTCACTTGGAGGGGAGAGTGGTAGTCTGGTTCCCGGCGTTCCTTCAGCTTGTGGGTGGCGCTAGCAGGCAGAGCCAGGCAGGGGAAGTGTAACTCAGCCTGCAGGCTGCTCGGCCGGCCAGAGTGGGTGGGGCCGCTCAGACATTTTGTCGCCCATCACGTGACGCACAATTTCTACGCCCAAGGCAGCTGCCCCTTCTGCCCAATGGGTGGTCCGCCTCTGTGGATAGCCTATATAATGTGTAGGAGAGCTAGTGTGTATAGTAGTTAGAACATTAGACCCAGGACTGAATCCCTAGAAAATTAGACTCAGGGTCTAATTCATAGCTCGTCAGAGCCAGGGCTGAATCTGCAAGACCGAGAGTTGAATCTTCACTCTGCTATGAAAGCCCACTGAATGGCTTTGAACTAGTCATACTCTCTTAGCCCTTACAACCTCATAGGTGTTGATGTTTTGAGAGTAAAATAAAGATGTTATAAGCCAGTTTGGCTTCCTGTGATGGCTGGGCAAAGATCCTGCCTCTTTATGTGACTCACCAAACCCCTGTTTGGTGTGCAAAGTAGAGTGAGTAGTAGTCCATCAAAGTCCATGGATGGCTAAAAGACCCAAACTGGAGAGAAGAATGAAAAAGAAAAATCTGTTACATTGTCAGCTGTTGTCAGATTAGGTTTGCATCTCCAGTGTGTTAGGTTGTAGAGATCATGTCCCAGAAGACTTTGTATGTCTGAGAACCTGGCTTGAGTGTAAGCAGACTAAAATAGTAAATGGTTTGAGACAGACTGAGTCTTCAGGGAAAGACTGGAGGGGTGATGTCTCATAGCCTGATTTGAGATTAAAAAGGCTAAAATGTCAAATATTTTCAGATAAGGTGCCTCCAGAGGAGGAGGCTGGAAGAAATCCTTTCTCAGGAGACTTTGTATGTCTCAGAGCCTACCTTTGGAGATAAAGCAGGCTAATTTCAGTGAACATTTAAAAGAGTAGATTGTATTGTCTCAGTATCAGCTTTTCAGAGTTAGCAGGCTAAGTTACTGGAATTCCCAGAAGAAGCTCACACTTATACTGTGAGAATTGTAAGGTTACGGAAAGACCAAAGATTTACCTCAGGAATCAAAGTTGCCTGATAATTGCCCTTTGCACGCCTACATTGTTAATTGAAACTTCACAGCAAGCTATCCTTTTTAAATGACATTTAAAACTCTGACCATTACAGTACCCTTAAATTAGAAAAGGAGGGTATAATAAACAAATAAGTGTGATCTCATATAGCCATTATGGGGGTAAAATAACCCCTCAATTCTTCAAAATCATCCTGGATTACAGTCCAGCATCCCCACGTAGCAAATATGTGAAGCATTATATTCATGGTGTAATGCTGTACTTTACCTGGATGTTTTCCTTCAGTTCAATTCTTCCATAATAAAGCATAAGTGAATAAAAGCTAAAAATAAATAAATAAAACCAGTCAGACAAGAACTCTTCATTGCAATAGCCCAGAAAAAAAAAACTATTTCTGTTAGTTGGACTAGTTTTCATAAACTCAGAGGAACTGCTTTAGATAAGTATTCCGAATATTTTCACAGGCATATATTTCTAGGAAAATATTTTTCACATCTTGTCTTCACATATACAACAATGCAGATTGAAAAACCCTTTGTGATACTGTCTGACTATATTGGGTGAGTCATCTTAAAGTCTCATTAACTGAAATTTAGAAAGATCTAATTGATAATATTCCAGTCCATTGAAATTATGGTATTGGTGTAAGATGTCTAGCTTTTTAGATACATTAGACAGTAAAACTAAGTTTGTGCAAAGAGACATTTCTTTATTGTCCATTGTAAAATCAGCACAACCACACACACTATTTCTGAGAAACTGCTGAAATTATATCCTACTTTTTTTCATTGTGGAACTCAAAGTACTGTTCTGAGTAAAAAGTAAAGTTTTGAGGAGGTTTACATCCACGCACTGATCAGAACTAAACTTCTTTACTTTCATCATGGTAGCAGTACCATGGGAATTTCAATCATATCCTGGGCTTTCCATTGAAATAATTCTTGGAGAAGTCATACGACTGGATTAAACTGTTGATTTTGTGGAGCCAGGTGCTAGCAGAAATAAATTGAGATTGTTCATGTAAACAGAGCTTTGGCAGCCTAGCTTCTGACATATGGTTTAATTTAAGGCAGGAATAAAACAGATGGGAGCAAACTTTCATGTAAACTAGAACCATACCTGTGAATCTCCCTGCTACCAATTGGTAGTTGCTCAAGCAGACTATATTGGGTTCAGACAGGAGAGGAAGTGAGGTGCACTTGGGACAGGAGCCCTTTACTGACGTCATTTACAGTCTGAATTCTGAATGAGACTCAAGGTGGATTATACAATGTCAATCAATACAATCAACAGTATGGGTCATACAATAAACATTGCAATAGGATTTGTATTGCAGAAATCTGAAACCAAACAGAAATCTGAAACAGCTGAAATAGAACATAAGCATTAGCATGATACATTAAACAATTCAGAAATTCACAGTAGGATCATACTTACACCAACAGACTGTACATACTATTCACAGTAGTATAGCCCACAGTTCCCTATCCCTTACCTAAAGCATTTTTCTGAACCATTTCATTACCATTTAACCCTGTTACCTGGGTCAAAAGGCTCTCCTGAATAATTCAGCTTTGGGTAGTGTGTGGAAAACCAGGAGACTGATACCATTCTTGAACTCACTGGGCAGGTCACACATAGATTGTTCCTGTATGGGAAGTTGCTGATTTTGCCCATTTACCGGGTGGCCCTTTTTACGTGAATGAAGTTCTCTCTACCTAACTCCTGGAAATAGCCTAGCAGCTGCATTGCAAAGCAACTGGAGTCTATGAGTCGACTTTGAGGGGAGACCTATGTAACAGTAGTCTTGTCTTGATGGTGGGAGGCAAAGGGAATAGGATTGTCCCCTGTGGGTCCCCACAGAATAGGTCCCACACTGATGATAACTGATCTCCAATGACAGTCCTTTGAATCTGATTTGTGAGAAATGACCTGAACCAATCCAAAGAACAACTCTGATATTTTCTGACTTCACATGCCTCATCAAGATAGCATGGTTGCTGCATCAAAGGTTGCAAATAAATCTAGAAGGAGCAACGAGGAGGTATGGCTTTTGTCTCCATTCAGACAGAGGTCATCAACTGACACCAACACTCCCATCTCCATCCCATAGCCAGCCTGAAGCCAGACTAAAAATGGTCCAGAGCAGATGAGTTATCCATGAAGGCTTGGAGCTGGTCAGCTACTTCACATCCATCGCAATAGCCCTTCCACAAAGCACAATTATAACATCTTGCAAATGTTACCAAAAATGTTTTCATGGGTTTTGTTTCTCTTGGGGCATTTCATACAGTCTGTTAAGGTTCTGAAAATAATTTGTGTTTGACTTATTTACACAGAAAACACTTTTTTAATTATTTTTTTTACCACACATGCGTAGCTTTGAAGCCACCAAGACGAATCCTGGCAGGCTAGCAGATTTTCCAGTGATCGAATTGGCTGTTACTTGTTCCCTGTGCTCTGATTGAATGTATCCATTGCTCCCAATCTCGCTGGCTTCTATTGGTTCCCGCCCGCAAATGAGAGAAGACTTCTGATCGGTGGTGACTTTCTACAGCAGACTGATTGGACCAACCAATATCTCCCCCTCCTTTTTCTCCAGCACAGTACAGCAATTTAACAATGGAAAGAATTCCCCACCCCCTATCCTTTTTAAAATTAATGATATAATAAATAGAACTATGGTATTCATAAACACAAGAATCCTGCCCCATTCCCTCACAAATGCCCCGTTGTGGCTACCCTTGTGTTCAGCTTCGTATCTCTGCATTTTCAACAGACAAAATTTTAAAAGGGGGGGGGGAGGGCACTTTCATTAAACAGGCATGCTGTAATGATTGTGTCACTGTACTTCAATGAGGCAAATGGTGAACAGCATCACTGACAGGACAGAAAGCGTTCTTGGGGAACTTCACAAAATGGCGGGCAGGCAGAGAATCTACCTAAAATGGTGGGTAGCATTAAGAAAGAAAGTAGCAGGGTGGAAGGGGGGAGGCTTTCAAATCATGTAGGAGAAATCACTTGGGAGAAATAAAATGTTTCCTGCCTGTTTTTGTTCACACAGACCAAGCAGGAAACGTCTTCAACCTGGCATGGAGGAAAAAAGATAACTTGTTTAGCAATTTTTTGGGGAAAAAACTGGGTTGAGAAAATACAACATGAAAATGTTTTGAAATGTTTTGCACAAACATCCTCCCCAAATGATTTTTATAATGTCCTCAAGACATTATATTTGTGCTATGGAAAAGGCCACTGAATAACTCTATGAGTAGTTGTAAGTAGCCATTAATTGTTCCCATCCTCGCTGCAAAAATCATGTAAGGACCACATCAGCAAGACTGATTAAAGGATTGCCTAGTCAGTAGAAAATAGGTAGGGATTTTTTTCTGATCTGAATGGGATTTCCCTTTAGCAAAGCACACAGACATGATGATAACAAAAACGGAAATAAAACAAAACAAACCCAGGATCTACCGAGTAGCAAAATGTTCCTCCTTTGGCCTGCTTCCTTGCTAGATTTCCCATAGACAGCCATTCCCACCTCCTGTCAATCACTGCTGTTGCATGCTGCTGATTGGAGTAGCAGTGGAAAAATTTTAAAAAATCAATGTCCTCTGTGCCAATATGTCACTTCTGGGTACAACCTTGAAGTGATAACTGGCCAGATCATTTTTGTATAGGGATGGTGTTGTAAGTAGTAGACTGATCATAAATTAATTCACTAATTCAGGCTATCTTCCTTCAGCCACTCAAAGTTGTGGTTATCTGTCCACTACTTAGCCTTCAGAGATCCCACTTGCCACATAGTGTTGCCTCCTATACTGTTAACACAAAGCATGTACAGTTTCACTTTGCAGGGGTATTGTTGTCTATCTGTCATTTGTGCAATTGCTGTGACCTGATACTTGTGTAACCACAGGATAGAGACACGTTGCTTTATCTGAAGTAGATTTTCCATGTAATGCCCATATAACTCAATTAGAGATGGATAAGTTTGCTGAGGTCTAATATGAGCTCATGGTGAAAAAATGTGTTTAAAATCACTGAACATGCAGATAAATGTTCCACTGAAAAGTATAGTTTCTTATTCTCCACCAAGATATGATCTCATTACACATGAAAACAGCAGCATTTGTGGAAAACCCTGCCCTTCTATTTTACCCACACCTTTTGCATGTTCTCTTAGGTTGTCAAGTCTTTGATAAAGGTGTTTCTTGGTATTGTCCAAGCACCAATCAATGTAATACTTTCCTTTATAATCTGAGCTCAGTTGTGGGGGAAGGCATTTGTTAGGTTCCCTCACATGTGGGACGAGAGTTGGGAGCTATGCTTACATGCCACATAACAAAGAATTCTAATCCACTGAAGGCCAAAACCAAAGTGAGGTACACTAAACCAGACTAAATCAGAAATTGCATAATGTTGACTCTGAAATGGTAAATGTAGTGGTTAATTTTGTTTTCATTCAAGATAAATTTGGCTAGAAACTCCCTCTAGGTTTTTTTTTAGAGGGATGGGTCTCAGTTTATTCCAAGATACAGAAAGAAGAAGAAACTGGAATATCTAGTGACCAGTACAGGCTATCATCTATAGTGCCAGCCTTCCTTTTTAAAATTCAGTGCCATTTCTTGTTTCTTTTTCTCCCACAGTCTTCTTTTCTGAGCATCTTTTATATTTTGATTCCATACTTTTCTCTGCACAGTGGGAGGATATTTGTTAATCTCATTTATACCCTGTCTTCTGCATAAAAAATGCCCAAGTCAGCTATTCTTTTTGAAAAAAAGAATAAAGCACTTTTGAAAATGGTATTTTAAGGGAGCAAACTTAAACACATCTGCTTGGAAGTAAATCCCATTCCATTCAATGTGCTTACACCCAATGTGCTTATTTTAAGGGATGAAATGTGCAAAGCAGGCGCAACACTATTAATATCAGTATTGGAGGCATCTGAATAATGATTTGATCACAGGTCTAAACTGTGAAAACGTGATATAGTTCAAGTGGTAAATTAATGTTAAAAAAAAATAGCCTGGAAATGGTAATACTTATAATTGAGAAGGGAAATGGAATGTTTTCTTTAGGTCAGAGTTTGAGCTCAAATATCTATATATTAAAAGCATACAGGATAACTCTTTCTGGATTGTATTGAGAACGTTCTATCGTTAAAATTATCCTCACATGGAAAGATAGTACACTAGAGAGCAGAAACCTAAGCGAGAAACCTTTCCACTATGTATCTTTCTTTAAATAAGCTCAGACTTTCTGCTGTACAAGCCAATTCAAACATGCATAAAATACTTCTACCTTAAAAAGTTTCCTTCATGTGGAAAACTAGTGCCTCAGGGAAAAGGTTAAGCTAAAAACTCTCCTTTCCAGCATGGTAGCTTTCAGTAAATATGGAGTGTTTACACAGGGAAGTATTCAACAGTGCAGCTCTCTATTTTCAGTCAGATCAGCTGCTCTCCATTAGGGGCAATACCATGTGATTCTTGTGACCCCTTCAATTGGTTCTCAGTTTTGGCTAAAATTGATTCTTAACACAATCCCATCAAATAAACACTGTTGTCTGTTTTAACAACAGTGATTGTGCACATCAATTGTCAATAAAGCTAGGCCATGTCCTTGAATCATTTTGATAATGAAAACACCAGCTGCCGCTCATGAAAAGAAAATTGATGCTTATAACCTCTATCACACTATTCGGCCTCAATGGTATCTTGTTTAGGTGCCTGTTAGGTCTGGCAGATGACCAGAGATGCAAGCAGCATCGCAGAATTGGTCTTCAGTCACCACACAAAACAAGCAGACTTCTGTTCTGAGCATAATCATGCCTGTCAGTCATTGATGGATTGATTTGATAACATGCCCTCTCTGCTTTCTGGAATCCTCAAAATCTGTCTCTTCCTTCCATTTTTGAAATATTGTATTCACCAGAGACACTCAAAATAACCCTTAGGAACCAGTTGTTTCTTTGAATCCAGCAGTTTCCTATTTGAGTAATTGACAAATCGATCTTGGTGTGCAGTTACTTAATGTACAATCCATTAAATGCATCAACCTTATACACATAGGAGAATGAAAAATCTCAGGATATCAAGGGGTCTGGATGTGAGTGGTTCCTTGGAAGTCAGTTTGCTTTTCATGAAACTCACCACATAAATGTGCATAGAATTTTAAAAAATCACTATGTTTACAGTGAATTGCTGATCATAGTTCACATTCTATTCTGGAAGGTTCAATTGAATAGTTGAGGAGTATAAAGTTTAAACAAGTAAGCGAGCACAGCTCCTCCCACTTTGTGCCTTCCCAGCAATATGGCTTTCCTAAGCCTCAACTTGTGTGAATGGACCCATTTCTTGAGACCATCTGTTAGAAGAAGTAGAGCATGAAGCACAAAGCGTGGTCAGGAGCTGAACTGAAAGGTTGCCTCATGTGATCTATCAATAAAAGTTACAAACTTCATGCGGCTAAGTCTAGAAAACCTGCACAACAAAGACCACAGAATACTTTGCAAAATGTATAAACTATCCTGTGTGGTAATTGTTTGTGGTATTCTACCTTTTACTGGAAACTGTTCTCAGCTGTAGGGAAAAGCAATATAGATGTAAATTAGCTAACAGACATTTTACTTTTGAGTACATCTCAGGAAAGCTGTTAAAGATTTCCCAGTCACTACTGCAACAGGCAAAGCCAAACAGTACTTTCCATCTTGAGACAAAATCATCAGCTTTCTGAACCAGGGAGAAGTGGGTAACTTGCCTGAAGTGTCTACAAACAGAATCTGGTTCCAGCCAAAACACCAGCCATATACTCCTCTTGTGATACTTGAACATCAAATCGTTTTTGAAAATGATAAGGGGCTTGAAAAACAATTTGTGGTACGGTATTGGAAGGACTGCGTTTACTATCTTTTAAATAACATTTTACTTATTTTTAAAATAATCCCTACTGGAAGGGTACCCATCCTTAGGTCAGCCCAAAGTCATCCTTCCGATGCTAGCCATAAGGCCTAAATTTATGTGACAAACAAATGTGTGTCATTAATCCCCTACTTTACTTTCTAAGTAAAAATGGCATGGGCAGGGAGCGATCAGGAGCAGGGAAGCAGTGGGTAGATATAACTCTTTCCTCTCCCTCTGCTTTTCTGCTCCGGATCATTTTTTCAAAGTATTTTTGCTCTTTGTTGGACTTTTCAATATGAACTGACTGTATACTAGTGTACTGCACATGTACCAATAGTTCTGTGAAGCTTATTTGCATAGGTCTGTGTTTTAAATAATTTTTCCATTTCATGGTGTTCACCTATGTCTCTTAAAAAAACTGTCAGCATTGCACATCAATCATTTATCCATTGTCTCAGTGATAACTGATAAGTCATGACAGGGGATAATAAATGGTATCCATCACACACCAGGGAGTCCCTTACCAGTGGGTATTGTGTTGCTTGGACAAGTCAGTGGCTTATATTCCTTTCTCCCTAGCGCCCCCCTGCCCCTTAATATAATATTTGCTTACAATTAATTTCATCAGGGATAACTTAGTGCTTGGAAAGTATAAAAGGAGTAGGATCTCATTATTTCTGTCAGCTGCTTCTCTAATACCTAACCACTTGAAGAGGCTTAAATCTGAGGACACTGTGCCTCAGATTCCTCCAGATTTTTGCATGTGTATGTAATATATATCTGGCAATAATCTATTAAACCCAAGATATCTACTTATTTCTGGCTGGCAGGAATTCATGTAAAGCAATCTTTCTTTGTCTGCCTATACTGTGTTATTAAGAGATTTGTCTTGATGGGTTTCTGTTGTTACAGCCTGAAGACCACTCTAGAGACAGAATTCCAAGGGTCAGTTTTATGACTCTTGATCTTGTCTCAGAATCACTACAACTCAGCAGCTACATATTATGATACACCATGCCCTTGTACAATTAACAGCTCTGTTCAGGGAGGCAGGGGTGGAAGGGTTTGAGGGAGAAGCATAGTCTTGTGCTGGCACATTTGCCCTCCCTGGGGCACATACCCTGGCAGAGGAGGCAGACGCGCCAGCGGCCACTCGCCCCTCAGCTCCATGGCAGCAAAACCCAGAAGTCTAGGTCATAGCAGAGTTGTGCTGGCATTCCAATTGGACATGGGGCATGGGGCAGGATGTTCCTGGAGACTGAGTGAACATTAGTCAGCTCCCACCCAGGGTTTAGGGCTGGGAGCATGGCACCCCAGCCCTCAGACTTACACTCCCCTCCTGTAAGCCCTATGAAGAGCTTTCTGGTGGTGATGGGTTTCTTTACTGGGGTTTTTGGATGGGACTGCCTGAGTTATGGCAACTAAAACATTAAACTGTTTCAGAGGAGACATTAACACTTTACAATATGCATACATATGCATGCACATTTGTGTATTTATAAAATTTATATTTGCTATCAGCTGCAGTATTTTGGGGTTAATCAAGACTATTGACAAGAATGTTAGCATGAATTTACAGTGACCTTTTTTACAGGGAAATTCCACAAATGATGAAGACATACCATAATGGAATTACTTATATAAATTCCCCTGCATAAAGATGCAACTGTGGATTTTCTTCCTATGTTCCTTTTCCATGGCTGTAATTCTGTTAACCATTTAGGAGCATGCATGTAACTAAGGGAAATTACAGAGATTTATAATCCCATCCTGTTTATTTTTAAACAGGTAATCCTGCCCTAAATCTATTGATCCAATGAAGATTTGGGCTCATTCCGCACATGCAGAATAATGCACTTTCAAACTGCTTTCAGTGCTCTTTGAAGCTGTGTGGAATGGCAAAATCTACTTGCAAACAGTTGTGAAAGTGGTTTGAAAACGCATTATTTTGCATGTGCGGAAGGGGCCTCTGCTTCCTTAATTTGAGAATTCACATAATGTTTAATGTCAGTTTGGAAAACATTTAAAAGTTATTGTTTAATTGTTGGCTATTACATCTGTGGTAGCATGTTGTCAGATCACAGATGATTTATGACAACCTTAGCAAGGGGCTTTCAAGGCAAGTGAGAAGCAAAGGTGGTTTGTCATCGCCTTCCTCTGCAGAGACTTCCTTGGTAGTATCCCTCCCAAATACTGACCCTTCTTAGCTTCTGAGATCTGATGAGATCAAGCTATACCATTCCACCTTTCCCTCCCTTGTATCATTATAACCCTACGTAAAAGAGTTAAATGTCTAGTCTGCAATCCAATTTAGGGTCAAGCATGCAAACTAATTGAGATAAATGGGTTAGCATACTGACAGACAGCACCAGCGAAAGGAGTTTTCACTGCTTTTTCCCCACCCACTGAAGACACTCTCCCCCCACTCCCCACACACTATTCCTAGGGGTCCACCAAATATTAGGGATATGATTGGGGGTGGAATAGCTGGCTGCAGTGGAAGGGAGGGGGCAGGAAATTTGCTATCATGGAAATGCACACTACATACAGTCTAGGCTAATATGCTCAAGGATGCTGAACTTGGGTTAATGTGTAGTCTTATGCTTTCCTTTTAATGAAAGCTGAACATGCAAGATATTGTCACTGAGACATTTGAAAATTAAATACAACAGGAACTTTCTAGCAAAAGAAACGATGAGCTCATACACCAAGTATTATTCTGCAAACTGCAGAAGTGTAGACTTGCAAAGTATTTATAGAAAACAGACCTGCATATAGGAAAAGAAGCTGCAAATACCAGACATGGATCCTAGCAAACTATACAAATACAGCTGTACCGAGGCAGAGGTCCTAGAGGGGAAGGGATCAACCACACAGCCCCTTTCTTGAGTGGGAGACTGTCTGTCTTATCGTCTTTTCTTCCCACCCACCCTGCTTAACCACTGGGCAAGGAAACTTGCCAGAGTGAATATTCAGTATCAGTGAATTAAACTGATAAGAGCAGACTATTTTAGAACTGGCATTATTGAATACAGCAAGACAGAGATGTAATGTGCAGGGTCATGCCAAGGATTTTTGGTGCCCTGGGCAAACTATGACTTTGGCGCCCCACCCATTCAGTGTACATACACAAACATAAAGAAACATCAAGTGGCTTACTCCAAGGGCTAAATAAAGCAAAATAAAATAAACCTATAGTGCTGTCAACTGAGACCTCAAATATCTACAGACTATACCACAGGTGACAGTAATGCTCCAAATAGTTTCAGGTAACAATGTAGAAATGCAGCGCACATTTAATATACACATGTAAATGGATAGACATGCAATATGAACCCCGTGAACTTTGGGTTCATTCCAAGGGCTGCCATTCTAAGCATGGTTAGCTGAAAGTAAATCACATTGAAATAGGAAAATCATATTGAATTAGGGAATCTCCCACCCTGAACTCATGGTCCTGCCATCACTTGGAACAGTGGCAGGGGAGAAATTTAAAAACTCACTGCTATTGCAAGTGTGATGATTTCACTTCTGAGGAAAGCCTAGGAGTGACAGTAGTAGCTCTAGAAATTGTAAAATCATAGAGTTTCTGGACATTCCTAGAGTTATTCTGTTGCTTCTGGGTTTTCCCCAGAAGTGATGTCATCACACTCTCCACCATGTCCCTATCGCCACTCCTGCTGGTGGTATTTACTGAGTAGGTATGGTTAACATGCAAAGAGGGAATGCTTGTTTAGCTTTCTCTTTGCTCTGCACCCTGGATCCTGGGACTGCCTGGGACTGCCTAGTTAGGGGAATCCTGTCCCCTAACTCTTTTGGTGCCCTCCAACTTTCACAGACTAGGTGATTACCAGTTCACTTAGTGTTATTAAAAGGGGTCCTGATTACTTCCCCACCCGCTTTCCCCCTAAAATTTCCCTGGATGTATCCCCTTTATTGCAAGGGGAGCAGTCTGAATCAGTCATGCACAAGATGCTTGGTGCGCAATTGGAGAAAATAAACCTGAATATTTCTTGTACAGATCTATTTTCTGGAGCCCCACTTTCACTTTCTATTCTCTCTGCAGCAAGAGAGACCACTGCTAGCGTGACTTTTAATTTGCTTCATTTCTAGAGCTGGTACATTTGCTACTGAGCACAGCTTTGCCCTGGACATGTTCTCGCTGCCCACAACCAACCTTCCCATTCTCTTGCACTGCTGTCCATGCCTTCCCCCTCACCCACACATTCCCATGTTGTCAGCTATTTTCTGCTTCCCTAAATGTTCATATTGATATATCAATATATTGATACGATAATAACAGAGAGTTGACTTTTGCCAAGAACAGTACAAGCAGGAGCTCTTTTTGTCTCTACCCCACCTCCCCCACTCTACTTCCACCCTCCCTGATGATAGGGAGGGCTTTTAAAAACTTTATTTCCAACAAGCCTCTATTTTAAAACAAGCCTCTCTCTTCTCTTGTGGCAGTAGATAGAGAGAGAAGAAAGAGGGAGAGAATATCAGTTCTAATCTTGGCACTACTGGGTGTGATGAGATCTGTGCTTTAAGGTTATTGATGAGTGGAGTTAAGAGAACTGGGAGAAGCAGACACCCAGCAGAGTTCAGCAGACAAATTGTGCTGCAGGCTGTGGGTTGCCTCCTCATGTGTAAACACCAAAATGCAAGGAGACTCCACTACAAGCCCGCTCCTTTGGACGGGGATGCCCAACATTTATAACCAATATTTTGGGTGCTGTGTGGTTTCCGGGCAGTATGGCCGTGTTCTAGCAGCATTCTCTCCTGACGTTTCGCCTGCATCTGTGGCTGGCATCTTCAGAGGATCTGATGTTGGGAAAGCAAGTGGAGTATTTCATTGGAAGTGGATGGCTCACACACTTGATGATTTTTAACAAATGTGTGTGGTCCATCCTTTTGATGTATTTTATTTAAATACATTTTCCTTCTTATGATAGGCTATTTTTCGAGTTTTCATTATATCATATTTTTGCAGGAAAAAATGTTCCTCACTTCATACTGTAGATTTTAAGTCTAATAGGCATTTAAATGTTTTCAAAAGCAGTTTCTCCAATTTATGTTCATTTGTTATTTTTTCAGATATTCATAATATATTTGCAAGAAAATCTACTGTGCTGTTCTATATGCTTACAATTCTTCAAAAGTGTTATATTTCAAACTTTCTCAATACTATCAAAGGCAACTGAGAATCAGGCATACTTGCAAGCATTCATTGTAGACCTGATGTTGATCAAATCAATGAAAAGGAACCCTGAGTAGTGGTGATGTTATCCAGATTGATGACTATTTTTATTGTAACACTGATGAGTGGTAAAGCCTTCTTTAATGGTTTTAACAGATGTGGCTTTGCAGGAACTGCACATGGGAGTATTCTTGCCTAAGACGGAGCTGTAATTATCTAACATTTTTCAAAACCTCTGGTCTGCAATTGAGTTGTCACAATTTCCCAGACGTAGCCCCAGGCACTGCAGATGGCACCAGCTTCCACACTTAGGCCATATCATTGTGAGCACATGTAAAGCACATGACTTCGACCAATTTTCTAAAACTAAAGCTTGACGTGGTCTTAAAAGGACATGCCGGGCTGGGGGGATCCACAGCATTTCTGGAGCATCATTCTGAACAAAAGGCAAGGCATGAATTAATTTTTTTTTAAAAAAACACCAGACTAATTAAACTGGCCTACAGTGCTAAACAAATAAGTCTAAGATTAAATTTCACTAAGGCTATTTTCTGCTTTTTTAAAATAGGAAGGTCTCATCAGTTGGATTTCAGCACATCCTTTAAATTGGGAATACACACACACAATCAGTCCCATTACTAGACATGAAAATTATCAGTGTGCCAAGGCAATTGTATATTTATTCAGTTGGTTACAAAAATAGAAAAACTGCCACGGTTAATGTGGAGTGCTTAATACTGTGTCTTTTGATCATTCCCTTTGCTGTTGTTGGTTCCACAAGCCTAAAAATACAATTTGAAACTTGCTGCCTGGGAATGAAAAACACAAGTAACAACAGGCCTGTCTCTTGGAACTGCTCCATATATTCAAAGCACCTTCTTTTTCATCTTTCAGTGCACTGCATGAAGTAAGGTTCTTGGTATTCCTGTGATTCTCCTTTCTTTGCACTTACAAACTCATAAGGTATACATCTGCCTGTATGAGTCCTGTGGGGCTAAACCCAGAATAGAACCTGGAAGTCAGTGCAAGTTAAAATGACTTTAAGTGCAAACTCTCCAACATATGGAGCAATACAATATATACTTAATTGTAAGAGAGAACAAAAACTTGCAACGTATAATGGCTTTGAATTGTACTGTTTCTTGGTTGTTACAATTTTGTGGTGAGAAAGGTTGCCAGGTTTGCAGCTATGGCAGGAGGCTTCAAACTAGCAACCTGTATTGCCCTGCACCACTTATAGTGGCAGAGAGACAAAAATGTTTTAAATAACACAATGCACATACCATGAAGTCACTTGGGGGGGGGGGGGGAACCAGAAGCGCCTTCACATAGCTCTAGGAATTTCCCACCTCCATCCCTGTCCCCCAAGATCCTGCCAGTTGGTCCACTAAGCGCCTGGGTAGTCCTCTTGCAAAAAGGAACAAACTGAACATCATAGAAACCAGACTTCAGCCTTCAGCTTGAAAAATACAGCCCTGCAACAACAATGTAATAAAAAAATTAACACCCGTCATACTAAATTTACTCCCCTTACTCATTTACTCATACTAAATTTACTCTTTTAGCAATTAAATGTTCTTATTTCCAGTTTTATTTTTCAATTATAGAATACAAGGTGATAAAAACCCGAGAAATCTTGTTCAGTTTCCTAGCAAGCCCTTTCTTATGGCTGCCAACTCCAGGTTCGGGATTTCCCAGAGTTTTGGGGATGGGGATGGAGAAGACAAAGTTTGGAGAGGAGAGAGATCTCAGCAGGCCCAAATGTCATAGGTAGAGTTCACAGGTACCCACCAATTGCCTGCTGATCCCTGCTGCTGCTCTCTGACATTCAACTGGTCAGTGGGTAGCAGGGGTGTACCACCCACAAGAACGGGGGGGGGGGGGTCAAATGACCCCAGGCGCACCGGCAGGGGAGTGTCAGGACTCCCCTGAATTGCCAATGAAACAGTCAAATCGATAAAAGTTCAAAGCTTTATTGCAAGTGTCAGAAAAGAAATGAAAGCCTGTTCTGAAGCTCAAGCTCTCAGTACAGTGGTAATACAGAATACATCCCGCCCCCCCACATGTGAAACACAACTTAGATACTTTCTCTGAAGCAGTTCTCCAGACTGCCAAGGTTACAGTCGGCTGATAAGACAGCTGTGGAAAAAGACAGAGCAGCAAAAGCATTGCATAGCTGAAAGCCACAGATCCCATGGTAGCCCATCCCCATGACAGGGAGCACAAAATTGCCCCCCACACCCTCCTCCCCCTCACCGACCCAGAGGTCATTTGACCCCCCTGTCCCTGTGGGCAGTATGCGGTGCCCGTCCAAGCTGCTTCCTTCCCTCCCCAGGCCCTTGGGGGTGGTGCTCTGAGGTGGGGGCAAAGGTGGCTTGGATGGGCACCGTGGCAGGCCACCTCCTGCCCACCATGGCGCCCTGCCTCCTGGCCTCCCTGCAGGCCAGCTTCAGCTTCGGTTTGGCTAAGCAAGGTTGGCCCTGGTTAGCATTTGGATGGGAGACCACCAGCGAAATCACCTCTGCATAACAATGGCAGACCACCTCTGGAAGTCTCTTGCCTTGAAAACCATACTGGGGTTGCTATAAGTTGGCTGCAAGTTGACAACACTTTACACACATTCCATAATAAAAGCCATCCAACAAATAAAAGCTTTAAAGATACAAGAGGGACAAAGTAGCAAATGCACTAAAGAAACCTAGTTCCCTAAGCCCCCAACAGCTCCCTCCCCAACAGTGTTCAGACATGGAACAGGCTGAGGAAGAAGCCATCACTCAGAGACAGACAGCACACACTTGTCTATGTTACCATGTTAACTCTAGCATCCTGAGTAAGAGGTTCGCTAGTAGCCAGAATAAGGACTGAAATTATGAACAGCCATTGCCATTCTCAATGGAACATACTTGATTAGATGGACCAATAGTTTGACTTAGTAAAAAGCTACTCTATAATCTAGCCAGTGCATACATTTTCAGAGACGGTGGGCTGACCATCTTCAAGAAGACCTTGCACTCTAAGGAGGGATGCACTTGGTATTGTATTTCCAGAGGCAATATGATATGATGCACTCCTTAACCAGTAAATAACAATAAACAATCCTGCTTAAGGATTAGGGTTGCCAATTCTGAGGGTGGGAAATACCTGGATATTTTGGGAATGGAACTTGAGGAGGATGTGGTTTGGGGATGGGAGAGACCTCAGCTGGGCATAATGCCATCGAGTCCACCTTCCCAAGCTCCCATTTTGTGCAGGTGAACTGATCTCTGTTGCCTGGAGATCAGCTGTAATATCAAATATCCAGCCACCAGCTGGAGGTTGGCAGCCTTTCTCACAAGGTGCCTGTTGTGAGGAGAGGATGGGAAAGCATCATCAAATTGCAGTTGACTAATGGTAGCCCTGTAGGATTTTCAAGGCAAGAGACAAACATAGGTGGTTTGCCATTGTCTGCCTCTGCAAAGCAACCCTGGACTTTTTTAGTGGTCTTCCATCCAAGTACTAATGAGGACTGTCCCTGCTCAGCATCTAACATCTGACAAGATATGGCAAGCTTGGGTCTAGCCCAGGGGTCTGCAACCTGCGGCTCTCCAGATGTTCGTGGACTACAATTCCCATCAGCCCCTGCCAGCATGGCAAATTGGCCATGGTGGTGGGGGCTGGTGGGAATTGTAGTCCACGAACATCTGGAGAGCCACAGGTTGCAGACCCCTGGGCTAGCCCATTCAGGCCCTTGTTGTCCAAATTTCAAAAAGTTGTTCTTTTCAGGGTACTTGGACCAGGTTGTGTGCAATAGAGGTTTGCCTTGAATTCTCTTCTGTCCAACTCCTCCATACTGTGATGTGTGGTTCTACTACACACGCAGCACGAACACAGAGCACACATACCATGGCACCAGCCAATAACATACTTTCCCTCTCATGGAGCATAAGCATAACAATAGTCATCTGAAGGCTGAGCTAAAGGCCATAGCCATTGCAAACACAACACAGATCCTGATTGTGGCTAGACACATCATTGGGTCCTGAACTGGAATAGAACAATACTCCCTAACACTTCAACACAGCCTGATGTGGCTGTGCATTTGTATCCTGGTTAGCACCCACACATTGTTGGACACTGCACTGTTGTAACACTTTAGCGATCATTTGCCCACATGAAAAACCCAGTTACAAATGGTTGCTGTAGTGAAATGATCATGTAATATCCAGTGATGTGGGGATACAGCCCAATGGAATCAAATTGCTCTTCTGACAGTCTGGAGTGGTAGGTAGTCATGGTTGTTCCAAGTCTTGACAGATATGGTCAATATCCTCTGAGGAGTCCAAGATATAGACTTGTCCTTCCTCACTAACTAACATCTGTAATTGTTTATACCATCTGGCTAACTGCCAAGCTAGTCTTTTGTCTCGTCTTCTTGTCTCACGGTAAAGTGCTACTCCCTCCCCATCATATTGTTCTCTTCTTGAAGTCCAGTGGGTGTGGAAAGGAAAATGAAACCCAGCCTTTCCAGTCCAGATTGCAGAGGGAATTTTACTTATTCAGAATTTCATTGCCCAAATTAAAAGCTGGACTTTGGCCAGGGTGTGGATAAATGGCCACCTACACTTCCACAGAATACTGTGGAATTTTTGCTACTCACAAACGATCAGAATTTCCATTAAAATGCCACCTCCCAAAGACTGTTTTGTATAAAAGATGGAAATTTCACAAAAGTATCTTGTATATCTTCACATGTGGAAAAAATCTACGGCTTTAAGCCATCTGCCTGAATCTTGCCATGGGACATTATTTGAAAAGAACCTTTTTTCCTGGCCAGAGAAGGTAGCTGCATGTATATATTTTAGAGGTAATCCTGGCCTTTCACAAAAGCTGGAACCCACACACAGGCACAATTAACATACTTATTTTCCCTTACCCTGAGGAGAGGAATTGATCAAATGCAGATACATAAATCAGGATCATGAGCGACCTGAATCTTTAATTCCTCATTTGATGGATTTTTATTGTACTGTCCAACTTGACAGGGTCAAATCACAGTGGGAAAACCAACAGCCGAGCGCTTTATTTTCAGACTTAATACAGTAGGTTTAAATCTCAGTGTGAGGCTTGGTGAAGTCATCTCCTATCTCAGATGGGAATTTAATGGCTTCTTCTTTATATATTAAAAAGCAGTCTTTTTGCTGGATACAGCAAGGTCTACAACAATAACACCCATTCAGCTAGCATAACACTTTTGTAAAAAGATTTGTTCCTCTGGTTGGTAATTAGGCAATGAACCTGGTTGTCCTGCAATAAAGAGGGAAAGGGGAGAGGAGCGATAATCTTTACAAGGGCATGCTGGGATATTAGCAACTTGGCAGACTGAAAGCGAGTTAGCAAAACAGCTGCACAGGTCCTATAGTCTTTATGGGCTTTGAGTCGAGCAGAAGGATTAACAGAATTAGGGGGCAGCAGAAACAAGATGGAAATTTTCCATTGGAAACGAGCTTGAAATGGAACATTAAATGAAAGCATAAATCAACGTTTTTGAAAACAAATGCAGCCTGCTGCAACAGAGTGCTGTTAAACGAGCAGAGCCTAGCCAAAATTTTAGCTAAACCCTAGTCCTGTTCAAACTCAGTCCAGGCAGTTTGGATAAACTAGCAGAGTTCTCATTTTGCTGTCTAGTGCATATATAAGCAGGGGTGGTCGTCTGTGTGAAATGATTGCAGGATCAGGTTGGGTAGTCTACAGTGCATTGTAAAATACTACTGTTTTATAAAATATAAATTAATACTGGAGTTTGGTGGCACCTAAAAGCCTGACAAAATTAATTCCATCTTGAGCTTTTGTGAGTCAGAGCAAAGCAATACCCCTTATTGCCCAATAGGAGTGACCCCCTTTCTTCTGGCCAGCATTTCAGAGCAATCCAAAAGGTGTTCTTTTGTGCACAGAAAGAACCAGCAATAAGGAAGCAGTGGTTGGTCATGTTGGTAGATTGGTTCAGCTGGGGACACTTCACAGTAGGAGAATCCCTTTCAAACAATACACCGTGGGGAAAAACCGCTGCAAATCAAACAGCCATGGGATAAGTACTCCATGCTTAAATGGCCTTTTTGTCTCTCTGCACACAAACATGCACACAAACACACAAAGTAAGTAGTAGAGTATTTCACAGAGCAATAGGTTGGGACTTTCCCTACCCTTCATGATCCTATACTTATCACACATCATCTGCTATCCACAAGTGGACTGATCAAACTCAGAAAGAGGATATGGACAAAGGCGGACTGACCTAAGGACATGGGGATACCCATGTCTCTGGGCGCACACCTTTCAGTAACATCGGGGGCGCCAGAGGACCCCCCCCCATGTGACCAAAGACGTGCGCCTGCAACTTCTATACTTCTGTAGACTGACAAAGGATGCTGTAAGTAAGTCCATGAAGGTCGTGCTCATATAACTTGATTTTGATAATTTTGCTGCCATGCAAAGAAATAGAAACCCCCCCCAATAGTTCCCAGAAGTTTTCTCTGCCAATTGGATTATTTTTTGTGTATGTGCATTGCTCATTATCTTTCCAAACTATGGATCATTGTGCCATAGGACATTGTGCCATAGGACAACAAACCAGGACAACAGAAGGTGCTGTGCTCAGTGGGCAGATCTACAAGGAAGGACATAGCCCACACTAACTATGCATCTGATGGGGACAGCTGGGGAAACCAGCACAGATTGGACACTCCAACACATTTGGGCTGTAAAGGAACTGGTGCACTCTGGCTGTCCCCACTTTGCAATTACCATCTGAAGACACCCAAGAACAGTGAATAAACAATTCTCCTTAATTTGAACAAGTTTTACTTTGGAATTAGGGTTTAGGGTTTGACAACTGGCTGTAGGATAGATTGAACTGGGGAAGCTGATGCTTTATATATGATTGAGTGAGTCTAAAGATAGGAACTGGTTTAGCTTTTGCTTTCAATCCAGATAATTCAGCATGGATTAATTGATAAGGTCATGGTTTCCTATTTAGAAACAGAAACAAGCAAGAGAGACCTTGCAAACAAAATGCCAACTGCTGGTGAAGTGCATTTTGTTTGATCTGGCCAATTGTAGTTCTAGTTTTTTTATTTCTAACTGTGGAAGATTCATAATAAGAGACACAGAAACTTGTACCTCCCATGGCAAAGATGGTTTCAAGTTCTAGGCTCTGAAGAAAGAGCTTTAACTTTAAAGAACTGACTTCTTGCCCTTCAGGAGTAATAAATCCTCGAGATTATGAACACTTTCACAAACTCATCTCATGTTCCTTGGAACAGAAGGGCCTGATTAGGTAGAAATATAGACACAGTTTGCTAGTTCAACTGATACTCTGGAATGTGGGTAGACAGATACAGTTTCCAGTTTATTTTGCCTCCTTCGGCATGAGGGTGCATCAAACACCTGCAGTTAGCATAAATTGGTGCTCTTTCAGTCTATTTCTTTTAACACAGATAGATTCCCAACTCTTAACTTGGTTGCATTCAGGTAGATGGGTGGATAAGAATGTTAAAGTTAACCAGGGGCAAGTGAGGCAGCAAAGGGCAAGTCAGCTTAGTCGAGGAGCCTGTCTGCTCAGAGCAATGGTGAACAATAGCCCCATTTCCTCTCCTTTTTATTTTTTGGGTGGTCAGAGCATGTAGCTAGGCAAATGCACACCTTTGGATGTAGATGGGACATATTCTTTGCTCCCTTTTTGGACTGATTTTATCATTTTGTGTCCCAAGATTGCGGGGGGGTGGGGGTGGGGGGTGCATGCTTCGTGTTTACACATATTGTGTTTTCGAAGTTGAAAACATTTTTTCCACACTGTAGAAATGGGAGGGGAAGGTTTTGCCTCAGCTCCGGGGGTTGCTGTAGATTCTTCACCAATTGGAAGCTTTCCCTTAGCAGATGGTGGGAGCGGGCGAAAGGAGACTGGTGATGGAACAGCCAATCAGAATGCAGGAAAAATGGGATGTTTGTGCCTGCTCTTTGCACTGTAAAAAAAAGCGGGTTTGTGCGAAGGGGCAGAAAGAAAACGGATTGTTTCCTTGACAGAAAACTGGCACCCATGTGAAGGACTTTGTGCACTCTCACCAATTGCTGTCCTCTGTCTCAAGCCCCAGAGAAATGTCCACAGCCATTGCAAAGTTGTCCCTTGAATCCCCATGTGGATGAGGCAGTTGGTCAAGATGTCATAATTGACCACGACCAAGTTGAACACTTCTGACAGATCTAAAATATCAGCAAGACCAACCCACATCTGTCCAGGTGCCTCCGAATGCAGAGGCATATCAGGGGGAAATGGTGCCCTATAGAGGTGGAGAGGCTGGCAGAAACCAGCACCAGGCCAGCAGCCTGCCATGAGCCCGCCAAAATGCTCGTCGACTCAAGGACTGCCCGATGGGCCTGTGGCAGGCTGCTGCACCCAACTCTACCAGAGGCCAGCCTCCAATAGAAGTAAGGAGCCTGGCAGCCTATCGCAATCCCACCAAAGTGCCCCTTGACTCGAGGGACGACAAGCAGGCCTGCAGTGGGCTGCTGCTCTCCTCCCCCACCTCTATTGGTGCCTGGCTTCCGATAGAGGTGGGGAGGTCGGCAGAAGCCAGCACCAGGCAGGCAGCCTTCCAGGACCCACTGAAGTGCCCTTCAACTGAAGGGATGCCCAACGGGCCTGCAGCAGGTTGCCGCCCCCCCTTCTATTGGAGGCTGGCCTCCGATAGAAGTGAGAAAGCCAGCAAAAGCCAGCACCGAGCTGGGAGCCTTCCGTGAGCAGGCTTCAGTATGTGCAATTTTTGTGCCCCCCCCACATGACATGATGGGCACCATCTGGCAGAGTGGGAAGATTTTATCTGCATAAAAGCTCACCAAATTGTTACAGGTAAGGGCCAAATCTCTACTATTTGGGGGCTTATCTGGTGCTATTAATTGCTTTAAACAATTGTGCTGGATGCCCTCTAGCAGACATAATGTTCACCGCAAAGTATTCTTTCTTTGAGGCTTTCACCAACATCTCATATGCTTTCATAAGCGTCCTATAAGATGTTCTTATCACTTCATCATAAGGCTTCTGCCATATTCGCTCTAGCTGAGATCTGATTTTTTCCCTTTTCAACTCCAGGGCATACTGTGGAGCTAATTTGGAATGAGACCCCAAGGGTGTTGGGGTGAGATCTCATCTCCTGCTTCAGAGACCCAGTCATGCCAGTCCTCTATCAATGGGTCGCTGGGAGACATTGGGTCCCACAGAGCATTCTGGAATCCTATTGGATCCATGAGTCTCTACAGGCAAGCATAAATTAGCTTGCTGCCTTTTTGAAGTTACAACAGTAACTCCAATGGGCCCTGATGGTAAAGTTAAAGATCAGATTTACTTGGAAGAACACTCCTTCCCAGCTCCTTCCTGGAATTGAGGCACCAGATCAGAGATTGAGAGAGTGAGCAGGTTGCTTGTAGGTATTTCACACATTGTCTCTACATTGGAGACTGCTGCTGGCCAGCCCTGAGCATTTTGTAGCCCGTAGCTGTTGCCACCCTGGGAATTTTGTGTTTTGCCTGTAAATGTACATAAGCCCTTATGCTAGCCATGGGTCTAGTCCTATGCACACTTAGTCCCATTGAACTCAATGAGAATTCTTCTCAGAAAACATACGTGGACTTGCATTTTATGCATATTTACTAGGAAATGGACAAATTTCTCAGAGGAATTTATATTCTCCAGCATCACTTGGAAAAATAAAATAGATAATGCAAGAAATCTTTCAGATAAAATGAACAGTCTTATTTGTATGTTAATGTGTAATGTGAGCAATTTTCTGTTCATGCAATCAGTTCATGCATATTCTTTCCATTTATGTGCATGCATATTGGCTGTTCAAAATGTATACTCAGTTCAAAGTGCTGATATTACTTTATTCAAGTATGGTATTAAATTAAATGTGAAAGATGAGGTAACAATGAAATACAAAATCCTACTGAAGTTACATTAAAGATACAAGAAATATTTTAGAACCCATACATGGAAGAAAAGACACAAAGGTCTACTTTTGAAGTAATGAATCTCTGAAACTGTCCCCAACCACATTAATCAGTTGCTTGAAGTGAAGTATGCAACACACAAAACTAATGAAAAAATGTGTTTGCAAATGATGCGATGACAGATCTGTGCCCATCACATATTCATCACAGGGCGAGGTTCCCATCTGCTATGTATTTAGGCATTTTATTAGATGCTTTAGATATGCGTAAGCGCATAAGACTCTACCAACAGATTTTGCATATAAATAACCACATGTTGTGTTGATGGAAGAGGCTATGTTGCAGAGAGTGCCAAGTGACAAGTCTTGCAGGGAGACAGCAGTCTTTGTGTTATTGGCACAGCTGAGTTATTCAGAGCAGTTGAAGGTTTAGCTTAATGATTAGAAGGGTATCAAAAATGTGACTTTTTAAATATGTAGCTGGAAACTTATTCCTTATCATTGGGCAAACTGTCAGACTGTCAGTGCAAATGTGTTCACAGGTGTTCTCTTACATCCAGGACCAAATAGACATTCTTCTCCCCATTCGCCTTCCTACAAACAGAAATTTACATTTGCACAACAGATTGAAAGGAAAAGTAGCTCCACTCATTCTTTTTAACACTATTTTGACTTATTCATATTACAATTTAAAACACAGGAGGATGTATAAAAATGAGCAGGCATATCATGGACGCAGTTTAAGAATGCCTCTTTGAAGACCCTGAGATGCCACAGATCTGAAATGACTGTGAAAGGCAACTTGGAACTTTGGATCACATACATGATACAGTGAGGGTTGGATTCAGACCTTACCCACATCATCATCCAAGCCCTTGAAACAGGGACTCCCTACTTGCTGATCTTGTAAGTGTTTTTAGAATTTTTTGAAAGTATAGTCAACTGTATTCATAGGAATGGGGAAATACAAAATGGCTGGCAAGTGGGTGGGGTCAAAATGGCTGTCATGGTGGTTGCAAGTTTAGCATCCTTTGTTGAGCCAATCTTGGCCCCATCTGGAGGTTGGCAACTGTAAACTGGGATGATTCTAACTTATTCTCAGTTCTTTGAGGAGATACCAGAACCAATTGTCAGGCATCTACAGTGTAATAGGCCTACGCATTTCCTTCCTGGAGTTTCTTTTTTTGTTTTGTTTTATTTGTTGTTGTTGTTTTTTGTGGCACTCATTCTTAATATTTACTTTCTTTCTGTATGTGACTGGAGCCAGAGGTCAATTGTTGAGAGGCCCAAGATCCTTAAAAGCTGGAGCACTCTGGTAATTAAGACTATTAGTAAGATGGAAAGGTATCTTTCCTGCTATTGATGTAGAAAACGTCCAAAGGGAGGTTTATAATTTTAATTCAAACATGATTGAGTTTGCTGAGCAGTTCTGGACCTTATCTTTTGTTGTCCTCATATCTTGGAGCTTTCAAGGGATTAAAAGTACTACACAGTTTGTACGGAAGAGGAAATAAGAATTCCAGTAGTACAAAATACATGTCCCTTGTGTTGATTTCTATTATTACATTTATTTTTGATTTCTGATATGGCCACTTCATTATCTAACCGTTAAACTGGATACTTCTCAAGTTGCCTTTCCTTGGCCTATACTTTGATTTATAGTTTCTTGCTAATAAGCTTTGAGATATTTCTGCTCCACAACTGAATATTCTGTATAGTACTTCCTATCATTAAACTATTTAGCAGTAGTATCTTCGGATATATGAACCTTTAGTAACTAGGCAAGTCGTGACTGGGATTAAGACCTTGTATGCTCCCTTTCTGAAATACAGATCTGTCAATTTGACACCAATTTCTTTGTTACTAGGATTACCATCATACTAGTTGTTCCTCAGCTCACCTCATCATTGTAATTGATGGAGAGTGCTTTGACTACTAAAATCTTAACCTGGAAAATAAGATGCACCTGAATAACCAGGGGCAGCCATTGCTGCCGTGGTGAGCAACGCAGCAAGATAAGGGGCATGCATGACCTGGCGGCAAGCTGCAGAAACGGGTGCAATGATTGGCTCCCACCGAAAAGGCGGGAGGAGCCTGGGTATATCTAGACGCCTTCCCCGGTCCGCGCCCTTCCCGGCGGCGAGAACCAACAAGGCGTGGTCATGTGTTTGGCGTCTCGCGTAAGGCCTGGAAGGAGACTGGCCTTTCCTTTTCTTTCCTTTCTTAGCTGATTTTCCTTCTTCCTCTGCCCTCCTCGCTTCTCTCGTTTCAACCTTTTCTTTTCTTTTCACCTCTTCTGGGCCGGTCTCGCAGCCGCCATGGGGCCGAAAAGGGCCAAGAGCAGGAAGAACCGCCTGCTGCTGCTGGCTGGCGGTTATACATCGGGCAGAGCTGGCGTGCTCTGCTAAACAGAAGTCTGGGCCCAGACTGGCCCGGGGACGTCGGACTGGTAAGGCCCGGTTGTTGGGCGAATCGGAGCAGCGGCGAGGGCGGCCAGCTGAACTCGGGCTTGTCTCCCATGTCGGCAGGGGACGGCCCGATTCGGCATGGCGGGACAGTCTCCCTAAGGAGGGCCCTCCCCGCTGGTCCCAGGGGTGCCGGCCCGGCATCTTCGGACGAACATTATTAGGCCATATAGGCACCGATCACTGCCTTGGTCCGCAACCTGGCGGACACCCTGTTGCATCTTTCACAAGTCCTCGGTGGAAGCTGGCGAAAGTCGGGCCAGCCACCACCGAAGTCGGGGGCCCTGAGCCCACCCAGCGCCCGCGGCCGGTAATCTTGGCGCCCGGCGGGGGCCTCCAGCCGAAACAGCGGAGGAGCTGCACCTTTCGCCCACCCGGTTAAGCGCGTCCACATGCGGTGGATCGTCCAAGTCGGCCCCTCGTGGCGCGAGGGCAGGAGGAGGAAGCGATCGTCCAGAGGCGTTCCACGTTCCTCCAGGGCGATCCCCAGCTCTTCGGTCATCGGGTGAGTCTACTGAGGATGATGACAGCGCAGGCTACAGGGGAATTTTGGAGTGCGGGGAGAGAGTCCCTGCTCTCCCACATGGCTTTACAAAGCGCGGAGGCGTTTAGGGCGAATGGCGCCATCCCCTAACCCGACTCAAAGGCGACAAGGCGGCAACCAGCCCGAGGTCCACCTCCCCAGGAAGCTCGGGGAGGCGGTAGCTGGATGGAAGTATTACGTGGACATCTTTAAGTTCCAGCGGTAGGAGGAGTTGGGTTTGTCGGGCCGGAAGGCCGACAAAAACTGAAGGAACCGGCAGCAGCCGAGCGAATTTTAACAACTGCAGGGCTTCACGAATTCCTGGCCCTCATCGAGGGCTGCATTATCCCCTCGCGGGCCTGGCACCTGGCAACTCGCATGGCTCATGTGCTGCAGAGCTCGAGGCGCTGGCTGGGGAAACTGCAGCCATCGCTTACAGCGAGGCCATCCGGCTAGAACGCTTCGCACAAGTGCCTTTTCCGTTAGGACCTCATCCCACGACCAAACCTGGATGGTGCGTGGTCCAATATCCCACTCTGTGGGAGGCGGCGGATCCTCCTGTTCCCCTCAAAAAAACCCGGCAGAGCCTACCGAGGCGGGTGGGGGGGGGCTAAGGGTTGTGTTGGGAATTCAACAAAGGTGCTTGCCAGCGGCAAAATGTAGATTTGAGCACTCTTGCTCTTTTTTGTTCCGGCAGCCACAGCAGGATCAGCTGTCCCAAGCCGGTAGGGACGTAGCCCTCTCCTTTCGGCAGGCCGGTCGCCCGGCGCCGGGCCCTCCCAAAAGATGCCGGTGGCCAGGGCGGTGCTCCCGCCCCCGCAAAACACTGAGATGCCTGCTCAGCTGCAGTCTCTGGCTCCTACACCCGTTCAAGTGGGGGTGCTGCTGGAGTGGCTGCAGCATTATCCAGACAAGGGCTTCTGCGCATACCTGCTGGGGATGGTTTTCTCTTCTGGCTTCCGCATCCCATACCAAGGCCCAAGGAGGGCTTACCAAGCCAGCAATCTAAAATCTGTCCGCGATCTCCCTGGGTGGTGGCTGATAAAGCTCAACAAGGAAATCCAGGCGGTCGCATTGCTGGCCCTTTCAGTCACCTCTCCTCTCCCCAACCTCCAGGGTCTCCCCAATTGGCGTCGTGCCTAAAGAAGCCCGAGGTTTCGTAATTCAAACACCTCTCCACCGGGCGATTCCGTGAATCATTTCACATTGACCGAGGTTTGTTCGGTCGATTCATACCCTGGAATGAGCTTCATCCTCTGCATCAGGCGAAGTGAGGTCCGGGCATCCCTAGCAAAGTGTGACATTCAGTCCGTAACCGGCTCCTGCCCATTTCCCCTGTGGACTTCGGCTGCTGGGCATCCACTTTCAAGGAAATTGGTGTATGGACAAGGCCATGCCCATGGAGCTGCTCAACACCTCTTTGAAGACTTTCAGCACTTTCAGCAGATGGGCTTTCAGGCGAGGTGCCCTCGGTTGGTGACCCATTACCTTGATGATTTCTTGTTTGCTCGGCAGGCAGGGCGAGATGAGCTGGCCCTTCAGGCTTTCAGGTCCACAGCGCCGAGGCACAGAGATCCCCTTGAACCACAACAAGGCGGAGGGGCCATACCTTCCTCAGCTACCTGGGCATTCACCTGGACACGGTCCTAGACGCGTCAATTACGGCTGATAAGCTTTCCAGCCCTTTCAGCCCTGCTCCAGTCGTTCTCCTCCTCGAGGTGCAGGGTGCGCCTGGTCCAGTCCTTACCGGCCACCTCAATTTGCGCTTGCAGGGTGGTGGCGGCCGGCAGCAGGCTTTCTGCTCCGGCCTGGCGAGGTCCTTGTCGACTGCAGAGTCCCTGACCATCACATCAAGTCTCCCGGGCATGAAGAAGACCTACAGGTCTGGTTTGTCCTTCATCGAAACTTCAACGGCATCTCTCTGTGGCAATCAGCTTTGGAACCTGGCCTGGAGCTGCAGGTGCACTCCTGATGCCTCTGGGGCTTTTGGTTCTTGATTGTGTTCTTCCAGGGTCAGTGGAAGCGGACGCTGGCTGAAATTGTGATGCAGGGCATCACCAGGGGATCTGCTTTTCTGGAGCTGTTTCCCATCCTGGTGGCGGTGCATTTTGGCACAACCTCTGGCTTAACAAGCGGGTGCTTTCTGGTGTGACAACCAGGCAGTGAAGATGCGTGTGTGGTAAACAGACAGTCGAGAACTGTCGGCGCGGGTCATGCGCCTGGTTACGCAATTTGGTTCTCACCTGCCTCCCTCTCTTAACATCTCTTTCAAATACTTTTGTTCCAGGTTTGCAGAATGAGATTGCTGATGCCTTATCTCGCCAGCAGGTGGATGCGTTTCCGGCCTGGCGAGCGAGCCGTTCAACGACAGTGCGGCATCCCTCTAGACGCCCAGCGAGAGCGTATCACAGGTGTTTTGATTTCGTTGGCACCGCCACGCGTGCAGGCAATATCGATGGAGCGATGTGCAGCGTTCCTGAAGCCGCTGCGTCCTCCGGAAGCCCGGTCTGCCGGTGCAGGGTGGACACTGGCCTCCTCCTCGGTATTTGTCCGGCTCCATGGGCAGGGGATGCACCCGCGCGCTACCATGGGGGTGCACCTGGCGAGGCATCGCTTTCTACTGCAAGGCTTCCGGTTTTCCTGGCGCGTCACCAAAGGCGTTTGTAGTCCGCCGCCTAGTGGCTTGGTGGCGGCGGGTGGGCACCAGACAGAGGGGACCTCAAGAGCCCAGTCACCAAGGAAGTGTTGAGGGCGGTCACTGGGGTGCTAAGGCAGGTGTCGCTTCGCTATGGCTTGCTTTTCGCCGCCGCGCCTTCCACCTGGCAACCACCCGGGGCTTTCAGGCCTGGGGAGAACTGGTAAACCTACCAGGGATGCGACCTTCCAGCACCTGCAGCTGCAAAGGGAACACCTCGTCCTGTCGGAGGACATGGTCCTGCAGCTTGGCTGGCCCATTCAAAAACCGACCAAGAGGGCGGCGGGGCTTGGGTCATGCCAGCCCTACCGGGTGGCCACCTGCCCCCTCTCCCCTTATTGAGTGGCTACGGCACAGGCCTTACGGGTGGGTGGCATGCTCTTGGTGCGGATGGGTCCCCCCTCACCAGGTTTCCAAATGCTGGCGGTGTTCAGGGCATGCTTGGCTCAAGCTGGAGCTACCCGCAGCGGAGTTGACCTGCACACTTTCGTTCAGAATAGGGGCCATACGGCAGCGAGCAGCAGAAGGCAGGGCCCCGGAGGGATATCCGCCAGTTTGGGCGGGTGGCGGTGGGGGGCCTTTCAGGCATACGATTCGCCCACACCTGACTTGTTGATTTCCTCTCCTCAATTGCCTCCAGGGCGCCGCAGACTGTCTATCGGCAGGTGTGGAGTGCGTAAGGGGCACAGCCGCAAATCAACAGAGTCGAGGGACTAAGCCTGCAATTCGAATGGGGCCGCATCTCGGACTCGGTAGCGCCGGCGTAAGAATTTCCTGGATGGGGCAGGGGGCACATGCTTTGGCGCTAATGAGCTAGAGCCCAAGGTCATGGTGAATACATTTTTTCAGCTGGCTACACGGACCTCCTGGTCATCCACCTTGGGGAGGAAGATCTCCCCGCCAGGTGAGACCTTGACCTGCGTTTTCGCGGTGGCCGCCCGCACGCTCGAGGAGCTTTGCCAGGCACCGGCCCTAATATGACCTTTGGTTTGGTCGAGATGGTGCAGCGGGCCCATTGGATGCCGAGGCGTTTGGATCCCTCTGCAGTGGACAGGACCTGCAGAAAAGTCAATAAGGCGGACGCCAAGGTGGTGCCTTTCTCACCGGGGGGGGGCGGTGGCGGAACACCTCGAGGAAATCACCGGGGCGTCATGGACCTTTTTCAGCCGGGATGGCGGCCCGCCTGTCCCAATGGGGCATGGACTTGTGGCTTCAGTCAGTTCAGTTTACCCATACCGTCGGTGGTTAAGATAGAGACAGGCTCAGGCTTGAGGAGCTTGGGCGGTGAGCTGCAAGGGTGGGCAGCTCGTATGGTTTGCAATGGTGTCGGCACATCTGGGAGAGAGAACGAGCCTTCCGGCTGGGGCTCCCAGGCTTGCGCCCTATGAGGGCGGGGTGGGGCGGGCAGGCTGGCAGGCCGGCAGGCCGGGCCGCTGCCCGACACCCCAGGGAGTGAAGGTTGGGATTGGGCCGTTAAGGCTGACCATGGAGGCTTAAACCGGTGCCTGACACTTATGGCCAGCAAGCGGGAGGAAGATAGGCTGGGGCGGCCTTGGGGCTCAGCCGGTGCCCGATCTCTCCTCTCAACGCAGGCGGGAAGTGTGGAAACATTTAGGAGTATGATCTCTGGGCTTCCCTTCCCGCCAGTTTCCCATTCATTGGGATGTGATGTGCGATCCGTTTGCCGCCCAGCTCTGATGTAAATAGTTCTTGTTTATATGTTTGTTGTTTAATAAATGGGCTGCGGCCCATTCCTTTCCAGCCTGTCGTTGTGGTGTACTTATTGAGCGAGGGAGTCTCACCATCTACAGCAAATGACGTTGCTACTGGAATCAGATTTTGTTCTGTTACTATGGACTAATACTGCTATCCCCTTGAAACTAGTTTCTTCTTTTTGTCAATCACATCGTTATCCTATCCTTTTCTTAAGATCTCAGGGCAGTATATATGGCTCTTCTTCCTTTGAAGGTGATGGCCAGTAGGTGCAGGATAGCCTTTTGACAAATGAGTTATGCAGGCGAAACGTCAATAGAGACTGCTGCTAGAACACGGCCATACAGCCCGGAAACCAGACAGCACCCCAGTGATTCCGGCCATGAAAGCCTTCGACAATACAACATATTCATCATTCCATTTCAAATTCAGTCTTGGTATTTTCAAAACCATACAGTCTTTTATCTAACTTAAATGTCTCTATGATAATTGTGAATAAGGGAACCAGTGACAAGAAATGGCTTCTGATAGTACCTTCCCTTTGTGGTGTATCAAGAATATCACCATATCCCATCCATTTCTTTTCAAAGGTCATTTCATGTCTAAATAGTGCTTCTTGTGGCAACAGCCACCTCGGTATTCTTGGACATAATCCAGGTTTAAATTTAGCCATATTCTCAGTATGGGTTGCCTAATATAATAATTATTAAAATCTTTATTTACTTTAACTTTATCATACCATTAGCTGCAAGAATACTCTATGTACAAAAATGGAACTCTTGAGATATTCCTACAATAGGTGGTGGGTGAAGATTTTGGGGTTGGCGGAGATGACTAAACTCACTTTGTTACTTAAGAAAAGAGTTTAGTAAATTTTTTGGACAATTGGAAACTGTTGATAGATTACTTGGGTAAAACAGAAAAAAAGTAAAATGATGGTTAGTAGTTTTGAAGATTAGAGGATTGTTATTGTAAGACTTAACAGATAAACTATTTTAATTATCAGTAGGAGTTATTCAATTGGAATTTTAAGTATGTGGTTACAGAGTAAGCAATATTAATTTTTATTCACACGATGTAGATGAAATTGGAAATCCTTATGTTAAGTCCATTTTTATAGTTTCTGACCTTTTTTTCTTTGCTTTTTGTAGGCATTTTAAGTACTAATAAAATCTGACATTAAAAAAAACCTACCTCAAGAGCTTGTTAGAGTTGTGATCGCAGATTAAAACAAGGTTTTAGATAACTGGACAAATAAAATTGGGTAAAATCTCCATACTAGAACTAAATTGCTTTGTAATCAGCCAGTTACTGAATGACAGTTCTTTGTCATGTGAATTAGAATTAGGTGCTGACAGCCTATGAGTCAAGCCAAAACAGGCTTTGGACCAGGTTTAATTGATGAGTAAATTTTACATGCTTAGTAATGAAGTGGGAGGGTAATTGCTGCTTTCCTGGCTGATGCAAATTATTGGAAAGTACTAGTTTTTCTTTGTTTGAAATGAACAGCAAACTATCATTTACACAGGGAGGGCATGTCAGAAGTACCAAAGGTGTAAGTCAATCAAGTATTATTGGCACCTGGCTATATTTAGCTGTAATTTCAGCTTGAAGTGTAAGAAAATGTTTCATTTTTGCAAAATTAACTTTTATGTATCCAGTGCAAGATCAGCTATTGGATTACACTGATTCATGCAGCACCATAAGGCTCAAACTCATACATAACTTGTCAAGTACCCTTAAGTCTGGAAGACTGAAGCTATGACTTACAGTGTCATCATAAACAGATGAACACATGAAGCTGTATTCCGAATCAGACTAAGGTCAGTACTGGCAGTGGCTCTCGAGGGTTTTGTGTTGAGGTCTTCCATATTACCTGCCACTTTATCCTTTTAGCTGGAGTTACCAGGGATTGAATCTGGAACTTGCTGCATGCAAAACTAATGCTGTAGAAGCAAGCTTGCTTGCTCATCTATCTATCTATCTATCTATCTATCTATCTATCTATCTATCTATCTATCTATCTATCTATCTATCTATCTATCTATCTATCTGTCTGTCTGTCTGTCTGTCTGTCTGTCTGTCTGTCTGTCTGTCTGTCTGTCTGTCTGTCTGTCTGTCTGTCTGTCTGTCTGTCTGTCTGTCTGTCTTGTAGAAGTAAGCTTGCTTGCTTGCTTGCTTGCTTGTCTGTCTGGCTGTCTGTCTAATCTAGTTCTCAAGCCTAGTCCCATCTGCAGACATCTAAATCCATGGGTTGGAGACACACAGAAAAAAATCAGATATTTCTGTAAATTTGGGGGACTCCTCCCTCCCAGGTTTGCCAAAATGACTGAAACTAAAAAAAAGTAAATTAGTAGCAATTAATCCCCCACCCCACAAAAAGCATTGTCTGAGCAAGCACATAAAAATGCTCCTACTTCCTCCTGTGTTGGTAGGCCTGGTAAGGGGAGGCAGCTTAGCAATGAAGGGGGTAGCTTCAGACGGCCTTCCAGGAGCAAGTTGCTGCCATGTGAGTTGCTGTGTGCAGCCGTAGGGAGGAGAGCCTTGGTAGGCCACTTGGAGCCATGCCGAGTGTTCTCTTGATAGTAGCAGTGGTGGTTGGGAAAGCCTCAGTGGGCATTCTTGGAGCCATGCCAAGCAAGCCATTGAGCGGGGCGATGGTGTGCATGTGAAGGAAGCTACATTGGGCCCTGCAGTGGTGGCAATGGGGGGTGACTTCATTAAGGAGCAGACAGAGAAAAACATAGTCATAGGATTGAGTAGGGCAGAAACAGAAAGCAGAAAAAGAAAGAGAGTGACGTGGTTGGGGGCAGAAAAGGAGTAATGTGGTTGGGGAGAAAGAGAGTGATGGTGTGGAAGAGAGGAAGAGAAGGAAAAAGAAAGAAAAAATGTTGAGGTGGGAGCAGAGAGAGACAGTGGCCTTTTCTGCACAGCCCAAATAAAATGTCTTGAGGACATTAAAAGAAGCATTTTGGGAAGACCTCTGCAAAGCTTTTCCCCCAAGATGTCTTCAGGATGTTTTATTTCTGTTCATTTTTTTAAGAAAACGCTAAATTGGTGAATTTCCCCCCAAAACAGAGTCAAGGCTTTCCCCTTTCCTGTGCAGAACAAAGAAGCATTTTATTTTTCCCGCATGACTTTGAACAGCTCTCCATTTTCACTGCACCTTACACCCACCATTTTGTCCTGAATGTGATTCTCCCTGACAGTGATGTAGGTATAGATTTTTTATGGGGTGGGTTTAGTGACTGAGCTGACTTTCCGGCTGTTCCATTCCATGCATTATTTCAACAAGCCGGACGTATAATGGGAGGGGGTTGAACCCGTGAAACACCCCCCCCACACACACACCTACGTCCCTGCTCCCTGCTGCCCTCTATTTGTTGAAGATTTCCCTCTGAGGTTTCCTCTGCTTGCAGCTCATCTGCCCATTATTTCAATATATAAAGTGCACGAATAAAGTTAGTTTAGACTGGCAATCCCACACACGTGTTGTTTTTCCTTTTTGCTTGTTTTTGTTTTGAGGGAGGTATCTTCTAATCTATAATGCCATGACATGAGAATCTGCAATATTTGCATATTTTGAGTTGTTGTGGCTTTAAAGACACCTACATCAAAACAAAACAAAAAGGCAAAATGACATGTGCACAGGATTGCCAGTCCAAACTGACTTCATTCATGTACTTTATACAGTAAAAGCACAGGCAGATGAGCAAGCAGAGGAAACCCCCACTACAAATGGTGGGTGGGACAGGGTATCACAAGAAGGAGCAAATGGTGGGTGCGAGTGAGAGGTGGTGGTGGAGGAAGATGGAAAAAAGAACTGCTTTCTCTGGCAATTCTTTTCTTGTCCACGCTATCTGGACAAAAGAGCTAAAACAGTTCTTTTTAAAACATCTTCAAGACATTCTATTTGTGCTGTGCAGAAATGGCCATTGGTAAACATGGGGGAGAGAATAAGAGAAGGAGTGACAGGATAAAGAAACAGTGAGAGGCAGAGAAGTGGGGAGAGGGGAGAAAGCAAAGGTAGGGGGAATGGGAGGGTCTTGGGAAGAACAGAAGAAGGCCAGAAAAGGGGACAAGTTATGGGGGCTTTCAGGAAAATAAGAAAAAGTCAGGGAATGGAGAATTAGATGTTCCTTGTAAATGTTTGCAAAGGTTCCTGTTTGATTACTTTATTTTGAACATGCTTTTCTTTCCAATGAGGACCCAAAGTGTCTTACATCATTTCCTCTCATCCATGTTATCTTCACAACAATCACCCTGTGAGTGAAGACTAGGCTAAAAATTTGTGACTGCCCCAAGGTCACCTAGCAAGCTTCCATGGAAGAGTGGCAATTGGAATGTGGATATCCCAGATATTAGTCTGACATTTTAATCACCACACCGAACTGGCTCTTAGTGTGCTTAGACACAGCTGTTTCCCCCAGCACTAGAATGGCTGAATATTCAGTGATACTCTATATGTTTGTAATAGCATTACCAAAGGCAAACCTTTTAATTATTTACATTTTGAGCTAGAGTTTTAATTTCTATTAAATACAGCGGATTGAGGAAAAATAGCCAGTAACTAAACCATCAATGGATAAAGCATGTAACAAAGGCACACTTTTTCTTTCCCTGTGCAAAGCGATTTCCCGGGGGCTGTACAGAATGCCTGCCAAAACGATGCGGCAGACTCCTCTGAGGCAGTGAATTATGATGAGAAGGCTTCAGACTGAGTGGGTTTCCCTCCACTGCCTCCTAGGGGGAGGACTTCTTGGCCTTCCTGTGGAGTCCGTTTCCTTCCTTTCTCAGGGATGATTCTTGGCTCAGATGAGCTGGCTGTGAATGACTCAACCAGGCTATCAGTTTCAGATGTTTGGTCTGTGGGATGTGAAGGGAGAAACAGACTTTGAGGAGATAGCGTAAGAGCGGCAAGCTGCTCAGAGAATGATTCAAAAGTGATTACTCCCACCATCCTTAAAAAAAAACGATGACTAGTTTCATGCAGCCTTCTTAGAACTTATCCAGGATCATAATCCTCTGAAGAGCCATACTGCAATTTCATCCTGTGTACCTGATATCTGACAAAGGGAAATCAGGCTGACAGGGATGGGAAAAGATGGCCTTGCATCCCTTCCCAGGGATTTCCAAATGAATTTTAAAACAGAGGAATCATATACATCTCCATTTGGGGTGAAAAGTTCACTTTCAATGAAAACTGATCAGAGGCAAAGAGATTATATAAGAGATATGGGGTTCAAATGCTCAAGACTTGCAATCATTATTATAATTGCTCCACAAGAAGAGAGAAATAAAGGTCTGAAGTGAGGGAGTAAGTAAAAGAGAAGATTAAATATAATAGTGTAAAGTCTCCATCCCATAATTCCACTCACCCTGACACTTTTCTAGATGCTTCCTGTAGCCCATTTTTAAAGTTTAATTACTCCAGCACAATACCATGACTTCTGACAGGACTATTCCAAGAAACCCTGGCACTCCAATCGGTGACCAAGCTGAGAACTGCATCCCTTGCAGCTGTTGGGACAGAAGGCCTGTGCAATGTCTCTCTCTGCAAAGCCCACAAGAACTCCAGAGGGGACAGGAAAGCTTGTAAATAAGGTTGGCAGCTCAGACTGTTCCACATTCATCCTCTTGTCTGTTCTGCTGCTGTTTCTTTCTTGTCTAAAGCAGCAACTATTGTGTAGTTTTTATTCCTAAAGCAGGCTCCCTCTTCTACTGAGCAAACCAGTTGTAAAGCTAACAGCAGTTTCCAGAGGCGTAAGGGGTCCAAATGGCGCCTGGAGACAAAAAAAACCCTCTGGGCGCCCCCCTGCCCGCGGAGCCATGCTTACTCACACAGTGCCTTGTTCCTCACCCCTTCACTTACTCATTCTTTCCTTTCCCCACAGGCTCTGAGGCTCGGCTTCAGGGAAGCTGCCTCTCGGGCAGCCTGTCTCTATGACTTTCTTAAAAGAGCAATACCCCAAAGATTGCTTAAGCGTGCAATGACTCCATGTCTCCATAGGCAGTATGCCACTGGCAGTTTCCGAGTAGCTATGGGCCACAATACTTGACTTATTCACAACTTGCATTGATGCAATACCCTCGCTGAGATTCACACCTGAAATCTCATTTACAGCATCACTCAGAATGTTGAGTTGAGTCTTTTTAGGTGGAGCTCTGCACCCACTTCTCACAGCAGAGGTAGTGACATTACAAAGACCACTAATCAAGTCACAGTATGGTGTGGGACCACTTAGTGGTAAAAGATCTTATATATTCACTCTTAAGAGCTGATGCATTCAAACACATTCATTACTTTATTTACTAGATGTAGTAAACTTGATATCTGACAAAGAAAGCCTTGACTCAAAAGCTTATAATGCTGGAAATCTCATTGGTCTTTGAGGTGCTATTGGACTCAAATCTTGCTCTTCTACTGCAGACCAACTGGCTACCCACCTGAAACTTAAGTTGGTTGTCCAATAGGTGTGACCAGAAAATAGTAGTCCCTGGCAACCAGCATGTCATGAATTCCAAGTCCAACACCATGCAGCAAGCCAGCAACATGCTCTTTTCTGTGGACAGATCATTCTCTCCCTGCTGGATGATCAAGGCATGAGGTGGTCCGTCCTTTGCAACTGCTCCATCCAGTATTTGGCAGCAAGGCCTCCCTCCTGGCAAAGTGTGACATTCAGTCAGCCTTCCGCCTTCTGCCCATCCATCTGGATGATTTTTGCCTATTAGGCTTTAAGTTCCAGGGTCTATGATATGTGGATAAAGCTTTGCCCATGGGCTGCTCAGTTGCCTGCGCAGCCTTCGAGGCATTTCGTTCCAATGCCTGCTGATGGGCTGGGGATCTCACCACTGTCTGAAGGACCCTCCCCCACACCCAGGCCAGCATCCTGCCCTCTTTACTGTGGAGCCTCCTCTTCATTTTTGCAAAGTGGCCCATGCACTGTGAGAGCTGCATCAGAGTCCTGGCAGCGCCCTGGAAGAAGGCATTGTTAGCATTGCCTATGGAGGAATCTCATCCCCCAAGGTCTCTAGCCACTCACGGGGGTGCGGCTGGGGCCTGGAGGTCCTGGAAACCTTGATTGGTGCCCCTCCCCATGACACAGGGAGGCCCTCTTCTTCTCCCCAAGGGCTTGCACCACTGGGGCCTGTGCAGAGCACCCCTTGGATGCTGTGTGTTTGGTCTTGCTTCAAGGTAGGCAGGTTCCCCTCTAGATGGTAGAGGGGTCCCCAAGACTCCATGCGGCACTGCCCTCGCTGGGTCAACCACGCTACTGCTACCCTTGGTGCCACTGCTTGCCCCTGCTCTTAAGGCACCTGATGCTGCCTTCAGCCTGTAGGGGCACTCTCCTGGGTTTCCCCTACCGCCCATGCTGTTCCCTCCTGCCATTGGCACTCCTTCCCCCCACTGGGGCTTTTTTGCTCTTTTCCCTGACATCCCCTGCCCAAGCTCCAAAAAGAAAAGGGGGGATCTTTGTTACCGCTGGGTCTACTGCAGCAGGCCCTTGTTGTCCTTCCTTGTGTGATGCTCGAGGTTGCACTGTGATCTACTGGCTGCAATCCACCAATTCCCCATCGCTTGCTACTGCAAGTCTGCTACTGCTATCTTGCTCAATTCAGGCCCCCTTCTGTTGCCTAGGAACACTAATCTGAAAGCCGTTTTCCTGCTGGTCCATGTGGCCTGATAAACAGCTGCCAGGTGATGCAAGGGAGTGAAGTCGTTAAGGCTCTGGCAAGAAGAGGCGTGAGATGGCCGGCCTGCCCATATAAGGCTGCAGCCCCGCCTCCTCCAGGCACGTTTCTCACTCGCACTGGCAGCTGGACAGCCCAGCCTCACGCTGGGCTGGATGCCGGCACTGAGACTGGCCTTCTCCCATCCCCACCCCTGGGCAGCAATGGCAGCCAAGGTAAATCTTAGCCACTCTTTATTTTCACCCATTTTGCCTCAAAATGTTTCTGAAAATCCACATATCGTGGATCTTTTAACTTGTTGCTGCTTTCAAACTCCAGCTACCATCTGCTTTTGTTTTAGCAGTGTAGCAGTTTCATAATCAACTACAACGTTCTTGGAACTGAATAGTTTACTGTACTTTTTACGTAACTTAATATCACATATTAATATTACATTGGATGCAGAGTAAAGTGATGCATAATCATTCTGCCTAGAATAATTTGGTGCAAACAGACAGGAAGACAGCAATAACTCTGGAAATAAATAGTTCAGTCCTGAGCCAGGGCCATCGTTCTTGACCCAGTGTGGTGAAGTAGATGGAGTCTTGTATTTAGAGGTGGAATACACATCTTCAGCCAGGAATGGAATGGATTGGATTAGACCAAAATTCTAATTTAGGAAGGGCACCTGTGCAGCGCAGTGTTGTGACTAGGAATGGCACATTCACGGTCAAATTCCCATTATGCTATTGGTGGACTTGGAGCAGTCATTCCTTCCCAGAGGAATATATCTCACAAATATGTTGTATTGACCACATGATGAAGGGGGACTCCTACGCTAAACTCCTTGGAGGAAGGGTGGGAGGAATGTCTCAAAATCCAATCTTGGGCATCTCCACTAGAGAAAAATTAGGTAGTAGATGGTGTTAAAATGCCTCTACTTCCAGTCTGAACAGATAAAACTGATGATGACAGACCGACCTGTCTCAGTACAAGGCAGCTTCATGTGTGGGACAAACATATATAGCTTCACCAACTGTTTACATATCTCTGGAAAACTCATAACATGTTAGATGCAACTCATAATTGCTTAACACATTGTTTTACATTGTATAATCTGTCTTAAGCGAGAAAGGCAGACTACATATATATCATAAAATAGAATAATGTAAAATAAATTATTGTTTTTCTTCAACATCAGGTTGTGATGGAATGTAGTACTGATTATGTATTATGTGCAGTTCATATATGGAATGTATAAATATATTTAACATGAAAGGCTTAACTGCATCCTGCAAATCCCCCCCCCCCATAAAAGGTACTCTTTTTATTTATTTATTTTTTGGGCTCTGAACAAGAAAGCCAAATGAAAAGGTTATTTATTGTTTATTGTTGAGTTAGAAAATGTTGATTTTATTTCAAAATAGCTCACATAAAAAAGCAATGCCACACAGTTGCTTAGTACCAGTTTATTAATGCCCATTCAAATAAACATCATATTAAGCCTTTAGAAAGCACAAAGCAGAACATTCAGTAAAGTGTTGGCTTGGCTTATGTAATAGCATCTATATATACTGGCCACACCCTATGATCCCTGAATCCTCCAAATTTGGGATTCTGTGAAACCTGCTCCCCACTCCCCAATATTTTGGCAAAGTTTGGAATTTTCACCTTTTGTCTTAAAATCAATTTTTAGGTAGAATAGGAATGGCATGCATGCTCCTCTGATTTCTCTGAGGTATGCCAGAGTTCTGTATCTGTGAAATAATGTTTTGTTTACTCAGATACTGAGTTATCCATTTATTTTAAAATAAAATATTTAACAAGTAATCAGAAGTACATGAATGTAGAAGTTCTCATTTTGGATATCTCTGATTAACCTCTAAGAGACCTATCCTCTAGTAAACTGGACGAATCAATTTTATCAATTCATACTTATGGCTATCATGCAATATCCTGCAGAGGCATATCAGGGGGAGTTGCACCCGAAGACAACCCCTTCTCTGGGCACCCCCCGCCCTCGGGGGCATGGCTCGGGGGGTGCTGAACCCTGCCCCACTGGCCTGCATGGAGGCCAGCCCCTGAGCCTGCCCCTGAGGCCTGCCCCTGGCCTCTGGGCAGGCCAAGCCCTGCCCCCAGCCTCTGTGCAGTCCAGCAGGGCCTGGGGAGGGCAAAAGCCAACCTGGATGGAGGCCGAAGGTGGGGCTCGGGGGGCTGGCCTCCGTGCAGGCTAAGCACCACCCCCTGGTCCCCATGTAGTCTGGCAGGACCTGGGGAGAGCAAAAGCTGTCCTGCACAGAAGCTGGGGGTGGGGCTACGGGGTGGGGCCGCCAGCCTCCAAGCCCTGCCTCCCAGCCTTCATGCAGGCTGAGCCCCACCCCCAGCCTCCGTGCAAGCTGGCAGGGCCTGGGGAGGGCAAAAGCCTGCTTGCACGGAGGCTGGGGGCAGGGATCGGCAGTGGCATGTGGCCCAGGCAGGCGCTGTGGCCACCTGCCCCGAGCCCCACCTCCCTGCAGATCAACTGGGGTGAATGCCATTTGGTCACATGGGAGAGTCTGAAGAGAGTGCCTAGTAGAGCTGCCAACCTCCAAATGAGGGTTTAAGATCTCCTGGAATTACAACTAATCTCCAATTAATTGTTCCCCTGGAGAAAGCAGCTGCTGTTAAGGGTGGATTATATGGCCTACTATCTTGCTGAGGTCCCTCTGCTCCCCAAATTCTGCCTTTAAACTCACAACTAGCTATATAACAGGTTGTTGTGGGTTTTCTGGGCTGTGTGACCATGGTCTGGTAGATCTTGTTCCTAACATTTCGCCTGCATCTGTGGCTGGCATCTTCAGAGGTGTATCACAGAGGGAAATCTGTTACACACTCTGGCGAGGATGATAGTAACAACAACAATACCATTGAGAATACCTTGTGACATGCAGATAAATAGGAAAGGTGACAGACAGACAGACAGACAGACAGACAGACAGACAGACAGACAGACAGACAGACAGACAGACAGACAGACAGAGGAAGAAGAATGAGTGGGTTGTATAGAAAAAGTGTGTAATTGCTAGATGTGTCTCTGCAGTTAATTACTATAGCCAAAGTATGTGAAAATGCTAATTTACAGAACAGCACATCTCAGTGACAGCACTTTGAAAATCAGGCTCATGAGATGCATGTGGTAAAATGATGTACCAGCTGCTTAAATGAAAGAACATAACAATGATGCAAGTATAAATACATATTCATTGAATTAGCCCTTTACCCGGATGAGAGATTACTTACATGGACAGTCTGTTCCTCCCTGGCTAAAAAAAATGGCAATTCCCACAATAACAAGCAAGATAATTTTAATGAATAATTGTGATTAATGTCACTCCAAAGTCCAACATTTAGCTAGAGTGGTTCCATCTGAAAAGGAAACATATATCCATCTGAGAAATAGCAGACTACATGTGTGAATTTTCTTTTGTTTATGGAAAATGACGAACAGCCCAAAACATCATTTCTTCTTGTAACTTCCTGAAATCTATTCCCCAAATCCCTTGCACCAATAGCCTACTGAATAAATGATTTGCAGAGATTTCTATGGCTTTCCCAGAACATTCGCCCAGCTCTGTGGACAAGCAAGGAAGCAAGGGATTACAACCAGCGACAGGATTCAGGTCAGCCAAGGTTCATTTCTTCATGGAGCCCCAAGCTGATGGTGACAATATCCAGATATTTATAGAGAGACCTGACATTTTGGGACCTGACATTGCATATACATTGCATGAAACTGTGTTCCAGTGGGAACTCTCCAAGGATCTTTGAATGAATTTTGGACAACTACTGAACAGGTGTACCCAGTGTGTATGGCATTTCCTTTGATACATCCGGAAAACAAATCGTTTTTGATGACAAAAATAGAATTAAGAAAGTAGAAAGATGACCCAAACTCCCTATTTATTTTGTCCATTATAGGGTGAACACAAATGACCATTTACCAAGATGTAATTTATCCCAGAGCATGTAACCTCTTAGTAAGGTGGCTGTCTATCAAGAAGAATTCTGCCATTTCCCCACTTTCCTGGATTTCTGATGGAATTAGATATACTGTAAACATTTTTTCATCATTGGACAGAAAGACCCTTTTAACAGGTGTATGCATGTGGACCATAATAAATTGCCACTTGGTGAACATATATATATGTTCTTGCAACTTATATGCGGATCTTGCAACTGAATGTCTATGTAAATATAGGATCTTGCAACTGAATGTCTATTTACAGAAGAAAATTATCAATAATAAACGCCCATAAAACAAGCAACTAATTAAAACAAGCCATTAAAAACCAGCCGGAATATAAAACACCCTTAAAAGACAGTCAAAAATAGTCCTTAAGTTAGAAGCAGACCCTATAAACATCTTTAAAAATAGAAACTGTCAGCTCAAAGCCAAGGTAAAAACAAAGGTATGCATGTGGACCATAATAAATTGCTACTTTAAAAAATTATCCTCTTTATAATAAAAATAATTAAGTGACATCAAAGTTGCATACAACTTATGGGAGCCCCTCATGAGGTATTCAAGATATGAGATGAATGGAGGTGGTTTGCCACTGACTTCCTTTACATAGCAACTTCCTTGGTGGTCTCATCCAAGCAGTAACCATTGCAGACTCTGCTTAGTTTTCAAGCTCTGGAGAATGCTGATTAGTCTGGACTGTTCAGGCTGCTGCCCTCTTTAAATCTTCCTATCACCTTGGATCAAGTAATGCCAGCACAGTGCCCCAAGCTGCCTGCAAAACACTTCCTCATTTCCCACTAAAACTCCACTGAATAAATCATTTCGTACTAATAGGATAACTTTCAGTATACCATCCCAACATGTTTCATTGCTTGATCAATACCTACAGTTCTGGAACTGGTTAATTTATCAGTTGCTGCGAGGAAAGACAGAATCTACAAAGGCAAGGCTGTTTCACTCTCAAGGGCTTGAGACTTACTTTTTTTAAAAAGAAAGAAAGCTGGGAATTCAGAGACCCTGCTCTGACTATAATTTCAGTTGTACAGATTATATCACTATTTTTAAACATTGAACTATCTCATCTGGGGTTGGGGGAGTGGTTTGATGATGATGATGATGATGATGATGATGATGATGATGGAAGTCCAGTCCTTGAAAAGTAGGCTGGAAGTGTGTGGGTCAAAGAAAAGGGATAGCAACATTATGTACTAGGGAAAAGCCATCTCAAAATCAGCTTGTAGAAAAATGTCTGGGTAAAATTAATCTCAAAAGAGCCACAACAAACCCCGGGGGGGGGGGGGGACGACAAAAAGCCAAAGTGAAAATTTAAATGCATGTGGAAAACAGAGGAAAAAACAATGCAGTATAGGGCTCTCAATGCAGTATAGATGACCAAAAAAAACAAAACCATGTGGAAAAGCCCTTCTGCCACGAACTGAGTAAGTAGCCTTCAGCAAGTCACTATTCTTGAATGCTCAGTACCTTATCTGTAACATGGGGATGATAATAAACACTTACCATTACCGGATTGTTATAGGATTGCTGGAATAATGTATGTGAACAATTGTTAAAAAAAAAATAGGTGGGGTGCTCTGACACCACCAATAAACCTTGATCCCTGAACTCTCTCTTGAAAATCTCCATTATTTAAGTCACATGCAAAAGAAAATTAACTCACTCACAACTGTAAAAATTTGCCAGGACATCAGATTTATGGAAGACCCCTGCTCAAACCAATTCCAATGTTTGTAGATCACCTCCAAAGAAAATCAGCACTAATGTGTGTGGAAGAGGTCCAAGCTACATTAACTTTAATTAGTTAAACAGGTGTTAGCTTCCTTTGGAATTGCCAGAACCCCGGTAAGTACCCTCATTCTCTCAGGTCCTGACAACTTATCAAGTCTCTCCTATCTTATTTTTAGAACCTGGAAGAGCAATCAATTCTTGATGCTCTGAAGATGCCAGCCAGGCGAAATGTCAGGAGAAAATACTACCGGAATATACGGCCATACAACCCGGAAAACCCACAACATCCTAATCAATTCTTTGTCTCTTTCTCTCCTGTCAGCTTGACTCATACTGCCTCAGGATCCATTTTGGAATATAAATATTGGTCCATTAGCCATTCATAATGTGTGTCCTCTGGATCCGTGCGTGCACTCCCACTTGCATGTGACCTCTTTTCTTACCTCCTGGAAACGGGTCGATTTTCTCTTCAGCACTGCTTTCACATGATGCTCCCTCAAAACTGGTAACTATCACTCATCCATTAAATCCTATCCAACTTCCACTCTTTCTTCATAGCTAGCCCTTGTGTGTTTTGCATGTGTGTGCTCACTGCTTAAAATATTTTCCTTGTTTTCAATAAGTATTATTATTAATAAAATTGTTAGTTGTACAACTGCCTGCTCGTTTTGAGAGTTTTCACCCAGGATTATCCTTGTATACACAGGTTATCGATCCCAGTTACCCCTTTCACTTTGTCTTTGTAGCTAATTCCTTCAATTAAAGTGGAGATTTTCAACTTAGGATAACACCCCTTGTATCTACTATCCAAATAATGAAAATAAATAAAAGCCCATTCCCACATGTGAGAATTGGCTTAATTTGTTACCTCAGAACAAATGCTAGTAGGAGGGACATGGAGTGCACAACCCCCTACCCCTTCAAAGAGCAGTCTTAAATATTATTTTTACAAGCTCTGACCAGGACATAATTTGGCCCCTATTCTGGATCCCATAATTTCCCTCCACCCCAGCCTCCCCCCCGCCACACCTACATTGATGGCTCTACTAATGCTTCCCTGAGGAGGGAGACTGATCTGTTTTATTTCGTCTACCCAGATATACCTATATTACCACCTCAGACAGGATTCTTGTTCTTTAGCCATCTGGCTGCTTGATTAACCGACACAGTTGTTTTGGTCAGATAGTCTCTACTGTCCATCAGAGTCTCTTGTCACAACATGAAAGACCCAACTGGCTCTTTTATCTATGCAGGCTGAGGGAAGTGGAAAATACTAACTTCTTGAAAAAGATCCCTTATATCCAGAGCAATGTCATCGTTCAAAAGAACCCTGGCCCCGGCTGAACTCCTGAAATCCAGCAGAGGAATGAACAGAAGATGATCATTTGGAGGGTTATTCAAGTCCAGTGGCCACCAGCATCTACAGAGAGAATTGATGGATTTCTTTTCTCTTTGGGGAGGAACAGGCAGAACTTCTGTCCTCAAATAAATGCTTAAACTTAGCTGTTCCCCTAACTTCCCCAACACATAATTCAAGCTGAGTGCTGATCAGGCACCTGAGTTCTGATCTCTTACCTGGTTGGACAAGTTTCCTCATAGCTCTTTTCAGCATCACGACACAGTTCACAACTTCTGGCAAGAGTTGCTTCTTCCTTGAAGTGCTAGTATCCAGGTGCCTCAGTGACCAACAATGTTAGATTGGTGCCCACATGGGTCAGTCCTTCTGGGGCGTTATTTTGGCCATGAGAGCCTCCACTTCAACATCAGTACCTCCACTGTCATTCTGATCTCCTAACAGTTTAGATGCCTTACTCTAAGGTCTTGTTGCACCCCACCCTACCCTAATTTTCCTGTTCTTGAGGGAAGTTTGTATACATTTCTCTTAGGGCAGCAGACTATGCTTGTCCTTTCCAGTAGGTCTAACAGATACTTATTGTTGTGTCCCACAGAATCATGTCTCCATATACTTTTGCCCTTTTAATAATTGTGTAAAAGTAGAAATATTAGCAGTTTCACCCTGTCATTTAACAGCAGGAAAATTTACCTGCTTAAATTGCCTTTTGCACATAGAAGCACCACCAATGTTGGGTCATCTGGGGAATTGCCTAGCAAGCTGAAGCCGAGGGGACAAAACCTGAGTTTGGCGCCTCCGGCCTGGGCGTGACAGCGGGCTGCCAGCCTCCCCACCATGACCAATTTGGGCATTTGGGGTTATTTTTGGTGTTTTTTCGGCCTGCAGGGAGCGCATTTAAAGCTAGCTGCACCATGATTTCAGGGTACCATCCAGAGGTGATGATACCACCCAAATTTGGTGATGTTTGATTCAGGGGAAGCAAAGTTATGGACCCCCAAAGGGGGTGCCCCCATCCCCATTGTTTTCAATGTAAGGAGCTAACCATTGAGCATGGGGGGGCTACCCGGTTGAGGGACACAATAACTTTGGTCCTCGTGAACATAACTTCACCACTCTTGGGTGGCATCATAGGAATAGGTTGGAACAGATGATACCTCTGAAATTTTGGTGTGTCACTAGCTGTAAAAATACATCCCTTCCAGGCACCCCAAAAGAATTGCCCAAGATTCTTTGTTTTGCAGAAGTGACTTTGCTCCACTGCAGCTAATGAGGAATTTCTGAGGCAGGCTGCACATTTTTGAAGATAGAGGCACCAGACTTTCAAAGGTGGTGGCTCCAGGAGGGGCATCCCAAGCTAATTGCATCCAGGCTTAGAGACCTTTGCTTCCTGTCAACCTTTTATGGGCCCCCCAAAGGCTTATTTTGTTTCCCCTCAGCTCCTGCACATGAAGCCCGGGCTGGGTGAGTTCTCTCAGAACTTCTCCAAGCTCTGCCCCCACCCACCCCAAAGCAAAGCCTCACCAAGCTTGGATGCTATTACTCAAGGCCTCTTGGAATACCTTTGAAAGTCTGAAGCTGATGGCTTCAAAAAAAAATGTCAATGATCCACTGCTTACACACTCAGAAATTCCCCAAGTCTCTACCATGCCATCAGAGCCTGCCATGATGTGCATAGCCTTGCAATGATTGGAAAAATTATTTTTCCCACCATGGGCTTCAATGGGGCTTTCACACATGTTGTAGCTGGCTCTGTGGTAGAGGTTCATTAAGAGGCACTGTGGTGAGTGGTTTTCTCTGGGGCGAGGGGCACTCCTTATTTCCTGTAGGGGCTGCTGGTGTGAATTCTCCTGAAGGAACCAGCCAACCTTGCTAAGGATTTGCCTGTGATGGCGAATGCTGTGGGCACTCCAGGTTTACCTTCAACTTTCGGTGCCCTGGCATTTTTCCTCTTCCACACATTTTTAGCAAAATTTGGCTGAAGTTTCTTTCAGGAGACTCACACCGCTTAGCCCTACAGAATGCCCTGCACTCCAGAGCAACATCCCTACCACAGGTGCCTCCTAAGTTGAAAACCTCTCTACCACAGAGCCATCTGGGGCATAACAGATAGCCCCAATGAAGCTCCAAGTGGGAAATTAATTTTTCCCACAAGGCAGAACTTGCTGAAGAGCCTGGCAAAATTCTGGTACATTTCTGAGGAGATATTAATAGCACCAATGCACATTTTTTTTTGAAGATAGAGGCACCAGACTTTCAAGGTGGCTCCAAGAGACCTTGAGTAATAGCATCCAAGCTTGGTGAGCTTTGCTTCTGGAGTGGAAGTTGAGAGAGTTCTGGGAGAACTCAGCCCACAGGCTTTCATGTGCAGGAGCAAAAAAACTAAATAAGCCTTTTGGGGCCCATAAAATTGGAACCCCCCATAAGCAAAAAAAAGTCTCCCAAACCTGGATGCAATTAGCAGGATGTCCCTCCTGGAGCCACCCCTGAGAGTCTGGTGCCTCTATCTTCAAAAGTGTGCAGCCTGCCTACACACTCAGAAATTCCCACATTGGCTAGCAATGTAGCAAAGTCACTGCAAAACAAAAGAATCTTGGGCAAAATTTCTTGGGGTGCCTGTAAAGGGGTGTATTTTTTTACAGCTAGTGACCCCAAAATTTCAGAATTATCATCTGTTAACAACAATACTTATGATTACTTACCCAAGTTTCAGGTGAGTTATGTTCAGGGAGGACTAAAGTTATTATTGTCCCTCAAATGGGTAGCCCCCATCTCAGGGTTAGCTCCATTGAAAACAATGGGGATAAGGGGCACTGCTGAGGGGGTCCATAACTTTGCTTCCCCAGAACCAAAACATCACCAAATTTGGGTGGTAATCATCAAGTTTGATCTCTGGGTGGTAAATCAGGAAATTCTTGGTGCCGCTAGCCTTAAAAAATGCATACAGCAGGCCAGAACGTGAAAAAACACTTTAAAATGTAAAAAACATACAAACGACCCTGAAATGTTGGCGCCCCCCCACGTGACCAAATGGGGGGCGCCCGGGGACAAAGGGTACCCCATGTCCCTAGGTAGGAACGCCACTGGTTGTCATCCAGTCAGGTTCTTGCTATTATAACTCCAGAATTGTCCATGCACAGTTAAAGAAAACAACATTGGGTCATCATTGCTTTGTGAAACAAATTGCTGTTAAAGTGTACGACACAGCTGACGTGTTTTTTAAAAAAAAGGGTAGGGAGAAATCAGCTTGTTCCAATATGATAGGAAGTCTAGACATTATATGTCACAAAAGATAGGCCAGATATTTAGAGTCATTTTGGTCCAAAAGCATAATAGCCTGTTCCAAGACCCTGTCAATTAATTTGCTGCCAGAGCGCTAGAGAACATTAACATTGAACAAACACCTCTGCGAACAGATGGAACTGCCAGGAAACTCCATTAGAAAACTAGGAAGTGAGCAGACTGTCTCATTTGTTTTGAGTTCATTAGTCTAAAAACTTGGAATCCAGCTTGTCTTCCCAGGTGTGAATTGTTACATTTCCATAAAAGTTGACAGTTGCAGCTTGAGCAATACTCAGGGGCTTTGGTGGATTTTTTTGGTCCAAAAATTGGGTAAATAGAAATGTGAAAAGTTTTGCCACCACATAAGCATCTGCAGGGTTTTAAAAAGCAGAAAATGAAGGGGGGGGGGGCCTTCCTGCCTGCCTAATACCATTGTTTCCTTCCTCTCTGTGACAAATGGTTCTCATATCATAGGCCCTTTCTGCACACACGCGGAGCCGAGCCTCCACAGGCATAATTTATGCCGACGGAGTCTTGGGGGCTGTTCGCATGCTAGCGTGCGAGCGGCCGGCACTTCCCCCTTAGTCGGAGAGGTGGCTCCGTGTGGTCACCCCCCTCCACTCACCGTCCCATCCAGTGTCACTCTGGAGGACTATAGGGACCCGCCCACGCTGCCCTGCGGCCTCCAGAGGTTGGAGGGCAGCGTGGGCGGGTCTCTGCAGCCCTCCAGAGGGACGCTGCACAAGATGGTGAGTGGAGCCAACTGAGGAGAAAACAAGCGATCTTCGGCCGGTCGCGGTTTTTTGAAAAGCTCGCAAACAAATTTGGCTGAGGAACAAGAGGCGGCTTGACGCCTGGGCGGGTGGCAAGCTAAACGGTGCTGTTAAGTGTAAGCAGCAACGCGTCCTGTTCAAACGGTCTCCCAGGGACGGCGTTTTTGCTATATATGGCCCGTGCAGAAAGGGCCTTGGTTTCACATTCTTTCTTTGTGCTTTCCTACTGTAATTTGGCCACTGAGAATCAAATTGGCTTACTTTTCTTCTCTACCACACAAGTAGTCTGCCGTCCTCCCCCTGGTTAATAACGTAATTGTGTTATAAATTCCTCCAACCATATTGTAGGTACCTAGTCCAGAGTGGTATTAGAAATCTCACTTTCCAGAATGACATTCTTGGAATCAATTATCAAACTATCTCAGGATGAATAGGAATGTAGCCAGTGGTGGGATTCAGCAAGTTCGCACCACTTCGGCAGAACTGGTTGTTAAAATGGTGCTTGTAAACAACCAGAACTGGTTGTTAAATTATTTGAATCTCACCACTGAATGTAGCTCTTGGGCAGCTATGTCCTCTAATTTTTTCCATCCCTCTTTTGCCAACTTTTTTCTTCCTTCATTGATGCTTAAGCCCTGTATTCCAAGTGTCAGTCAATGCATTTAACACATACTGTTCTGCTAATGCATATGTGTCTCTATATTTCTGTACTGTGTTTGGCTATTTGAAAGCTTGTTTCTTCATTTGATTTCATTGTGTTAGCATAGAAATAGTTACAGATGCATATTTGTTTTTCGATACATTAGTCTTCCACTTTGCTATCCTATCAACTCAGTGCAGCCCATGAACTGACATGGTTTTGCAGGTGTAGAACAAGTGGTGGTTTAATCGACTTGGGTTTGTGTGTAGGTATGGGCGTGTGTTAAGTGCTGTCACTTCTGATTTAAGGCAATTCAGTGAATTACAGCCCAATCCAGACTGGGCTGGCAGGCAGACACAGTGCCACCCCCTCCAGTTCCACTCCCTCCAAAAACTCACCTCTAAATCCCCCATAGAGATATGCCATAAAAATCATAGAGTATCTCTGCTGGTGATTCCAACTAAGGTTGGCCCCACACCTGGAATGCCCCCACAATGCCAACACAGGTCAGGGCAGCCTGGGAGTGCTGGCACAGAGCTTGGTGCTGCAGCCAGGTGTCCCTGAGTACCTACCAGGACACAGAGGACTCTGAGGAAGAACTTGAGGACATGGTGCAGCCAGAGGAGACTGCTCCAGAGGAAGACCTGGCAGCAGAGCCAACTCCCAGCCCTTCCCTGCTTGATGACTTGCAGGTGGAGGAGCCTGCAGATCCTTCTAGGGAACCCAGTGATAAGTCACCTGTGCACAGGAGGCAGAAGCAGAGGCAGGTGCTTCAGAAGCAAAGAAGGAGTGCACATCTGGCAGCAAGATAGGGGAGAATAGAAGTATCTACATCTGATGAGGATTAACTTCAGTTTCAGTTTCTTCAGCAACAACCTTAAAGTTGTGCAATTCTCCATAGTCATTACTTTTGTTTGCTGAATTTTCAGCTGTAATCCTGCTTTGGTTCTTTTTTGCTTTAATCTTCATAAATATTCATTTCAAGTCTTCACTGTTTTCTGCTGGTAGTTGGTATCATTTGCATATCTCGAATTGTTATTGTTCCTTCTACCAATTTTCACTTCACTTCATCTAAATCTAATCCAGCTTTCCTTATGGTGTATTCTGGATAGAGATTGAAGAGATAGGGAGATAAAATATATCCTTGTCTGACCCCATTGCCAATTGGAAACCTTTCATTTTCTGTCCTAACAGTAGCCTCTTGTCCAGAGTACTGGTTGAACATGAAAACTATCAGGTGCTGTGGCACACCCTTTCTTTTAAAACCAACCATATCTTTTTCATGATCCACACAGTCAAAAGCTTTGTTGTAATCTATGAAACATAAACTGAATTTCATCTGAAATTCTCTCATGCTCCAGTAACCAGTGTCTGCAATATGATCTCTAGTGCCCCTTCCTTTCTGACTCCAGCTTCAATGTCTGGTATTTCTCATTCCATATACGGACTATGCAATGTAAATCAATACAATCAGCAGTATGAAAGATCCAATAAACTGCATAGGATCTGGACTGCAGAAATCTGGAACCAAGCAGAAATCTGATCATAGCTGAAATAAACATAAGGATGATTCCTTGAAGGATACAAAACATTACGTAGTAGGATCCCACTGAAAGCAACAGATAGTACAAGCAACACACAGTAGTGTAGTCCATAGTCCCTAACCTTTCCCCTAAGAATCATTCTAAACCACTTTGATAGTTTCAGAGGGTAGCCATGTTGCTCTGTTGTAGAAGAGGTAGATTCAAGTCCCACAGCACCTTAGAAAACAACATTTTCAGAGTATATGCTTTCAAGAATGAAAACTTGCTTCATCTTGTTGAAAGCTAGTGTACTTTGAATGATTTTGTTACAGCACAGCCCTATTACCTGTGTAAAAATGCACTCTTAAATTCATATTTGAATAGTTTGCAGAAAGCCAGCCTACTGAGAGCATTCTAGACTGAATCAGGTTGCGGGGGAGGGGGGTGCAATACAAAGAAAGTAATGAGGTATAGGCAGTATTCCTGCAATCTGTGTAGTGTCTTATCATTTGAATAGAAAATCTTTCTCTGCTGCTAACATGGGCAGCATTTGCAAACAGATACTCCAGGGGTCTGTTGTAAACAGAGGGGCAGCCTTCTGTGCTGGCTTTTCATTAGAAGTGTGACTGCTGTTGGAGCTTTGATGTTTTATAACCCTGCCGGTATAGCCAACACAGCTTTCAGACTAAATTTTGCTGCTGTTGTTGCAAAGAGGCAACTAGAATTTACTCTTCTGTCGAGGTGTCTCTTGGTTTATAGCAGGCAAGGGCCAACTCTAAATTGTAATAAAGCCAACCTCCAGGGACTTGTTAAGTAAATTGATCCCAAACTTTGAAGCTGTAAAATAATACGGTGATTCGGAACTATCTGAAGGCACTTGATAATGTGATGTTGATTGGATAGAATTGGATTTCATGACCGCATTGGGAAGGGAAAAAATGGTGGAGGGAAAATGTAGAAAGAAAGAATTTCCTTGTTACATACATAGCTGTTGCATTTATGCTTTCCCTTTTAATCTCAATGTCTTCCAGATACTCTTGGCTTTATGTTGAAACTGAACCAGGCTTAGTTTGAAGTTGTACAATACACACACTTGATTTCTTCCAGCTGGAGATCTTTCAGACTGAAAAACGGAAGGAAAGAAGCAAGAGAAACTGTCCCTGAAATGCATTCTAATGCTTATCTCCTTGTGAAGCAGAAGGCTTTGGTCTGGCCGTAGCAGAGCAAGTTACTAGCAAGTATTTCAGTATTCTTCCAACCCAACTGTGTCTTAAGTCAAGACACCCTGCATCTCTTGTATTGTAACAGTAGGTGAATAGGACCAATGCTGTTAAGCAGTGGTGGGATCCAAAAATTTTAATAACAGTTTCCGATGGTGGTGGGATTCAAACAGTGGCGTAGCACCAATGGGGCTGGGCGGGGCACGACAGGGGCATGGCCAGGCATTCCGGGGGTAGAGGCATCTCCCTAAGGGCTGTGGCAAGGGCCTTAGGGCACGCGTGCTCCCCAGGTGGCAGTTCAGCGCTTGCGAAGCTATTACTGTAGCCATTTTTGTTAAGGGCAAAAGCTATCGGTTGCAGAAAAGAGACAAGTTACGGATTGTCTGCCAATTCCCATCTCGCTCTGAAATGAAAATAAGTGTGTGGGGGTGGGGTGGGTGCCATGTGGGGAAGGGGGCTGCAGGGGACCCTGGGGGTGATTTTGCATCCCCCACTTGACGAGATTTGTTGTACCCAGGGACAGAGATTGCCCCTTTGTCCCTAGTGGAGTTAATAATTAATAACCGGTTCTCTGAACTGAGAAAATTTTAATAACCAGTTCTACCAAATAGGTGCAAATAGGCTGCATCCCACCTCTGCTGTTAAGTCTCCAGTGTTTACAGCAAAAGCCCCAGAATAAATCTACACAACGTTAGCTGTCCTGGGTAACTATGCTTGCTTCTTCAGCACAGGAATAATCATGGCTATGAAGTGTCTTTCTGAAATGCTAGCATTTTAATCTGAGTCCCAGTATATTTTACCGTTCATGTTAAAGGACTCTCCAGACACAGCAGGCATTTGTTTAATTATTGGTGACATTTTTGAGGTGTGTGTATGTGTTTGAGTGTGGGGAAGACATGAGAGTTGCATCACTTATATACAATAAATACTTAGGGAAATTCAGAGAAACTAAAAACTGCTTTATATGATGAAAGCAAACATAACATTTAAAAAAATGGTCGTAGTGCACCAGCTTTCCTTAAATGCTCACACAGGCTGCCTCAGTTCTCGTTCATTGCCCTACCCTCATCCTTCAGCCAGATAATTTTAATATACTGCATAAACATTCTTAAATATATATAGATATTTCAGCTTACAAAAAAGTGAGTATTATAAAAAAAAATTGCCAAGCTGTTTGGAGGAATGGGACAAAGTCCAGCAGGAGTGTTACTTATGTCATGGGTGCTAGCCATTATACATCCACCAGACCCAAGCAAAAAGAGATATGTTAATTTTTTCCAGGACTATCATAGAAGTGGAATCTAGTCCTTCTGTGCTAGAAACTGGCTAGCTTTGGAAGAATGTGTTCTTTATACTGTACTTTTCCCACAGCAGACACAAATCAAATCCTACTGGCCATCTGTTTCTGAGGCTGGGAAAGGAACCTGTTGCCTTCTCCTCTTCACACATTTCTAAGTAAAGTCCCATACTCTGTTTGCCGTCATACAGTCACCTTTGTAGATATCATTGATATTTGCCGGTTTGTTACCTATTCTCCCACAACCCAACCAATGTGTTCTTGGTCTGTGGAACCATCATTTCCTTTGAAGAAGAATGCATAGGAAATGGCTACTACCACTGCCACTAACTCATCTAATCAAGGGAATACTTAGAGCCAACCTGATAGTGATGACAGCAGATTTGAAAGTAGCACTGGCTGTAGAGACTTACTGGAGGAGTATCTCCAGATTGCCCTCCATTCAGCACAAATTGACTTTTTTTTGAGTCACATTGACTAGTTGGGTTTTTCATATGGTGCAGAACAGACAGAGCTTCTACCTGAAAGAAGAATATTGGTATGCTTTTTTTCTTATGATATTTTTCCTTTGAATACATATGGGGCTATAGAATGGGGGGGAAACATTCCAAGTGACCATTGTGGGTTTTCAGGCTGTGTGGCTGTTGTCTGGTAGTTTAAACTTTGAACATTTCACCTGCAACTTCAGAGTCATGTCATAGTAAGATGTGTTTCGTGTGCCACATGGTATGTTTCTGAGATGCCACCCACAGATTCAGGTGAAATGTTAGAAGTTAAAGCCACCAGACCACAGCCACACAGCTCAGAAAGCCTCCAAAAGTCAGTTGATTCCAGCAATAAAGCGCGGCTGCGCCTCACACACAGCCACCATTGCAGGAGGGGAGGCCCGGCAGAGAGGCCAACTGTTTGGCCCTGGGTCGAAGGGCTGATGTTGCGGCCCTTTATGCGCATGCGCATTAGTTCGGGTGCATGCGCAGTCGGCCGCCAGGAAGTCACCTTGCCCAGAGAAGGGCAAGATTGACGTGAATTGGGGTTGGCGTGCTGTCACGAGTCACGAGAGCAGGCTGTTGGAATGGGGCTGGGCCAGGGCTTATTTAAGCCCTGCCTTGTGGACTGGCCCCATTTGGAGTCGAAGCGACACATTTTTCCCGCCCATCCAATCCCTGCTATTTCGAATGTTTGAATGATGTTCTTGTAATAGCCATTGGCGGGTTTAGCGATGGGGATGATTAAGCTGGTAAAGAAGAGCTGGGAGCCCCCCTGTTTAGCATACCTCATTACCCAGGAGGTGTGGGTGTAACAAGCTCGGTAGGAACTCTGCATACCAGGCTAAGACGCTAGCTTCCTAAGCTGGAAGTTGGATAAGGGCCTCCAGTCATGGAGCGCTCATGCCCGGTCTGGTCTTTGTCTCACTCCAACCTTTCTCTTGGTTTATTCCTGCAGCAGCTGGGCTGAGGAATTGGTTTGCTCTGGGGGACAGCACTAATGCTGCCCAGATGCTTGGATCACCCCCCATGCTGCGCCATCTAGTTTATCCTATGCTTTCTGTGAATAAAGCTTTCTTTGGCTATAGCTTTATCCTATGCTTTCTGTGAATAAAGCTTTCTTTGGCTATAGCTTTCTTTGGCTATGGCCAGTTTTCTTATCCACTTAAATTGTGTTGGTGTGTTATTTTGGATAGGGTAACTGAGCGGGAAGGGCCATACATCTACCTGCAAAAGCCTTCAACAATACAAACGTTGCTATGTTTTATCAAAAAAACAAAACATTTTGCAGGATAACAGGGGTTCTTTTATTTCAGAAAGAGGGCCACCCACACTAGGGGGCAGTAATTATCCCTTTTATTCTGATAGACAGAACTTCTGGCATGCCAGAGGTGATATATCTGACCACCCATGCAGCAGTGCCTTCTTACAAGCAACTGTTTCAATTTTTAGCAGGAATGAACAGATCTGCCAGACCAAGGCAGGTGCTAAAGAAAGCTCTGAGCAGCATATGGGCCAAACCGTAGTTATAGGAAACCAATGTGCCAAATACTTTCCTAATCCTGTGATAGAAGAGTGGCAAAAACATGTGTAAAGGAGGTTTGTGGAAAGGAGGTTGGTGCCTGCCCGAGATTCTCATATAAGTATGTGCATTATCTTAGGGGTGTTGTCCAATTAACTTCACAAGAACTACTCACAGGCTGTAGTAGAACAATCTTTGTCTGATTAGGACCCTAGAGATTTTGAAGACACTTTGCAATCAGACCTGTAATTTCGGAAATCCGATTTGCATGCATTTGTAAAGCCACAGAAGGTTTCATATTTTGCTATATGAGAGAAGCAGAAAGAAAGCCAAGTCATTTCTTCTGCAGTGCAGAGAATCACTTGGGTTTAGTCCATGAGAACAAAGGAGGTAAGAAGTACAACAGTGATTCATACCTTCCAATGATATCTTTTTGGATGGTATTGTAATCACTACAGTAGTTGATCTATTTGTTACCTGAATCTGTCCACATCATTTGCACTGAAAGTGTCGCAAAATGTTCATTTACTTTCTGTAGTGCTACGTTTAAGCTATATTGTAGGAGGAAACTTGAAAGAGCTGAGCTGCAAGATCAAAGCAAAGTTCCCTAAGAAACACTTGTAATTTTAGAAGGTGATTGGACAGGGTAGTTTTGAAATTTATCATTTTATGTAAAATGAAGGAAAGCAGAACTTTTCCGAGCTGCAGGGGATACCTAAAGGAAAAGAAAATATGTTTTGTGGGCCTTACTATAGAACAAAATATTTACTGAAATGCAAGCCCCTTCTACTCTATTCCTCCCGTTTTCGGAGTCCCCCTGTCATCTAGGGGACCCTCTTTTGTTCTGTCTTGTTCCCCCTTTTTTGGGAGGGTTTAATCTGGGGTATTGCTGACGCCATTTTACTGAATTACTGCTGGGTTTTAAATATTTAAACTTTTAAACTTACATTTTAATTTAATGGGGTTTTGTTTATATACTGTATATGGAATCCATGTTGTACACCGCCCAGAACCCTTTGGGGATTGGGCGGTATAGAAATCCAATCAATCAATCAATCAATCAATCAATCAATCAATCAATCAATCAATCAATGACTAGGTTTTCCCCAGGTGTCCTATAAAGGAAAAGAGTGGTTGTCTTATATTTGCATACAAGTTACAGTTATGTCCAATAATTTATGCATGTGTGTGTGTGTGTGTGTGTGTGTGAGCGCGCGTGTGTGTGTGTGAATAACTATTTTATGAGGTTCTTCCACATGCTGGATCACTTTCCTTTTGAACAAATATGGTAAAACTTTAATATCATTCAGATCACCGCGCCAGCTGGGCAGCATTGTAGCACTTACTCCTATACCACCCTTAGAATGCTTTGGAATGATCCACTGAATGTGGCTTCAATTTAATGGTGACCACTTACTTAACTAGAAAGAAAGAAAGAATTCAAGAGCTTGGTAAAATGATATTATTGCTTAGAGTATGCATATTGTGGTTTATATATATTCATATCTACAGTTGGTGAACCATTTCAGCCACCTAAAATTTCAACCACTTTCATTTCAACCACCTTCAAAAATAGATTGGTGGAACTGGCTATTTGTCAGATTTAAAATGTATAATCATGTTGTGAATTAGCGTACCAAATGTAATTGTTCTGTCATCTTGCTCCCCAATGGAGATACTAAAGTAACAGAAAATATGAAACACATAAAATAAGCCCAATATCATTCGGAATTTGATCAACCTTACTACACAGGCTCAGCTTTAGAAGAAAGCCTGATCATGTGTGATCCTGTGATTGTAGTAATGCACTGCTGATCCAGCAGCGCCGTAGTAGAACGTTGGGACGCCAACGGACCTGCGGCCTTGCCGGTCGCATCGCACCCCACTCCTCATCCCCCCATGAGTCACGGGTCATGAACTGTCTGACTCAATCACCGGGCGCAGGGACAATGGTCTTGCCCCCAGGTGAGGATTAGGCTCAGACGCGTACGCTCCTCTCCGCACGTAGCCAGATGAGATCATGCATCACATGATGATCTCCCGACCTCCCGCCTCCCGTTCTCCCGGAACTCCCCCCGGTCCTCCCTCCTACACGCCCCCGAGAGAGTAACAATAAAAGGTGCCAGGAACCGGCAGACGGGAGACTCGCTAGGAACACGGACCTCCGGTCTCCCGCTGCTGGCGATCTCCACCAGATGTTATCTCCGCGTCTCGTCTCGTTCTTACGCTGACCGCGTGGGTCGACTACAAGCTGGTGCCGAAACCCGGGAATCCTCGAACCTCCACCCTGCTCACCGTCGCCTGGGGAAGGGCCGCGATACCGAAGTCCGCTGGATCGGCGCATCCAGGGACCACCGTTTCGGTATCGCCTGTCCTCTGGATCGGCGCATCCAGAGACACGCGTCCTAGGACACTCTCTCGTCCGACGGAACACCGGTGAGTATGGGAGCTTGCAAAAGCAGGGCTTATGACAAGCACGTTGACGAACTGAAAGCGTTAACGAAATGCGGCAGGGTCCCCGTAAAGAGAAGGGAGCTGCGCAAATTGGTTGAGGAGATTGAAGCTCAGTGTCCATGGTACCCAGAGGGGGGGGACATTGAATCTTAAGGACTGGGAAAACATCGGGCGCACTCTTCGCACAGAGCCTCGCGCGCCGATGTCGCTGCTACTGACGTGGAGACAATGTTTTGTCGCCATCAGCCTGCAGACCTATGGCTCCCTTGCCGTAGGCCGCCCTCCTTTCAATCTTTCACCTTCAATTTCAACCCCGGAATTTTCTCTATCCACTAAATTGGACGCCTGTCCTCCTTCTGCCCCCCTCGCTCCTTCACCCAATTCAAACTCTCCCGCGGCCCAGCCGCCCCCTCCCCTTGCTCCGCCTTCATTTTCCGAAGCCACTGCACCTCCGTCAGCGCCACGTAATGGCGCGGGTTTCAAAACTCTCGCAGAACGTATTAGCCACGATCTGCAGAAGAAAGAAACCCTGACGGAAGACGATGCCGAGATTCTTGCATTGTGCCCCGTCCACTTCACAGATACTGAGGGGGAGGGTGGCGTCATTCGGCGAGTTGTCGAGTACCGCCCTTTAAACTATAACATCCTCACTGAGCTCCGCAAAGCAATGCGGGACGTAGGAGTCACTAGCCCCTACGTGAGAGGCATGCTGGAGGCCATCGCAAGGAACCACCTAATGGTTCCAGACGACTGGAAGACCACCTTTCGCATGCTCCTGAGCCCTGCGCAATTTGTGGTCTGGGAAAGTGAGTTCCGCCAGCAGTGCTTCAACAGAGCAGCCACCTCTGGCGGCGCCTACACCGCCGCGCAGCTTTACGGCTTCGAGGCTTTCGCCAACCCTAACGATCAGATTGTCCTGCCCGAGGCCACCCTTACGGTCGCCTCTGAGTGCGCCTATAAGGCATTTGTTAAGGTCCCCAACGCCGGCCAGCCAACCCAGAGTTTCTCCTCCATCCGGCAAAAACCCCAAGAGCCCTATGCCGAATTTGTGAACAGGCTCCAGGAAGCGCTCAAGAGGCAGGTAGATAGCGAGGAGGCCCAAAACGAGCTCCTCATGCGCCTCGCAAAGGAGAACGCCTCCGCGGAGTGCCGCAGGGCGATCACGGGCCTGGGCAAAAATCCTGAACTGGCCGACATGCTTAAGGCTTGCCAGGACATCGGATCCTCCGCCCACCAAGCTAGCCTCCTCGCCGCAGCACTCTCCACCGGCGGGAGGCAGTCTCAGGATGACTGCTTTAACTGCGGCAGATCCGGACACTTCCGAAGGGAGTGTAGGCAGCCCGGTGGGGGGGCCTACAACCCCGATGGAGGAGGGTCCTCCCCCAGGAAGAGAAGGCCACCAAAAACCCGGTGCCCACGTTGCCAGAAAGGCTTCCACTGGAGAAACGACTGCCCGTCGGGAAACTCCCGCCCGGGCGTCTCCCCAGCCCAGGACCAAGGAGGAGAGTACTAGAGCAGACTCAAACGCCAAGGCCCCTACCAAAACCACCCCCTTCTCGTGGCATCTCGCTCGCATGCACCCAGCCCATCTCCTTTAAGTTCCCCCACGAGGTTCTTGTCGCCCCAACCCAGTATGACGAGCCCATCCCTACCGGGACAATTGGGCTAGTGCTGCCAAAGGCCTCTGCCGCTGAACAGGGACTGTTCATCGTCCCCGGAGTGATCGACTCCACGCACCAAGGACCCATCCACCTCCAGGTCTGGACAAACATCCCACAGGAGTTGCCTGCCGGAGCCAGCTGCGCTCAGCTAATTCTCTTGCCCCATGCGCTGCCCGCTGCCGACCCAATAAAGGCTATGAGCCCCAGCAGCCAACATGGCGCAGCCCACACCACCGTCGCAGCAGTGGAAACGCCTATCGGGAGCTCCCGCCCATACCTGGAGCTCGCCATAGAAGGATGTAAGTTCAAGGGCCTGGTGGACACCGGCGCTGATGTTACCGTCATCAGAGCAGCCGAGTGGCCCGACCAGTGGCCGACCGAGGCTTGCCCGCACATCTGGGGGGGTGGGGGGGGAGACAAACCGCGAGACGGAGCATCCGCCCGCTCACGGTCAACAGCCCAGGGCTCGAGCGGCAGCTCACAGTCCGCCCCATCATTTTAGACATCCATGTCAATCTCTGGGGAAGGGACCTCATGAGTCAGGTTAAAACGACTCTGGTCTGGGATGGGTAAAGCCGTCACAGATCACTGATCCCAATCGTGCCTTCCAAAGACTACTTGCTAATTTCCGTAAGGAAACTGTTTCCCTCTCCCCTCCTCTTCTCCTTCTGTTTTTCGACCAGTAGAGGCGGGAGGGCCAATTGGCTGACTGGCCCTCCCTGGATTAAAATCTGGGCCCGTCCTGATACCGCAGCACTGTCAGGACAGGCCCCAGTTTAAAAAGGGGCTGCCGCCATTATGCCGCTAATACCCAAACCCGTTTGGGTTATGGCTGCCCAGCGCCTGGCAACTTTATCAGTACCATGTTAAAGGCCAGGCGCTCAGCCGAAACCGCCCCTTAAGGAGCGGTCTCGGCGGGCGGCAATTCCCCAAGATAATTCGGTCAAAAATTCTTAGCACCATCCAGCTTCCTGCATTAGCCACCAAGGTCACGGTAAGTACAACTCCCTTGCAAAGAACCCCCCCCTCTTTTTCCTTTGTGTGTGCAAGGAATTTGCCTCTAATTGCCTGATTGCTTCATTCCCCGGATGCGCCCATCCCCCCAAAAAGGCGCCTCCAAAGCCCCCTTTGTGTTGCTGATTAAGCATGCATACCCACAATCCCCCCAGGACCCGCCTGCTCCCTCCCCCCTCGAGGCTCGGACCCTCGCCTTGACGCACCCTGATGACGCTCTGAAGCCAATTCCCACCAGGGTCGCCTACCTCCTGCCCTCCCTGTCAAACAACTAAAGAAAGAGGAGTAGGCGGCCCCCAGGAGGATTGCGTTAAAAGCAACCTTCACAGGCTGCAAAACAAGCCTTCTTCCTTCTTATACTAAATTCTAAACACTAAACTCGATCCCAATCTCCCGCCATCCGCTTTAAACTGAGCCTGGCGGGACCCGCCCCCCCCCCGTAACCTGGGAAAAGGGGGTGTGTTTCAGTCCCTCTTCCTACAGGTCCCTGTGGACTCCGACTCGCCATGACAGGCCAACCCATGGAATGGCGCCAGGAGGAAACCAACCCCATCCCGGAGATGGAACGCATCTCTCTAGAGGATCCCGCCCAGCGATCTCAACAGGAACGCCGTCGCCAGCGCCCAAAGACCCGAATGACCTGGGGAGACGTCAAGGCGACCACCAACCAAGCCCTAGAGCTGCTGCGCCAGCAAGACCACCCCGAGACACCCGAGAACCTCTGTGCCGCTCTCCTTGCAATCATTACCGCCAACTCAGCGACCACCATCCTTTGCCTGCTCTACTGCCTCCTGCCGATGGCGATCGGCCACCCCCTGACGAGCTTTCACCAGACCAACATCTGGGAGCAGTTTGCTGCCGCTGCCAACGTCTCATCCTTCTGCCTGGGCCAGTACCTAGGAGTCGGGAGCCTGCTAAGCTCCTGCCTGCTCCCCGTCTGCAAAGCGCCCGGAGACTTCCTAGCGGAGTCTGGGCTAAGCCCCTTCATGAATGCCTCATCCATCAGGTACTCTATGAGCGCCGACTGGGGACCTGTCGTCCAAACCCTCCCGGCCGGCGCTCTCTCTCTTGTCACCAAGACTGTCGCTAACCACGAATCTAACACCTGCGCCCGCATCACCGGCGCAGCCAAGCGGGGAACCGACCCGGGCCCATTCATCGGCTCGGCCAATTGGAACTGCACACACACGGAGGACATTCCCCCCATGTTCGGAAACATCCTGCTCCCCAGGGGCTGGTTCTGGACCTGCGGGGAGAGAACGTTTAATTACATTCCCGCCCGACTCTCTGCCGGAACTCTTTGTTGCCTTAGTCGCCTCACCATCGTCCTACCCCAGGCTCCACCCCGGGAGCCCGGACGCCGCCGCCGCCGCTCCGCTCTGCCTTTCGACCCCTCCTGTCGGAGCGACGCGGTCGCCCTCTCCGAAGCAGAGTTCGTCTGTGTGTGTGTGTGTGTGTGTGTGTGTGTGTGTGTGTGTGTGTGTGTGTGAGCGTGTGTGTGTGTGTGTGTGAATAACTATTTTATGAGGTTCTTCCACATGCTGGATCACTTTCCTTTTGAACAAATATGGTAAAACTTTAATATCATTCAGATCTGCCTTGCCAACTGGGCAGCATTGTAACACTTTCCTATACCCATAGAATACTTTGGAATGATCCACTGAATGTGGCTTCAATTTAATTGTTTCCTGCCAACTAGAAAGAAAGAAAGAATTCAAACTTGATAAATGATATTGTGCCCAGAGTATGCATATTATTGGTTTATATTCATATCTAAGTTAGTGTTTTCATTTCAACCACCTTCATTTCAACCACTTTCATTTCAACCACCTTCAAAAATAGATTGGTGGAACTGGCTATTTGTCAGATTTAAAATGTATAATCATGTTGTGAATTAGCGTACCAAATGTAATTGTTCTGTCATCTTGCTCCCCAATGGAGATACTAAAGTAACAGAAAATATGAAACACATAAAATAAGCCCAATATCATTCGGAATTTGATCAACCTTACTACACAGGCTCAGCTTTAGAAGAAAGCCTGATCATGTGTGATCCTGTGATTGTAGTAATGCACTGCTGATCCAGCAAGCGCCCGTGAAGTAGAAACGTTAGGGACGCCAACGGACCTGCTGCCTTGCCGGTCGCATCGCACCCCACTCCTCATCCCCATGAGTCCGCGGGTCATGAACTGTCTGAAGCTCAATCACCGGGCGCAGGGGACAATGGTCTTGCCCCAGGTGAGGAGATTAGGCTCCAGGCTGCGATGCAGCTCCTCTCCCACGCGTAGCCAGATGAGATCATGCATCACATGATGATCTCCCGACCTCCCGCCTCCCGTTCTCCCGGAACTCCCCCCGGTCCTCCCTCCCTGCACGTGAGAGTAGTAACAATAAAGGTGCCAGGAACCCGGCCAGGCGGGGGGAGACTTCGCTAGGGAGACCACACGGACCTCCGGTCTCCCGCTGCTGGCGATCTCCACCAGATGTTATCTCCGCGTCTCGTCTCGTTCTTACGCTGACCGCGTGGGTCGACTACATGTGATCCCAAGGACATGCCTACAGAAGATGTCCACTGTTTTTTTATAATTAACTTATGTGATCTTCCTTTCAGTCAGACTGCATTAGGCAAAGATATTCTGCATTTCTCTATAAAACCTGATTAGATCCTTAAATTACTTCTAATGTAGAGAGGCAGCAATATCACACACTCTGTCTGAGGAAACAGTAAATTGCAACTCTGCATGAATCTCTGGTCTGGGCATACATCATTTAAATCAGAAGGCATTCTTGCAACAGTGGCCTCATGTAGTGGAGTGAACCCCGCTAGCTGCGCATAATTCTTGCTATAGTACATTCTAGAAATACATCTTCTGTGCCTACAAATTTAATTCAGAAAAAGCATGCCCCTACTCTCTGAAACTTGGGAAGTATTACCATACAGAGATCTTTCTAGGTGACCACTTTTCTTCCATTTGCATTTCCTTATTCTATTAACCTCCAGAAAATATATTCTGAGAAACAGCTATGAACTAATACAAGCAAGACCTCAGGTGTTATATTGGCCTAGTGGCAAACCACAAATAACACATTATCTTCAATTATTTTTAAAGCGTGCAGAAGAATTGGATTTTTTTAAAGTTGCGCCTCTGAACACACTAGTGCCTTCATTGTATTTGGCATGCTAGCAGTCTGAAGCGATCATTGCTGACTAGAGGGAGTGTCTACCTGTTCATCACATACAAAAGGGGCCATTCTCATTACTGAGCAGTTGCCAATCATCATAGAGAAGAAAGAAAACCCACAGCAGGGCATGAAATTTAATTTTCCAGGTAGTAGCAAGTAATTGATACCACAGTGTGACCTTTGTCAAAAGGAGCCAATTTAGAGCAGCATAGGGTTGAAGGAACAGACTTGGCCAGAGCCTGGGACCCACAGAGCGGCTTTTGTTTGGCCTATTTTCAAGAAATTATATGTGTACTACTATAGTTATTTCTGAGAAATTATTGTAGCTCATCTACTGATTACCTGCCTAGATTCATAATCCTCTAAAATAGCTTGACAAAGCCATGACCGACATTTGACACGAGAAATAAATTTCATTCCTAGAAGTATAAGAGTTCTAGACAACTTACAGCAGGGGTCCCCAACATTTTTTTTAGCCTGTGGTAATATTTGGAATGCTGACAGAAGATTGTGGGTGCAACCACAAAATGGCTGCCATGGGAGGTGGAGCCAACTATAGAATGTCAGGGAGTGGATAGATGATAGATCCTCCCATGCTAAGTCGGGCAACAAGTGTTCTCCAGCATTTCCGGGCTTGGGTGAGTGTTTCAGCCTTTCCATGCAATATTCAGTGCCTTCAGGTCTTGCTCAAATGTTCTCCTCCAAGCATTTCTGGGGCATCCTCGCTGTTGTTTGGCATCAGGAGGTATCCACCCCATTGCCGTCTTTCAGATCTGAAAGTTCTCCATGAGAAGGATGTGGCCAGTCAGTCAAAATCTTCTGTGTGAGGTATGTCAGGGAGTGAGGTTATGCATAATTCTGACAACTGCTTTTCAACATTTCAGACAGAGGCTCTGTTTATTGGGATGCCTCTTAAAATTTACATAATGTTTAGAAACTTTTTCTTGCCTACACAAAGACAGGAAGAATTTAAAGGGGAGGGGGTAACATCTGTGAGTCTTTCTCCGAATGCTTTGGAGCCAAATTCCTGTGTGTGGAGCAGGTAGGTACATTTGCTCCACAGACGTCTAGGGTGGATGTCAGAGGTAACTTATTCTTCTGTATTGGTAGGTTTGGCTTAATGTTATGTTTTCTATTATTTTCCTTTGAGCTGTAACCACTAGGCTGGATATTTTCCCTGACTTGTGCTCACAGCTTATCTATAGCAGTGAAGTATTTTCCTGTTTAGACAACAGACGGTGTTTCAACTCTTGCTTGTGTGCCTTAGATCACTCACTCATTCTTAAACACACACGCTCAGGAGAAAGGCTGGAATAGTACTAAACCTCTGCTTTCTGTACTTGCACACAGCCAGCCTTTACCAGTGTTCCCCAAGGCTCTGGTAGCATAGAAGGCTAGATTTATTAATGTGCGGTGGTGGCATAACAAAGAGGAACATACTTTACATGCTCATGAACAAGCCACATGCGCATACGCACACAGGGTGAGTTTATGAAAAGAATGCCATGCCCATGTTGTAGGAAAATAAATTGATACCAGGGTCTAGGACTGATGTTCCAGCATTTGGAATCACCTACGCTTTCAGCAGAATTTTATGACACTAGAAAATTTATTATTTCATTCACTTTTAGTAATTATGCTGCCTCTTCAAGAATATCAGTTGAAGAGCACTGAATCCTGAGTATTGCCATGAATACATGTGTACTATTTAGAAACATCCCCAGGCTGTTTCCAGAATGCTTTCTCCCTCTTTCTCTCTCAGAATTTTTAACAAGCTATATAATATTTGAGCCATTCAATTAGAACTTTCTCTTGAGTTCAGTTTACGAATGGCACCCAGTTTCAGGTCCAGAAGAAAAACAGAAAGTAAGGGTGAATAATTAGATTTAACTTTTTCAGCTGTACAATATATAATTACAAGACACAACAAGGTTGTAGCTCCTCCATCTAATTTAGATTGTAATTTAGATTTCAATTAAAACCCTAATTTAAGGAACAAAAGAGACCAAAAAACACTACAAATTTGTGGTCAGAAACGACATCAATAGTATTAGATCCTTGGTTTCAAGCTACGTTAATGGTTCCAGTTACTTGTGAAGGAAAAATCAAAGCAGAGGGCTCATGTGTTTCCTTTTGCTTGTTTACAAAAAAAAAAACCATTATGGAATTCTTTTCTCTTTCCTTACAGAATTTTGTTTAGTGTCTTCTGAGAGAATGGGGTGGGACGTCTCTTTTCTAAGTGACTAGAGAGAATTCAAAGGACATCTTTCACCACTGCCAAAAATAGTACCTCTTATTCCTGTACAACTATTGAATAGTGGTAAAGCTTTGCAGATCATTTCAATAAAGAGAAGCACTACTGTCATCACCATCATCATCATCATCATCATCATCATCATCATCATCATCATCATCATCATCATCATCATCATCATCATCATCATCATCATCATCATCTATATATCTAATTCCCATGTCTGCACCCTGCCTGTGGATTCACAGATAGGGACTCACTCACCCAAAACTGATGTTTCTGTAGACTCAGGGGACTCCCTGGATCTGCAGAAAAATAAAGTTGTTCTTTAAAATAAACAAGGGATTTAACATGCACACACACACACACCCAATGAAATAAAGTGTTGTCTCTACATGCAGTCAGAGAGAGTGACTTGTTCAAGTTCACCATTCATTGCTGGGTGATTGAGGATCTCAACCCACATCTCTCCATTCTGAGTCCAACCCCTACCTCACCCTGCCTCTCACTTTCATGTAAGCATGGCAGCAGAGAGCTTGTGCCCTCATCACTAACTGAGTCACAAAAATACATGCCTGGTGTGTATTACAACTGACACAGCCACAGTACATAGCAACCATGGATGAATAGTGTCTCTGAGTGAAGTCAGGCATTTTCCCAGATACAAAGTGTGGTCAGAACACTGGGAAAACACAGCAGTAGAAAGGTGATGGTGATGGTGCAGGCAATTTTCTTTACCTCCCCCTTTTCCCAGCAACCACCCACAAGTCTCAGAAAGACAGTGTATTAAGTTAGGGATTCAGTTGTACGAGGAACAAACCAAAGGAAATATAAATGCAGTAGTTTATTGCTAAAACAAAGACTCATGTTCACATCCTACAGATCCCCCCTCCAGCCAGCAGGGACCCTCTGTAAATTTCCATTCACTGTGTTCCTAAGAAGGGTGCATCTTTAAATTACACACAATCACTACAGACAGTGCTGAGAACTGGGGAGTCTGCACAGATGAAAAGACATGCAACAGAGGAAGCTGCACAAGGCAAGAAAAGAAGGCAAAATCTTCCCGCCCCCAAAAGCACCAGTGGTGCTTCTGAGGCAATGATGAAGAGGCATAGAGAGGCAATTTCACTCACCGCTCCACCCCCTAAAGAAGACCTCAGTGTTACATAGATTTCCATCCATTCAAGTTTCCCAACCCTTGGTGCAGTCATTCTAGATTCAAAGGTAGCTTCTAGAAAGAGAGGAGCCACTGCACAGAATCCGGCCAACAGCACAGTAAAGGAAGCACAATCTTTAGATGAGACTTGAAGATGATGGCTGCCTTCTCATTGGCTATCTCATCACATCATGTTCAACAGCAATAATTTGCAACTACATTTCCGGTATAAATAAGACAATCCTGATGGTGCAGGCACTGTGAAATTTCCAGGGATGTGCAGATGTAGCCTAAGAGTAACAAATGAAAACTACACAATGTGTAGTTCCAATGTGACATCAATCAGAATATTGGAAGCATACACTACCCACCCTGCTCCCAGTATACACACCCACTGCCAGGCTGTCTCAGGGATGATGTGGGTGTTTTGCAGATGCTTACAACTGGGGTATACACAAGCCTGAAATCCACAGCCTGGAACACTTGGCAGCCACTACTGAAGCTTACATAATAAATGCATTGCTCCTGTTCAGACAGTGTCCATATGAGGAGGTCGTATGCTCAGTGGAGGCTTCCAGTATGTGTGGAAAAAATGTCTGAAAAAGAGTTGCAGCCATTTGTTACACTGCTCACCAACAAGCAAACCAGATGACCCCATCTTGAATACAGCTCTGAATTTACCACAGCAAATATGCTGTCTTCCTTGGTAGTCTCACAAAATCTCTCCTGTCCATCACACTAAGCATTTAGAATAGGAAACCCCAACGCGTATGTTTAGAAAAACCACAGTAAGCTTTTACTGTTTATGTTGTCATTCTACTGCAGGCTGCTGTAATGCTTGAAATATGAGTTTATCTTCAGATTTAGTGGGCTTTCTTCTGGCCAATATGATGTGTAGCTAAGCTCGGACTTTTATAATTAACCTTTGAGCTGATAAGTGTATAATTAAGCAGTTCTCTGTTTTAACATCTCTTTGAAGTTAACTGTGGCTTTCTGCTCATTCATGAAGTACTTTGGGTTTTTTAAAAAACTTACATTGGTGGTGGAACATCAGAGAGCCAAGTGAACAAGCATAATAACAGAGATACTTAACTTCCTTTTGATCAGCTTGTTGAGTCAAAAGGTATTATCAGTACAGCAATCCATAGACTACTGCCATTAAAAACTGCTGACGGGGTATAACAGGATTCATTGTTAATGAAAGTGGCCTACGTAGTCGGACTCCATAGAGGTGTAGGGATGATAGAAGGGATGCTATCAAATTCTCATCTACGTTGACTTAAAAATTCCTGCTTCTAATTCATCTCTCTCGAGCAAACCAAACCTATGGATCTTTATTTTGTACCATTTGCTGAATCCCTGAACTAAATATCACCAGTTAACAATGGACAGGTTTATTACAGAATGTAATCTTTCAGTTACATCAGTTAGTGTAATTTCACTGCTGTTGTTTCGAACCAGCTGAAGTTTCTAAAATCCCATGTTCTTCAGAAATCAACCCTGGATACTTCCACAGTAGGGATAATTTTTAGATGAAATGGCAAAACCCAGGATATTTCTTGAAGCTATTATTTTATACTTATAATGATTATCAGATGTATTAGGGGGACATGCCTCCCCAGCTCGTTTCCTGCTGCTACTGCAGCCTGCAGGCAAAAAGTGATCTAAAAAATGGCCATAGAGCAACAGTGTAATGTCACTTCTGGGAAAGTCCCAGAAGAGACATCAACCTTGTCTAGGGAGATTCCCACTAAATTGCCACTTAACAACTTTAAGCCTTTGGTGCATGTATGATTGTATAATGAAGGTCTGTATACGTGTTCTGAAAAACAATTTTATGTAATTGCTTACATAATAGAAGCAGAAGACCTGCAAGACGACTCCCCAACCTCCCCTTTCTAGGCTCTCCCCCCTTAGCATAGGGTTGCCAATCTCCAGGTGGGGCATAGAGTTCTAGAATTACAGCAGATCTCTAGACGACAGAGATCAGTTTCCCTGGAGAAAATAGCAGGTTTGGAGAGTGGACTCTGTACTTCATCACCAATTTCTCTCCTCTCTGGTTGCCACTTTCTCTATTTTCTTGTCCCCACTGCCACTTTCTCACTTCCTTGCAAAGAGAGAGGGATGAAATTATAATGTGGGGAGAAACAATTTTCTTACTCTCTGTCTTCCCAGGGCCGTTTCCGCACGGCCAAAAGCAGCGACGCGATGACGTCGCAAATTGCGACGCATCCCAAAAAAAGCGTTCACACAGACAGGCGGAGCTGCGGGCGTCCGCAGCCCCGCAGAAATGTGACGGTTCGCACGGAAGCGCTGCGGAAGCGGCGTCTCGCGACGTTGCGCCTGCGCACTTGCGAAGCCGTGCAGGCCCGACGCCATTTGTGACGACAGCTCCGTGGCGGCTGTTCGCACGAGTGCGGCGTCGATCGTCACATGGGGAAAAAGAGTGGTTTTAAGCGTTTTCTGAATACACGCGTCTTCAGCGCCGGTTTAAGCGTTTTAGCGGCGGCAGCAGCGACTCGCGCACCTCGCGCCGCTCTTGAGCAGCTCTGCATCTGGCGGCTTCTTTTTTCCGTTGCGACGACGTCATATTTTGCCCGTGCGGAAACGGCCCAGGTCTTTTATGCCCCCCTCCATTGCCACATTATTTGTCTTTTCCTTCCTCATCCTCCCACCCATTGCAGTTTTTTCCCTGTGAGTTCTTCAGTCATGACCTCTGAGGGGGAAAGCATAAAGGAGCTCCTTTTTATCAGAAAATTACACGCGAAAGCTGAAATTCGATAACTAAGTGCTTTTACAGATTGCTGTTAATGCTAAAGGGTATTATAGATCATCACGTTCAATAGTACCAAATGTAAGCATGGTTTCATTAATTACTGTACTGCTGACATTTGTTTTAAGTTGCAGGGGGACTTTATTGGAACTATTTTTGTAAATTGGTTAGAATTCATTGAGGGACAATATAAGGATGAAGCAATATTAATAATCTGGTTTTTTTGCATTTTAATTTATTAATATTGAACATATTACTACATTGCTTTATGCCAAATAAAGGCTGAATGAATGAAAAAAATATTACTACATTTCAGCTTGAGTGCTTAGAAGCAGGACTGCAAATGTCACGTGACGTGGGGGGCACGACTGCAGCTGATCTGGTCACATGACGTGGGGGCGCAAAAACATGGAAAAAATAAGACATCCCCTGAAAATAAGCCCTAACACATCTTTTGGAGCAAAAATTAATATAAGACCATGTCTTATTTTCAGGGAAACAGTAGGAATATGCATCCCATCTGGGTTTTAATAGTTGCTATGCATAGCAACAATTTTGTACAATTGTGTTATGCACAAGATACCAATTATGCAAAAGATACCATCAATGCAGATCTGAAAGTTACATGCTTGCAACCAGACAATGCGCTTGATCAAGAGAAGTGGCGTTTAAAAATCCAAGCAACGGACTCTGCATTAGTGGGGCAACACTAGGAAGAAGAAGAGTATGCATAGAATATGGTCCAGTATATTTCAATGGGATGTGTGCAGGAGAATTTTCCAGGGAAGGCAGATTGGAAAGGAATGTTACTGGCAGCTATATGGTCTAAACCAAAGACCTCTGAACATGATTAGCGCCCCTTTCTCTCCCTCATTGCATATTTACAGTGATCATTTAAACTTGAAATGCTCTAATTCATGCATCATGTTGCTGAACTCCAGGTGGAGGGTGAGATCTTCAGGGGTTATAACTGATTTCCAGATGACAAAGACCAGTTCACCTGGAGAAAAAGGCTGCTTTGGAGGGAGGACTCTACAGCATTATACTCTGCTGAGGTCCCTTCCCTTCCCTTCCCAAACCCTTCCGTCCCAAGGATACACACACACACGCACACACGCTCGCTCAAATATCCAGGTATTTCCCAACCCAGAGTAGTCAAACAGGGGTGTAGCTTTAAAAACTGTGCCAGGGGCTTGCCCCATTTACTGCACACACCCCACAGCTGCATCTGCTACAGTTGCTCCCCAGCCAAACTTCGCCCACAGCTGTCCCCCACCCCCACAAAAAATCCTATGGTGCCTTTAAAATGTGTGTTGCTTTCCTTCTATCTGAGGCACACCAAGGCGGGCAAGACACTGTGGGAAAGGACAAGGTCAGGGAAGGGGTGCTCCCATGGCATGCCTCTATTAGAAGGGAAGTAAGTCGCATTTTAAAGGCATCATAGGTTTTTTAGCGGGAGCAGCAGGGGACTGGTGGCCAGGGTGCCCCCAGGCACTTGGTGCTTGGGGCAAGAGCCCCCTCACTCTCCTCAATACGTACCTAGCTGTCAACCCTAATCACTTGTCCTCAGGAATACGATACAGATTAAATATGCTTCCATGGATTTACTGAGATTGGTTTGGGTTTTTTAAAATATACCTGAACTATGAGTGAGGTTTTCGTGCGCTCATATATCCATTTTTTATCACAGTCAATTTGAAGTCAGTTTTTAAAACCTTGATAAATACATAATGGAGAAAATAAGAGAGGTGACACTGTGATCCAGTCATTATATTTTTGTTCAGAAGGATTTTGTTTGCTGAGCCAGTCAAATTACGTATCTTCAGCCTGGATATATACAAACAATATGGCTATTTTGCTGAATCTCTGCAAATCTTGGAAATGGCCAGTGACGCATGTGGTCTGTGCTCTGCAGTCAAAAGACTGAACTTTCTATTATTCATCAGCCATGCATTTTTAATGGATTCCTCCCCCCCCCCCCACAATCATCATATAAAGCTGCAAGGAAGCTGCCAAAATTTTTCAAATAGCTCCAAGTGTGCAAGAGCGAGCGACACCTCAGACAATGAATTCATTTGGTACAAGATGCTGATTTGATGAGTGCATGAGGAACCTGAGCCTGGAGGGGGTGATGAGAACAAATGACTCCTCTGCCGCCACCCCCCCACCCCCACGAAGTGTGAGAAAGAATGAATCCAACACCAAATGTCTTTTCAGCTGGAGACTAGTGGGTCTTAATATGCTCTTCCCCTTTGGGCCTCCTGCATCTCTGCAAAACACAGCTTGCCTTTGGGCTTGATGCCAGGCACCAGCACAATGGCTGGGACTTGCAGGACATGAGCAGCAGACAACATGTGCCTGCAAGGCAGAGAAACTCTACCCCCATCTCACACTAACCTGCTAGCTTGGCAGCCTCTCACTTTCTTCTCATTCCATGTGCCTCTTGCTTGACACATGGTGCCTCAGCCTCTCAACCAATGAACGATCATCTCCACAAGCACTCTCTTCCGTGTTTCTGAATTGTTCTTCAAAGCCTGGTGTTACTGACATTGGAATTACTTTTTTCTTGACTTTCTTTTCAACTGCTTGCACAAGCATACCATCTGCTGTGATGTTCTAGCAAAAACATATACTCCTGCTGTGCCTTTCTAATAATAATACCACCCTTTTTTGTCACTGCGTGTATAGGACATTTGGGTACCAAATCTGTGCCTAAAGCCAGATATATCTATCAAACTCTGCTCATCTGAGAACTCAACCTGACATAACATTATGTTCATTTTGGTGCATTGGTTTATACTTTATGTTCCAGCTGTAATGGATTGTTTATCATGTGTACTATATTGTTTGGATTGCATTATTCAAGAATTCTGTAATCCTGTTTTATTGCACTGTTTGTTGTATGTAGTATGCAGTAGTTTTATGTTGCATATAGTATTTTTTTACTTTCTCAAGTTTTGTAGTCCAATTAACATGCTGTTCGTATACATTATACTATTTTATTGCATTGATTTTGGGCTGCTGTAGTAATCTGCCTTGTGTCTCCACAAGAAAGGAAGGAAGGAAATACATTCTGAAAACTTTTATAACATTATGGCTGCTGGCTATTTCTTTGTCAGGCAGATGATTAGGGAATTGCTTCTTGATGGGCAGCAGCCTCTGTGTATCTGTGGACTCGAATGATACATCCATCAGAGCTTACCGAAGGTAAACTGCAGTGGCAGGACTGTGTGTGTTGTGTTTGTGAAGACAGTCAACAACTTGGAAAAGAAGGAGACACAAAGAGGAGAACTGTGATTTGACTGCAGGTAAAGCTCCTTCAGGTATAGTAACCATCTTTGGAGATCTGATGAAGATTAAGAATTTAAGAACTTTCCTGGATCAGACTAGTGCTTAACTAGCCCAATATTGTGACAGGTCAACAAACACAGCACAGAAGCCAACGCCGGGGGCCTGCTGCATTCCCCACTACCCCAGCAGCGACAATGCAGCGACCTCGATTCTGCCGCTCTCCTTCCTCCTTTGCACGTGTCATTTCTGTTGCTGGATGGCCGAGCACCTTTTTGAAAACCCCGCACTGAGCGCAGGGGCGCGCGGGGGAGTGGGAAAGCCCGGGGGGTGACTCCGGATTTAAGTTTCCCGCCATTGCTGATGACATAGAGCCATCCGTCCAATTAGGCAACGGCGGGGTGTGCGCCCAGCCTGGGTTTTCTTTTTTTATTTTTAATGCTAAAAATCCATGTCTCCATGTCGTTTTGAGTGCTCAAATAGTGGATTTGAGTGCTCAAAATGGTGCTCAAAATGGTGGATTCCTTGGCAACGTGGATTCGTGGATTCATCCTTTTAGAACATTGAAAAAATCCCGCCCCACAGCAGCGCAGCAGCCAATCAGGACAGCCCCTGAGCGGATCATGGGGAGTCCTGTGTAGAGGCTCCGCGGCTGCAGCATTCATCTGAACAAGGTGCAGAAGCTGCAGTGGGGACCATGAGCCCGCGCTCAAAAGGTCCCGCAGCAAAGGAAATCACAGTGTATTGTCCACCATTTTGTAAGTGGGGAAACGGCTGTTGTGTCTTATTACTGGATTTCAGAGGTTTGTTGCTTCTGAATATGGAGGTTCCCTTTAGTCATCATGGCTAGTAGCCCATCAATAGACCTGTTCTCCATGAGTCTGCCTAATTCCCTTTCAAAGCCATTTGTCTAATGGCCATCACTGCTTCCACTGTCAGTGAATCCCACAATTTAATCCCTCACTGAGTACTTCTTTTTGTCTGTCACGAACATGCTTCCCATCAACTTCATTCGGTGCCTTTGAGTTCTAGTATTAGGGAGAGGGAGAAAAAGCTCCCTCAATCTACTTTCTTCATCCTATGCATAATTTCATATGGGATCTGCTGCCTTGTAGGTCTTTTGTTTCCATCTGTGCTCTGATTGTGTATTTTAAATAAGGATAATACTACAAAGACCCCCCCCCTCCAAGACTCCTGTGCTCTTTTAGCCAAAAGAATCCCAACCTGCATAGTGCTGCTCCTAGAACTTCTCAGCACTCCAGAGCATGAAGAGCACATATCAGTTTAAGATGTTTTATGAAAATAAACAATAGTCAGCTTTTGATATCTAAGTAGTAAAATATGTATTTCAGTCCAGGGAGAAATATGTCTCTTCAGTGACTGGTTCAGTGGGCCACCAAACATGGAAGTCACTTGTTTCTTAGGCTTGGTTGCTGCTATACAGCAAGGTCCTGTTGATGTGCATTAAATTGAAACCAATGTACCTATTTTCCTCTGTCAACCTTTAAAGAATCTGCCAAAAACTAGAGCAGAACCAGATGTTCAGAATAAGGCTTGAGTGCATCATTTTTTGATTACACAAATTTCCCCCTTGATAAATTGCAGGGCTGCTGTGAACATTGGGGGTTTAGGCTCATGAGTTTGTAACCAGAAGAATCCCAAGAAATTATTCTGACCTGCAGGGTATCACTGAAGGTAAATTTACTAGAGTTTGAAATTTACAGATTCTGTCTGTCTGTCTGTCTGTCTGTCTGTCTGTCTATCTGTCTGTCTGTCTGTCTGTCTGTCTGTCTGTCTTTTCACCCTTCAGTAGCCCATGCTATCTGGTAGATGTGTCACTGTTCTCAGAATTGGATTTATGAAGTCCTTAAGGAAAAGAAATCCACCAAACCCAGAATGAACTCTATGGAAGCCAGCCACCTGGTCTAGCACTTTCCCCTTCTTCTAGCCATCTTTCTTTCTTTCTTTCTTTCTTTCTTTCTTTCTTTCTTTCTTTCTTTCTTTCTTTCTTTCTTTCTTTCTTTCTTTCTTTCTTTCTTTCTTTCTTTCTTTCTTTCTTTCTTTCTTTCTTTCTTTCTATGCATTCTAAGCCCTCTCCTACAGAAGTCTCGTGAGTCCAAAGCCTACCACATCCACTGTCAGTGCAATGTCCTTGAAAGGGAGCAGGGAAGACAAGAAATTGAAAGGTACTGCAAGTTGAACAGCTAAGGGTGCCTCAGTGGGGGGAGGAAGGAGGGAGATTAGCAAGGCCAAGGAAGCTTACAGAAGAAGAAGAAGAAGAAGAAGAAGAAGAAGAAGAAGAAGAAGAAGAAGAAGAAGAAGAAGAAGAAGAGGAGGAGGAGGAGGAGGAGGAGGAGGAGGAGGAGTTTGGATTTATGCCCCCCTTTCACTCCTGCAGGATACTCAAAGGGGCTTACAAGCTCCTTTCCCTTCCCCCTCCCAACAAACACCCTGTGAGGTAGGTGGGGCTGAGAGAGCTCAGAAGAACTGTGACTAGCCCAAGGTCACCCAGCTGGCATGTGTTGGAGTGTACAGACTAATCTGAATTCCCCAGATAAGCCTCCACAGTTGAAGCGGCAGAGCAGGGAATCAAATCTGGTTACTCCAGATTAGAGTACACTTGCTCGTAACCACTATGCCACTGCTGTGTAGGGATCTGCATAGGGATCGGGATCTGTGTCACCCACTGAACAGAACTTGACATTTTTTAACATCATTTAGTTTCCCCTCCTCTTTGCCCAAATAACAGCTGCAGTTTTGCCTTACCAAGGGCCGCAACTTCCTACTCCTGAAGTAGCCTAATCAGGGGGATGGGTGCATGCACAGAAGAATAAACCATATCTTCTGTGCAATTGAGCCTCCCCACCTGCTGCCGCTCCCTCTCTGCCGACTGCCAAGGGCACCTACCATCCCCTCTCCCCTCCCCCAGAGCTGGCCCTAAGTCTTCCATTAAATCGTATGTGTGAGCATTTAAAACCTTTGCTTAGGTTTACCTGGCTCCGCCCTCTGTAGGAATTATTCATTGGCTGCTTCTGATGGGGTCTTTAAAGGTTAATCATCATCAAGTGACCCAGGAGGTGCCAAGACATAGATGGAATTGTAATCCTGTTATAGATATCCTTATTGTCTGTTCTTTACAAATTTATTCAGCACTCTAAATGGTTGCCACAGAGCATATGATGTTTGCAATACACTTACATTTTAGAAATATGCTTGAATGCTAAAAGGGGCCTACTTTATTAAAATACTGTATTCTACACCATAAGTATGCTAGAAGAGATATCATATGCAAGTATAATCATTCCATTACACTAAAGCTGACTTAGGCACTACATGTAAATCCTTGAATTATTAAAAATAACCCTGGGGATTCAGATCCTTCACAACTAGTTTTACCCAATATTCCCTTTTTTTAACATTGCCTTTCCTCTCCTGTTGGAAAAAATATTGTTAATCTTTAAGGTGCCACTGGACTTCTGTTTTACTTTGCTACAATAGACTAACATGGTCACCCCACAGGAACTATGCTGGTTCTTAGCATTTCTCAACTATTGTATTCTCTGAACCACTGCTATATACATCTTCATGGAAGAGCATTGCTGAAGTCCCGAGTGACTTATCTGACTTTTGTGGTCCTGTGACTATATTGACGTTTGGAATTATTTTTTTCCTTTGACAGATCTTATTCGTAAGTTGCTGCACAAACAAGAAAACATTTGAGGGTTCTGGTGCTTTGTGTGTGCGGGCAGTTAATAAGAGGGAACATCTTTTCCACCTTTACTCTGAACACTTTCTTCCTGTCAGGGATGCCAAGGCCAGCTGAGTCCCTAACACCTTGTTTTATTATGTGAAGACAGGAAGAAATTTCTCAATTAGCTTTAAATTAACTGCCTCTTGCCATTCCGGGTCCCCAAAGGATCAATGAGAGGATGGGCCTGAAAGGGGCTTTATGCAGCCTGCTGGTCTGTCTTCTATAGGGCTATCAAGAGAGGAAAAAGGTGACGGCTGCTTCGCATCCCCAAGTTTAATGGTTTAATTAGGAGCCTTCTGCAATTCTAGGCTTTGCGAGCACCATCTGGCACTTGGCATCAACCATGCTTCATTTTCATTAAAGAGGAATCACAGATGAGGGGTGCATTTCATTATTTCATTTGGTTCGTTTCTGAGACTTCGGGGAGAAACGGCGTGTAGAGGTAATGGGACCGACAGTGACAAATCACCTTCAGAACTGCAATATTTAGTAATGTAAGGATACAAAATACATGCATATGGATCGTATAAGACAGCTGGGACCAGGCTGCCAACAGTCCTAATTGTTTCTAGGCAGCCAGGAAAGCCGCCTTGTGTCTTGAATAAAAACACCTCAGGTCACAAACACGGTCTGAATATACAAGACTGCACAACACATATTTTAACGGTCAGGGCTAGGAATTTGTAACAGAGGATTCTATCTTCCCCCAAACCACAGCTTTTGGCTTGTTTGGGGAGAACAGTTATACTCAAATTGCTATAAAATCAATATAGGTTCATAAAGGCTGGACTCTGGAGAGACACAGCATGTCCTGAACCAAAAGGTGGAAAACTTGAGTCATTTTCAGTATTCCACTTGAAGAAGAGTTTGGATTTATACCCCATTTTTCTCAGCCGTAAGACATCTATGTTGTTGTCTATGTGCCATGAATTTTGACATGCCCTCCAACCTTTCATGGATAAAATCAGGGATAGGACTGTAAGACCCAAATTATCATACTAAGCATTGCTTTATTCATTTAGAATGTTCAGTGTTGCTTCTCCTGACAACCTACTAAAAGTAATGTACAAAATAAAACACGATAAAATCATAACACAGCAAAAAAAAATAATAATGACATCAAACATTGTAAAAATCCAACCAGTAAAAACCAAAAAGAGTAAAACATAAAAACTGAAAGTATAAAACACTGAGCATAAAACCCAGTGTGTAAAACATTTAGCAATTTAAATACTTCACATAACAGTACTTGTGCTGTTCACAAGCATCACTCCTATTACAGATATATATAAACTTGTTTCGGTTGTTGTGAAATGAAAAACAAACCCGTGTTGGGTAGGGAACAGGCACCAAAGCAGTAAATCCAAACATGAAAATAAAGAGCAATGAAAGAGAATAACAAAAAAGGAAGAACAAGGGAATAGATCCATCAATGTCTTGGCAAGAATAGGCTGACAAATATGCAAAATTAAACAATAGCCCACAGATTGGAAATGGTAAATTTACATTCCAGTTCCTAAAAAGAAGACATCAAAGACTGCAGCAACTATCAGACTATCACATTAATTTCTCACATGAGTAAAGTGATGCTCAAAATCTTACAACAAATAATATATATGAAACGAGGAATTCATAATGTTCAACCTGGGCATTGGAGATCATATTGGAAATTTATGTTGAATGCTGGAGCATTCAGAAGAAAATCAGCTTGTGTTTAATAGATTACAGCAAAGCCTTTGACTGTAGATCATTAAAAGCTGTGGCTAGCTTTAAAGCAAATGGGTGTGCCACAGCATGTGATTGTTTTGATTCACAACCTGTACACTAGAGAACAGGCTGCTGGTAGGACAGAATATGGAGTAACAAAATGGTTGCCAGTGTTAGACAAGGATGTATTTTATCTCCCTGTCTCTTTCATCTATATGCAGAATGTATCATAAGGAATGCTAGATTGAATTTAGATGAAGTCGAGTGAAAATTAGTGTAAGGAATATTAGAAAACAAGATTAAAAACTGCAAGCTGCAGAAACCATTCAGGAAATTTCAGCCTTCTAGGTATTGTATAACTGTCCAAAGGCTACTGTGCCACATCAAAGACCAGATCCAACAGGAAAGTGCCGAATTACAATTTAGTGACAGTATACCATCCCACCCACACATACCCAGTTAAATAAGTACTTTGGTTTCTTCATTCACTATGGGTGTTTCCGCACTACAAAAGGGAGTGAAGGTCGACTCGGTTCCCTTCAATGAGGCGATTTAACCAACTTCCTGGGCCCCCTGGAACCGAGCTAAGTGGGCGGGTACCTGTTTGGCTCCTCGATGCGTGATTGGCGCTTTGTGTATTTGCGGCGGAAGCGGGGACGTTCTTTTTTTTACAGTTTCTGTACGTCGCAGCTACGTAGCATTGACATGCTGAACTACTTCTGGCGCAGTCGGAGCTACGAAGCTTTGGCGCCAAAATTTTTCCAGTCAGTGATTTCTCCTCGTCACTTTGAAACGATCTCGATATCGTAGCTTCGAAACGTGAAACTGTATTTTAAAAGCCGCGCTCTCTGCCCGTCACGACTCTCCCATTCTGCGCATGCGAGCAGAAGCGGCTCCTGATTGGTTGAATGGATGCGGTGTCGTTTTGATGCGTCCGCATTTCGAAGCTTCGAAGCGATATGAGTTCGGAAATTGAGGGAACAGAGACAAAGACAACGTCGAGCTCGGTTGCAAGTGGGGATACACGGCTATATGAAAAGGTCAGGAGAGGTGGCATAACAGATTTTCTAATTAAATAAATAAAAGAACAGTGTCTCAGTATAACCCATCTGTTGCTGGTGTTAATTCAGTTATACCTTTATAGAGAGGCTCTGTACTGCCCTACTGAATCTGTGTCACAATGTATTTTCTAGGAATAGATTTTATGCTAATTGGATCCTGCCTGTCTGTCAACAGGTAAGAGTGTTTTTCATCCACTCTGGATGGACAGATGACTTTTTGATTGGTTCTCATTTTACAGCAGCCCCTCCTTTAACTCTTCCCTTCCTCTTCTGTTGCTAGAATTTTGAGTAAGAATGTAATTTAATGTTTTAGATGGGCACCCCATACATCTGATGAAGTTAGTTCCAGTTCATGAAAGCTTATGGCAGAAATAAATATTGTTAGTCCAGAAGGTGCAACTCCTGGACTCCTGCCTAGATACCCAATCAAAGAGGCTGAACTCTGACGAATGCAAAATGGGGATGGAGATTTATCAGAGAAAGGTGTAGAAAACCAGGACGGTTCTTGGTATATAGAGACAGCTGAAAGAGGTTTTGGTGACTCTGAACTGCAGAACCAAAACTGTGGCTAGCTGTGCCCAAACTTGAAAAATACAAGAACTTTTTGCATGGATGGCTTAGCTTTGAGTGCCAGTCATCCCCAATGAAGTGGTCCAGAAGGCTGAGTTTAATATCATGCTCTTACAAATGCTATGGAGCGCTCATTTAAGTGAATGGCCGGCTTTCATCCTTTACATTTGCACAAGAATTCATGACCCTGCTAGACAATAATAAATGATAATCCTGAACTGCTCCTCTGTGTCTACTGAGGCACAACTTTAATTAACAAAATTGGGAATGAAGCACAGCCTCCCAGTTGACTGAAATTTTTAAAGTCTGTTAGACTGTGATCTCTTGTGGTCTTCCTGCAATAATTGTTAGACTAAGCGAGAACGCTGAAATTATCCTCTCTGTATCTTGCTAACCCTCAAGACGGCAAAGCAAATGAACTATAATTTGTTTTTGTAATGCTCCTGCATAGCGGGTCGCCGGTCATAAAATATGATTGTCCAGGAACTTTGTGACATCCAAAAAATATTTTATATGTAAGCAAAGTACTCTTAAGAATTCCTAAATGGTGAAATTGATTAGATTGCTGTGGAGCACATTCACAGAAGCCAAAAGATCCAAAGGAAAGTAGTCAGGGAGCGGCTACAAAATGCATTTGAAAAGAATACAGCTGTTCAATAACTTACTCGACCATCCGAAAGGAAGGCTATGTAAATTCAACCCACTGTGATTTTTAAGCAAGTTGTTTGACTTATTCCATGAGCATGAGGGTCCATTTGGGATTCTGATACAGCATGGGGAGCGCAGCAACAAAACAGCTGCCACTGGAGGTGGAGACAGCCACAAAATGATTGCCACATTTAACATTTAACTTCAGTAACACAGTGTAAATCCTTGTGCTGTGATGGCAAAGCAACATTTTTTAAAAAAATTCACAGCCAATCAAATTTCCAATTGTTAATTAGATGCCTTGCAGGGCAAAAGTCCTACCTGGCTCCACCCACTTCTAAAACATTTGGCAGGTACCAGAAAAGGTCTCAGCAAGCACCATGGGCCTCATGGGCAATGCACTGAGGGCCTCGTAGGGGATTGTGTCCCCTCTGACCTCAGGAGACCCCTTCTGGTACAGAAGAGTATAGCCCTATATGATTGGCAGGCAACATGCATGGTTCTATATGTATGTAGGTTTGTTTATTCATTTATCTGAAGAATTTACTTTCCTTTTTTCTTACTGAGACTCAAGACAGATTGCAAATTGGAAAAAAACTGTGTAAGGCGCACTGTGAACAATGCAACAACTAGATTATGAAAGTTAGAAAACAATGCAATGAAACAAGCTGGTACATGAAATAAGTAGTGCAATAAACTACAACCCAGATTCCCTCTATGAAAGCCACTGGAAATAGTTATGTAATTGTGAGACCTGGCCAACATACTAGGAGCCTGTCCATCTGCCTTTGACTGATTGAAAGATCAACACTCATTCATCCTAAACTTTATACTTTTTTCCTGTTTCCAGCTCATTCATGCTCTCCAGCCTGCATTTGGTTCCTTCTACATCTTGGCACTGTGTCAAATGAGATCTCTTTCAGATGAGATATACTTATGTCTTCTCAAGTGCCATTCCCCAAACTGCGACATTAAACTAGTGGTGCACAAATATTGCAACAATACTAATGTCAGGGAAACTGTTTACCTGGTCAAACTACCCCACTCCACTGAAAACAGGTTCTTACCAATAGCAACACCAGAGACCATATGGTGGAAATGAGCTTTTCTTGTGGCTTCTTACCAATGTCCATTGAACGAAGGCTTATTGTGCTGCTACACTGGCATAAATACAAACTTCTATGAACAAGCAGAGTCACTTGATTTCCATCACTGTCATTTTTTAATGCCACCAAAAGCATAATCAAAAATGTGTGAATTTTAATGGCAAAAAAAAATTAATGGAAAAATTCAGCATGAAGTACACAGCTAAAGGTTACCAGGGTCATTTCTCACAAGAGAGAAGCAAAAATGAAGTGTGGGTTCAAATTAATTAATTGAAGCTATGTTGTTTGCTGCTTTTAGGATAAATGCATCTGCTGAAGCTTATTTTGGAAAAATGTGCCAAGGGACCCCGGCTTCATACCAAAGCAGACTGCTTTCAAAATGTGGTCTCACTCCTAATTCTGTGACTGTAAAAGGAGGAGGAGGAGGAGGAGGAGGAGGAAGAAGAAGAAGAAGAAGAAGAAGAAGAAGAAGAAGAAGAAGAAGGGGTAGAGAAGGAGTTAAAATTTATACCCCACTTTTTTCAACCATACAGAGTCTCAAAGTGGCTTACAAATTCCTTCTCTTCCTCTTCCCATAGTAGCCACTTTGTGAGAAAGGTGGGGCTGGGAGAGTTCTAAGAGAACTGTGACTGGACCAAGGTCACCCAACAGGCTTCATGTGGAGGATGGGGAAACAAATCTGGTTCACCAGATGAGAGCTCACCACTCTTAACCACCACACCACATTGCTGATAATCTCACAAGGGACAGGAAACAACATGGGTGAAGGGAGCATTCAATTGCTTGAGAATAATTGCACACAGATTAAAACTAGAAATGTCAAAAACACAATGGAAAATGAAACGAAACAGAACTGGATAGGGCTGGTGTTGGCTCAGCTTTTGTTGAAGGAGTTTGCTCAAAGTTTCTGATTTATTGTTTGGCGCCAGGTCAGAATAAGTGGGTGTGAAGTGAATTGCTGAAGCTCTGATGTTTATCACTTTCAAAGGTGCTGAAACTGTGTGTTTTGTTTCAGAAAACAATTAGCATTATTAAGGTAAGTTACCATGGTCTCTGAACCCTTCTTTACAGGCCAAATGATTTACTGAATATTTGTTGAGAATTAACATTGTCTTGGACAAACCTCTAAACTTTACAATCCATCATGGGGTATGAAATGTTCCTGTTTTCATGACAAAATGAACCTGTTTCCCAAAACACTGTATCTTCCTGTCCTCTGAAGAACTAGGAATAGTATATACACATGCCCTTCAATTTTTTATCATAGTGTGCCTGTGAGGAAATTTATGGCTTTGAAAGATAGAGAGCCAGGCTGAAGTTTACCCAGCAAGCTTCATGAAAGAGAGGGAGTCTGAATATGGTCCAACCCAGATACTGGCCCAGCACAGTCAACCCTACGCCATACAACTCTAAAAAGGAACATACCTTACTGTCACCTTTCCGCTTCAGAAAGGGACAACCTACTGATGTGGTGATGTTTCTAAAGTTCTAAGTCATGCACCAGCTTCTAATGTTATCAGCAGGATCTGAGGTCTGTATGTACGTGAAGAGTAGGACAGAAATGTCTTTTTATAAGAAGGGGCACACTGAAAATTTACTGGCGCAATCCCAGTGTAAGTCCTCTTTGATTGTAAATTCTCTGCTGACATTTGGACCCCATCATAGGTCAAAGTCTTTATGTCAACTTTGAATACTGAGATTGTCCGAAACATGTTTTCCCTCTGGCTAGTCATTTCCTGAGCTGAGTTCAAGAGTACCTTGATAGGCAAAAGATGGTTGTTATGCCTCATTGGAAAATAACAAAGGAAATGCTTACTAATGGTGATCCGTTATCCAAATCCATACCCCCAAAGAAGTCAGAAAATGGCAGGGGAAATCTTTTTTTTAACCATCTGTCTTAATAATTCAGCATGTCAAATTCACTTGAGAAGAATGATACTGTTTGGTCTTGAGCCATTATGAAAAGAAGAAAAAGCAAAGGGAATTTCAAAGGCCACACAGGCAAAATATTCAATCAGAATTTTACCAGCTATGACAAAAACAGGACTTTTTTGTGCACAGAATTTCAATTAGATGGATAATAATTTCAATGATAATGAATTTCAATTAGATGGATAATACATGGATAATAAAGATGGCAATTCTGACTAGCGATATATTGTGACTCTTTCCCAACAGTGTTTCAGTAAAACATAGGAGCACAACTGTCCTTGGCATCTCCTGGGCGTTCTTTGCAAAGTAATCAGTGATCAGTAATTTAATTCCCCTTTTAACACCCGTTTTATAGATCTTTACAGATATCACTATCTTTAGAAAATTCCTTAGATGTGCTCTACCTTGTTGTCTAACTTCAATGTTGAAGTACATATCAATACTAGCCTTTAAATTAAAACAAATTACAGTTATCAACAAACTTCCCTCCTTTAGCAGGAGCCCCCAGGCTTCCTAAAACTAGAGTCACCTTGGAAGATCAGGTCTCAGTTTATTAATGTTTAAACCATTTTCACAATATTTATTTTCTCAAATGTATGTATGAGCACATGAATAGCATATGTAATGGTTAGAGCAGAAGGCTGATTTAGACATCAAGGTAGAAGTATTCCCTTTCGACAATTTGCTTGTTCACTTGTTGAAGCAAAGGAGCTGCATGGCAATCTCTTCCTTGTTCTCAGCCTAACCCAGGGGTGGCACAGTGGTGGGATTCAGCAGGTTCACACCACTTTGGCAGAGCGGTTGTTAAAATGGTGCTTGTAAACAACCAGTTGTTAAATTATTTGAATCCCACCACCGGAACCGGTTGTTAAATTATTTGAATTCCACCACTGGGTGGCCAACCTATGGTATATCAGCAGAGTTAAAGCGGAGCTAGACAAGCAGGTAGACAAGAAGGTCTAGTAGTCTTCCTGCACTCACTGCAGCCTCCTAGCACTTAGGAAAAGAAAATTGTCCATGCAAGATGTTCTTTCCAATCAGGAAGGCTTTACTTAGCAGTTGCAAGATTACACAAGACTATACTAGATAATACTACAAGGCTATACAGAACACTTCAGCAAGACTATAACACTAGACTTAGACGGGAATACTTCTGAATAAAATGGAATACAGCATGCACAGTGCTTAGCTTCTTATAACATTCAAGCAAGGTACTTATCCCGGCAACAACCTTTCATTGGACCAGAGTCACAGTTGAATTCACCCATCATGTTAAAGGTTAACTGTTACTGGTTGCCCCCAGACTGGCTGGCTCCGGTTCTTGTCGCTGAGCAAGCTTTCTGCTGAGTAGAAGATGAACCATTCTGAACCATTGTTTTATATATCATGACATGGTGCTTCAGATGTTCATGGACTACAATTCCCATAAGCCCCTGCCAGCATGGCCAATTGGCCATAGGTTGGCCACCCCTGGTCCAACCTGTCTGAAAAGGATGTTGTGATGATAAAAAAGGGGTGGGGGTTTACACAGGTACACTTATGAGCTATTGGAGGCAGGGAAAAATCTGTTAGATAGCACACATGTGAAATGATGAAGTCACAAAACATTGCAATAATGAATCTTTAGGATAGTGCCATCTCAAGACCTAGCTTGGTGGCAGAGTATCTCCTTGCCATTCAGAAGGTCTCAGATTGATTCCCTGCCACCTTCAGTCAAAAGGATCATGTAGTTGGTGTGGAACATCTTTACACAAAACTCTGAAGACCTTCTGCTCATCAAAGCAGAGACAATTCTGACATTGATATATCAGTGATAAGGCAATGGGCAGCCCAATCCAGAGCCCTGGTGAGGCCAGGGATGGCGCCACTGCAGCTGGTCCCCGCTGCCTCCAGAGGGCTTTTTGGCGGCACGGGGAGGCAAAAAACGAAAAATACCTTCCTCACTGCTGAAAAGGCCTCCATTGGGCTGAGTGGATGGCATGCATTCAAGTCCCAGGCACCATCATCCTGGGAGGCTAAGTCCGGGTGGAAGCTGACTAATGTTGACTCCACCCCGTCCCCCATCTGGAATGCCCCCACTATGCTGGCAGAGCTGGTGGGGGGTGCAGGACTGTTGATGTGGCTCTCTGCACCATGTCTGGCCATTGTGGAGAGCCACAGTAGCTGTCCACTCTCCACAAGGGTAAGTGCCTCAGGGAGCACAACTTCATCAGTGTAGGGTGCTGCCACCTCCACAACTCCCTTCCCCCTGCCCCCAGATTGGGCTATTAATTGTGTTTCTTTTTCCATTTTCCCTGATATAAAGTTTAAACTATTTTAAAGCTCTGTAGTATCTCCCCATAATCTTTGGTGGATTCCGCACGGGCCAAAAACAGCAGTGTGAAAACAGTGTGAAAATGATGTAAAATGCTTTAAAACAGTGTAAAAGGGTTTACACTGTTTTCACACCCCTTTTTTTGGCCCATGCGGAATCCACCCTTATTTTCCAAATGAGCCAATGCTATGCAAACAACATAGTGGTCATCCTTCATAAAGCAGGGACTCTCCCCCTTATTATTAGCAGGTGATTTTTTTTTTCTGTGTCCCTGAGTGCCAAATATGGTCATCAGGCAGCCATCTGTTCACTATCCCATCACTTAAGGTGGCCTATCTGGCACTGACAAGGGCCTGGGTTTTTTCCTTCATTTTTCTGGCTCTGTGGAATTGGTTCTCTAAGGAGTGAGAGCGACCCCCTCCTTGGAGATCTTCAGGAAGTGCTGCAAGGCCTGTCCATTTGCCAGGGGTTTTGAACAGCAGGCATTTTTAAGGTGGGAGGGATTTGGGGGTTGTTATTTTATCTTTGGTTTTAGCTGGGGATGTTTTACCTATTTTTGTAAGTCACCTTGAACCAAAAAGAAAGGCAAGATATAAATGTTATAGCAACAACAAAACAATTACGTACAACATTAAATAGGATTTAGTGGGATTTCCTGTCTAGCAAATGTATTTAGAGTTACAGCAAGAATCCTCTGAGTACAAGAACCTCCCCCGTCCCAAACTATCGTACTATTATTCTTCCTTTGGAAACTGTAGTTCCATTGTATCTAAAGCTTGGCACAAATGCTATTTTCCTAACTTCTAGATAAAATAGTTTCATAAATTTGTAATAAACTTTTTAAAAGGCAATCATTTATGAAATACAATTATTTGAATACAGCTGAGGGGGGCAAGGAAAATATTAAGAAATACAATATGTTGCAATTAAGCTTGAATTTCCACATGAGCTCTATGTTTCATATTTGTATACTTTTATTATCATCTTCTTTTGGGAAAACTTTTCATAGTGTTGTTAATTTCCAACTTTAATATGTATACATATCTTGTTTTGCGTTAAGCTTTTTTTGCTGTCATTTCACTTAAATAATTTTTTTTAAGTTTGGCAGATAAATACATATTAAACAGTATATTTTAAGATATCTATGTGATGGCTAGAATGATGCATTTCAATGAGTGAAGCTCTGCCCCACATACTTCCTCTTCTGTTAAGTTCTCTGTGTGGCCTTAAATAAATGACTGTCTCTCAGCTAAACTTATCTCATAGCGTTGCTGGAGGGATAAAGTCGGATAAGCCATTCTGGGCCTCTGAAGGAAGGATAGAATACCAGTGTGTCAAATAAATCAAGCTTGTACCATCTGAGTACTTGCAAGGTTTGAGTGAGTAGAAAAATATTAAGAGTATCAGAGTTCAGAACAAATGAAATGAGAAAGAATTATTTTTCGTTCCTTCAGGTATGGCTAACAATCCTCTGGCTATGCCAAAAACAAGGCGGTGCCTGGGGGACACTCTGTGGTGATCTCATTACAATGCATTTAGCCTTTTCCAGAGCAATGGCTTGACATTCAACAGCAATCAAACTTCTTGTGAAGGAACTATAACAGGGGTAGGGAACCTGCGGCTCTCCAGATGTTCAGGAACTACAATTCCCATCAGCCTCTGTCAGCACGGCGAATTGGCCATGCTGGTAGGGGCTGATGAAGTGGATTCCTGAGCTATCCTGAACATAGGTCTAACTATCACAGGGGTAGAACCTCGGCTCTCAGTCTTCCAGGAACTACAATTCCCATCAGCCTCTGTCAGCCGTGAGGTGTGGCCATGCTGGTAGGGGCTGATAGGCTCTTTCCTGAAACATCTGAAGCCACGAATTCTGAACTATAAGAACATTTCCATTAAACTGTGCTGCTATTTCCAGTTCTCCCTATAGCTGACTTTACAGTATTCTAGATGAGTCTAGATATGTCTACAGTATTCTAGATGAGTTATATTATGTCATTACTTGCTTTTAAAAAAATTTATTATGTACAGTTATGTGGCAAATTGTACAGTCATGATGCTGAAGGTAATGAGGTACAATCTCCCACTTGGATAGGCGATCTTCTGTTTATGCTACCTTGAGTGCCATGTTGGAATACAAACAGGATATAAATATAACAGATCAATAAAATTTCATTTCTTGTTGTCTCTATGCCAAAAGATTCAGTCAAGTAAAATGTAGGGGGAAATGAACTGTCTGTAGTCTGGAGATAAGCTGTAATTCCAGGGGGTCCCCATGTCTTGCCTGGATGCTGACATTCCTACTCCATCACCACTGTAGCAGCCTCCGGACTTCACTGCTACCATACCCAGAGCAGCTCCCAGACTCCACCACCGCTACAGCTGGGCCTGGAGCAGCTCCCTGACTTTGCTGCTGATACCACAGCTAGGCTTGGACTTCTGTACTTCACAACTGCTGCCACCACCACCACCACCTCTCCAGGACAAAAGTGTTGCCTGTGCATGCAAAATGGACTTTATTTTGGGAAGATTTAACATAAACACAAACACCCATGATTTTTTAACTCTTTATCCATATTCTAGAATTGCCAACTCCAAGTTGGGAAATTCCTAAAATTTTTGATAAGGGATGGAGCCTGGGGAGTGCAGGGTTTGCAGAGGGGTGGGTCAACAACAGGGTATAACACCATAGAATTCACCCTCCACAGTAGACATTTTCTCCAGGGGAACTGATGTCTATGATCTGGAGATCAGTTGTGAATCTGGGGTTTCTCCAGGCCTTACCTGGAGATTGGCAACCCCTTGCATTTTCCAAAGTTTGGGTTTGTACGTGGAATGAACCTTACATTTCACAATCAATCACAAAGAACAAGACATTTTTACTGTAGGGCTTCTAAGGTATGTATCACCAAAGCTTAAAAATTCCTGTAGATCCTATTCCTTCTTTCTGAAAGAAATCCTTCTACCCAAAAGCGCAATGACCAGAGTGCACCCCGAGTAATTTTAGAAGGGAGGGGACAGATGTCTGGCAGGCTTGTTTTTCCCAACCCATTCAAGTTTTACAGAAAAGAAAAATGCTTGTTTCTGAAATCACAAAACTTGCAGCATAGCCTTTCAATGAAAAACAATCCAGGTTGCGCAAAGGAATATTATACTGGTCCTGCTGGTAGCAACTAAAGTCACAAAGGATGCAAAGCAGGCGTTCTTGTCCATCTTGTTTCTTTTGGCTGAAATTACAGGCAATGAAACTTTTCCATTCATGTGTTCTTTCAGCAGATGGGTTTGTTTATAACCAAGTCTGGGAAAAAATATATTCCCTACTGTTTTGTCATCTTCAGGAAGCGATTTCCCCCTCTTTTTTAAGCCATTAAATGATAGAACATCTGAGAGCTGGATCCTAACTACACTGTCTTTGTAAAAAATGGGATTTTGTATAACAGTTTACAGTCTGATCTAATAGCCAGCTCTTTTGTAACACGACACCTAAGACTTGTACAGACACATTTTTTCTAGGAAATCCCTAACCTTCTAATAAATATATCAGCCCTTTTCCTGGCAGTCCCGTTTCTTCTAAAACCTCCCTCCATGTCTTTTTCTTCCCCACTCCCTGCACCCATTAGAGTTCCAGAACCATGTTTCCAGGGGAAGTGGATAAAATCATCAAGTGGGATTTAAGGGGGTTAAGTGATTGGCCGATTACGCACAGCAAGGTCCCTGTGACTTCCAAGAGAATTGGCTGGGGAGTCTTTGTTTCAGGGCATGATTGACGTTATTGCCCTCTCCCCTGTTTAAAGCGGAACAGGCATGACCCATCAGCTGGCTTTCTACTTGAGTCCAGGAGGGGGTGATGTTTCACAGGTTCCCTATTGCACATGCGCACTTTGTTTTTTAATAGTGTTTAATTTATATCTTGAATCTTATCAATAGATCAACAGATTGATATATCAACATTAAAAAGGCAAATTATTAAAGAAAAGTCTTGAATACATCTGTACACTTTCCCTGAGCACTGATAGTCTTGGTGGGAAGTGAGGGGAGAGTAATGTTAGCAGCCCAACTGTAAAGCTGCAAAAGGTCAATGGGGGCAAGAGGGAAGTGTACAAAGCAGCACAAGGAAGTAAGAGGGGAAGACTAGGCAGGCTTGCTGCGGGAGGAGGGAGGAAGTTCGGGGCAAAGCTGTGCCCACTGACAAATCTTTCCTGCTCTGACAGCAAAGCAAAATTAAAATCATGGTATAAGCGGAGTTGCTTGCCATGGAAAGAGTGGAAACTGAAAGCGGGGCTAGCGGAAATATGTCTATACAAAGAAATCTTGCTGCAGCAGACATTCGCCTTGACCACACAGCAAACACCTTGTGTGTAATGAGCCACTGTCAGAGGAGTATTCCTGTTCCTCCTGACCCTTCACCAATACAAATTGTTCTCCTTCTCCATAAGTACTTTGCACCTGGTTGGCCACAGCACTTCACATAATGAAAAAGCATAACATCTTACAAAAGTCTGTTTTTTTTCTTTGCACCAGTTGTGCAAGTAGATTGTTAGCATGTCACCATCTTTGGGGCTTTGTTGATGATTCCTTCCTTCCTACACCTTTTCTGATGTAAATTAACTCTCACTGAAAAGCACTTCACATTGACAAAGGGGCAAGGGGTACTGCTACATACAGCATCAGTGTAATATGCATGTTCCCTTTAAAAATAAATGCACTCATCCTTGCTCCACAGCAGTGATTAGACACTAGGCTGATTCACATGCTACAAAGTCCATGTGGACTTTTTACAGATATGCTCTGGGTATCTCCTGGTGGAATTCCCAGGCGCATGTGGACTAGGGTGGTGTCGAATCACTGAAAAAAAAACAGGATATTCAGCAGAGCCAAATAGCCCTGGTGCCAAAAAAACCAAACATGATTCAGCTTTTTGGGCTGGTACTCCACTCTCCCACCCTGCCACCATTTCCCAGGTCCATTTTTTCCACTGTTTTTCCAACCTGAAAAGGCTCCAGAGATGTATTGTACTCATTAGAGAAACTTGTGTGTACCTGTGTGCACTGATAGCTACATTTAAATTTCTCCAGTGGAGAAAATGGTGGCTGAATAGGGCTGTTTCAGGTTGGGAAAACAGCATGGATGGGGGAAGATTGAAGTCCCTTCTCTTCATGCAGTGTGATTTCAATGCAAACTGGACTAAATTGTACATGGGAATTGAATTTCTGGCATGGAACCATAAGCACACTTCTTGCTTAAAGTCCTTAGCTAGAAACGGAAATATTATAACATGAACTGGCCAGAGGTGGGCTACAATCTGACACTTATTTTGAAATAAATCCCACTGAACAGGTGGGAGTTACTTTAAAGCATATATACACGGCATTGGATTGTAAATAAGACTACATTGCTGGATCAGTATCCAGTGGTAGGATTCAGCAGGTTCGCACCACTCCGGCAGAACCAGTTTTTAAAATGGGGCTTGTAAACAACCAGTTGTGAAATTATTTGAATCCCACCACCGGAACTGGTTGTAAAATTATTTGAATCCACCACTGTCCGTATCCTATTGTTGGTGTTGTTTACAAAGAATGATGTAAGCATTTAGATGCACAACTTGGTACTGCTCTAGTTAAGTTTGAGAAACCTTTTTCTTCACTGACTGGGCATCTCTCCTTTCAAAATAAGCTCTTCTAGTTACTGAAACAAGCCTACTTTGGGGGATTAGCCATGATTAAGGTGTGCGACTGTGATTGAAAACTTGCATGCTAGTCATAACAGTCTAGACTGCCAAGGAAATCTGAAATCGAATACTTAGACAGGGCCAAATAACTTCTGGGAACTTTCCAGTGCAAAGGCAAAACGTGCAATAAATAGGCACTCTCTTTAAAGGCTTTATTTTTCTCCTATTGATTACTAATTCTCTTGAAGTCACAGGCTAATCCTACCAGTGATGTAAATGACATTCTTTCAAACAATAATTCTCCTGAAAACAACAAATTAAATAGAAACATGTGATAAGTCTCATATATGCTTTTCCCCCTCTAGGTTTTCAGACTGCTTTTGAACTGGAAGATGCCTCTTAAGGGCTGGTTCTCAGTTTCCTTTTGCAATTCAAGCAAACATAACAAACACAGTCATGGGTATTCCAGTCTGGAGTTATAGTAAGGCTTAACCTAAATGTTGGGCTGGTGGGATCATGTGGAAACACAGAGGAAACACCATGTGGAAACACAGAGGTGTGATTTGGCCTCAATTATATACCAGATACCATTGGCTTATTCAAGCTGAGTAGATTTGGTTAGCTATTTAGACTACTAATCTTTGGAATACTTCCATAAAAAGGTCAGTGTAGTAGGTAGTGGCAGGAAACAAGGCAAGTTTCATTGGGGAATTATTAAGAAAGAACTTGGAAATAAAATGACTATGTCATAATTTTTTATATATAAGTATGTAGTTCAGCAGCGTGTGGAATACTGTGGAATTCTGGTCATCCATTGCAAAGAAAGGTGGGGGCATAGAGATGGAAAATATGCAAAACAGGGCAAACAAATGAAGCTTGAAGAAAAGCTAACCCTTTTCCCCCCTAATGGCTTAGAGGGTAATATGATAGAGATTTATAATATTATAAACGGTGAATAACACTAGAACTTGGGCTCATCCAGTGAAATTGATGAGTAGTCAATTCAGGACAGACAAAAGCAAGCGCCTCTTCACATAAAAAGGTACTCCAAACAGTTCGATTTATAAGGGACAGTCCATATTTCAGGATACTTTGTCCTTCAAACTACTGGTTTGTCCCAGTTTTTGCTTTTAAGGAATGAGATTTTTAAAAAATGGTGTTAGTGTGATATGGCAGAGATGTCATGGTCAACTAGCAGAGCTGGTGGATCAGAAAAAAAGCTATGTAATCCCAAAATGCTAAACAGGCATTTGTTAATGTCTATTATTTCTGTAAAGGTGTATACTTAAATGGGATATGTTTGGTATTCTGTAAGTGCAATTTTGTTCCATAGCTTAAAGAATTTAACTTGAAATATCAGAGTTCAAGTCAAACAAGAAAATGTGAAATTCTCCTGCATTAAATCCTATTTCCACTGTAATATGGTGGTCCCCACAAGGAAAAGCCCTTATTGCAGACTTGCAGTTTGGTTCTCCTTCTTCCAACTCGATCACGGTAGGTTATACCTTAGTAAAGTATATATAGAGAGAATGATTCTATTCTCCTGCTTCTGGTATTAATCCTTCTTTACAGTTTACCATGGATCAAGCCAAGAAAGTGAAATTGTTTCCATGGAGGGTAACTTCTGAGGCCTGTATTATGTACAGTTTTATGATGTTTATGTCCCTTGGGTTGTTTTAATGACTTGCAGTTTGTATATAGATGGCTGATTATTTTAATTGTAAGCTCTGATTAGGCAGCGTAGGAATCTCATAAATACATAAATAACTTCAATTATTAGTCACCTAACTCAACTGGAGTGGAAATCAGAATGATCATGCCATTTACTATCCTGACAGATATTGAGCACATAATTAGCAAGAAAAGAGAAAGACCTCCAGCCCTGGTGGTTGTCTGTGCGACAGCATTGGTCTGGGAGCAGGAAAAGTGGTTTCTCTTTGGAAAGACATGTCCATGTCTTTTGATTCTTTTGACTGGAGATTCCAGGCACTGAACCTTGGATCCTCTGTGTGCAAAACAACAGCCCCTTCCCCTTAACATTATAGCTCAGTCGTTCTAAAGCTGGATACACATTGAAGGTGTTCACAACAGGGACAAGTTTCTCTCCTCCCTTGAGAACTCTGAGGAATGCTACAACAGTTGACTACATAACTTCTTCCATCTAAATCTAGATGAATAATATTGCTTCAATGAATATCACGTCCAATGTCTTTTTTTCCATCAGAAAGCCAGTGTCTTATGGTAGTTAAGAGGTTGGATTAGGACCTGGGAAAACCAGGTACAAATCCCCACTCGTGACATGGAAGCTTCCTGGGAGTCTTAGAATAAAAGAATATTAGAGTTAGAAAAGGCCCCAAGGACCATCAGGTCCAATCCTCTGCAATGCAGGGGGCTGGACTTTTGGGTCAGTCACCCACTCTCAGCCCTAACTCTGGCTACTATTTGGATGGGAGATCTCCATGGAATACCAGGGACATGATGTGGAGGTTGGCAATGGTAATCCACTTATGATTTTCAGTGCTACAGCATCTTTACTTGCTCCACAAAGAATGATCTCTTGTTGGGCAGATATGGTGGATAAAAGAAAATACAGATTTTGCAATATTACAGGCACGAGCACTTCATCCAGGAGTCAGCTGCATTGCCTAAAACAAACCATAAGCTGCAACCCTTTGTTCTTGCTGTTTAGAAAGAGAGAAACCCCCCAGAAAACAGCAGAGAAACAAAAGATCTCTGGCTTCATGTTAATCACGCAAACACTATTACTAGCCTGCTTTGGGTGCAAGTATGCTGGTTGTTTTTCTCTTCAAGAAATGTATTTTACCTTCTCACATGTGGAGCCCAACATAATACTGACCTCAAGTGGAGGTTTAAGAAACAGAGGGATGGTGTCTTTTCCAAGTTCATGGGGGTTTTCTCTCTTCCTAAACAGCATGAACAAAGGGTTGCAGCTTATGGTTTGTTTTAGGCAATGCAGCTGATTCCTGAATGAGGTGCTCATGCCTGTAATATTGCAAAATCTGTATTTTCTTTTATCCACCATACCTGCCCAAACAGAGATCATTCTTTGTGGAGCAAGTAAAGATGCTGTAGCACTGAAAATCAGAGATAACACTCTGTGTGTGTGTGTGTGCGCGCATGCATGCACGTGTGGTATCAGTACTGTGCATGTACAAAATAGATCCACAATGAGGGACAATCTGTACTGATTTGTCCCAGAAACCCTACTCCCCACCCCAAAAAGATGACATGAGACAACAAAGGGTGAGTTCAACTAGTTTTTATTTATTTTAATGATTGTTTAAATTAATTTCATGGCTGATCTATGCTTATTCAAATAAGCTGATGATTTAGAGGGCTGATCTATGCTTATTCAAATAAGCTGATGATTTAGAGGGCACTCAGTGCTAGGCATCTGCCTGGTGTGCCTTTTGGGCAGATTCACCCTGGCTCCAAGGACCAGACAGTGTATAATGTGAAAGACCTCTGATTTAGACCCTGGAGAACCACTGCCAGTTAAAGAAGACAATAGTAGACAGTAGATAATACTCACTTTCATTAATGAGATGGCAGATTCATGTGTAAAAAGTATCAGTAAGCAAATAGCACGAAGCAATGTGGCTAGAACCTCCATGTGGAAAAATACTTATGAAGTGCTATACAGTTGGTAAATGGTTACACAAAAAGAAAAGTGCTTTTCCCCTCCCTCGAAAAAGGTGGTAGAAAGGATAAGGTGCTTTAAAACCCATTATGTGGCATACCCATCTGAAAAAAGGTCAGAGCAACCATTAAATAATTTAGCTGCCTTTGAGACTGTTAGTGCTCCAGCTGATGCGTTTTACATACTCATGTACCCATAAAAATATATGCACTGGAACTTCAGCAAGTTTCCATACAGCCCTGGGAACCTCAAGACAAGACAGGAAGCACGCCGTTTGCATATTTTGATCAGGAACATTCCAAATTGCCTGACTCTCAGTTTTGCTTTTCAAGCTGTACAACAGAAATCAAACCAAGACAAAGATAAAGATGAAGAAATCTGCTAATATTACATCGTTTCATTTCCAGTTGATGCAGCAGAATACTCAGAACACATGGAATTGTAAGACATCTTCGGAATCTGGGCACAGGATGCCTTGGCAGTTGCTCAGTATGTGCTGGTGGGTGCTTGATGGAGACCTATGCCAGTCCACAGCGGCAAGCCCCAGCACAGAGAGTTCAGTACATGAATACAATATGGTATTGAACTGAATTTAACCCCAAATTTGATTAGGAAGAGAGGAGAAAAGCAGATAGGGGATGGAGGGTTCTGTTCTCCAGTGTTTTTGATGCATTGTAGCATATTATGGCAGCCAAGATGAATGCATATGCCATTGTTTTGTGCGTGCGTGCGTGCGTGCGTGCGTGTGTGAGAGAGACACAGAGTCCTTTCTGTTCTTCACCTTCTGTTTTTTCTTTTGTTCTTTATTTTCTTTCTTTATTCTTTATGTTTTCTTTTTCTTTCTTCTTTCTTGTGGTATCTCTGTTTAACTGGCCAATTCTGATTGTATTATGAAATGAATTATTAATAAAGTCTATTTTAGACTGCTGTGTTTTGTCGCACAAAGGGCTTTATTGCTAGTAGATAGATACATCGTAATAAAATCTCACAATAACATCTCACAAATCTAAATACCTGTAGTTAATTGTAAATGCTCTTGCCAAACAATAGAGTTTCCAAGCTAATGAGAAATGAGGATTTTTTGGACACTCATTCCTTAACTGTACATGTTCAATCAATTTAAATGCTTTTAAGATTTGCCAAACTTTACCAATCCATTGCTTCACTGTCTATGATCATTCTGGCAGCTGTAAATAATTCATGCATCATACTGTTGTGACTATATGGGAGAAAGTCTGCTGTTCAAGACACCTCCTTTTCCAAGTGACCCATGGAGGCCTCATCCTCTTGTGTTCTCAGATCAATACAATGAGATCCAAAACTCCTATAATTTAAGAAATATGTTTAAGCAGATTGTGTTCAGATGGCCTATAATGTCAACTCTTATTCCAAATGAAGCCACATCATAGATCTACACAAGGGCATTTTAATATTGGCTGTTTTATTTTCAGTCCCTTTCCTAATAATCACCACCATGGAGTCACCACTAGGCTTGAGCAAAAATTAAGAAAATTGATAAAATTCATACTCAGGTTTTTCACTTTCATATTGTTAGGAAACCTGAAAACCTGAATATTTCATTTGTGAAACCCGAAAATATTTGGGTTTCCTGAAAAAATCCGGTTTGTTTCAGCCTATGGGGAATCTTTTGCTATTTTTTGGTTTTTCACCTGTAGCACCACCAAATATTCAGGATGGCTTTGAGAGACTCTCCTAATGAGATCACCTTAGTTTGGTGAAGGTTGGTTTTGGAGTGTCCACATTTTCCATGGGAGATGGAGACTACCCCTCTGATGTCCTGTAGCACTAGCCTCCCTCAACCAAACTTCACCAAACTTGGGTTTATCAGGAGAGTCTCCTGAAGCTACCTTGCAGGTTTGGTGCCTCTATCTTGAAAAATGCTCCCCCTGCAGACACTCCCAGAAATCCTCTAGATTCTTAAAGTGTCCTGACTTTTTCAAGGTAGATGCACCAAACTTTCAGGGTGGCTTCAGGAAACCAACCTGGTGATATCATCCAGGTTCTGTGAAATTTAGTTCAGGGCAGCAGTTCTATGGGACCTCAAAGAGGTGGACCCCATCTCCCATTGCCCCCTGAACCAAACTTCACCAAAACTGGATGCTCTCATCAGGAGAATTTCCTAAGGGCACCCTGAAAATTTGGTGCCTCTACCTTGAAAAATGTGTCCCCCCCTGAAGACATCCCCAAAAATTCCCAATTGGAGCCAAGTCAAGATTAAAGAATCTGGCAGGCTCAGCAACAATCTGGATAGGAAAATTTCCCACCATATACTTGCATGTATGGGGAAAAATGATTACTTTTTTCCAACCATAGACTTACATGGGGCTTGCTATTATGCTGTATTCCTACTTTACTTAACCACATTTGGTTGCAATGTCCAAATGTGGATGTTTTAACAAATCTTGTCCACAAATGGGAATGCTAAACAGTTTATTTCTGAACTACAATCCCAGTTTGTTAAAACACCCAAATTCAGGCACCACAAAATCAGATCAAAGTGTTCCTCAACTAGGAGGTCCTCATCCTCTGCTCTGCCCTCAAGGGGCAACACAAGTCTGAGGACTGTAGTTTGTTTGTGATATCTGGATATAGTCTACATTAACTATGTATGAGAAAGCAATAAGAATGACTAATTCTGTTGACCACTGCCTGACTTAGATCTCTTGCTCAATAGCCAGTAAACTTCCTAAACTGCTGAAGGGGAGAAGAAACAGCATAACCTAAAACCTGCATTGCGAAAGATTAGACACCAGAAGAGAACAACAACAGTGCCTTTAGGAGCCATAGTCAAACTTGCTAACTTATCAGATCAAAAGGCCAGACATCACAGCTGCTGGGGTTGCTTCTGGACTCTTCTGCTTACAGATATTTGCTTTCTTTTGCCTTTGACAGTCCAGATGATCATTTTAGGCTCCATAAATTATCATCCAGTCCACCCAAGTGGCCTGTATCTATCTGAACTAAAACAGGTTCAGTATTCTTCAAAAAAAGTGGAGCTATTCTAACACAGTGTTTTGTATACAAAACAAGCCCAATAATGGAATCAAATAGAAATCCAAAGTCCCATTCATCAGGTCATCCCCAAATAAGTGGAGGCCAACAAAACCTCTTCAGATACATGACCATGTGAAAAACTTTACAAGACTCAATAATATGACTTCAGAAATGGCTTTGTTCTTTACTGGTTAGTGAAAACAGTACGTTTCGATCAGGTAGTTTTTTTTTCTTGTTTGGTCATCATTGTTATGATCAGTCATTGCCAACCTTTGCAATTCCCCAAGAAGGAAACTATATAGATAAAGGTAAAGATAGTCCCCTGTGCAAGCACCGGGTCATTGCTGATGAATGGGGTGACATTACACCATGACATTTACTAGGCAGACAGTTTATGGGATAGTTTGCTATTGCCTTTCCCAGTTGTCTACTGTTTACCCCCAGCAAACTGGTTACTCATTTTACCAGCTTCAGAAGGATGGAAGGCTGAGTCAACCTTGAGCTGGCTACCTGAACCCAACTTCCACGGGGCTTGATCTCAGGTCATGAGCTGAGCTTTGACTGCAGAACTTCAGTTTACCACTCTTTGCCCCGGGGCTCTTAAACTTCATAACTTGAACTCCTTTTGCCTTTCTTATTAGTGTTAGGTCAAGTTTGTTTATATTATTTAAAACAAAAGTCTTTGGTATAGAAAAATTAAAGACAGCATTTTTATTCCAGAGGACGTTTCTTCATTCAAGATTAGTCAAATTACTGCATCACAGCTCCCTTGAGGCAGAAGAGTTACATTTCCAGAAATATCTTTTTATTCAGATATGGGTTTTCAACATGAACTATTCCCGTTGTAGTGCTTTCCCTGTGCTCTGAACTGAAGGTAAATGACAGCAATGTGTAACTGAAAATAGTTTGTGAGACCCACCATAAGCTTGTCTTTTTCCTGAGATGGCCATTCACTTGAAAGCCTGCACATGGTGTTCCCGAGCCTGCAGCAACTTTGTGTCATTTAAGCCCACAGCCTTGTTTGTAGTTGTCATCCAATATCTATGGGCTAGCAGTGTTTTTCTGGCATCTCTGGAAAAATCTTTCAGTACTGGCCAGCAGTAGCATATAGCAGAGCAATGTAGCTCTGTCTCCCCTGTCTCCAAGTTTACAGACAGTACCAGTTTTGCTAACATTAGAAGGAGACCGCTGGGGAACACGTTCTCTATTACTGACCTGTTCGTGCAGCTTCGAATTCTTTTCTCTCCAATAAAATTGTGACTAATTGGTATAACTGTTGATCCCACCTTGAAGGTCTGGGTTTGGATTTAATAACCCACAGCGGTATTTCTAAACTTGGAGCCTAGCTCAACAATCCCTACCTATTTTTTCCGACAGTCTTGTCAGGTTCAGGGATTTAATAGATTGAAGCACCTGGAACTTGAAAGAATGACTTCTTTGTATTGTCGAAGGCTTTCAAGGCCGGATTCAACTGGTTCTGGTGGGCTTTCCAGGCTGTGTGGCCGTGGTCTGGTGGATTTTGTTACTAGTGTTTCACCTGCATCTGTGGCTGGCATCTTCAGAGGTGTATCACAGAGAAAGATGCCAGCCACAGATGCAGGTGAAACGTTAGGAACAAAATCCACCAGACCATGGCCACACAGCCTGGAAAGCCCACCAGAACCAATGATTTCTTTATTTTCAGAAATCCTTCCCATCTAGTGATTTCAGCAAGACAGATTTGCTGCTGCATTTATACGGCGAGATTATAGCATCACTGTAAGGAATTCCATAGAAGCAGAAATAAAAGGCTTTTTTGGGTGTAAAAGACCGTTTATTCAGACATCCTAGAAAGCTCACGTACACGCCGTGGCAGGAATAAGATCTCCCGCCAGAAGCACAGGTTATAACTCTGTCCATCCCATCCCCCCTCCCGGATTCCCATGGGAACGGAGGTCTCATCTCCCTCGCAGAGATAAGGTCTCCGCCGGAGAAGCTGGCCCATCGCCCGGGCTGTGGAATGTAGTCAAGGCCAGGCGGCTGACCCGCTCATCAACACCATTGAATCCTTTACACTCTGCCTCCCCTAAAAAAGACTTCTCCCCCCCCCGGTTTGTGCGGAAAGGTGCGATGGAAAGCAGAAATGAGGGCGGGGGCGTCAATATTTTCGGAATAAACCCATTGATTATACCCAGAGGAATACCCCACCCAAGAGACTAAATATTGCAAGCGTTTGCGATTAAAGCGAGAGTCCAGGATGGCGTCAATTTCGTAATGCTTGTGGCCATCAATAATAGTCGGTGGGGGTCTCTCCGGCGAGGTCGTGCCAGAGCATGGGAAACGGGAGCCTCCTTGAGTAAACTGGAATGGAAGACAGGATGGATATTACTAAGAGAATTCAGGCAGTCCAACTGCAGTGACATCATTAATCACTTTAGTAATCTGAGTCCCACGAATCTTTTGCCTTTAGTTTTTTGAAAATTTATGCACGTCTCACCAGAGATTTTTGGTAGATGCGAAATCCTTGCAGTTTTTGGGAGTCTTTAGCCTGCTGTAAGACAGTCTGGACCATTTTCCACCCCTCGGCCAGAGATGAAATCCACTGCTGAAACTCCGGAGGATCCAATGCTTCCGCAGGTAGTTGCGGCAACGGAGGGAAGGAGCGACCAGACACCACTTCGAAGGGGGGTTTTTTTGTACTGCTATGAACCGCATTATTATAGGCATATTCTGCAAACGGAATTAGCTTGCACCAATTGTCTTGGTGGTAGTTGGTATAACAACGTAAATACTGCTCTAGGGTTCTGTTCGTTCTCTCTGACTCACCGTCACTAACGCGAAGTAACCGCCGGGCTGCCCCTAACAAACCTAGAAAAGTCGAACTTTGAAATGAAATTGGGGTCAGCGGGTCGGAGACCACACCTTAACGGGGCGGAGGTAGACGATAAAATATGCTGGAACAAACAGACGAGCGAACGGTAGGGATACAGGAAGCACATGGATGAGAAATGGGCTTCTGTTTAGAAAATAAGTCCACCACCACCCACAAGACCAGGCTATGACTTTCTGGCAAATCTTGCATAAAAATCTTATGGAGGATGACTTCTTAGGCTGGAGGCTTACCTCGAGAGGTTTCAACAGGACTTCATGGGGTTTTCCCTGAACGTTCTTGGCTCGCAATAAACAGCATAACCCTAATATGCCTTTACTGTTCCGGCGATCGCTACGCCACCAAAATTGACGGCGGGCCAAATGCAGAGTTTTTAGGAAGCCAAAATGTCCAGCTGAGCGGGCATCATGACAGGCCTCGAGAACCTGCTTACGGAGGGGGGGAGGCACGTACCAAATCACCTTTGTTCCACACCACGCCTATCAAGATTCTACTCATATCTAGTCTGCGCTTTCTGATGTTTGTGCTGAGTCAGACATTCTGGGATTTTTTTTCTCTGTAGAAAACTGTAAGAGAGAGAGAGTCAGATTTACCAGCTCTGAGCTTTCTGATGCAGTATGTCTGACAGAAGGGGGTGTGGGTGGAGAACCTGTTCTGATCAAGGTCTGAATGTGTGGCTGATTTTGCTCTGATAGGAATGCAGTGCCTAAAAAGAGAATGCATTTTTCTTCTTGGATGAAATGGACATGATTCGACATCAAGCTCATGAAGGTACAATTCTCCTCCCAAGGACATTAATGCTGCAATTGCCATTGATTTAATGGCTTCAGATTGTTTCCGTTGTTCTTCTAGCTTTCCCAAAAGTCAAAATTGCCAAGAGCATTTGATGCTCTTTAATATTTGCAGCCATTTCTGTACTAGCAATACTTCCAGTTAAGCCTATACCTAAACCAAGAAAGGGCAAATGATGATCCCCTGTAAATTTTATTTGCCCTACTTTACAATTGCCCTACTGTTACCCAAAGTGGTGGGAGTCTCTCCCTTTTAGAGTGGGGAATTAGCAAGAGAGCAGACTGCAGGCCTAGCAAAAAAAACCCAGGAAAGCTCAAGATCTTGGTTGCTTATGTTTTATGGAAATCAGCTTTTGCAAAAAGAGAGCAAATAAAGTTAAACAATTTTATTTCGGGATAATAGGGGTACAATAAACAAAACAGCAGCACATATATGCAGTCCTAAGATATAAGCAGTTGTGATTGGATAGATCTGGAATAGATGCGGGAATTGGGGAAGTAAGGGTTATTGTCACCTGATCTTAGAGCAAAATGGTCCAATGAACAGAGCTGAGCGACCTGCGCTGGTAGAAGAACAATGCATTGTGGAACAATATCACAGACAGAGAGTTGTCCAGAAATATTGAACAAAAGCTACTGGGAGAGGGGGCTTCCTATAGGGGGAAAGGGACCCTCGGGGTTATACAGAGGGGCCCTTAATCTCCCAGAACAAAGAGAAGTCCTGCCTTTCCAGTGAAGACAAGAGACAGACATCAACCTTAACGGTTGGGTTGTTAATCTAATGGGTTGAGGCATTTGTTTTATGGTCCAAGCTTGGGGTGTCTGAAAGGGGGAAGATAGCTGATGAAATTACAGCTGTAGAACAATGACAGTGTAAATGAGGCAGTCATTAAAGAGGTTAGTCAGAGGAAGAAGCACTGGGTTAATACAACACTGGGCAGGCAAGTACATTGATATGTCCTTTGTCTTTGCAGGGTTATATGGTCCAGGACTGGAGATGGGAACACTCTCCAGAACAAGGTCATTGAGCTCTCTTAATACCTTTAGGAAAAGTGTGAAATGGGTGCTTTGCATGGCAGATGTGGGCAAGGGCAAGTCCAGACAAGATTTTTACTTACTGTATATTCTTGTGGATACACTGAGCCAATACAGAGAATGGCCTCCCCATTATGGCACTGCAGTGCCAGGCACCCCAAGAGTTTGGTAGAATGGTTAGAGGCATCACTGTGTTAAAATAGAAGCCCCCACCCACCCATCATGGGTAAGTCTGGTAACACTACATGAGTTATCTGGATTCCAGCTGATCTTATAGGAAAAGAGATTCCACCTAAACATTAGGAAGAACTTCCTGATGGTAAAGGCTGTTCAACAGTGGAACACACTACCTTGGGGTGGGGTGTGTGGGGTGTGTGGAGTCTCCTTCTTTGGAAGTTTTAAACAGTGATTGGGTGGCCTTCTCTCCAGGGTGCTTTGATTGTGTATCCTTGCATGGCAGGGGGTTGGACTTGATGGCCCTTGTGGTCTCTTCCAACTCTATGATTCTAGGATTCCATGATTTCTTTATCTAAAAGGAGTCAGAAACTCAGATGAACAATGTGAAATTCAATAGTAAACTACACTGAACTTTTCCCTTTCTCACATTGCCTTTGCTACCTCTCTAAAGTCAAGCATGTCTATAGGTATGCTGCAATGAAATGAAGCATTTCTTCACAGGTTTGTTTACTTGCTTTATATTATTATTATTATTGTAGATTTCACAGCTGCCAGATCTTTAGCTGGTTGTTGGTCTTCATTACAATTCGAGCCTCACCCAGAGGCCTAGGAAGTTATAATGTATCGGCGTAGTATTCGTGCGGTTCCCAGCAGGGCTGCCTTCTGAATTTGACAGATATTAATTTTGTCAATTCGAAGATGTTTCAAGTGCTGCCCTAGTGTTTTTGGGATGGCGCCCAGCGTGCCGATTACCACTGGGACGACCTCAGCTGGTTTGTGCCATAGATGCTGAAGCTCGATTTTCAAATCACGGTATCTAGTGACCTTCTTATGTTCTTTTTCAATGACCCTGCTGTCACCGGGGACTGCTACGTCGATGATGGTCACTTTCTTGTCCTCGATCACGGTGATGTCTGGTGTATTATTATTATTATTATTTATTATTATTATTATTATTATTATTATTATTATTATTATTATTATTATTAAATAGATCATCCACCCCCAGAGGGCTCTGGGCAGTGTACAGTAGATAAAACACAATAAAACACAATAAAATCAGAACAAATAACAATTTAAAACAATATAGTTGAATGACCTCCACAGCAAAGAGGTCCCCACCCTTTACACCCACCCTTTCCTGACATTGGGTTTGGAGTGATTACACTATCAGCCTATTCTCTTCAGAGTCAGGTTTAACAGGCAAATTGTATTTAAACTCTCCTGAGGCATAATTAACACAAAAGTGGGTTTGACATCAGCACATTGCACCAAATAAGCATAGAATAGCTTTTCTACTATGGTCAGCTACTATTCTTTCTGAACATGCATATGCAATTTTGTGGTGCAGGCTATAATTCTCCAAAGCTTTATGAGTCAGGAAAAGTTAGACGTCACCAGAAAACAGCCAAGAAGAAACAACCCTGGGCCCAGAAAAGCATCTATTGCACCAGCATGTATGGCAACCTTGACTTCCATGCAATGCCCTTGTCCCCATTACCACCCCAATCAACGCTGTTGTGTCTGTTTCTGGACCGACACAATCATTAACACTTTGGTGATATTGGGATATTCTTTCTTTTAATGTTGTCTCCTGACAATGATTTATGCAGGCTGCACCCTTAAAATAGGCCTTGGATATCTGAGTGCGGGAAGATTAAAACAACTCCAGTTAGGCTCTCTGATTCAATTTTCTAATATAATAGCATATGAGTACTGTAGAACTGAAGCACAAAACTTATCTATTTGCTGAATGGCTGTCAAAACACCTCATATATTTCTATAATGAGATAATAATGGTCTCCTTTCTGTTCCCTCCATACTTTCTTATTGTTTCCATTCTTACAGTGACATTCACCCTAATCTCTCTCTCTCTCTCTCTCTCTCTCTCTCTTTTCAATAATTGAAAGTCCAACTGACTGACAGAACACTGCTGATTCACTACTAAATTCTCCAATGAAACACACATTTTACAAGGTGATGGTAATGAACTGCAAGCTATTTCCCCCATTCTTAATGCTAGAGTAAAGCATGTTCACACCCAAGCATTGCATTTGTCAGATTGTAACCTTCACTGTTGTTGGTATCAAAGGCTGATGGTGTTCTTTTGCACTGAAGATTTATTCTCAGAGTGAAGTCAGCCTTTTAAAAATTTAGTGCCAATTTGCTTTTAGCTAATTGAAATATGAAAACATGTATCCTATATTTATAAGGCCTCCTGAGAGTAATAATGCGGCAGTGTTACAAAATAATTTTCACGCCTGTGGGAAGGATTCCTACGAATCATCCCAGGGGGAAGGTACAGCAAGATGAGAGGGCTAAGGTGGTGGTGTAGTCAATAACCGTTGCAGTACAGAGTCATTCTTGTAGCCTAAATTGTTTTCATATAAAATACAAGTTGCCAGAAAAATATTCTGCAGTTTGGTGGAAATGGTTTCTCTTAACACTTTCGCAGAGTTTCTAGGTACTGTTTTTTCTAGGTAAGAGAAGAGATGAGCCAGTGGTGGGATTCAAATAATTTAACAACCAGTTCCGGTGGTGGGATTCAAATAATTTAACAACTGGTTGTTAACAAGCATCATTTTAACAACTGGTTCTGCTGAAGTGGTGGGAACCTGCTGAATCCCACCACTGGATATGCCCCCAAAAAACACTTCTACCAAACTTAGCATGTATGTGTGTCGTTCAGAAGAAGTGGGAATAATTTTAAATGATACACAGTAAGATGAACTGGAACTAGCTCTGTCTCTTTAGTGTAGGTTTGATGAGTCCAAATGGGCAGTTGAAATTTTTCATGGCAGGAAGGTAAATAAGATTGCCAAGGATTCACCCTCTCACTCCACCCTTTATTCTCCACAGGGAGCACCCAAGAGGGCTTGGTCTTTGTATGTGGGATTATCTCAACTCTGCTCCTCACCCATTCCCTTCCCAAGGTTAAGAAACTCTTCTTGGGTAACCTGCCACCAACCAAAGTCCCTATTTTTTCCATACTTCTCTCCCCCCCCCCCCAATTGCGCTGGTTCACTAGAGTTAGGGTGCACATAAGTGTATATTTCTGAGACGATGAACTTTCTTCTATCCTTTAGCCTGAACTGTACCTCTGGTTTGGCTAGGTGTTAGTATTCCTGTGAGGCACATATGTTGTAACGAAAGGGCCTATTATACTGTGCTGCCACCAAAATATAATTTTTTTTCTTATAGCCCACAAAAACTGATTTTCACGGCCACCACCTCCCTTTCTGGGAACACAGACGCAGACAAAAATAGAGACTGGAACGGACAAAAACTTAAAACGTTTATTTCTGGTTTAACAGCGGCTTCTCAGGTAACTTTGAGAGGTTATTAGCGTGTTGGTTTCAGAGAAAGATTGCTTTAGCTTAAAGGTTGCAGATATGTTACTGGCTTAACGGTTGCAGGCACTTCACTTAAGTTACAAAAATGAACACTGGCTGGTGTCAACTTTTACTCTCAGATTTCACTCTCTCAGAAAAGAAAGATGTTTCTTCTAGAGGTTTTACATAACCCCTCTGTTAAAATACTTCCAGTCCACTGTACCCTTCACCACAAAAATAAAACACCAAGTCTACGCCCCTGTGGGATTCAGGGCCTAACAGCCTCCCTCTCCCACAATCCTAAAATTTGGCCTCCTGCTGCCTTCAGGACTGGGCCTCCCAACCACTTCCTTACAGTTAACTTTCGTGGGAGGACAGGACTTTTAGATTCTTCCTTTAAGAGGTTTCCCTCAAAACACCTCTGAGGGCTGGACTCTCTCCCTCCAACCTCAGGGTTTCTGAGATGCTCTTCTAAATAGCTTCCTCAGCTAGCTACTTCAAATAACAGCAGTGAGAGATCTGAGTGGATTCTCCTCACTCTGTTCACAAAAAGCACCCGAGGGCACACAAGCTCACACAGAGCCACAAAGTCAAAAAGACTCAAAGCCAAGAAGCAAAGAACCCCTCAGCACTCCCGCTGACTGTATTTATACTCCCTGCATATTTTTCTCTGGCCAATCAGGGCTGGCCAGGGCTTAACTCTTTCAGGGGCGGCTCCACCCTGTAACCTGAATGCAGTATAAGTGCATTCGTCACATATGTAATGGTGAAAGCAGTCAGACCGCACCAAGGATTTCTAAAATAAGTGGTCAAAGTGTTGGACTAGGATCTAGGAAATCCAGGTTTGAATTCCTACTTGTGCCATGAAAACTTGACCTTGGGCCAAGCACACATACTCAACCTAACCTAACCTACATCACAGAATTGCTGTGGAGATAAAATGGAGGAGAGGACAATGATGTAAGCTGGCTTGGATCCCCACTGGCATGAAAGGCAGGATGTAAAGAAAGTAAATATATAAACAAAAAAGAGACTACCTGGGTAACCTTAAATTAACCAGTAAGTCACTTCAGCACTTCTCTCCTAGAAATGGATGCAAGATTGTTCTCCAGCCCTGCATGGGCTTTAGTCTTGGTCCTTCATGGCTCCTCTCTCTTGGCACATATTCTCAAACCAGGCTGACTGTTTTAATTATTCATCTGCAGCTGGGAGTGTGTTTGTGGACCCAATCAGACCCTTGCGGACTCAGCAGAACACTTCCTACTTCGATGCTACTGACCAATCATCTCAAGTTGTGATAAGGATTTTTTATGACAATTGAGCTATAAATGACAAAGCATACAGCTGAACATGAAGATATACAACGCATGCTGTAAACAAAAAAATGTAAAAAAAATTATCTTTCCATTAATTTTTACAATCCACCTTTTCCAAGAAGGTTCATTAGGATCTCTTGCAGATCTCTGGCTCATACCACTCACTTTAACAATCACAGACTATTCATACACACACACACACGCACACAACTCTTTGTCCACACAAGATACCTTCCCCAGTGGCCATCTTCACCTACCAATGTCCTTTCCCTTGGCACTGGTACCTATCTTTCCTGGGAACTATGACCAATCCCTCCAGAAATTCAAGCTGTCTCCTCAAGAGATGTCATGGTGGCCACTGAGTGGAATTTAATCCTTTCAAGAAAAAGCTAATCCTTCAGTTGTCGTTTTTGTCTCCCCACTTATTTCAAAATACTATATAATCACTTCAGGTTTTTTTTTCCTTTGATTTATAAGACCTGGTTTTAAAATGGGAGAGACCAAATGCTCAGCCAGACCACTTTTTATCATCATCTTGTCTCAGGTCCTCATCAGGTATTATCTCCATGCATGCTTCTTTGGAAAGTGGCCTTCAGTCTGGATCAGGCATTTACATACTTGCTGTCTTGTGCCCCAGTGCTTTTCCTGGGGAGATTAAATAAACGGATTCCTTTTCATTTCACATCTGGCCTAACAGATTCTTATTATGGTGACTGCTTTCAAGTTGTTGTTTCTCTGCCCTATCAGCTCCTGACTTTACAATGCAGACACTAACCTTACTATTTATATGCTGGCTGAAGTCAGAATGATGTCTTATAATTCTCCTGTGTGGTGAAATATGGTTTTTATCTCAAAGTATCAAGGAAAGAATATTGTGAAAGAGGTCCTAAGACTTTGTCTACACTGCCTCTCATTTGCTTCTGATAGACGAAATTCTTTTAAGGCTTCTAGGCAGTGATGTCTCTCTGTGTTTCTGGTTCTCTAATCCTGAGAAGCCTATAAAGTTTCATGTTGTGGGTTCTAGGTCAGCAAGACCACTGAGGAAAGATTCTGGAAGGATGTCCTCTTCCACCAGCTATGACCCAATTAACCAACCCTTTCTGGTTGATCTTGAATTCTCTATGGAAGCTACATGTGCACCCATTATCTTAGGAAATGAAACTCAAGCATCCAGTCTTTGTATCCCTGGATTACTAGGAAACATACATACAAAAGGAGTGTTCAGTTTTGGTCAGACCATTGCTAGGACCAAAATCTGTAGAGACAATAAAAAAGGGAACTTGTCACCTTGGTATATGGAATAAAGTCACCGTTAAGGCTAATGAATTAAGGCACAAAAGTCCCTTGGCCTAGTTTTCTTGAGACAAAAACCAGGTACATTTTCTTTTCTCCCTGAGAGCAGCAGTGGCATAGTGGTTAAGAGCAGGTCCACTCTAATCTTGGAAACCGGGTTTGATTCCCCAATCGGCCACTTGAGCTGTAGAGGCTTATCTGGGGAATTCAGATTAGCCTGTGCACTCCCACAAATGCCAGCTGGGTGACCTTGGGCGAGTCTCAGCTCTTTGGAGCTCTCTCAGCTCCACCCACATCACAGGGTGTTTGTTGTGGGGTGGGGGAAGGGAATGGAGATTGTAAGCCCCTTTGAGTCTCCTTACAGGAGAGAAAGGGGGGTATAAATCCAAACTCCTCCTCCTTTTCTTCTTCCCTTCACTGATGGAGTTCAGTGGTTCTTCTCATAGTGGGGTGAACAGCTCCAGGTTGGGAAATTCATGGAGATTTGGGGGTGGAGTCTGAGTGTGGGCCTTGGTGAGAGGAGGACGTCAGCAGGTGGAGCTGCCATGTATGCCCTGGCAACTGGCAGGGGATGGGGGAACTTGCTGGGAGAAAAGAGAAGCCTAGGCCAGAGTTGCAGTGACATCACTTCTAGCATGCACTGGAAGTGACACCATCACATTGCTAGTGACAAAGGGACACTCTGGTATTTGGATAAGAATCCAATGGTAGAGGTTTTGCTCAAATACCAGAATGTCCCAGCATCGGTGGCAATATGATGCTATCACTTCTGATGTACACAGGAAGTGACATCACTCCATTGCCAGCAACACAGGACTACGTCTCCTTTTGCTGCCAGTAAATCCCTCACAAGACAGCTGATTGATTACAGGAAGGAGAGACTCAGAACAGGGACCCCCACCCCTGGTGGGGACCTGGCAGGACTATCAATGAAGTAGAATGCCCTAGAGTCCACCAAGGGAACTGATCTATGTAGTTTGGAGATCAATTGTAATTCCAGGATATCTCCAGGTTCCACCTGGGGTTTGACAACATCATATCACAGTCTGACTTACCTCTGGTAATAACCTAGATGTAACATGGTAACATGAGAGATCTATGAGAAAACCCTTATGTGTTTCTTTTTGTTTTTGTTTTTGTTGTTGTTGTTGTTTTTGGCTAGTTAAAGTGAGTCTTGAGAAAGAAAGTGAGTCTGCAACTGCAGTGCTGCCCTGTCCAAGCCATCTTTCCACTTTACAGTGATCCCCATAAGTGGAATGTGAAGAAAACATACTTATATATGTATTATATCTTTACATTATCTTTTGGGGGATTTATAACAGCTTCGGAACAAGGGAGAGCTCAAATAAATAAAATGCCATAGCTCTGAAGAGGTATGCAGCTTTCGAAGTATCAGGTGCAGTGATTATCTCTTAATAAATGACCCAGGGAGCAAACGTGTGTATAAAAGGAGGAATGAGATGACAGACATGGCTCCAAATGATCTATGGAACCAGTACAAAATACATTCTGGAGCAATCTGGGTTCAAATCACTACTTGGCCATGAAACTGACTGAAGTGGTCTAAGGCCTGTCAATTTCTCTCTGCCTAGCCTGCCACACACAATTGCTGAAAAGATAACATAAAGGAAAATCCCATGTGTGCCACCTCAAGCTTGTTGCAGGGTATAATACAGGGGCGTAATGAGGCAGCCCTGGGCAAACTGTAGCCCTGGGCAAAACCTGAGTTGAATGCCCCCCCCCATGGGCGGCCACTCCACCATGACCAAAAACTGTTTTGCACCAGGACATTGGTGCCTGCAGGGGGTGCATTTTTAGACATATCAGCACCAAAATTTCAGCATATCATCAGAAGACTGTCCTTATGCTACTCCCCAAGTTTGGTGAGGTTTGGTTCAAGGAGTCCAAAGTTGTGGACTCCCAAAGGGGGTGCCCCATCCCCCATTGTTTCCAATGGGAGATAATAGGAGATGGGGGCTACAGTTTTGAGGGTCCATAACTTTGGCCCCCCTGAACCAAACTGCAACCCAACTTGGGGGGTGCCGCATCATCTCCAGATGATACCCCTTCGAACTTCTTGGTGCCAATACATCCAAAAAAATGCACCCCCTGCAGGAACATCCTAGGAAATTTGCCTCCAATAATCTTTTGTTCTGCAATTGAAGTTTTCTGCATTGCTGTCAATGGGGGTTTCAGGCTGGGGGGGCACATTTCTGAAGGCACAGTCTCATAACTTCAGGGTTCTACTCAGGAGACTGCCTCCTAATGATACCCCCCCCCCAAAAGCTTGCGTGCAGTTTGGTTCAGGGGGGCCAAAGTTAAGTGGACCTCCTCCAAACTGTAGCTCCCCCCATCTCCTATTAGGCCTTCTCTCACACATTGGGAAACAATGGGGGAGTAGCGAGTACTTCTTTGGGGAGTCCATAACTTTGGACTCCCCTGAACCAAACCTCACTCAAACTTCTCCGGGGGGTAGCATAAGGACAGTCTCCTGATGATACGCTGAAAGTTTGGTGTCGCTAGCCTAAAAACTGCGCCCCCTGCAGGCCAAAAATGGAAAACCATGAAAATACCCAAAAACGAACCCAGCATTTTGATGCCCCCCACAAGGTGATGCCCTGGGCAGCTGCCCACCTTGCCCAACGGGCATTACGCCAGTGGTATAATATTTTTAAACAAATGTAATAAGCCCATGAGATAGATTCTTTCCAAAAATGTACATTCGTACCCTTTAAAAAAATAGAACCCTTTTTCTCATGAAGATGGGATGAAAGAACTACCTTAAATATTTTGTTGGTTACTTTAAAGAGCCACATCAGTAAATCATAATTGTTTAAAATGGGATTTTATTCCTTGTTTTAGTAATCTAAATTGTTGGAGCCATATAAACTGTTCTTATCGTTTGCTCCTCGTTAAATAGTGTGCTGGATTTTATGTTGTAAACCGCCCAGAGCCCCTCGGGGATGGGGCGGTATAAAAAACTAATAAACAAACAAACAAACAAACAAACAAACTGGAACTTTGATAAGATGCGAAAAGGCAAATGTTAGCAGAAATGAACATAGAAGACAAGCTCATTCTGAAGATGTTTATTTCTCTAATCTGAGTTTGTTCAGGTTTCCAGTGTCTAATGCACTATGCCTAGGATATGGTTACTAGGCAACAAAGTTCAATTTTATAGCATAGTCATTGCAATGAAACCTTTAAATATATGCCCACTCTATTGTTCCTTTCTGCATTTTACTCCTTGTGTTATAGAATAAGTATTTCTCATGAGCTTTTTATTTCAGATGTACTAGGTAAAACATTCTTTTTATGATGGTTTTTTTTAATTTCCTGCTGTGGTTCAGCTTATTACATTATATGTATATATACTTTATATGGCTACTTAAATCGTTTCCCCTTATTTCTCTCTGGAGATCAGAGTTTCAATAAATATGTTTCATGTGGCTGTTACAATGTTTCCCGTTTTTATTTCCTGCCCAAGGGAATAAGAAAATGGGTCTGGAAATCAAAGAATATGTTGAAGAAAAAGAAGACAAGAGCAGACACAGTTGCTGTAGGTTCTTCTCTGCCTTCTTCCTCTTAATGTTTTTCATGATGTGGCTCTTTTTATTAGCCTGGGTGGCAGTTCCTTCATAAAGCTAAAGCTTTTACATAGTTCTGGGGGATTTCTAAATCAACTTGCCTGCTGAAAATATATGAATGTTTGCCACAGATGCCTATATGCTGCATAACATTTTTAATGTTATTTTAATGCTCACCTTTACTCTCCACTGATGACAAGCCTGTGGGGCATTATTTGAAAACTGAGGATACACTCTAGAAACTGCATGGAGGTGTGTAGAAACATGTGAAGATGCCTTGTACCACTGGCCCAAGTAAGTTAGTAATACCTCAACTGTCAGCTGTTCTCAACAGAGAAAGGTTTTTCTTGACACCTCATTTTACTTGAAATTTCCATGGACCCAGCTGGGGGTGGGGGGAGCAGTCTACATACAAAACATGTGCTCTACCAATCACAGTTAGGGTTGGTGATTCGGTAAACCCAAGTCACCCTCCAAAAAACCCACCTTATTGGGTTTTTTCAGGTTTTTAATTTACCAGAAAATAAACCCGAATAGTCTGGGAGCCAATAAAGCCAAACATGATTCGGCTTTTGGGGAGGGGGAAGGAGAGACAGATCCTGAATGCTGGGCTGGGCTGGGCTGAGCGCAGTGCAGCATTCAGATCTACCTGCCCTCACCATTTCCCAAGCCCTGCAGGGCTTGGAAAACATGGGGGGAGGACAAATCTTTAATGCCCTACTGAGATTGCTCAACGAGCCAATGTAGATCTGTTTCTCTGTCACCCTCCTCCCATGTATTCCACATCCAGTAGGGCTAGGAAAACACCAGTGAGGGGCAGTTCTCTGATGTCATGGCATTGAAGATCTGACTCTCTCACACCTCCTTCATGTTTCTAGGCTTCGAAAACATGGGGCGGGGGGAGAGAGCGATCTGCAGTACCCCACCAAGATTGCTTAGTGGGGCATTGGAGATCTCACAACAATGGGTAAACATGGGGGCGGTGACAGAGAGACAAATCTCTGATGTCCCATAGAGCAATCCCATGAGGGCGCTGGAGATCTGCCTCCCCCCACTCATGCTTCCAGTGCTGATAGGGGAAAGAACTGAAAATTTCAGGTTCGTGTTTTTTTAACTTGAATATTTTTAGTAAAAACTAAATAAAGTCAATGGATATCAGCTTTATTCTGTTTTTCTGAATAAAAAAAACCAGACCCAAAATTTAGTTTGCATTTATGCTAAAGCCTAGTCACAGTCTTTTCTCTCTCAATAGCTGTTTGCAGACCCATATCTCTATCATAACTAATCTTCTCACTATGGAAACCCTCCTTCTTGCCTTATGTTTTAACTGTTTTTGTATGTTTATTTGAGCTTGATTTTAATTATGTACTTTTTATTTGGTTCAAATTGTTTTTAAGACATATTTTTTATTATCCACATTTCTAATTTGTTAGCTACCTTGATGGCCTTGATGAGGGCACAAAGGTGGGCCATAACATTTGTAAATAAACAAAAAAAATCGTATGTCCCGGGAACACAGATGGAAAACAATTGCTTTATGCATCAGGACTGAAAAACTGCCCTCCAAAGCAACAAAATGGTGTAAGGGAAGAGCACTGCACAATGGATAAAGCAATGGGTCAGGATTTAAATCCAAGAACAAAGGAGGCATTTTTGCCCTCTAGAGCACAAGCTAGTCCAAACTGAGAAGCTGAACATTTGGCAGTACAATTTAATATGAAATTCTTACCTTGTTGACAGTTCCCTGGACTTTGCATGAACCATTTTAATTGTTCATCACAAATAGAATTGATGCTAGATGGTGGGAGTGGGGATGGGAACAGAAAGCCTCCTTTCATTGAAGTCCAAAATGCTGCCAGGGATGTCTGCACACACGACAAAGTCTGTATCCCACTGGCGACCTTGGCAAGTCATTCTTCCTTAAGATACGGTAGCTTAAGGAATGGACATAGGTCCATACTGGAAACAATGGATATGCTTTCAATATAATATGGCTTTTGTGTTTTCTTATTTTAGCCAGCTAGTATATAGAACAACGATATTAGCAACCATATTAGGTCAAGAGGTTGCCTAAAAAAAAAAAAAAGCACAGGCTAGAAAGAGCAATTCCTATCTGGGTTCATTTGAGCATATCTGGCAGATATACACTTAAAAATATTCAGCAGTGTACATACAAAAACCCAGCACTGCATTTTCCTATAAAATATGAAACATTTAATTACAGTGACTGATTGCTTTCATTTCTCTGGTCCCCACAGAGCTGTCATAATTTGATGAGAGTGCTTTTGAAAAAATGAGGAGTGAGGACTTAGATATCTTTTTAAAATGCACAACCATCCCCCCCACCATCTCCCTGAAACATATCAGTTGAAAGTCCTACCTTTGAAGGGATCCAGGAGGAAAAACATTTCCCACCAAATGGATGCGATGGCTTTTAAATGTCATGGCAAGATTAATATGCTTTTTTTATCAATTTGCTCGGTGCTGTTTGTGAAGATTAATGTTGTTCAGCACTGGTGAAATACAACGAAAAATCAAGTCAGAGATTAATCAGAATAATTCATGGGTAAGTTTCTAAATGAATATATGTGAATTTCCTTAGCATGGGTTGGACCTCCTGTCACAAATTGCAGTGCAAATCTTAGGCCATGGAATTACTTAGAGCACAATAAAATTCTATCTACAACGAAAATAATTAGCCTCAGTCTGTATTTTCTCTCATGGTCATCATTCAAAACAATTTACAAATATGGCTGGTTGAGGAAGAAGGTTAACAGGCTGGAAGATATGAGGGGACATTTATGAAGTGGAGATAAAGGACCCCCACAGAGTGACCAGTGAAGAGCTAGTATCCTAGAAGTTTCCTTACACGAAGGAAGATTTTAGTCCTTCTCTCCCTGAACTATCTATTTTGACTAGCAGAGCTCTAGATCCTTCAATATGGAATCAAATAGATTACATTATCAGAAGCAGAAGATAAAGAAGATCTATTCTTTCTGCTAAAACAAGGCCAGGAACTGATTATGGTACAGACCAGGAATTGTTAATATGAAAAAAATAGAATAAAGCTGAAGAAAAATACCAAAACATTCATAGTGCAAAAGTACAATTTGAGCTATATTCCTGAAGAGTTTAAAGTCCATGTAAAGAACAGATTTACATAAACCACAGGAATGATGGGTTGACACCAGAAATATTATGAAGGAAAAACGTCTGAAGAATATTCCTGTAGTCAACTAAAAAGCCTCATTGAATGACTGAGGAAACTCTTCAAATCGCTAAAGACAAGAAGCAAAAGTAAAAGGTGATGGAAACAAAATCAAAAGTCTAAATGCAGCATTCCAGCAACTCGTACATAGAGACAAAGAGAACTATCATAGTAACCAGTGTAAAGAAACAGAAGAGAATAACACAAAAAGGAAGAACAAGAAAGTCACATGATCTGAGAAATTTAAGGGAAATTTAAGGCATGGTTAGGCATGCTGAAAGATCAACACAGTAATACATTAACTGAACAGGATAAAATAAAGGAAAGGTGGGAACAATGCATTGAGGCCCGAAAAAAATATGCAAAACAGATGAAAGGATGACAGATTCCTTTCAAGAAGAATCTTTTGAAGGGGAAACTACAGTTTTCAAAAGTGAAGTGGAAGTTGTATGGAGAGCAATTGGGATATCAATAGAGCTATTCCAAGCCACAGAAATGAAGTTCATCAAAATCGTAACAAAATACGCCAACAAATATGGAAAACAAAACAGTGACCCACTGACTAGAAAGAGTCAATTTACATTCCAGTTCCAAAAACAGACAACTCTGAAGTCTTCTGCAGCTCAAAATCTTACAGCAAAGACTGTTATCATATATGGAATGAGAAATACCGGTTGTTCAAGCTGGAGTGAGAAAAGGAATAAGCATTAGAGATCATGTTGCAAATTTCCATTGGTTACTAGGACTCTCTCTCAGTTTTATTTACGGTCATTGACCAGCAAAGTAGGTTACTAGGATATTCAGAAGAAAACCAGTTTGTGTTCCATACATTAAGTGTGTGTGCCACATTATGTGATTGTTTTGATGCATACCTGTACTCTGGACAAGAGGTTATTGTAATGACAGAATATGGAGAAACAATGGGATTGGCAAAGGAGCAAGACATGTATTTTAGCTCCATATCTCTTCAATCTATATGCAGAGCAGAGCACAAGAAAAGATGGATTAGATTTAGATGAAGGTAGAGTGAAAACTGGTAAAGGAATATGAACAATTTGAGATAGGCAGATGATACTACATTGCCAGCAATAGTGAAGACATGAAACAATTTCTGATGAACATTAAATCAGAAAGTGCTAAATCAGGGTTACTGCTGAACATCAAGAAGACAAAAGTAATGACTATTGAGGAAATATCCGACTTTAAGTTTGATGACGAAGAAACTGAAATTGTTCAAGACTTTCTGTTCTTTCGTTCCATCATCAATGAAAAGGGTGACTGCAGCCAAGAATTCAGACGGAGATTGAAATTGGGAAGGGCAGCCCTTCCTAAGGGTAAGGATGTGTAGCTGGTGACCAAGATTTAGTTAATTCATGCTATAGTATTCCTTATTACTATGTATGGGTGTGAAAGTTGGACAATGAAGAAAGCTCACAGGAAGAAAGTTGATTTATTGGAAATGTAGCGTTGGAGAGTCATACGGATACCATGGGCCACCAGAAAGCCAAAGAAGTGAGTTCCAGATCAAATCAATCCTCAGCTTCCTCAAGGAACTAAACTGAGGTTATCATACTTTGGTCACATTATAAGTCAAGAGTCACTGGAAAAGAAAATAATGCAAGAAAAAGTTGAAGGCAGCAGAAAAAGAGGAAGATGCAACATGAAATGGATTGACTTTATAAAGTAAGTTACAGCTCTCAGTTGGTGAGACTGAAAACAAGCGTATATTGGCGGTACCAGTGCACTTCTGGGGCTCTGCAGAAAGTGCTAAGAAGCGCCGGGCAAGTGCTTGGAATTTCTGTGGTCCAAATCTTCCCTCAGTCACGCGTAAACCTGAAAGCAGCATATAGCTTTGAGGACCAGGAAGATTTTGGCATTTAATGGGAAAGGGAACCAATCGGGGCAGAGGGGTGGATGACACACAGAGTCAACCCCGCCCACTGAGCTCGGGTAAGGAGAGACTAACTCGGCAGTGTGTGGATTAATGGCGAATCAAGCTCAGGTGCCAACTTTTTGTGGCAGCCAATAGAATGTGAAGCAGGAAGAGGCATGCACAGCTCATCCCGTCCTCTGAGCTCGGCTAAGGAAGAATGAGCTCGGCCACTATGCAGAACGACAGCGAGTCGACTTCATGAAGAAAAATTCCGGCGGACACAAGTCGAGCCCTACAGAATGTACTGCAGGGAATCACCCTTTGAGACTGAAATGAAGGGCTGTTGGCAGGTCACAATAACCAATTAACAGCATGTCCTGCTATTGGCTTGTAGGAATGGACTCAAGCTGTATTTCCAATATTTGTGGCATTAACTTTTGATTTTAATCTACTCTTCATTAGTTTGTGGACCAATATGGAGAAACAACTCCTTCTCTATCTTAAAGAATCCCACACAAACATTTGCACCAAAGGCAAGTTGAGATAACTGGGCTCTTATTGAATTGCACCTTCACAGGCCCTTCGGCAAGATTTATATGTGTAATTTATGTGGCTGTTTGGGGGTGGGGGGATAGAGTTTTGTTAATGTATAGCAGACAGTTATGAAAGCAGCACATTAATATTTTGTGTAGCAACAGGACCAGTGAATGTATTTCCTGCTTCACAGGAGCAGCCAGATAACTCAAATGCAATTAACTACTGCCAATAATCTCCCTTGCCTGGAATTATCTTAATATGTGTTAGGATTGTGCTGGATAACCTGAAATAGTGGTTTTCAAACTTTCTAACTGTTGAGAATCTATTTTTAAACATTCTGTTTGGCACTTGGTTTTCTATATAAGTCTATGCCTTGGCTAATGCACACCTTGTCTGTGTGACACTTTCTGTCCAAACTCAAAAATGTTTTGGAAAGGGGTTGTATTACATTATTAGCACTATTTACTAAGCGATGGTGAAACTCTGAAACTACCTAACTATGTTACTAAATATACATTATTGTGCTGAAACAAGACTAAAGTTTTCTTGGTAAGAGAAATGAAAGGAAAAGAAGGGTAGGTGTTTGGGTTTTCTGGGCTGTGTGGCCGGTGTCTGGCATTACTCCTAATGTTTCACTCACATCTGTTGCTGGAATCTTCAGAGACATGTCACAGCAATATGTATTCCTTTCCAGTTGTAGAGCAAAAACTGCCAGACCAGAGCCATACAGCCCAGAAACCCCACAACACCCAGTTGATTCCAGCCATGAAAGCCTTTGATAATATGAAAAATGGAGGGACAATCCAATACAACCTCTTGTGTCTAATGGAGGCCTGTGGGATCAGTGAGTTTGCTTGATTTCAGAAAGCTGTGTATTCTGCCATCTAAGTCTTCACAGTTTCCCAGGGCCAACTGAAGTCTGGGCATTTATTTGTACTGGTCAGGGCAGCTGGGATGATGTGGAATCTTTCAAAGTTGAAACTGCTACTTAACACATTACATTTTCAGGTATGTACCTACAATGTTATATCTAAAAATGTGAAGTGTGAGTGTGACAAACCATTTTTGCATATGAAGTGTGAGTATCATACTGATTGTCAGGGATCTGTGATTGCTGCAAACTCCTTGTTTAACATACCCTCTGTGCAAAGCAGCGTCTGCCTAAACATAAAATCTTGGAGAGCTGCATGAAACATAGCCTGGTAGGAATGAGTGGACAAATGGAATGCATGCTTACATGACAGAATAATAATACATCCATTATTCTTTATTTTATTTTATTGAATCTCTACCCAATCCATTCCTGACTTCAGACGGGCTCAGGACAACTTACAAGCATATACAAATAACACTATGAAAATACTATATTAAAATAAGACTAAGAACACTAAAAGCAAGACCTACAACTACAGATGGTAGAAATTATAATCCTTACACTTAGCCTATAATCAACATCCCCAATCTTCCATTGGTCTTTATCCTGGAGATAAAAGGGGACCACACGGCCAGATGATAATCAAAGCAAGCAAAAAAAGGAAGTACTAAGATTGCAATGTAATAGGCTGGATTGTGTTAATAATTGATGGTCAATGATTGATCTAAAGATAGTTTTTTTCCTTGTAAAAAAACAAAGAAAACATTCCATGTTGTAAACTGTACAACATTTTTTGTCCAACTCAAAAAAAATATTTTATGTCAATGAAACTTTGGCTGGAGACAAAGAGGCAGAATTCAACACATATAAACATTAAGAACCAGTGGCATAGCACCAGGGGGCCGGGTGGGGCACGACACCTTGGGTGCACACGTGGGTGCATTCTGGGTGCGTCCTGGAGGCATTCTGGGGGCATTCCGGGGTGGGCGGGGGTGTTCTGGGGGCACAGGATGAACGTGCACCCCGGGCTCAGTTCCCTCTCACTCCACCTCTGACAAGAATACATAACATTTTGCTTTTTTAATAGTAATGTATAGCCTGAAACAGGAACAGCATTAGAACAGGAACAGCTTGTGCATGTGTCCTTTTGCACATGAAAATCATTATGAATTTCTACAGAGAATCTTAGTTTGACCAGAGGCATATCTAGGGAAAATGGAGCATGGGGCAAAAATCTGAGGACCCCAAACCCCCCGCTCCATTTCCCCTAGATTCACCTCTGGAAACTGCCTTAAATTTTTTATCACTCTCTGGAAGCACCAGCCTCTTAACCTGTGGTAGAGTGATCTTAATTTAAGAGTTTATTTTGTTTTTCCCTTCCCCATACCTCCTTTTAAAAATAATTTTTAGAAAAATTGGATTTGGGCAGTTGTGAAGTGATTTTGTATATATTTAGGGTATTGTTGGATTTTCCACCCCAACCCTTTTGCGGAATATCCTCAGGATTACACCCTGTGCAACTCAGCCCTTGCCTGTTTGTAGCCTAATTTTCTTTCTGCTTTTGAGAGGTTCCTCTTTCCCATCCCGGCCTCCCTGTCAGGAATGGGGGCCATCTTCAGGCCTGACAGGAAGGCGGGGGCGCTGCTCACCAGCCGAGCTGTTTGCCATGGCCGCAGGCCTCCTGCCCTCCCCGGCCTCCCTGTCAGGCATGGGGGGTGTCTTCGGACCTGACAGGGATAAATATGGAAAATGAAGAATCAGCCTTCAACCCACCAGTGGTTTTCACAAATCTTAGAGAGTTCTAAGCACAATTTCTCACCTCGACCTTCCCACAGTAGTCTAGAATGCCCCCCACCCGCCCAAAGTGTCATTTCAGGGGACAAATGACCTCCAGGAACCATGTGAGGGGATGCTTAGAGGTCTGTCTCTCTTCCATCTTCACAAATCTTCTGTAGGATTGAATGCTCTGTTAGTCCTAGCCACAATTAAGATGTTAAGTATGGAAGAACATCCTTGGACACAAATGATTTTGTACCTCACTTTTTTTTTTAAGGTCATGGTTCTTTCTTCATTTTCCTTTTCATATCTTGCCAATAGGAGTTCCATATTTGCACCATTTAAATGTAATGGTTTAGGTCACTTTGTGTTTTCCCATTATTTACTTTCCCATTTTATTATTCCCTTCCATATTAGTGTGAAACTGAAGCTCAACACAAAAAAGAAGACATACTGAATGCCATCTGACTGCTTATTCATCTGTTCAAATTCTGCTCTGACTGTAGAATGGCAATAATAATCTCATTTTGCCTGAGAACACTTTTTCTTGACAGGAAGAAATCATAAATGCATCTGTTTACTAAACATGAGGCACAGCTGCAAAAGTACTAAAGAGCTATGAGAGAAGTGTGAGTACACAAAGGTCCTGCAAGGTACGGAAATCATCTAAAGCCCTGGAAAACAGCTGGTTTTTATTTATAGCTCCACAAAGACATTAGCTCTGGGAACACCTTTTGAAACTCTTTTCCTGGCTGAGTAAGTTAATCCTCAGAGAGTCATAAATCCCTGTCAACCATGTCTGTAGATGAATCCTTAATGTCTAAGAACGTCCTCACTTATATTGTAGCAGGTGATTTTTGGATCAGCATAATGACAGACACACAGTCTGATGAATGGAGGATGAATGGTTCTATTGGTCATAATGCTACAGGTTATTAATGGTGGCCTGTTCCCATGGTGTCTTCTTGTTGTGTTGGTAGAAGTCTCCTTTCAACAGGGAAACATGCAGCTATTGATTTGATAGAAGGAATACACTGAAAATATCTGGCCTGAAAGTTAAACAACAGCCCAGTCCACACTGGGCTGCCAGGTAGGGCAGCGCTGCTCTGGCACATCCCACCCCCTAAAGGGCTTTCCCACAGCATGGGAAACCCAAAAAGCAGAAAAGAAGACGAAGCCACCAGAATCTCTTAAAGAGGAAAGCAGAGGTCTGCCACAGAAAACATGACTTATCTCCAAGGCCAGCTCTGCCGGCACAAGCGGGCTGAACAGGCAGCGAAAGCCAACTAACTGGTTGTTGTGGATTTCCCAGGCTGTGTGGCCGTGGTCTGGTAGATCTTGTTCCTAACATTTCACCCAACCTCCAAGGAACTCTTATTATTGTCTTACTCCAGCTTGGAAACAGAAGCTGGGCGTGCCAGCAAAAACATGGCAGTGACAGTGGCGGATCCATGGAAAAATGATGAACCTGACTGCATTCAGAGTCTGTTGGACATTGTTTTCAAGTAATTAGCTAATTCTGGGGTAGTAGGATTTTTGATGTAGGATGCTTTACCGCAGTTCTTGATCTTTTTGCCATGTGATGATATTTAGGCTGTTTTCTTAGACAGGTATAGTTTTGGTAGCAAATTGTATTACTGGTTAGAGTAGGTAGTGTTGTTCAACTTTTAGGCAGTAGTATTTAGATTTTGATAGGAAGCCGCTATCTGGTTTTCCTAAGGCTGTATTATGCTAACCTTGCTATAATATGTTTTTTTATCCTCCTGGTTGGGTTCTTACTGTTTATCATTATGTATAGGTGGTATAATTATTATGTAATGTTATAGGGATATTAGAATTTTTTTTAACTGTCAAGTTATGTGATGATGTTATTATTGAAGATTATGATGTTATATTATTAGGATACTTTGGACATTGTTATGCATTGTTATATTAAGAATTGTTATGTTGTTCTGATGTATGATGTTGATTATGTTTTGTTATAAGGGTTCTTATAACATGTTATTATGTTGATTATGTGGAGTATTGCTGATAATGAAATATTGTCCATAGTTTATGATTGTTGTTTATTACTGATGTTGCCAATGGCATGACTATTGTATATGTACTGTATAATTATCCTGTTGTGCACCTCATGAGCCCTATGGGGGAGAGTGGTATAGAAATTAAACATAGCATAACATCTGTGGCTGGCATCTTCAAAGGTGTATCACAGAGAGAAGTCTTACAGACTTCTCTCTGTGATAGACCTCTGATAGACCTCTGATAGACCTCTGTGATAGATCTCTGTGATAGACCTCTGAAGATGCCAGCCACAGATGCAGGTGAAATGTTAGGAACAGTGGAAGAAAAGCCTGGCTATGTGTGAAAGCAGTGGTCTGGTAGATCTTGTTCCTAACATTTCGTGTAACAGACTTCTCTCTGTGATAGACCTCTGAAGATGCCAGCCACAGATGCAGGCAAAACATTAGGAACAAGATCTACCAGACCACAGCCACACAGCCTGGAAAACCCACAACAACCAGATGAATCCGGCCATGAAAGCCTTCAACAATACGTTAAGGACAAAATCTACCAGACCATGGCCACACAGCCTGGAAAACCCACAACAACCAGTTCAATCCAGCCATGAAAGCCTTTGACAATACAAAGCCAATGAACGTTAACTCCAACCCCCGGGAATACTCCCACCATGCCAAAGCAGCTCGGGAGTGCCGACACAGAGCTGAGCACCCCAGCCGGGCATCCCAGGTCCTGCAGCAACTAGGTGTCAATGAATTTGCCCTTCCACTGGAGTAAGGGCCCCAGGGAGGGCAAATTCACCAGAGTAGGCCCATTCTGAAGATGGTAGCATTAAATAAGTCTCTAGAAGACATTCTTTAAAAATAGATGAAGTATGACAACTCTAAAATGATTCTCAAAGACAATCTGTGAATCCATGGCAGAGAATTCAAAAAGCCACATAGAACAGATCAAGAAAGTGAGCCAAGCCACTGACCACAGAGCCACACACATACATTACATTGTCATGAAAGTAAGCATGTATGAGATACACAAATACTTTTGCGCTCTTGTTCTCTCTCCGTGCTAACACAGGGCAAGACCCAGATGCAGATCCACATGTGCTTGGTGTTAAAATCCATGTAGGGAGAGTGATCTGTGGTGAGTCCCAGTAAATAGCTGGTCTGATGCTGGTCCGGAGACAGTCTGAGGGTGCTCTCTATCCCAACTCATGTTATTCCGTTAGACCCAGTGATCAAATGGTTAGCAAATTGATATGCATTTGTATTATATTCCATGTTCCTTTCACACTATCATTAAATGAAGTATCCATGACCATTAAATGAAGCCACCATTTCTTGGAAATAGCATTGCCCTTTTCACCAAATTATCTCATCCCAGTCCAGGCACAGTTTACATAGCAAAACTATATTCACATGCTCAAACAAAGCACTGTGTTCATATAAGGGAAGGGGGGAAGCTGAAGTGAATAGGATTTTAAAGGGGTTGTGTTCTACAGCATCAACGGTCATGCTGCCCCAAGACACAACACAGCCATTAGCCTTTGGTTTCCCCCAACAGGCACCCTGCAGCCAGTCAACCAGCCACTTAATCATGGCCCCTAAAATTCTGTTGACAGAGGCTTGTTTCCCATTAAGACACCTGAAAGCAGACCAAACAACAGTCCTGAGGGGAAAATAAAGAAAGTATTGGTTTTCAGGCACAGTTCAAAGGAAACAAAGCCACATCTCAGCCAATGAGAAACAATTGTCATTAATTCATTTCCCCCCCCCCCCAAGAACATTCTAAAATAACCCCCCAGCTCTGTTCTGCTGAGAAAGATCCTGGAAATGGCTGGAGGAGGAAAACGACAAATCTAAATACAAATTCATAGTTCCATTTCTACCAGATGGTCTCTGGAAGGTAATTGGAAACCAGGGCTGTGGGTGGGGAGAGGAGAAATCAGTTTCAATGGTGTGTGCTGCCAGTTGCTTCTTGTCAGACATTGTCATCTGTATCAATGTAACAAAGAAGGATCTGGCCTTACAATCTCCTTGTAGTTTATTTTAATAAGAATGACTAGGGTTGTTGTTTTTTACAGGCCCCAGATCATATTGTTAACTAACTGGCAGCACACACAGTTACACCCGTCCAGCTTCACTGAAGTCAATGGGTTCAGAAGGTTTTAATTCTGCTTAGGATGGCACTGCAGTTTTCTTTCCCCTCAGAATCAGTCTTGCAAAGAATGAATCAAAAGGTGCTCAGTAATTGCCAAAACGTATGCTCGGTAATTGGGAAGAACGTCTTCATCTACCCTCAGTAGCACTGTTAGTCAGCTGTCAACAGTTGCTGTGATCTGACCACTTCTTTTGGAGGAGCAGTTTAAACAAACAAATTGACTGCCATGTTGAGAATACAAATTGAGTAGATCTGGGTAGACTTTGTTTCAGATTGTCATGCTTTAGTTATACTAAGTAATCACAGAATGCTCTCTCCAAATGTCTGCAAATTACAAGGAGATAGAAGGGGGAAAAGATATCTTAGTAGCATGGGATGGAGAAATAAATGGAAACAGCACTGAAAGAAGAAATTGTCATGGCAGAGAAAGATGGTTTGGTGTGGACAGTAAGCCTCAGATGAATACAGTATGACAAAGCCCAGGAAAGGTGAGTGACAGAAGGCAGGAACCAATGGAGAAATATGGAGAGATTGTGTGGGGTGAAAGGAGGCATCCTAGACCTGAAGGGAAGAGACATGTGTCTGACAAGGAGGTGCATATCTCAACCAGTGTTTTTGTGCCCTACATTTTTTAAAAAACGCTTGAGGCTGAATATGGATGGTATTTGCCTGTGCTTTCTAACCTCCTTCTCGGTGAAAACAAAATCACTTTTTTTTTGCTAGCAGAATATGCCTCCTCCATTCTGACATCCAGGAATATCTATAGAGCTAGTGACATTTAAGAAGCCAGAAGAAATGAACTGGGAAATCTTCCTTAGAAGTGACAGATGCGAGAAATGCCTACCCACCCGTTGCTCTTATTTTTAACAATCCTGAAACTGTCACCCTTAATGAGATAAGAAGATAGGAAAACACAAAGCTAGGCCGGATCTGTAGCCCCAGTGTCATGATTCCGACACAGAGAAGAGAGACATTTGCAGTTTTAATTTGTTTGACTCTTGTTATCTGCTGCCACCATTGCTTCAGAGAGCTCATTACTTTTCAACACAGTAATGACTACTAATGCCATGAGTCTATCACTGTATATCTAATACTGAAGTGTCTGGGCCCCGTGCCAGTCATGAATGCTGCAAAAGAGGACCACCCACAGACAAAGAAGGGACCTCTGTACACTTGGAGGACTCTTCAGGCATTCAGGAAAATGCGACTGTAAATTAACCAAAAGGAAAAGGAAACGCTGCACCCCAGTCGACCTGACGAGGACTGAATATGCTCCAAGGCCCCTTCTGCACATGCAGAATAATGCACTTTCAATCCACGTTCACAATTGTTTGCAAGTGGATTTTGTTATTTTGCATAATAAAATCCAGGTGCAAAGGGCACCAAAAGTGAATTGAAAGTGCATTATTCTGCATGTGCAGAAGGAGCTCAAGAGGCACTTAATGTTGAGAACAGCTCACAGACAGGCCAAGGGAATGAAAGAGGGGACTGTTCTGTTCCCCAAGCAAACTAAAATCAGGTGCCTTCCACTTGGCCAGAACATAGTTTAAGACCCATAGACAAATAGGCAACAGTTCAAAAAAAGGTTTAATAGTATTGAAGGTTTAGTCCTCCCATGAAATCTAACTAATAATGAATACTTGCGATGCTGGAAACAATTGGAGATTGTTTGAAGAACTTGCAGACACCAATTCTTCCTTAACTTCTTCTAAAAAAGTCTGCGCTGTTTCTGCAACTTCTGAGATCTCCAGATGTCCTCTATTTGGGCTCTGTTTTCTTGCAATTCTGTTGAAACGATTATTCCAAACACCATGGATCTTTAACACCTTATACGCAGAGGTGCTATAGAGAGTGTCCTAACCTACTGCATCTGTGTATGGTTCTCCAGTTGCACAGTGGCGAATAGGAAGGCGCTCCAAAGGGTGATCACTACTGCACAAAGGATTATCGGCTGCCCTCTTCCCTCCTTGGAAGAAATCTATAATTCCTGAAGCCTAAATAAAGCCCAAAATATTCTGAGGGGACCCGTCTCATCCAGCACACCCCTTCTCTTCTTTAAACTGTTACCATCTGGCAGACTCGCATATACAGGGCCCTCAGAACTAGGACAAAGAGGCTTAGAGACAGCTTCTACTCTAGAGCTGTGGCTATGCTAAACTCCGCTGCTTCATATTGATGTATTTGGGGCTGTGTAGGGATGGGTGGAGGAAGGGGAAAGTGAGGATGATGTATGAGTCTGAAATGGTGTGCACCGAGGAATGTAAATTTCGTTGTGCGTGCACAATGACAATAAAATGCTTATGCTTATGCTTATGTGAAGACTTATGAGGACATGTAGGGTCACATGTCCCCGGGCACATGCCAGCTGGTCATATGGGGTGGAGAATTGCCCCCACACCCCTCCCCTCAGCCCTGCCCCAACAGGCGACTCTGGCGAAGGCTCCGCTGGCTGAAGGAGCAGCCTGGTGGGACCAGGCCAAGGGGTGGCCACGGCAGGCTCCTGTCGGCTAAGGTAAGTGGGGTGTGGGGCATGGGAGGCATGGGCAGTGGGGGCACCCAGAGTATGTGTTGCCCTGGGCACCATTCCCCCCTATGCCTGTGCTGATACATCTGAGATATTGCTGTCTTCAGCCTTCCCCAGACACCTGAAACTAAAAAGACTGTAAAACAAAAGGACTACAAGCTAATAAAGATATGGTAGCGCTCTTTGCTTATAGAGAGCTTCTTAAAGAGACAGGGTCTAACTAAGGTTCCCTCCCACAGAATACTGTACAAAACAATTAAGCCCATTCTATCTAAGGGTATACCTGAGGCTTAAACAAAGGAAATAGCGAGGGCGTCTCTATGGGCATAACAGGGACAGGTGCACTGCACAGAACTTACTGCACAGGAGAGTCAATATCTCAAAACACACTATTTTAAATTTATTATACAAAAATCATGAGGTGGTTATTTGTTTGTTTTTTGCAAAAAGGAACTGGACTATTTTTGCTGCGTTCTATTCCTTACATTTTCCTCTTTCTGAAAAGATAATGCAAGTCTTAATGCAAGGGCTGGGTGGATGAGAATATTTACTTAACTTGGAGGAGAACAGCAAACTTCTCATTAGCAGCTAAAAAACAGAAATAAATCTAGCCTCACTCAGAAAATATCCCTTAATCTTCTCTAATTATTCCATAACTTCGTGGAAGTTTTCCCAGGAGAGCAGTGGAGATAATCCTTGGATATTAAGGAAATGCTGGAAAATGTAGGCTTGGGAGGCATCATGGGAGAGGAGTGGGGGTGGGCAATACAAGACTCATGGAAAAGAGGCCTGCTCCTACTTTCATTGCATCATACAGTAAACATTTGTCAACAGCAGAAGCAAAGCAGATCACTTTTCACTAGTTAGAGCGTGGAAACAGGTTTCTAAGCTACGGATAATTTCATTTCATAAATATTTTTTCAACACTTTGATTATTAGCCAATCGCCCAGTATTTAAGATTAAATTTCACTCCAAGAGCATAAGATATGATCATTCCACAGAAAAAAAATAGATATAAAGACACTGAATTGTTTTAGTCAGAATCTTTCACCTCAGTAACTCATTGTTTGTTCCAGTGTAAAGCAAGCAGCATTGTGAGTCCCCACCTGGGACCAGGCAAGCCTACGTTGGTCATTGGGAGAGGTAAGAGGGACCTATATATTTAACTGCAGTTAAAAGAATAATGACGTAACTAGGCTTATCAATCTCCAGTTAGGGCCTGGAGTTTCCCCAGATTTACACTGGATCTCCAGACTACTGTATGCAGATGATATCCCGCTCTATACATCCCTATTCAAATCCTCTGGTGATGCAGTGCCATGCTGACAGGGGCTGATGGGAATTGTAGTCCATGAACATCTGGAGAGCCACAGGTTGCAGACCCCTGCAGTAGAGATTCTGAATTGCTACCTGGCTACTGTTGTAAATTGACTAAGAGTGAACCAATTGAAACAAAACCTGAAAAGACAGAGGTAATGCTGGTTCGGAAGATGAAGAACTTGAAGACAATTGTGCTTCCCACTTTTGATGGAGTTTAGCTGATCCTTGCTGACTTAGGGTTATATTTAGAGTTACACTGGGTAAGCCTTAGGGTTATACTGGACCCAGTGTTATTACTGGGGAAGCAAGGTAATGCAGCTGCAAAAGGGGCTTTCTTCTAACTCAGCTTAGCCAGAAAGATGATCCTTCACTATAATATGAGTGATCCAGCCACCTGGATCCAAGCCACGATAGCATGGAGTCTGAAATGCACTGTACAATGGCTCTCCTGTCAAAATCCATTTGAAAACTTCAGTTGGTACAGAATGCTGCAGCTTGGCTATTATTATGAGCTAGATGGAGCACACATATTACTCCTACAAGCACTTCACTGGCAGCTCATCAGTTACTGGGCTCAATTTAAGGGATTAGCTATCACATACAAAGCCCTTCATGACCTTGGACCCTCACATCTGCCAAACTGTCTCTCTCCTTATGTTCTGCCATGATAGCTTCTTTCATTGGAGCAGTCTTGTAGAGATGCCAACCTGCAAATGGGCACAACTACCCATACATGTGCCTTCTCCATTGTTGTGCCCACCAACTGTCTGAGGAGGTCAGGAAGGCTCCAACTTTCCTGGATTTCCACAAACTATATAAGACCAAATTATGTGTATATAGAACTGCATTCAGTCCTGCTTAGCAACTGGTTACATTGGCTCTGATTAGGGTTGGTCAATACCAGCCAGATTCGTTCCAATTCGGATTCGGCCCAAATTCGGATCAATGGGTTCGTATTGGCCGAATTCCGAACCTTGCAGATTCGGACTGGGCCGAATCTGTGGGAAAATCCGGGAAATTGGGGTGTTTTTTATTTTTTGGGTGTTTTTCCACATTCCGGTCTGCAGGGGGCGCATTTTTGACATATAGGTACCACAATTTCAGGGTATCATCGGGAGACTGTCCTTATGCTACCCCCCAAGTTTGGTGAAGTTTGGATCAGGGGGGCCAAAGTTATGGACCTTCAAAGGGGGTGCCCCTATCCCCCATTGTTTCCAATGGGAACTAAGGAGATTAGGGCTACCCTTTGAAGGTCCATAACTTTGGCCCCCCTGATCCAAACTTCACCAAACTTGGGGGGTAGCATCAGAACAGCCCCCTGATGATCCCCTGAAATTTTGGTGCCGATATGTTTAAAAATGCACTCCCACCATGCAGAGCCGTCGAAAACGTGAAAGAAAAACACTACCAAAAAAATAAAACCGCTATTTGCTATTGAAGTGGATCCGAATCTCATGGATTCGGATCTGATGGGATTCGGACAGCTCAGATTCGGCCCCTGTTCGTCCGAATCTGTCCGAATCAGTGCAGATTCGGTCAAAATCCACATTCGGACTGTCCGAATCTCCAACCCTAGCTCTGATAGTTCATTAATGAAGTTGGATTTTTCCTGATGCTTTCATTCAAATGTGCTCTGTCTGTCTGTCCATTTCTCTCTCTCTCGCATACACACACACACACACACACACACACACACGCACTAATTACAAGCAGAAAGCACCAATGGTACTACACACTTCACAACATCTGTTCAGGTCTTAATTAATTCAACTGCCCCACAGTTGCCATGGCAACAATGCTTAACAGACGTTGCTCGCTCGGAAAGTTCCATAGAAAACCTTACACTATGTATTTATTCAAATTATCAACATTATTATATATTTGTGTATTAGCTCCATAATGTCAGGGTTGAGGGTGGCTGAACAATTCCTTGGTATACTTTCTTCTTGGCCGTATTGTCATGCAGAATAATGTGCCTGCCTGAGAATGTATAAGTAGGCACTCACTCCATAGGCCCTGCCTTTCACATTTGCCAGCTTTTGTTTATGTCTCTCTTGAGTGGCAAAAAAAGTTAGCATTGAAAGATGCACCCTAAATTATAGCAATTACCCTGCACTATTACAAAGCCAGTCGTCAGCAAGACATTACTTTTCATGAGGCATTTTGTCCAGCTTTGTTCTTAATACCAGATGGCATACCTCTCCTTGTTTTACCCTCAAAGCTCAAGAGTGAGTAGGAGCGCAGACCTCAACTCAAGCTGAAATTTAAAATTAGCAAGAGGAAGAGGGAATAAAAGAGGAAGAGGAAATAAAAGTGCTACCCATTTTGGTAGGGGAGCAAATGGTAGCTGTTGCAAAAGCTTCTATATCCTGGCACTACGGTATTTGTTTGTTTGCTTGCTTGCTTCATTTGTACTTAACCTTTTAAGGGGACACGAAGTGGCTTATGACATTCTGCTCTCTTTTATTTTATCCTCAACAGCCTTGTGAGGTATTATAGTGAGGATGATGGTGTGTGAACGGCCTGTGGCCACTCACTGAGCTTCCAAGGCAGAGTGGGGATTTGGATCTCCTATATAATATTCTAACCACTACACCATACTGACTCTTAACTATACAAGTTCATCTCATAAACATTTCACTTTGTCTACTGATTTTGCAGTGGGAATCTGGGAATGGCTTCCATTAATTTTCATTGGGAGCTATTTCTATTTCTAAAACATCACCCAAAGTCATTATTTCCTCCTCCTTAACCCAGTGCAAAGACTTTCTCAGAGGCAGAAGAAGCACAGTGTGCAAACGATGCAACTTAATGCTTATGCAAACATAGCCAGTTGTCATTCTTTTATTTCTGTGAGATTTTGTGGCTGCAGAAATTTGGATCAGCAGCATTGTTGCAGCAACACTTTTTTCTAACCTGTCATTCTCTGACACAATTCCTGCACCAACAATAGTGTGCATACTTATGCTAACATGTGTGTGCAAAGATGCTAACCACTCAGATAGTCTTGATTATCTCAATCCACCACCCTTGAACATTCCTGCAGAAACATACTCATTACAAGGACTGATTCAAATGAGACTTGGGGGGTGCTTAGAATGGCCTGCCATTTCACTGAAACAGTTCGTAACTCATTAAGTTGTCCTTTCATTGGCAGCATTTGTGAACCTGTGATGTATGGTTCACTGAGAAGACATTCCAGCTATTAACTCTGGTGAGGTAAATCATGGACAACCTCCTCAATCCTGCATAATGAAAGTATATGTAAACATTTTAGAATGGATTTGGAGCATGTGAGTCATGGGAGCTAACCTATCCCTACACACCTGGTGCTTGAAGTATTTTTCTCCCAATGAGGATCCAATACAAGAAATCAGTTGGGCAGGGAGAAAAATGCTGAAAGAAACAGTGCTGTAAAGTATGGCATGGAAGAGGGACAGGGTTTAACTCCCCTGCTCCATTGCAGTTAAAAAATCAAAAAGCCAAAACATTGCAGTCAAAAAACCAAACTGAGGCATATGCTTTTAAGTACTCACCAACATTACATAATATGTGTTCTCATGCTATGAATAGTATTTATTCTATACAAAACTGACACCTTATTTTATACAAAAGACAACAATGAAAGTTGAGATTTAAACTGCCCATGTATAGCATGTCTACAGCATTATGGCATAGTGGAAACGAATGCTCCTCAATTGCCCTATAACAGGGTTGTGCAACATGGCACCAGTGAGCACCATGACACCAGCCAGTATGTTTTCTGGTGTCCATCAATCTCTTCAGAAGCTTAGTAGGGCCATTGTAAGGGAAGGCTTGTTACTGGCTGCCCTAATTCAAAAGAATGATTTCCACAGCTGTAACAGGAGCTGATGCCACTGGAGGATCATGATGACTGGTGAGTTCCTTAGCGATTCCATTCCCAACTCAGGCTTTCCTTTTTTTCTCTATCTTTGTGCTTCTCCCTCCTTGGGTATTCTCTCCTTTATTTTTATTTCCTCTTTCCCTCCCTCCCTTCAGGTTTTCCTTCAGTCATTGTTATGTCTTCAGTCTGCACGGGACTGCACAGGCTCAGGTCCATATGTGCCTGCACCAAAGACACTCGATGAACAATATTTACAGATAAGTGGAACTTTGTTTTTCTTTTTATTTCCCTTCTATAAAGCTTGTATAAAGCAAGGAGAGAAGTACTGCATTTGGCTTCACTTTTTGTTGCAGCCATTTTTGGTTTGGCTACACCTCCTATGGCTGCCAATTTGGCTTGGCATTCTCTAACCCCTCACAAAATGCCAAAGGTGCCTGCAGGCTTGAAAACATTGGAAACCTCTGCCCTGCACATACATATATGAGCATTCTCTACAGTCTGTTCTTTTTCCTGGCCAGATTAGCATCTTCTCCCACTGTCTTTTCTTCCAATAAGTAATGTAAAGTGAAAACAGTGGTGAGTGATCTCCTCCAGGCTGAAAGATGTGCAAATTGCAGAAAGACCTCGAGGATCTTGTGACCTCCTAATTGCTGATCGCTACCAATGGGATCAAGCCCAAAGGTCTTGCCAGATTTTGAACCATCAGAACCATCAGTTTTTGGATGTCCAGTGGGGAAACTCTAAATTAGTCCTTTACAAAAATTCCAAACTGGACATAATGATGGCACTGCTAATGCCATATATTATGAATCTATCTTTTATAAATTCAAAGTTTTTCTCCTGATGCTGTAATAAACTATACAGGAGCAAAGCTGAATTCAGCACTGGATTTGGGAATGAAAATTAAAATCCAACTCTGGTTTGTATTAAGGGAGATAATGGGCTTCTGTCTAGCTCCACATTTAATCATAATTTCCATTAAGCAAGAACAGTGTGTCCCTGAACTTGAAAGAATGTTGTTCTCCTATTGTATTAACAAAAAATTGCTCTTCCAAGGATATATACAAATTCAGTGTTAATCTCAGTTTAGGGATAATCTAATTAATTTTCCTTTTGAAGTATGCAAAACAATATTTACTAAGGGGATCATACAACTTTCAAGATATAGCTGGCTTTGAGTACATTGAAAGTGGATTCGAAGTCCATTATTCAGTATGTGTGGAAGTGTAGCTAGTCTCTTTGCCCCTCTTTGAAATTCATGGGCAAGTTTCTTTTTGTACGGCAGACACAACCTCCCTCACTCAAAAATTGGAACACCTAGTCTGGATTGCCTGAATCAGAAGGATTTACTCCAGAAGTGGGATGCACCCTATTCGCACCTATTCAGTAGAACCGGTTACTACAAAATTTTCAGTTCAGAGAACCGGTTATTAATTATTAACTCCACTAGGGAAAAGGGGGGTAATCTCTGTCCCTGAGTACAACAAATCTCGTCAAGTGGGGAATGCAAAATCGCCCCCCAGGGCCCCCTGCGGGCCCCCTGCCCCCCATGTCACTCCCCATGTGTGTATGAAATAATAGTTGGGGAGTTGAGAGAGATAGACAATTAGATATGTTTGTAATATGTTAACAATTGTAAACAGTTTTTGGTTTCTCTCCTTACTTATGTTATTATTTAAAATCAATCAATATAATTATATAAAAAAGAAATAATACACTACCATATGGTATATTGCTTTTTTATTACTTTAAACAGTCATTGTTTGAATCTAGAGGCGGGGCGAAGGGGAACTGCACCTGGGGCGCGCGCGCGCGCCCTGCGTCCTTGCCACAGCCCCGCCCAGGAATGCCCCATCCCTGGAATGCCTGGCCACGCCCCCGTTGTGCCCTGCCCAGCCCCATTGGCGCTATGCCACTGTTTGAATCCCACCACCATCAGAACCTGTTACTAAAATTTTTGAATCCCACCACTGTGAATTGATTTGAAAAAGCAGCCCACTTGGAGTCCTAGGTGGGGCTTTAACTTTGAAACTACTGACCTTGCTGTCTTATAGTTATCACAGCTCCTGCTGCTCCTAGGGTAACAAACAATTCCTTATCCATTAGATATCCATATTGCTAATGCCAGAAAAAGATGGTGGTAATATATTTATAAAGTCAATCTCTCAGGATGAGTACTCCATTTTGTTTCTTGGGCAAACTTGAGGCTAGCAGCAGCAATTATCTTTCACTTGAGGCTAGCAGCAGCAATTATTGTGAAGAAGAAGTTGTGGTCAGCCATGTACTCATAAATGCAAAACAACAGCCACAACAATTTGACCTGAGGAAAAATTCCTTCCTCCCCAAAACATGGTCAGGAGTAAGCGCTCTACATTCTTTTTCTGATGTTAAAAAGATGAATGAGAAAAGATTTTACAACCATCCACTTGCCCTTGTAGTCACGGAAAAGACAAATAATCCTTCTATCTGTGTCCACATCTAAAGTTCAGACCTGTTTTGCTGTCCTGTTTTTGTAGAGGTCTACAGTATGTTGCCAATTATGTCCACCATTCAGATAGTCTCACAAAGATTTGGTGCTTAGGAAAAAATAATGTATATCCTGGCTGGTATGTTTTAATTTGGGAGCTGCTGCTATAACTTGTTCATGTTTGTTTTAAATTATGTGCATTAGTCCTAACTAGTCCCAAGTCACATATTTGGATTCATAACTGAATTTTTCAGGAATGCTGCATTCCTTGGGAAAACCTGCTTTGCTTTCCTGCTTGCCTCTGTATAATTATTTTGGAACCAGTCACAGGATTTACAGAAACAAGAAGTTGGAAATAAAGTTACATTTCACTGAGATTTATTTAGAGATGGCAAGACATTATTCTCGGGAAATTCAGAAACATTTAATACTACACGTTCTAACTGTCCCTGAATAACAGGACATTTGGGGCTGGTACTTGTGTTACATTTGTTAGCATTTCACACACATTTTGCATATGAATGAGGTTTTTCAGGGAGAAAAACACCCTCCCAAGAGTTCTTACGGGCTATCATATTCAGAGGCGTAGAATAACTGTGAAAATTTGGCTGGATTTCAGTGGGAATCAGAGGGAAAAACTATATAAAAGCAGATGTCTTGCCAAATTTGAAGTCCTTATACTTCATAAAGAGAGAAAAACCTATGGGGGCCAATTTAAATTGCTGTAATTTGTAAGTGACCATGTTTTTAGCCAAAAAAATATATTCCCAGATTTAAAATTGTTTATTTAGAAAGTGCTGATCTGTACAGAAAAGGGCCCACACCAAAAACTGGAGAAGACAAAAGGACAGCCCCCCCCCCAAAAAAAGATTACATATATTTGGAATATTTGAACATAATGTTAATTAAAATATTTTAATATAAACATTTAATATAAACATCTTTAAGATGCATAATTTTTGGTAGTTGATCATGGGTTACTTGCCTTGACATTGAAAACTCAGGCTTGACCTTGGCCCTTTCTGTACAAACCTTTTAAAAAATTTTGAAGCAGGAAATAAAATGTTTCCTCCAACAGATCTGCACTCCCCCCCCCTTTGGTTCTGAAAACATTTTATTTCCAGCCTCAAAACATTTTCAATTAACCTCTTTTAACCAACCCCAAACTGTGCCAACCCCAAACTTCCTCCTCAGTGCCATTTTATTACGTCACTGAGCTCACCCCTCACCTGTTTATTTTCATTCTTCCTGTCAGTTCTTTTATTTGTGGGGGACTTAATCTTCAAAGCATCGAGTATATGGGTAGAGAATCACAGCAAACAGTTGTGAAGCATTGACGCATCAATTCACCAACTAACTTTAAGAAAAAAGGGGAAAATGTAATGGCAGCCATAAATCGTTTCAAGGGGGTGAGTGCAGACATACATCATGGTAAAGGAAGAACTTGAAAACATTTTACAAGTGTTTTAGGTGATTTGTGTGGAAAGGGCCCTTGTCAAATCTCAGAAGCTAAGCAGGCTGAGCCCTTGTTGGTATTTGGATGGGAGACTACCAAGGAAACCCAGGGTCACTACAAAGATGCCGGAAGCTTCTTGCCTTGAAAACTCTGTGGAGCTGCCATACTGTGACTTCTTAGCAAAAAAAAAGTGGGTTTTAAAGCTATTTTTGTAACTGTTTTTCATTTCAGTTGTAGTGGAAGTCATCTTTCTGACCTTTGTGGGGTTTTAGGAATATATGCTTATATTTATGTATCTCTTAACAGTATTTTTGTTTGATGTGCTTTTTAAAATAGATTTTTCATGAATAAGATTATTGGAATGCAGCAAGGATGTGCAGTGAATGAATTTTATTATATTAATTTTTATTGCACTGTTATGGCTGAAATCACTCTGTGAATGTGACATGGTACTGAAATTGCACTAATAAGGACTTTTTGCATTTTTAGTTTAATTACAAGTATAAAACATAAGTTACAGTCAATTTAAAATGACTTTCCCATTTTTTTCACCTAGAAATGCAATATTGACACTTGACACAGATAACAAGAAAAAGGCTCAAACAAACATTCTGAACATTGTGCATGACAAAAATCTAATCCATTTTACTATTAAGTAAGTGGAGCATGGCATTCATCATCTTTCTCAAATTGATTTGTGTTTGAACAAGGGCACAGAATGTGGCACAGATATAGCAACAGCATATTTTGCATATTTATGCCTCCCTTCAGCCATAGCACTTAGATTGGCAGTCATCTTTTTCCTCTCTCCACTTTTGCTGTTAAAAACATCCATGTGAGGTAGCTTAGATTAGAAAGAATGACAGGTCCATGCTTGCCCAGTGAACGTTGTTGCTGAGCAGGAATTTCACAACAGAAGACAATCCCTGCTGGATCAGACCGATGATCCGGCTAGTCCAGCCTGCTGCCTCTCACAGTGGCCAACCAGTTACTCTGAAGGGCCAACAGATGGGCATAGAGACTACTGCCTCTTGGTATTCCTATTCTGAGATTTCATGCCTATGAATGTGAATGTTTGTTAGTCACCAAAGCTAGTAACCATTGCTAGACCTACCCTCCATGAATCTGTCTAATCCTTTTTTAATGATGTCTATCTCCATTACCATCAATACATCCTCTAGCAGTAAATTCCATGTTTTAATATTGGTTGAGTAAAGAAGTATTTCCTTTTGTACATCCTGAATCTATTGATCGTCAACTTAATTGGATGTCCTGATTTCTAGTATTTTGGGAGAGGAAGGAAAAACTATTTCTGTCTACCCTTTCTACCCTGTGTATAATCTCTCATAATCTCTTAGTTGTGTCTTTTCTAAACTGAAAAGTGGCAGATTCTTCAGTCTGTTCTCATAGGTAAAGGCTCCAATCCCTTAATAATCTTGCTTGCCCTCTTCTGTCCTTTTTCTTGATGTCCTTTTTGAGATGCAGTGTCCTTTTTGAGATGCAGTGACCAGAAGTGCCCACAATATTCCAAATGAGGCCACATCATAGATTTATATATAGGCATTGTAATATTGGCTATTTTATTTTTAGACCCTTCCCTAATAATCCCCAGCATAGAGTTTACCTTTTTTCACTTCTGCAGCACACTGGTTGACAGTTTCATTGAGCTATCTGCTATGACCCCAAGGTCTCCTTCCCTCTCAGCCTCAGCAAGTTCAGACCCCATTCGCATTTAGTTAAAAGTTTGGATTTTTTGTTCTAATATGCATCAGCCTGCACTTACCCACATTGAACTTTATTTGCCACATTGTTGCCTACTCACCCAATTTTTGGAAATCCTCCTAGACTTCTTCATACGGTAGTTGTCGTTGGTTTTCAGCATCCTGAACAGTGTTGTGTCATCAGCAGACTCTGCCGCTACACAGCTCACCTCCAGTTTCAGAACATTTATGACCAAATTACATAGTACTGGCCCCAATACCAAAGTCTGTGGGACACCAGTACTTACTTTCCCCTCCCCACCCCCACAATTGTGAGAACTGTTCATTTATTCCTGCTATCTGCCTCCTGTCATTTAACCCATTTTTTAGCTATAAGGAAACCTGTCCTCTTATTAAACAATTGCTAAGCTTACTCAGGAATCTTTCATAAGGTACCTTGCCAAAAGCCCTTTGAAAGCCTAAGTATTTGTCTATTGGGTCACTCTTTACAGGGGTTTATAGTGGCTTAATGGTGTGGTGGCTAAAGTGTAGAGGACTCTACTCTGGAGAACTGAGTTTGATTCCCCACTCTTCCACATGAGCAGTGGACTCTAAAACCAGGTTTGTTTTCCCTGCTGCTCCATAAGAAGGCTGCTGGGTGACTCTGGAAATCTTCACCACCACACCATGCTTTTCAGTAAACTAGGAGTAACTGTATTTGTAGAGTCATCTGACTTTTCACCCAGTCATACTGCTGCTACATATTCAAATGCTTGCACATAGTATTTAACATTACTAAATAGAGCCAAGGGCTATTTTTACACTGAGCTAATTTTGTAATGTATTTTAAAAGGATCCAAAGTCAAGACATTCAACCACTATTCCTTGGTGCTTTTACAGATGTGTGATATTACATGGGACAAATTAATTGAAAGCCATTAAGGCAAGACCCTTGGGACTCCAGCTGGAATCAAGATGAGCATTCCAAATGGAACAGGTCATTAATTTGTCCTTCAGGGACCCAAACATCAGCCTGGTAATTACTATAATGCTACTTCCTTAGCCTATAGCAAGCTGCTACTTCCTGGAGTAGGAAGACATTACATTGTCTGGTGACTGAAGCAAGGACCGAACCAGCTGATTCTCCCTGGAAGCACAGGAAATTTAATAAAGATTTCCAGGAAGGAAACAATTTGAGTCTCCCAAAAGGACTTGTTTTCTTTTCTGTCAGGGACACGTAATCCTCAGTACTGTGTGTTTACCTTTTGGTCTATCTTCTTTGCATAGCACAGACATTATTTGCCAGTTATATCTCGATGATTAAAAAAAAGATACTGCATTTCAGTGGATTTCAGCCTGTTAGTGTCCTTCTAATTTTGTACGGAAAGCATTACTACAGATTTCATGTAATCTGACAGCCAGTTGCAGAAAAGTGTTAAACAGGCAAAGAATGTGTAACACGCCCAGATCTTAAAGCTAGCAAATCATATAGTCTGCAACTCTGCATCTTCCAATTTGGTAGCAGGTGTCTGAGGTAGATATGGAAGCCCAACCTCTAGTTTTCTTACAATTAATCTTTCTGGTCCCTTTTATGACTGTGGCTTCTTTCTTATCATTTGCCAACGTCATGTGTGCTCCCTTTACCCACCTGAGCCTTCCTACTGCCTAGTCTCTTCGTAAATGACCCTTGAATACTGGGCCTACACCCAGGAACTGACAGACAGATCTATGTGCTGTTTTTCCATATCGCTAACCCATTGGCAAAATGTTTCTGAATTCTTGAATTTTTTATTATTTATTTGTTTGTTTCTTTTATAGGCCACCCTTCTCTATGACAGGCTCAGATGGCTTAGAACAAATACATAAATTAAAAACAGAATCTAATGTTATGTCTTCTGCCTTGTTACATGGCAGATTTAACAAGCAAGAAAAGGCTAAAAGATTGTGCCCGTGTAACAATGGCTCCGTTGAATCTCTGGCCCACCAATTACTACACTGCCTCAGATTCAAGGAAATCAGATCCAAGTATGTGAATCTTACTCCTTTACATTTACCCGATCTCCCCGATTTTTTAAGATTACACTACTTGTTGGACAATCCTGATCCTTCTCTCTGTGTGATAGTGGCAGACTTTCTCCTAGAAATTACTAAATGCCAGTAGATTTCCTTCGACTTAACATTTATTTCCTGCACTGTATATGTTTTTTTAATCCATTTTTTATTATTGTTGTACTGCTGTCTATGCCAATAAAGGCTTGCTGAGATCAAATACATAAATTAAAAATAGAATCACCTTCTGGAGTGTCAGCCAATGGCACTACAAATCAAATCTAACTGAAGGGATGAGAAAGATAGAGGAAGAAAAAAGGGGAAGGTAAGGGAAAGGGACAGGGAGACCAGGAAATACCACTGCAACCCTTAACCATAGGCCTGGGGGAATAGCTTGTCTAAAAGGTCCTGTGGAACTGTGACAAGTCCCACAGGGCCCTGATCTCATTTGACAGAGCATTCCACCAGGCTGGGGCCAGAGCAGAAAATGTTCTGGCTCTGGTTGATGACAGCTGGACACTTTTCAAGCCCAGGGATCACCAACAAGTTTCTGTCCATGGAGCGAAGTGCTCTCATGGGGATGTATTTAGAGAGGCAGTTCCACAGCTACAAAGGTCTCAGACCGCTCAGGGGTGTAAAGGTTAAAACCACAACTTTGAACCTGACCCAGTATTCCACCAGTAACCACCACCAACTTACTTGGGACCAATGATGAGCTGGCCACACCTGCTGCAAGCAGAAGGACTGGCCCCACAACCGCAATGACCTGCCCATGTCAGCCAAATGAAGGAAGCTGGCATGACGCTGGGAGCAAGCCCAGAGAAGCCTGAGGCAGCCATGCAGCCTGGAAGCAACCTCTGCCCAGCAGCTTAGACCAAGAAAGAGTGGCAAGGCAGTGTAACTATGGCAGCCTGGCAGGAAGAGCCTGGCAAATGGGGCAGGGCCAAGGGTGGGGCCTGATGGGTGGAATATAAGGGAGAGAGGGCCTGAATAGATAAAGAGAAGGACTTAGTCCAGTGGTGGCGAACCTTTGGCACTCCAGATGTTATGGACTACAATTCCCATCAGCCCCTGCCAGGATGGCCAATTGACCATGCTGGAAGGGGCTGATGGGAATTGTAGTCCATAACATCTGGAGTGCCAAAGGTTCGCCACCATGGACTTAGTCTGTTGCTGACTGAGACAGAACAGGTCAGTTGCTAGTCAGAGCACCTCTGAGCTGTATTGGGGGTTATGTCCAGTCTGAAGCCAAGTAAAAGACCCCTCAAGACACAACACACTGTGTGGTGTGGCGGTTAAGAGCAGGTGGATTCTAATCTGGCGAATTGGGTTTGATTCCCCACTCCTCCACCTGAGTGGCAGAGGCTTATCTTATAAACCAGATGTGTTTCTGCACTCCTACATTCCTGCTGGGTGACCTTGGGCTAGTCACAGTTTTTCAGAACTCTCTCAGTCCCACCTACCTCACAAGGTGCCTGTTATGGGGAGAGAAAGGGAAAGGAGCTTGCAAGCCACCTTGAGTCTCCTTACAGGAGAGAAAGGTGGGGTATAAATCCAAACTCTTCTTCTTCTTTTACATGCTGGGCCCCAAGCTACAGGTCCCTGCCACTCCACTCACCCAGACTAGCCATTGTCTCCCTGTGACCTGGAAGACTATGAAGTCATCTGGGTTTCTGGACAACTCAAACTCCTGGCTCTTGCAATGGCATGTGTAACACATTATCATTATCATCTGACTCTCAAAAGCTGATACCCTGAAGATCTAAGGTTCTACTGGACTCAAAACTAGCTGTTGTACTGCAAACCAACATGGCTACCTTCTAAAACATCATATGTAACACAGAGGACAGACAGGGATAAGGACTTCAATGTGGCTCCAAACACTCTCTTTATCCATGAGGTGTTACATTTCCCTGTGACTTACACCTTATGTCAGTGGGTCACCAAACCTTCAGAGAGATCACAAGAGTTTATTTTGGTTATACTTTAGAAAATATATTTCCTACAGCGGCCAAAGGAAGAAAAAAGGATCAAACAGGCACAGCTTATCCTGAGCTTGCAGATTCTCAAGTGTTCTCTGAAAGCTCATGTTTAATTCATCTAAACTTTAAAAATGTCTAAATGATGGATTGAGTTACAGAATGGATGCTGGTTTAAGTACCACCTAGATTTAGCCTATGTTTTAACCATTTTCCCTATTAATGCATGTTAAGCACAGGGGCAATCTATAGTATATGCTAACCACTATCTATTTTTACTGTGACCACAAGTGAGTAAAAAAAAACCCCTCCCCCCAAAAAAGCTTCATGCTAAATAAACAGGGTTGGACTAACCTGTAACTGTTGTTCACCAAGAAACTAGTTCCTTTTTTTAAAAAAAAGTAATAATTTTTTACCGGGTTTCCAACAGTTTTTACTGGGTTGCCATCTAAATGTTAGGTTTCTGGTTTGTTTGTTGTTGTATTTCAAATTAATTGAACTGTGACTAGCCCAAGGTCACCCAGCTGGTGTGTGTTGGAACGCACAGGCTAATCTGAATTCCCCACAGCTCAAGTGGCAGAGCAGGAAGTCAAACCTGGTTCCTCCAGTTTAGAGTACACCTGCTCTTAACTACTATGCCACTGTTACCATGCCACTTTCTGGTGTGTGGAGTTCCACAGGAAGCAGTCCTCTCACAGTGTTATTTAACATCTACATCCATCCTCTTGTCCAGTGGGGTCAGAGTTTTTGGCTGGGCTGTCCCCAGTATGCCGATGACACCCAGCTGTACCTGTTGATGGGTGGCCAGCTGGATGCTGCCCTGGATACACCAACAGCTGTTTGGAGGCCATTGTGAAATGGTTGAAACAGAGCAGCTGAAATTAAATTCATCAAAGATGGAGGTCCTGTGGCTTGGTCAGGGCAAAGGTGTATGTAAGGTGGGGATAACCATGGCTCGTGCCCCAGGCACTGATTGAGCGGGGCACCAGGTAGTCAAGAGCCCCCTCCCTAGGAGCCCTGCCTTTCCACTCCTGAGTGTCATCTGCCAGCTCTTGAAGGGATACAACTAGTTGGCATCCTAGCTGTCAAGAGTCTGGGTGTTTTCTTTGACACCTCCTTGACAATGGAGGCTCAAGTGAATTACACCACTTGCATTACATTTTACCATCTCCAGCAGGTGAAACAGCTGACACTGTCCCAGACCGCTCTAGCCACAGTGATCCATGGAACAGTCACCTCTAGACTGGATTGCTGCAACTAGCTCTATGCTGGGTTACCCTTGGGCCTGCTGTGGAAACTCCGGCTGGTCCAGAATGTGGCAGCAAAGGCCCTTAAAAGAATCTTGTGGTGGACCAGAGGCGTAGCTACAAGGGGGCCAAAGGGTGCAAGTTGCACTGGACATGCGCCGGGGGGGCAGCAAAAATTTCAGGTTTATTTTTTGTAATTTTTAGTGTTTTCAGTTTTTGACCTGCAGGGGGCACAGTTTTTAGGCTAGCAGCACCAAAATTTCAGGGAGTTTTTGGGAAACTCTCCTGATGATACCACCCAGGTTAGGTGAGGTTTGGTTCAGGGGGTCCAAAGTTATGGACTCCCAAAGGGGGTGCCCCATCCCCCATTGTTTCCAATGGGAGCTAACAGGATATGGGGGCTACACCTTTGAGAGTCCATAACTTTGGATCCCCTGAACGAAAGTTCTCCAAACCTGGCTGATATCATCAGGATAGTCTCCTAAAGGAACCTGGAAATTTTGATGCTGCTAGCCTAAAAACTGCACCCCCTGCAGACTTAAAACGGAAAAAACACTAAAAAACACAAAAAACACAAACAAACATGGAGGGGAAGCAAAACTCAGAATTTGCACCGGGCTCCATTTCCCCAAGCTATGCCTCTGTGGTGGACACATATCCAACCTGTGCGCCACTAGCTGCACTGGCTCTAGGTGGGATATCAGGTCAAGTTTAAGGTTTTAGTACGAATATACAAAGTCCTAAATGGCCTGGGGCCAGCATACTTATGAGACAGTCTATCCCTTTATGTTCCTCAAACAACACTCCACTCTTCAAGTAAGAATCTGCTTGTGGTCCCCAGCCCAAGGGAAGTTCGGCTTGCCTAGACCAGGCTAGGGCCCTTTTGGTCCCTGCCCCAACTTGGCGGAACACTGTTCAGTGAGACCAAGATCCTGTGGGATTTAATGCAGCTCTGCAGGGCCTGTAAGACAGTGTTGTTCTAACAGGCATACAGTTGAGGCAGCAACACCTTAATATCTGGGCTTCCCCCTTCTTCTTGGACCACCTCACAATTTCCTCCAACCTTTCTGATCCTTTATTCCTCTGATTAGCATTTTTTACTGGTTGTGTTTTGCCATCTAGATTTTGTGCAGGATTTATATAGTTTTACTTGCCTGTTTTTATGATATTTATTGTGTAGATTGTTGTATCTATCTTTCAATGTATTAATGTTGGAAACCATCCCAAGCTCGAAAAGGGAGGGGCAGTATAAATACCTAACAAGATAAAATACTTAAGACTACATTGTTGGTTGTGCCTCAGTAGATATCCCAACTCTGGAGTCTGTGGATGGAAGAATTTGGGAAAGGGCGAGACCTCAATGGTGTAGAATGCCATAGATTCTACCCTCCAATGCAGTCATTTTCTCCCCGGGGAAACTGATCTCTGCAGTCTGGAGATAAACTGTAATCCCAGGAGATCATCTGGCCCTACCTGGAGGTTTGCAATCCTACATGCTGGACAGAAATTTATACAAGGGTTAGCGTGTTACAAGTGTTATTACAATGTTGATAATAGCTAAATTCATGTAGTAAAACTGCTGAATACTAGGAATTAGGAAGGTACACCTTTGAAGATACATAGAACATTTATTAAATTCAAAAAAGTAAAACAGTTATATCTGAAAAGTGCCAAGAAAAAAATCCAGATTTATTATTCTACAGTACATCAAAGCTCCCCGTGTCCTGCAAAAAAATACACTCATTTGCATCTGTGCATGTGGAAAATATTGGATTTGGGTTAGGCTAAAAAAAATACATTTTTCTCCTTTTATTCTCAGTTTCTCACCAGATGTAAATGTCCATCCGATGAATTTTAATACTAGGACAAAAAAGGGCACTTCCTGAAGCCAAGCACAAAGTTATTATGCAACATATTACAAAACTGACCAAGAGTGCTTGAAAAAACAAGTTCTGTACATGCTAGTTGGAACTGGATTTGTGACACAAAACCTCACTATGGAGTAAAAGGAGTCTCCCCATGGAATTTTAACGTAGCAACATCAACCTTTTAGGAACCAAAGTGACAATCTCAACTGATATTGTGTGTGCGTGTGCCATCAAGTCACATCTGATTTATGGTAATCCCATACATTTTTCAAGGCAACAGACATCCAGAGGTAGTCTGCCATTGCCTGCCTCCGTGTCATGACCCTGGTAGTCCTTGAAGGTCACCCATCCGACTTAAGAAATATTTCAGGTGTGTTTCCCCTACCATCATACCACAATACCATGATGTCTTCATTCCCCATCTTTTGAAGGAGCACCTTGAAAAACTTGTTAAACTAAATGGCTTTTCTGCATCATCGAAATCGTGTGGCAATGATTATGATCAAGGTTTTGATTCTAATTCTGCATTGACATGTTGTGATTATGTGGCCTGGAAATGTATCTACCATGGGTGTCTTCATTAAATCATAGTTAAATGGGTGCCTTTAAGAAAAAGGCCAAGAAAACTCACTGAAGGGCGCAAGCAGAAGTTTCAGTCACTTACGGATCTTTGCTGTTCTATTTTCACTCTTATTTGTCCATTTTCCCCAGTTGACATCATTGTTATTAAGAAGTTGCTAAGCTGTTCTACAAAATCTATGATACTGATGTAATACCTAGGAATGTGCAGCTTGAACCTGAAAAAGGACCACTCATCCACAGTCCCATTGGGATAATACTATCACAAAGACAGGTCATGGCTGGTTGTAAAGCCCATCACTGTCTTATGTCCCTTGTAGAGCATTCCACATGTAGGATGTATGCTATGATTTAAATATTACATATGTGTTTAACAAATAACTTAGTTGGTATGTGGATATGAAAAAAACTTTGCATTTTATATTAAATACTATTTCCTGGAGCAATTTGGACAAAAAAGTAAGTACACATAATTAGAAAAGCTATCTCAAAGTGCTACTGGTGACAGATTAGAGATATACTATATTTTCTTCAATGCCTGCATTTTCTGAATCTTGTTGCATATCACAAGACAGATTTTTCTTCACAATGTCTGAAGGCTGGAGTGGCTGAACACTGTCATGACTTGATGATCTTGGGCACTGACTTAGCACTGCATTCAGGCCTATAACATAAAAGCATAGAAACAGATTAAAAACTGCAGCTCCACATATGCATTTCAAGTAATGTAGCTGGCAAGAATGAAGGATTCTATAGTCACTAACATCAACCCACTATATATGGCAACTGGTTTTCAAATCTCTCATATAGGGACGTGAACGTTTAAAAAAATATTATTCAGTTTTGGGAAAGTGAGTAAATGGGGGTATTTGAATCCCTGATACAGTTTAAGAATTTAGGTTTTTGTTTTTTTCAGGATTACTCAAATTCTCACTAACAGGTAAATCACATAATTGCCAAGTAATTATCAATCCAATCTACTAAAGCACTTAGTGCCACATTTGGCACTAGGATCTAATGCATTGATGCTAAATCACTGTGAACTGCCTTAATGTAACAGAAGCTGGGGGGAAAGACATCCCAAGTGCTATGGATGGGTGAAAATTCTGAAAGGCAGGATGGACCAGGACAGCTCAAAGCTTTGAGTCAGACACAAACACAATCCATGGCTTGTTTTAACTATGGTTAGTTTCTGAAACCAGGACCCAGTTCACCAATAATTACTATGATCTTAGTTTGCCCCACGAATTTCTGGTTTTATCACCTTTGCTTTGGAAAGGCATCTCATGACCAAGGAGAATGCAAGGATATCACCAGAGAATCAGCCAAGTTAAGCCAGGATGTCTGTCTTATACATTCTATTAAAATCACTGATCAGCCAGTGATAACATAATCAACAGAGCAACACATAAAATATGAACAACCAGGATATCTATATTTGTGTGCACACAGATACAGATTTGACAGACCCTAACCAACCTTAATTAGTGGAGTGATCCTTGCTCAGAATAATTAACTAGACAGTTTCATTAAATGATGGTTCATGTTGATGCCTCAATTAAACCAAAAAGAAAAATGACCTAGAATGCAGTTTTAAACATTAAAAATTTGGGAGCAGATGTTGATAATGCAAGAGAGACTGCCATCACATTACAACTTCATTTCCAGACTTATCATAACAGCAAGAATGAAGAATTTGTGTTTCCAAACAGAAATATGATTGGAATTTCTCAGATCACCTTGAAATTTGGCTGTTTGGCTTTTGTGTGTCTGATCAGAGTTGTTTCTTGGATGGCCAATGCAATCTTCGTTGGCTGAGTTCTTCTGGCTGTTCAGATCTTCAGTGCAACTGCCTGTGAAAAAAGTCACAGCTGCTTTTAATTGATGGACATTTAAAACTCTTATTTGAAAAAATGGCGAGAAGAAATACAATCAACGTTCAAAGGAAGATAATGTTGTGAACTTCCAGATTCGAATGCCATGGTTAAGTGCCTCTGCGTCACTGTCCGTGCCTGTTTGTGCAGTGTGAGTGGCAATGGCCCTGGTCCAGAGGTCATGCAACTTCCAATGCAGCTTCACCCTCCCCTTTGGATGGCACAGTAATAACCAGTGGTGGGATTCAGCAGGTTTGCACCACTTTGGCAGAGCCGGTTGTTAAAATGGTGCTTGTAAACAACCAGTTGTTAAATTATTTGAATCCCACCACCAGAACTGGTTGTTACATTATTTGAACCCCATGCATGGTGTAGTGGTTAAGTGCTTGCACTGCCACTCACACAGTCAGGAGTTCAAGCCTCCTGTGGGTCAGATATCCTGGCAGCTGGCTCGTGCCCAACTCAGCCATCCATCCATTTCATGGCCAGTAAATGAGTACCTAGCTCATAGCTAGGGGGTAAAGAATAGCCGGGGAAAGCAATGGCAAGCTACCCCACAAAAGAGGCTTGCCTATAAAATCACTGCTTGCAGTGGTACCCCAGGGTTGAACACGACTGAAAGGGAAACTTTACCTTTTACTGGTAATAACCCCAAAACTTGCAGTTTATGTGATTATTTTAGCAGTGATAGGTCAAGGACAACAGGCAGGTTTAGATGAAATAAATATTTTATGTTTAGGAAAGGAGGAGACAAGACTATAAAAATATTTATATGCAACAATCTCTTCAAATACAAACTCTCACAATTCACAGAGGTGCTTAGGTGAACGCCGGGGAAAAGAAAGGGGAAAATATCCCTCTTATTCTTACATGGTCCTTTCTTAAGGTCAGAGTTTTTCTAAAACAAATAATCATTACTGATCTTCCTAATGAAGTGAGGCTGAGAAACACAGGATGTGCATCATCACACTGCTGCTTCCCTTCAACCAGCTGTGAAAGCCAATGGGGGTGGGGGTGAAGAAATGAATACATGATGATCTCAAATCATGGCACTTGTTCAACTACATACTAACAGGAAGTCCACGGTTCATCAATGACCACAGGCCTTTTTCCTGTGATGTAAAGTTTGGGACAATGGTATTATACCACCTTGAAAATCAGGAATATCTATATGCAATGCTGGGGGCTATTTAGTACATATTTAGTACACTTAATGGACATAAGAATTTTTTAAAAAGCAAAACATTCTCAAAATTATTAGGAATGTTTGGTAATATCTGTACAGTTCACTCTGCATCAAACCAAGAATTAGATCTGTTCTCAGTTTGTTTTATCTTGGGAGTCTGTGGACTTCTGAGAGGGGTAAGCAATAAATCCAGAAAGAAGTTCCATTTTATTTAGCAGTTGAAATCTCAACAACATGAAATGGATTCCAGAAAGATCTCCCTCTAAGCAATATGTGGTTAGTGCAGTTTGGAAGACGTGAGAGTGTTAAAGATTAGTGCTATGCCGTTTGTTCGCAAAACAGAATATACGTTCATTCACCCAAAACAGTTCAGAGGGCAGGGTCATTTATATACCTCTTCAATACATTAATTTTGGCACAGATGAACACATGAAATCAGCTATGGTGTTTTGTATCGTTTCGGATCAATTTTTCCCTTCCCTTCCTTAGTCTTCTCACCTGCAAACATTACACAAAACAGAAAATCTCTTCCACACATACGAGCCACAGGAACAAAAAGCTACAACCAACCATTCTTCCCAAGGACAAGTAGAAGTTAATCTTTGTGTAGTGCAGAGTGCACCAAGCCAAGCATTAGCTCTCATTTCAGTTTTAATCACCTATCAGCCCACAGCAGTTTGGCCACTTAGAAAGTGCAGAATCAGTGAAGTGTTTAAGTGTAATTCTGAACAAGGGCAAGACAAAAGAAAACCTTAGATGTGACTGTTTTCCATTAGCTTTAAACGGCGGAGCTTCAGCAATTAAAATAATTAGTTTTGCAAATTGCTTCTCATTAACTGTTACAAGAGATAAACATTTACATATTCCTGACTCCTTCATTGCTGGATGGGAGACAACAACTTACGTTGGCACAGGCTCTGTACACCAATCAGGCCTAAACCTGTACCACTCCTGCAAGATATCAAGCAACCTGCCAGTTTGCTTAATGGGCAGCTACAGTCTCAAGTTTCGGCCAGGTTTACCAGAGTCTCACAGAGAGAAAAAGACCTGTTTGAAAAATGGTACATCTACCTGATTCTGGTATTCCACAAAAAACAACTGAGCAGAAAGGGAACAAACGGAAAGTATAACATCTGGACTGTGCATTCAAGTTTCCATTGTGTACTTCAATTTGCATGTAGCAACCCTTAATGCCTGCAATCAAATGTCTACTGGATACATGGTGAATTTGCTTTCCACTTGAAATGTCTTTTCCCTCTGAGCCCTGCCAGCACTTAACTCATGCTAGTTGGAGAAAACTGCATCTTACACTAACTAGCCCTATCTGCAGAACACTCCTGGGGAAACTTCGGCCCATTGTGCATTACTCACTTAACCCAAGGCTGTTTGCTTCTGAAGCGCCTTCCGCACACGCAAAATAATGCGTTTTCAAACCACTTTTGCAACTGTTTGCAAGTGGATTTTGCTATTCTGCACAGCTTCAAAGAGCACTGAAAGCAGTTTGAAAGTGCATTATTCTGTATGTGCGGAATGAGCCTGAGTGTGGGGTTTCCCCACAGTTTTTTGTGCAGAGACATTTGGCTGCCCACAGTTGTCTTGCTTTTCCCGAGCATGCCCTTTGTAAATCCGGCTGTTGAGAATCAGTCCCAGGAGGATCTCCTGCAAAGAAGCCCCTTCTTCCGCTCCCGCCCCCAACTACTGCCCACCTGCCGCTCCCTTGATTCTGCTGCCTGCCACCTTCTGTGTGTGCATGTGTGCATACATGTGTGTTTTGTTCAGCATTGCTTCCTAGCTTCGTTTAAGAAAATATATAGTTGAATCAATAGGACACTGGGGTTAAAACAAAAAAAGCCCCAGCCCTTTGATCACTCAGGGAAGGGTGGAACTCAGACGGGGAATGGCGGGAAGGTGGGGAGGAGTGAAAAAATCTGAAGAGAGTGTAATGCAGTGCCATCTCGTCCACTTTGCCTTCAGAGCGAAGGGAAAATTGAAGCGTTGCCTACTCTTCAGAACCGCGGGGCTTTGGGAATCTGTAGTGCCGTGAGTGCAGGGTAAGTAAATCCTTTGCACAACCAGAAATCAGCCCTGAAGGAAATGTACGCTTACTGTGGGGCAGGCCACACATGCATAATCGGTCCTCAGCACCTCAAGTAGGCCAGAGATGCTATATGTCTTAAATGTATACTTGCTGCACTGGTGGCCTTGAAGGGATTTAAAGACTACAAACAGATGCTTTGGAATCTTCCTGATTGTACTAGGAAGCCTAGGGGGGAACCTAGACTCAATTACCTATTCTGGGATATCTAAATTCAAAACTATAGCTTTTATGTTGCACACTTTGAAGCAAACATTTCATAATCTCTCAAGGCCTCCCAAACAATAGTGTACTTTCCCCAGCATTGCATGATGAGCTGTTAACCAGTCCAGCATGTGCACCTTCTGTGAAACTCAATAGGTTGCACACTCATCAGAAGAAACTGATCCAATAAAACCTGCACTGTATCTTTCCCAGGGATTGCTATGGCAATACTACTCTAAACAACATATGATCTAAAAGACATTTTGGCAGCACTGAAAATTTTGATTTTCCTAGTGTGTTTTTTAAGGTGCAGATTGAAATATGAGGATGTCAGAAATCACTTTATGGCAAGTCAGACCAGTGATCCATATAGCCAAGTCCCTGAATACTACCAGCTCTTCGGGCAGAGATTTCTCTCAACCCTTGCACCTGAACCCTGTCGAACTGGAGAGGCAGTGCATTGACCCTGGACTTGAGACAAGCAAGGCATTGTGCTTCATTACTCAGCTGTGGCCTTTCCAACAACAGAGTACCATATGGAAGGCACCATATTGGAAAGTGCCGGGATTTGGCAAATATTTAAAGGTAGGGATGAAAGCACAAGAAAAAGCTCCACTTCAACATCAAGACAGCATAAATTCTTGGCTGCCATTTGACGGAGCAAGAATGAGCCTACAGGCTGCCCCACAAAAGCACAATGTGTTTCACAGATGACAACATCACAGCCTGCAGGAGGAATAGGGAGGCCTGCTGCTGCCATGCTTTCAACAAGGAAGCAGGACATCTCTGAGTCTAACCTAAGCCACTGATGCAGTAAGCAAGCAATAAACAATAAGTTATTTGGGAATCTACGCCAGGAGAACATATCACCATCTCATGTGCAGGCTATGGTGAACATCCATAACAGTTACAAGTTGTGGTAAAAGCTGGCCAGTGTTTAACTGGCACTACAGGGGAGGTCTCTAAAGGCCTATTCTTATAAATAGCTGACATTTATGTGGCAGACATGGGACTGAATCCTATGAACTGTGAATGCAATGAGCTCTTGGAAGCATATCTTTCCCAGCCTCTAGCTGCCCAAGACTACCCAAAAGGCAATGCTAGGGGATCAAAAAAAGCCTCATGGGCAAAATTTCAATTAATGCAGTAGGACAAAAGGAAGATTTGCCTTTACAAAAACCAGCCATAAATCTATGTCATGTGATTTCAAGGATACCCTGATCTCTAGCGTTGGCTTTTCAGAAATCAAATGAGACTTTTGAAGTTAGGGAAATGCCAGAGAGAGATCTGCCACCATTTGTGCATTCCTCTAGGAGTCCATAAGATGCATCTCATGGAATGTTACTTGTAAGGTGTATTAACTATGTAGGCCAGAAATATAACATGCTATTGGCATGGAATGGAGAACAAGCACAGGAGAGGGGCAATAAGGAAAATTATGCTGAATGCAGATGATCCTGGGTTCAATCCCCACTTTCTGGAGTTGAAAGTATCAGGTGTGGGTGATGTTTAAGACCTCTAACTGACACCCTGGAGAGCCACTGCTAGTCAGTGTAGCCAGTGCTAACCTTGATAGATCAATGGTCTGATTCAGCATAAGGCAGCTTTACATATTCATATGTTTTTACATGTGATATGCATAGGTTGATATGCTAAGATCTGGGAAACTCTTAACAGTAACATTTTTTCTGTCTCAAATAAAAGGACTTTCCCACTCTTTATACAAATCAATCTTTTTATGGGAAGGGGGTTGTTTCCTTTTCTAATTTATAGTGACCTTACTAAACCTTTTCTGAAGGAGCCCTTCTAGATTGAAGAGCTGTTTCATTTATTAACATGGCCGCTAAGAACATTATTTCCAGTATATGCCTTTCATAAAATTATGTGCCTGTTTGGTTTGTTTTAAATTCAAAATGTATTTGCTATTTTGTCTTTTTACACTGATATTCAAACAATAATCTGGCTGAAGATATCTTTATTGTCATCTCAAATTTTTTTCCTTTTAAAGATGTCTTTCTGCCTCCAGCAGCTAAAGAGTTTTGATATCCTTGTAAATATTTTTCTAAAATGTAAAATCCAAACATTTAAAAGATAATATCATCAAAATTCCATTCTATTCCACTTATTCCTAAATCTGATGCAACCCACCAATTTTTAAAACCACATAAAAATACACCACAAATCATCCCTTTGAGTCTAAAGCAACAAAAGACAGCTATTAAATCATAATCCGTTTCTCCATCATGAAATTATTGGGAAAGTTGTTACTTTTATAACTGATACATTTGATACTGAATTTTATTGTAAAATTGGAGTTTTAATTGTTGGTAAGTTCCTTGAGCCCACAAGGGGAGGGGCAGGATATAAAATGAAAGATAATAAGAATAATATCCTTTCACCATTGCGGAAAAAAAATTCAAATGGACATTTGTTTGGGAGATTCTTTTATATCCTCATGTCAAGACAGAACTATTCTACTGTATTTTGGGGGGGGGGGGGGGAATTGAGCAGCTCATTTTCCAGGGCCTAACCAGACATGGCATTTTACACTTGTACATTTATAAGTACCATCTCTTCTGGCTAGATCTAGATCCTCTGGTGCTACTGAATGTCTACATCATCAATTAGCAGTCAACAGACCAAAATGTTTTATCTCTGCCACCACTGAGAATGCCTTTGCCAAAAACGTCCTCATTTTCTTCTTTCCCACTCCTCTCCTCGTCCCAATTCCAATCCTTCTGCCTATGCCTGGCAAGGTTGAACTGATGAGAGGAAGAAGAAGCAGAGAATGGAGTTAAAAATGACCTGCCCTATTGGAGGAAACATACAGGCAACTATGATATTTTCTTCAAGATGGCAAACAGCAGCTCCAGGGGCTTTCAAGGTTAGAAAAAATGATTGGGGGGGAGGATTTACCCACCCTTCTCCTGCCAAACTTGAGCCCTTGCATAGCTGCTGTTTGTCAGATCCAATAATGGATCTCCCAGAAGATGTCCTCTATAAATACCCTCACTTTGTTGCTTTATATGCCAACTACTTTTGTCAGAAGAGGTCACATTTATTTCTGAGAAGGGGAAGATGGCAAAATGACGTTCTTCGGGTTTTTTTTTTTCAAAACCATCTTGACTACGCTTCCTGGGAAAATATTTTCATTACAGCAGGTGATGAAACACTCTCTGTTATTAGATCAAGTATCTAGTTTCACTAGCCATGTAAACTTTTAAGAATGATTAACAAATTGTGCAATCACAGCTAACATATGCAGACTCCATAAGAAGTAGGGCTGGTCTAAGATATCTGGCACCTTAGACAGACATCCTATACAAACCAAGCGAACACAACACACACACAACCTTTTAGACAGACTAGCAATCTGACATATTTCAGTAAAGTCTATAATCAGCAGAGGTAATAACTAACTGTAATTGTGTGGCGCAGCCAACCCAAGATGTGCCCATCCTGAGGTGACTACAAAGGAAGGAAAGCTGCACTTCTTGTTAGATGTACTAGAAGGTTCTGTGGCATAAATACAAGGATTTTCACAGTGCTAAGGCAATGAAGAAGAATAGTGAATTGAAAGTGGGACAATTTCCACATTTGGGGAGAAACAGGCAGTATCCATCTCACTTTATTCATGGGCAGTCAAATCACTGTGTGGGTTCAAAGTTCACCCGAGAGGATCATTTTAAACCTCAATTGGTGAAATCTCTCCTGAAAGGAACAATGAACCACTGTGTGTTATGGGTCAGTCAGGGCTTAAGGACAGTGGGGATTCCTCAGAGGGAGAAGGGTCCCGTGCAATGAGTTCTGAGCCAGCAGAAGGCAGTCAGCCAGGCAGCAAAGCACAGCCAGAGGTAGGGACAGAATCATGACCCCATCCCAATCTTGAGTCTGCACACAAAAGGCAGGAGATACTCCCAGCGCTCCGTGATCCCCTGCATCTTGGCAGCAATGCCAAAAGAAGCTGAGAACAGAGATGCAAGCGAGGTGACACAGTGTTTGCCTCCTGGCCCGGTGTCAGCTGCCTGCTGACAGTGATGATGAGTTGTTGCAGGACTGTGGCTGAAGCAGTAGGAGTAGGGCTATAAAAGGCTCCCAGGTGAGTACAGCAAACGCTGAACCGCTCCCACTTCTCTGCCCGAAATGCCGAACCTCGACTCTGGACTGAAACACACTGTTTGCCGGCTTTTTCTCTGGAAACCTGACTGCTGCCTTGAAAGGTGTGCCTCCTTGTAATTGCCTCCTTGTTGGTACTGCACAGAGAGCCAAGCGGGCTGCTATAACCTGATCCCTGCAGCTGGCAAAGCAGTACGATGTGTTTGCTGGTCTTATTCTGCTTACATCCTTGGCTATGAATGTTTTAAATCTTGTTGAAATAGGGTTAAAGCCATAAAGGGATAAATTAAAAAAAAAAGCAGTATGTCCCATCAGCTCATGTAGCTGCTTTGCAAAATTGGCATTTTTAATATTCTTCACATTATTTCCCAATCTGATTTTCATCTCTCCTCCTCTGCTGAATAACTTGTGATTAATTTTGCTTCAGCAACTGAAAGAACTTCACCACCTCAACAGCACCCCCAACAGCTCGAGAGAGTGAAGTGGAAGTACCTGGAAACGTTTAATATATATTTCAAAAACATATTAATCTGTATTGCAAATATAAAATTGAAACACTCCATGTGCTTATGGGCTCAATCCTCTTACTCCTGTTTCACACTAATACTGTATACTCTTACATTAGAAAAGAGTCATTCAAAAAGGATCGCTCTTGCCTTCTCATTCTCTTTGCTAACTTTAGATCATTTTGCAGTGCAACACTTTGCTAGTTTCACACTTCGCTAGTTTCTCAAGCTGAATGTCAACAGTACCCACAGTCATACGTCTGCTGTGAGATTTAAGCAGAAATTATGTTTTACAGATTCTTCTGTTCTGCATATAAAAGTATAGACAGAGACCCTTGAACCAGATAAATAATGCAAAGTGCCTAGAGCCATGGTGGCGAACCTATGGCACTCCAGATGTTCATGGACTACAATTCCCATCAGCCCCTGCCAGCATGGCCATAGGTTCGCCACCATAGGCCTAGAGGGATTTATATTTCATTTCCCCAAATGCCATTTGTCAAACTGTTTTTGAAACTGGAGGGAATAGTTGGTTATAGGACCCAGGGGAAAGACAGTGAGAGTGAGCTCAAAGAAACACTCCACTGGTCCAGCAGAAAACTCTTTGCATAAATCACAGATGGGTCATTTTCTGATGAAGAGTTGTTAAAAACATAAGGCATTTTTGCACCTATAGAGAGGGAACACTCAAACGATCCATTTTTACACATTAATGTTAAGTTGTCTTAACAATGCAATACAATCCAGCTCTAACACACACACAAGCAGCACTGGCAAGGCCAGACCATGGCATTTGCGAAGATGACCAACTAAGGTAGAACCCTGGCATTGCTAGTTGTCACATGTAATATGGGAGATATGCAACCTTTTGGAAAGCACACTGCTTTATTTGCAATTGCTGCAGGAGAGCCAAGAGAATACATTTTCCTATGATGAAAAGGCGGAGTACAGCTGCAGTGAAACTGGGGGATACCATGACTTACATTTCAGAGGTTGCCCTGTAAATTCCTCTGCTTGCCTCATCCAGTTCCAAAGCATTTCCTTTTCTTCAGTGCTCCCCTGACTGCACTTTTTAAAGTATGATTTTTAAGTTTTCATCCTCATTAAGAGAGTATCTTGTAACAGCTGTGTCACCATAAAGGGACAGCCTGTCTGTGTTCCTTCCAGGTCAACAGCACATTCTACAGCAACTGGGAGATTCACATGAAGATGGGTTTTTTTCTGTTTTTGTTTTGCTATTCCTTACTTCAGTGTTTCCTGGGCATTCCGGGCTAAACAACTGGAAGAGCAGCCATCTGGTGTCCCAGAACCCACAAGAAACTATCTTTGAAAACCTGGAGAGTTTTCAGTTATGCACCAAAACGTGGTGATCTAACCGTTTCAAGAAGAAAGTAAAATGCTCCACAGCATGTTTCGTTCTTCTCACGCATTTTGGACCAGTACCATCATCAGCTGAAATTTTATTAGTACATTCTACTTTTAACCAATGCTGCGGAAAACCAGACAGCAGCTAATTCCTTTAACGGAAGGGCATCTTTCTGAGTGACATACTCTTTTGTTAGTTACAGATGACAACGCTTATCTTACCTGGATAGCAAGATACTCTTTCTACATTAAAGGTTTTTGATTTCCACTGTATGATGTGCTCTGCTCTATGATCTATTCATTGCTCTTTTTAAAGTACCATTTTTAATGAACTCAAAATTGTTTAGAAAGCCAAGTCTCTGGACTGAATCTATAGCTGGTATAGAAGGGAATGTGGAATTACTGACTGTAAGCCTAGTAATAAACATTTCCTTTTATCTTCGTAGCTAAACAGACGGAATCATTTTGGAAACTATTAAAATATCACAGTCTATAAAAGCAAATAAGCTTTGATGTTGATTCAAAGCTCTGTTAATTTATTATTTTAATAACACAACAGAACACAAAGCAAATAGAGGTTGAAAGAGAACAAAATTGGGGTTCTTCCAAATTGTGACTTCTCAATGGGGAAGAATCCTGTTTCTGTTCCTCAGAAATGAATAACAACAGTGCAATGATATGTCAGACTGCTGACATTCACACTACATGCTTTCCTTCACACATTCCTTGCCCCCAGCTCCAGGTTTCAGTAAATTAATCTGTTTCATTATGTGGCATGTCTCTCTCTCTCTTTCTCTTTCCTGGTCATAGTGCATCAAGTTAACTTGACATTCAGCTTAAAGCTCAGATATTTAATGTACTGGGGTGGGAGATGGGCTTTCAAAAATGGCTTCCTTGAGTTCCCGTCTGTTGTTTTCCCCATAACATCTGCATTCAGGGCTGAACAATGTGTTATGTGAGAGAGTCATTATATCATCTCCTGATGTCATGTTTTAACATTGGGGGATTGGGATCATGGCTACAGATGTGGAAGGATCATTTTCCTAATAGAACTGCCCTTCCCCAAACTTCAAATAAAGGAGAAAGACACAGACCACTATTAGCAAACCGAACCAAAAGACTGTGCCACTAGAAAAACTGTCTGCTACTGAAAACCAAGGTTCTATTCAATTTATATTAATGCTGTAACCACAAAACACAATAAAGAACACTAAAGGTGATGGAGAAATGACTCCTGCAAGCAGCGCAGGCCCCCACTGGCAGATTTGCCCTCTCTGGGGCACTTACCCTAGTGGAGGGGCAAAAACACTGGTGGTCTGATGCTGCAGCACTCAAAGACACCCGAATGCAGCAATGGTTGCCATGTCTCTGTTCCTACACCACAGCCAGGCACATCAGCACAGCAGAGCAGAGACAGGCTGGAGGCATTCCCAGGGCTTCCACCTGGCCTTTAGAGCCAAGAACACCACAACCCAGCCCTCACAGTTATACCACCCAAAAGTCTGACATAACTCTATTCAGCCTTACACAGGACTTTCAGATGGCCAGGGTTCCCCCCCCCCTTTTTTTTTTTTTTGCTGTACTCCTGAGCCATTTGAAAGCCTTCTGGAAGTGGCATGACAGCACAGCCATCCTCAGTCATGGCAGCTTCTGGATTGGGCTACCCACGTGTCCCCATGAATAATGTACCTAAAGGCCGATTACGCCCAAGGTGTCTGCCGTGCGATAGGGGCAAATGTCCATTGCAGCAAGATTTCTTTTATGGATGTATTTCCTTAAGCCCCACTTTCATTTTCCATTCTCTTTGCGCAAGTGAGACCACTTGTAGCACAATTTTAATGGGACAGGTTTGCCAGGGCTTTGCCCCGGACCTCTTTCCTCACCCCTGTCCTCTCCCGCACGCTGGTTTGCATGCCTTCCCCCTCATCCCTTCCTTGTTGCTGACTCCTCCTTGCTTCTTGACCTGATGGATCGCTTTTATTGCCTGTGACCTCCCCCACTGCCATGTATAATCAGCCATTAAATGAATACATATAGAAAAATCCACAAAAGGAACATACATACATAATACTAACAAGAAACTTTGAATCAGAAAAAATGGATACATATAATCCAAAATGAATTATTTCCAGTAATTTGCTCTAAAGGAATTAATGATAACCTCCAAAGTTTTAATATCATGGAAGGTATCCTTAATGAAATGTCCAAAAATCAATCTGCCTTCAGCCAAGATTGATCTTTTCTGGGCTTGACATGTCAAAAGCATGCCCAAAGCATTTTAACATTCCCTGTTGGACAGTGATGCTCACACATACATTCCTCTAAATCACAGGCGTCAAACTCGTGGCCCTCCAGATGTTATGGACTACAGTTTCCATCATCCCCCTGCCAGCATAGATCACATAAGTCCTAAGCTAACAGTCCCCCAAACTTCAAGCAAGTACACATCATGAACAACACAAGTGCTGTTGTAACCCCCATGCCCAGAATGGGTTAAACCAGTAAGGGGGTGGAGACTCAGAGCAGCAGAAAGGCTGCAGAGCTCTTTGGAGAAGACAAGGCTACCAGACTCGGACCTTGGTTGTATAAGCCCTTGACACCTTGTTAAGGTAAACTGCAATATTGTTGGAAACTACTGAGAAGGTAGTTTATTTTTTGCTATGTTGTAAATGTTGGAGTTTATTGTTTCAGGGTTTCTTTTGTGGTTGTAATGGGTGAGAGTTCTCCTGGAAACCTTCATCATGTTGCAGATCCCCCTGTTCATCAAGCCCTTGGAGTCTTCAGGAGCCAACCCACTTGCAAAGAAGAATTGGACTTGGCAGTATCAGTAGACTGTAACTAGAAGGACTTGAAATGCAACCTGAACAGGACCTTGAATTGTAATGTTAAATGTTAAATGTTGATGTTTAATGTTATTTGTGAAGAGAAGTAAACTGTTTTGTTTAAATTTGGTTCTTTGCAACTCCTTCCAAGTACTGCCCCACAGAACCCACAAGCTGAGGTTACAAATGGTGCCCAACGTGGGGCTCGAAAGTGAGATTGCAAATATAAATTGCTTGCAATGGAAGTGTGCAGCAAGTTGGGGTTTGATCCCCATATAACTGTTTTGTTATGTGATGTAAGTTCAAGAGATGTTGCTATGTGAATTTGAAACACATGATTCTGTTTGGAAGTTAAATGAAGGAAGGGATTCCAGTTGCAATCCCCCATCCCTTCTGCAAACTGCTTCGCTGACATTGTGCAACAATTGCTGCAAAGAGTTTTGCAGACTGCCAGTGCAGCTAAGTTTAAGGGAAAGACAATGTTCTGCATTCAGATGCACAAAATGTGGTTCCTCCAAGTACAGGAATCTCTGGGGGAAATCATTGTTTAATGATTTCAAGAGTTGCATAGTTATTACTGTCGAGACAACAGAATTTTAGTGGGGAGAATGTAACCCCCATGCCCAGAATGGGTTGAACCAGTAAGGGGGTGGAGACTCAGAGCAGCAGAAAGGCTGCAGAGCTCTTTAAGGAGAGAAGACAAGGCTATTCACCAGACTTCCTCGACCTTGGTTGTATAAGCCCTTGACACCTTGTTAAGGTAAACTGCAATATTAAGTTGGAAACTACTGAGAAGGTAGTTTATTTTTTTGCTATGTTGTAAATGTTGGAGTTTATTGTTTCAGGATTTCTGGTGTGGTTGTAATGGGTGAGAGTTCTCGCTTGAAGAGCCTCTTCATGCATGTTGCATCCTGTTCATCAAGCCCTTGGAGTCTTCAGGAGCCAACCCACTTGCAAAGAAGAATTGGACTTAGCAGTATTAGTAGACTGTAACTAGAAGGACTTGAAATGCAACCTGAACAGGACCTTGAATTGTAATGTTAAATGTTAAATGTTGATGTTTAATGTTATTTGTGAAGAGAAGTAAACTGTTTTGTTTAAATTTGGTTCTTTGCAACTCCTTCCAAGTACTGCCCCACAGAACCCACAAGCTGAGGTTACACTGTCCCTTCACACATACACACACGAGTTTACTGGGTGTGCCTGAGGCAAATTCTATTTGGAAACTGGCGTGGAGAAAATATTATCCCCCCTCTACAGCTACTTTTTAATATTGGGCAAGTCTTACACACTGAGCCTGATCTAACCCACAGGGTTGTTGTGAGGATAAAATGGAGGGAGAAGAGAATGAGGTATTTAATACTGGACACAAACCCAGGTCCAAATTTTCTACAGATTTTCTATGGGATGTATGAAAGATGCTTAAAAGACTGGATCCATGTGGAAGTTCATAACACTTGAAATTCATATTTTATACACTATGTTGGTTACATATTTTAATACCACTGACCTTTTAAAACAATGTGGAATAAAACCACACACAATTGTTACGAAGAAACTGACTTTATCCCTTCAGGCGCCATTCTACAGGGAATTTGGAAATATACATATTTTAAAATATAATGCTATATATAATCCACATAATGGACACTAGCAATAGCAAACTATAGGCAGGTATTACTTGACACCTAGCCTCTCACATCACCTTAATATAGGATATTGCCTGCCAATTGGCTTCTCCTACCTATTCAGATTGATTAAATATGACCTCTCCACTAAGCTGCCTTTGTACTAAGCTTTGAAGTTTTAGCTGTATAATCACATGCAAACATGTGGTCCGATTGGTATTCTTCTAACAATGAACACATGTTTTATTGGCCTGCTCTTTTTCAGCTCATTAAACACAGCTGGGTTCTAATGGGGGGGGGGGGAGTAATGAATAAAGAACCTATGGAACCTATAAATGTATCATAAATGTATCATAACAATCACTTTCCCTACCATGTGATATTGATCTTTCCCAATGACATTTCATTTTCTGAGTCAAAGAAAACAGATGGGGCAACTCAGCCACCTGTTCTGCTTCCTCCATCTTCTAGCCCAGCGATTCCCAACCAGGGTTCTGTGGCAACCTGGGGTGCTGTGAGCACATCCCAGGGGTGCCGCGAGAATGCTACTGGCCCCTCCCTTTCCCCACCCCTTTATTTTCCGGGGGGGGGGGCTGATTTTCCCTTTCTCGTTTCTGTACCTGCCTGTGCATTTTTTATCTCCCTGTTTTTCTCGCTTCTTCACCAGCTGTGCCCGTGGCCTCCCGGGCTGAGGGCCTGCCCTAATTAATTGTGAAGGTACCGTATTTCCCTGAATATAAGACATCCCTTCAAAATAAGCCCTAATGCATCTTTTGGTGCAAAAATTAATATAAGACCCTGTCTTATTTTTGGGGACCATCTCAACAATGGAATAGGTTCATCTGAAGTGATATAAGCACAATGTACTATAGATTGGAATATTAAGACTAAGATGCTCAAACCATTCTAAGATGGGTCTATTAAGGTCAACAGGACTATTCCATAATAACAAGTTTCAGGAATCCTGCCAAATAAAGAACTGCATGAAAATCAATAGGCATTTTGACACCAACATTGACTAGTGGTAGCTTGCACCCAGTTTTGGGGAGTGGAGTTTCTATACTGCAGACCATAGGATATTTCCTGGTACAGCCTAAAATATTATCATAAATTATTAACACTGAATTTCACTTTTTAAAAATGAGCAAAGTACACTTTGTGACTAAGTATCATGATTTTTATTGTGTGTGCTTACTTGCTGTTTTCTAAATTTTCATAATCCACAAAGGGTTTCCCCCGCCATTAGGGTGAATTATTCATTCACTGTAATCTGTTCCAAGTTCTAAAGTGCATTATGAAATGTGCATAAAACCTTGATAAACTATTAAAAGAAAGCACTTGTCAGGCACATACTCATGAAATGTGTAATATCTGAGAAACAAGCTCCCACAATGTCTTCCTGACATTGTGCTTATTGCACTGTTTGCAAATGACTTTGTATAACATGTTCCTTTCAGGTCTGAAAAACTATCATTTTTTGTGGTCTAAACTGGCAAAGTTAGCAATTAGGTGGCAACCTGCTGGCTGAAACAAACCCAAGAAGCTAAAGAACTGGCCACTCCTCTACCACACTTCAGTGAATGGAGAAAGTTTTGATGTTATTTTCAAAAAGAGCCATTCCACACTTTAACACTAATTTCTGCCTGACTTTTATGATAAGGTTTGGCAGTAGGACAAAATGCACATTTAAGCCCTCTAAACCAAATTGAACAACCAGAACCTAGAGTAAACCACCATCAACCTACTAATCCAACTGCCATCTTGAATTCATATAGCATAAAAACTGAACTGGAATTCTCAGTGCAGATATCAAACCTCTTTTGTAACTTATGAAGCATTTCATTGGCACTGTCAGTACCAATGAAACCTAGCAGAACATTTTTGCGTGGCTCAGCAAACTCCTAATGGAGTTTTTAAATTGTGGTTTTTATGAGTTTTTATAATAGTTGTTTTATGGATGTTGTTTTGTGTGTGTGTGTTGAGAAAAAACGGTTTTACCTGTATTGTAAGCTGCCTTGAGTTTTGCAAGGGAGAAAGGTGGCCAGTAAATGTTTTTTAAAAAAACAATAGAAATAAAAAAGTTATGTTTGTCTCAGAGTCTACAATTTTGATCCTTTGGGCACTATTTCCTCTAAACTGTTCTCTTAGAGCCAAGCTACCTAATGTCCAGACTGCAAACAGGTGACCTTTCAAATGCCTCACACCCACACATTTCATTAAAGTCAGCAAACTAGAAAACAAGGGGGAAGGGTGTTGGGTGTATGTGTACCTGTGTGTGTATGTATATATAAGCAGATTAGAACAGAAGATACAGATTCTCAGTTGCTTTTTATATATGAGTTTACTAACTATAAAGGGAGGCTTACATGAAGATAAAATAAGAAATCCTTTCTTTCCTGTTACACATCTACATTACAGTATATTTGGTTACATCTTGGTACCTATCTGCTGTCTTGTGCTCATGGTGCTGGTGTGCTCAAACAAAGAAACAGAGTTAACTTTATAACTTCAGATATACGTGCTCACTAACATGTAAGTAATGGCTGTCTGACTGATCAATAGCTACCATAATCAGTAGATCAGATCATAAATAGTGACTTCAGCAACTTGTTTACATACAAACATTTCACTCTTTTACAACTGAGTTGTGACAAACACTTGCAAAATCCTGACAAAGGGTTTATACAACTGTACAACTGTCTCCATCCTTCTTTCACCATATAAGATAATCTTCCTTTCATACCTTAAAACTATCCTATTTTGTGAGGGAAACCTTCGAATACCCTCCTACCTAATGTGACAGTTTCTAGATGCAACATCCCTATGTTTCCTAATTGGGGATACAGCCAGTGGGGGGTGTAGTTAGGGTGTTAGGTTGCTACTTATTGATGGTAATGTTGATCTGTGTTTTGTGGCTCTAATTGTTATGCAGTAGCATGCTTATGTACCACTCTGGCCACACCATGTCAGAAAAAGAATTCTGTAAATAGTTTAATGATTGCATCACAGAACTCCAGGTTCTTGGCCCCAACACTGCAAACTGTGACCAATGCATTTCTGCTCAATTCTATGGCTACAATAGCATATTTCTGCTCCTCCCAGGGGCAGTAAAACCAAAGCATCTATAAGCAGAGATAGCTCTAACATCCACTTTCTTGTCATTCATGCATCTGAATTGGTTAAGGTGGATGTCTTGCAGAGAGCCACTTTAGTTTAACCTGGATTTTGTCTGTGGAAAGACTTTCATTTGCATCTCTGAACACTAAGGAATACACCTTCATAAATTCACTCTTGAACAGTGATTTACATGTATGAGGGGACCATCAGATACAACAACTTTTTAATTTCTTCATATAATTGCAAATGTACTGTTTTTCAATAGTTTAAATTCATGTGCTTATCTGACAAAGAAATTAAGCTATATACATGCATATATGCACTAGAAAAACTTTCTTAATTAGTCAGTTTGTGTTCCTTCAGGGAATTAAGAAAGCAACAAATAAAAAAAGCTGGAAAGGAAAAGTCTTTTAAAAGAAGGGACAAGTAGAAAAAATAAAAGGGACAGCAGTCCTGGCAAGTTCCAATAATGCTTTGCTAGCTTACCCTGACAGCCTGGCGCTGAAGTTATGTTTTTAAAAATGCCACGAACTATTCTTTTTAGTCAGGAAAACTTAGAAAACACTAGGAAGCTATAGGCTAGTCATGATGTCATTTGGAGTCTCCATAAAAAATAGATTCAATAAATGATTTTCATTCCACACTCAATGGATAGGGTGGAAGTTAACCTTGGTTATGTTATATTGATCACAGATTATAATTTAGCTACCTACTGATTATGCATGACAATGGGGACACCTGCATCTACCACACCAATAAAATTTAAATTCAGAAATGTAAAAGAAAGGGATTTGGCTTGTGGGACTTTTGTTATTTGGGTTTACTCTTTAAATAGAAAGATTAACACCATTTTGAAAACATGTGTGGTGTACAGGATAGAGTGATGAGACCAGGAGAACTCAGGTAAGATTCCCGCCCCCCCTAACCGTCTCAAATATGCAGCTCATAGAGCAGCACTTTCAGATTAGCCTATCTCACAGGCCAGGGGGACATATGTGGTCAAATGTCCCTGCGGGGGGGGGGGGGCAGAAAATCCCACACAGACCACTCTTCCATTCCCCCAGGTCCATATACTGACTTGAAGACCTGGTGCAAAAAAAATGGTCAGGGAGGCCAGCTGCCCATACCGGGGGGGAGGGGGGTAGAAAACTCAGATTTTGCACCAGGCTACATTTTCCCTAGGTACTCCTCTATCACAGGCTTGTTTGTAAGGATAGGGTGGAGGCCATATACAATGCTCTGAGCTCCTTAAGAGAAGGCAGAATGAAAATAATGAAGGCATAACAGTAAAATTGGCACTGTGAAGAAAGCTTTTAAAAATCCACTGTGTGGATTTGCATCCCATTTTTAACTCAGAATGATCTTCAGCTCTATCTAGCAATCCAAAGGGCAATTCCTTGCTATCTCCCCAACTCTGACATACTGACGTCATTGGAACTGTTGCTGCACATGCACATGAGCCAGTTTTGGCCTGTTGTGCTACTTTTACTTAAGTTAATAGTCCACCCTGCATCAATAAATCATACATTTGCAAATGTCTAATGGGCTACTAGCAGACATGCCAAAAGCACTTCCAAAACCACAAGATTACCATCTAGCCCTCCCTTCTCCATCAGAAACAAGATGCTATTACATAGTTCTTTCCTTTAAAGAAAAACAAGTTTTAAAACTTCTAGAAACTGAAGGAGGAAATCCTCTATTTACATTGGTCAGCTCTAAGTTACTAACAGTGCATCCTAAGTACACTTTCCCAGGAATAAACTCAATTGAATAGATCTAGGTAGGATTCAGAATGGATCTCCTTAGGAGAGATGCTGCATGTCATAAAAGTCACCTGAGCCCTAGAAAGAAAGAAAGAAAGAAAGAAAGAAAGAAAGAAAGAAAGAAAGAAAGAAAGAAAGAAAGAAAGAAAGAAAGAAAGAAAGAAAGAAAGAAAGAAAGAAAGAAAGGAGGGAGGGAGGGAGGGAGGGAGGGAGGGGGAGGGAGGGAGAGAGGGAGAGAGGGAGGGAGGGAGAGGGAGAGGGAGAGGGAGGGAGGGAGGGAGGGAGAGGGAGAGGGAGAGGGAGAGGGAGAGAGATAGTACAGTTTTCATCCACTATGTCTAGCCTAAATGAGAATCCTTCCTCTCATCAATAAATGATACACTTAGGGTTTATGAAACAAGTGAAGTACCATGAAAAGCAACAAACAAAGAGCCCAGGCTTAGCTGCCTGAAACGCTCTCAATATGTACATCACATACAGCCACTTCTGTTTCATCCCAGTATCGCCCTGATGATGATTTAATTCATTTTGCCATCTGTCTTAAACAAATGGGAATGTTATTTCCCAAGAGATCATTTCCCCAGCATTCACTTCCACTAAGAATCCTGCAAGTGATGCTTCATTACAGCTGAACATGAAACTTTGTGCTCTGCGGTCAGTGGAAAGGCTCGAATTTACCATCACCAAATAAATAATTCAGGGACTCACGCATTCTGCTCAGGAGAGGTTCTGCCTGGTGTATTGGTGCAGTAGCACTCCCCATGTGTTTTTACATTTCACTTCCCAACATTTATCAGCCATCTTTCTTCTTCCCAATAGTCCCAAAATGTTAATATTTTGGGTATCCCATGTATCAAACATTTCTAGTCAATAAATAGAAGACTGCTTCTGAAACATAGACTTCAGTCTCTGTTTAGTCAATGATGCATTCCCTTAAGGCTTCGGTTCAATACAACCGGCAACAGCATGTCATCATTTCAGACTACTTGCTGAAGAGCTGTTCATTTGTCAAAATGTAGGTGTACAATTTCCCAAATTGTTTAGGTATGCAAGAAACTCAGCTCTTGGCGAAAGGTCTAGTTTCTACCCTGAGCATTAAGCCTGATGTGCCAACTGAATTCTAGAAATATAATTTATTTTGTTTTCAAAAAACATTAGCACAAGCTTTCATATCCTTCCTGTTTCTAATTATCTAAAGTGGTGGTTAAACAAGGAAGACAATGATTTCTCTTGTGCAAGTGCAATTTTCTTTCAATTATCTTCTTCCCCTCTCCTGACGCACCTTTTCCTGTAAGGGATGTAATGTCTAGGGCAGCTTGCAGTTGAGGGGAACTTGTCCCAAGTCCTTCATTAGAGCTTCTGTAAACAAGTCAACCATTTGCAAAAAAGTAAGCCCAGAACTATGTCCTTTTCCTTAAAACCCAATGAAGAACTCTATGGTCATAATATGGACCCATATAATGGAGCCTTCCCCACCCCTTTTCTCAAAAAAGCAAGCCACCCACCACAAATTCTTAAAACATGATTGGAATTCAACAGGCAGGTGACAGTGTGGTCTGGGAGGGAGATTGGCTGGCTGGAAAAGTAACAAGACAGCCACCACTTAATGTCCATGACTTTTCCTGCAGGCTTCTTGGCACTGAAACCTCCCTAAGAGGAAGGCACTATGAATATCAGGACAAAAATATAAAAGTAGCCACTGTACCTGCTGGGAAACTTTAAAGATATTAAATAGATCAATTCTAAATTTGTACTGTGTTTATCAAGGAGAGCTGCATGTCAGCATAGGTAATTTGAGAGTGTCCTTTTGTCTGATTGAGTCTGCTACTTGGGCCAAATCCCAGATGAATTAGTCCCAACATTATTACAGGCTGTTGCTCTCTGATAACACACAGAAAACAATATTAAAATAAAACTTGTACAGCAATTTTGCCTTGTATCCATTTCAATATGTAATTAGAATTCTTACCCCACTTAATTTGATTATGGACTTTCAACAATGCTGAAACAGCCCCCAAAAACTTTTTTACGGGGAATGTATTTTGGCTATGGTGCACTGACATTTAAATGATTGAGCATGAAGACTAAGACCCTATGTAATTAACAGATTGACATTTCACTCCCTGCAGCTTGGGAGGCTCCTTTTAATCTATCAGTAACATTGTATACGACAATTATGTTTCTCTAAACTTGGCTGGGTCCAAACTTTCCTTTTCTACTTGAGCAACAGAACAGAAGGAAAAAGTTCTACCATTTCCTGCCTCCCAAACCATTCCCAAGGCTTAGAAGAACAAGAAAAAGAACAAGAAGAACTAGAAGAGTTTGGATTTATATCCCACCTTTCTCTCCTGTAAGGAGACTCAAGGTGACTTACAAGCTCCTTTCCCTTCCTCTCCCCACAACAGGCACCTTGTGAGGTAGGTGGGGCTGAGAGAGTTCTGAAGAACTGTGACTAGCCCAAGGTCAGCCAGCAGGAATGTAGGAGTGCAGAAACATATCTGGTTCACTAGATGTCTCTGCCACTCAAGTGAAGGAGTGGGGAATCAAACCCAGTTCTCCAGATTAGAATCTACCTGCTCCTAACCACTGCATCACGCTGGCTTGGTTTAGCTAACCAAATTGTTTTTGAAGCCACAGGAGGTGCTGATGGATAAGGAGGCGGAAAAGATCTGTTCTATGAGCAGTGCTCTGGTTGTGGTTCTTTGGCACCAACCATTTATCTTCTCCCCCACTCAAAAAAACCTATCTTGGTGCTCTTTCAAAATAAGTGAACATAGTCTGGAGGCAAAGGGCATTGAATAGTGTACTACAGTGGAGTGGGTGGACCCGGCAAAGCAACCTTTGGTATGAGAATAGCTCTAATTCCCTGCTTTCATCTGTGACATGTTGTAAAGCATGCATTGCAAGAGATTCCAAACCTGCTGGGAAACACATCAACAATAATCAATATGAATGCAAACAATGCACAGAAATAGAAGAAAATGGGACACTTTAACACATTCTCTGAGTCCACATTTAGGAACATGTACATCACACTTGTAAACAAAAAGGACCCTAAACAATGATATAAAAGCCCAAATATATTCTTATAATCTTCCATTTTACAAAAATCCTAATAAAATACATAGATAAATATTCAAAACTGTGATAGTTAATAAGAAACAGCAATGCTGAATAAGCTTAAAATTTGAAATTAAAGATTATTAGGTAATTATGAAGATGAAGCTGCTTTTTTATGTTGGTGTCATGATTGTCAAATGATCATCTCATTTATTCATACATGACAGCAAAGGATTCAAAATGGATTTTTTGAGCTCTGGAAACTCATAATATCATATTGATAAATATTCAACATATACATATATGCGTGCGCACACACATATAAAAACCCCACATCGCACATATTTGCTACTATCACAGTGTTGTTTATCTTCGTATAATATATGAGGAATTCCCAAGTTTTAAAAAAATTCATCAGACAAGATCACCCAACTTTTCACATGTCACTCACTAGGAACATGTTATTTACTAATTCAGACATGACTTACGATTATTGCAAGAGTCTGTGTTGCTTTTGCAGGGGGTGGCCGTGTGATGACAAAGGTCAGCAGATTTCGAGAGCTCCTCAGTAAATGTTTGCTGACAAGAACTGTCCATGTTGCAGTTGGTCTGATTTTCACTAGTCCTTGATAAACTTGAATTTGGCTGGTTTACTCCATGTACATAATTCTGGTAAACTAGATTTGAGTTTGATTTGTTAAGATGGTTTAATGACATCTGTAATAGGGCTTCATTTATGAAGACTGAATTTTCACCACAAAAGCTGTCTGATCGATTATGTCCCATGATCTGCACAACACAAAGAGAACATAAAATAAATCCACTTTCAATTTTTTATTTGTCATCATAGTTCGCTTTTCTATACGTTGTCATCATTAATGGATGGTGACCGCTTGACACATGGGTCAAAGGTGACATGCCACAATGTTTTGAGTGACATGCCAGTGCTCATCAGCATCTGACAATGACTATTCTCCCTGTTTCAGTTTTACTAATTTTTGTAATTATTTAACATTTCTTTATATAGTACATAGCACTACACATGTCTGGACTGTATTTTAAAAAATGAATATGGAAATAATTGTTTCTCTTTTGTTTGAGGGAGGAAGTTGACCCTTCCAGCAGAGTCAAGTTAGCCATTTTCCAAATATTTGACATGAGGTTTGCCATCACTGAACTAGATAAAAATGAGAGTAAAAATCAAAACACAAACCCACTGCATTCATTTGTTGCCAATGATCAAGGTCAAAGATAATGAAAGAAATGCAAGAATTTTTAAAACTTTAATCTTTGTTGGGGATTTAAACTGATGGGATTCACATATACCTGTTTACAATGTAATATTTGCCTCTGAGTGAGGGACTCTACTATTGTTAATATATGAAGGGTTAATATATGAAGACTCTGAGTTCAGGCCTTTTTTCTGTGTGATGCAACTAAAAAGTTCTATTGTGTTCACCAAAAGTGAGAATGGCTGGCCTAGTAAACATAATTCCACCAACCAACAGCTGTTATAGTCATGTTGTTATAATCAATCTGATGCACACCAACCTCAGCCACTGTGGACTAAGTAGCAGCTCCTAGTTTCTGCTGAAAAGTCTATGAGAAAATCTACTACTGGGCACAGATTCTCGCACATACAAATATCCATCCTTTCATTTGATTTGCATTGTTATTCAAAGCAGTTTCATACAAACCACTTAGGATAAGATAAGAACAGTTATGCAAGTGACCAACAAAGTCTTGTGTGCATTGACCCAATAAAAACAGTGAGCCCAAAGTAAGGGTTAAGGATTAACACTGGCTACGCTGACAATCACTATGAGAGCTGCTGCCCACAGAGGAGTCCTATGCCACTACAGTACGTTAGAAGTTCCTCAGTGGGACCCTTTGCACACTGGCCAGGAAAGAGGTTAACATGGCTGGCTGTGGTTGTGCAGTTCTGGCCTTTTCTTAACCTTCTTCCTTTTGCTCTGTTTTACATTGAAGGCTTAATTTGTTTAAAACTGTGTTTTTTCTTTTACTATGAATGATCCTCTACTCAAATTTGTAACTTTTTACATAGCCATTTTAAGGGGGAAATGAAAGATCTTGATGTAGGATGCCCCTTTCTTCTTTAGCATTTCCCCATAATTCTGGGGCATACAATTTATATAGGGCTTGTGTTTAAGCAGCAGCAGCAAGATTCCAAGACAATAGAAACATGAACTGCCCCAGATATTTCTTCCGAACTAGTCTAGTTTAATTATCCTTCTCCCCACAAGGAGAAAGATATTCACTTCATTATCTCCCCTTTTGCCCACCCTCCAGTCAATACAAGCTGTGCTCCTGTTCCTCTCTCTCCAGTCTTAGCACCTTTCATTGCAGAGATATAAAGGGAAAAGCATGTCTTCACAATAAAAGGAACTTGAGACTTATTTTTCTAAAAATGAGAGGTAGGATTTCAGAGGAATTGATAGACACATTGTTATAAAGTTAACTGCAGATCTTGTGTTGGGCAGCTGTAATGACTGGAACAGGGAAAAGAGCTGCACTGTGTTTGGGACCAGGAAAAATCTGAACTTTCTTACCTATAAGGCAGAGTTTCAGGCTTTGTTATGAATTCTTCCCAAAAACTGCAGCAAAACAGTTTTGGGAAAGATTGCAGGAATGATGGGGAAAATCTGGGAGGTGCACAGAAACACCACAACGCTGTGAGAAAGTGAGGCGAAATCCATTTCTCAATAACATTCAAACCAGGACAAACAACTTTCAGTGCAACATGGAAGCTATTTCATCATGTGGGATGGGGGTGATGCACTAGCTTTTGTCTAAAACTCTATGGCTTAATCACAGAATTTGGCTGAATGATGGAGAGTCACCCAGTGTGTGACAGCATCACTTCCAGGTCATGCCAGAAGTGACATTATCATGCTAAGGACGTCAATCACACATCCTCTTTTGACTGGGCATTTTCTCCCACTGCCTGACTAGCTGGCAGTAGATACCAGGAGCTGTGGGTGAGAGATCCTCTTTCCCCAGCAGGAAGCTGGCAACCCAATTCAATACCTTTCTGTAACAGGCTAGCTCAGTCTTGTCAGATCTTGGCCCCGGCTACCTCAGTCTCAGCAGATCTTGAAAGCTAAGCAGGGTTGGATGGGAGGTTGCCAAGGAATTTTAGGGTTGCCATGCCAAGAAAAGGCAATGGCAAATCACCTCTGTTAGCCTCATGCTCTGAAAAGCCTACAGGATCACCATAGGTCAGCTGCTGCTTGTTGGCACTTTATACACACACAACAGGGAGATAAGAAAACTGGCCTTTCATAAAATACCCTGGCGAGTGTGACAGAAATGGCATATGCCAGTGATTATAAGAGATATTAAGAGATTTTACTCTGGAGAAAGTCTTGCATGCCTCATTGTCCCCTGGCGAGATCACCCCAGGCAGGCTGCTTTGACGGCTGTGCTTCCAGTGGTGCAAGATCTTGTGTTGTAGCTTTACCATTTCCCGTTCCTTCTCCACCATCCTTTGGCTCTCCCGGAGTCTCTCCAGGTTCTGCTGGTAATCCTGCAGCTGGGAATTCAGCTCTTCCCGGTTTCTGCAAAGCAGTTCCTCCTGGCTTAAGCATTCTTTCTCCCTCTCCAGAAGCTGGCTCTCCCTTGTCTGATGCTCTTGATGCCACTGCTCACATTCGCGGTGCCACCGTTGCTGCTCTTGCTGAAACTGGTGCTGAACTTTGTGAACATTGGCGAGTTCCTCCTTCTGTTTAAAGTTTCGGTGCTTTTCTTGCTCCGGCGTGGAGGTGCTACGAGAACTGGGACTCCAGCTGAATCTTTCATGTTCCTGAAGGACCAGCTTATGGATCCCGACGTGACTATCCTGGATGGCTAAGGCTGCCTTTTCATCAAAGCAAACACAGTTTCCATAAGAGACAGAAAGAGACAGAATTTAAACATGAGTGCTTTCATTGTAAGGAAAAATATGCTCATCCCACAAGCTTACAGTAGTGCAATACAGGAGGATGTTATATATTCACCCCTCTGTTTTCCTCCTTCAGTTAATGCTATGCATTAGATCACAGGTGTCAAACTCGTGGCCCTTCAGATGTTATGGACTACAGTTCCCATCATCCCCTGCCAGCATCAGCACCTGGAGGGCTGTGAGTTTGACACCTATGCGATTAGATTAGCTTCTGCCTCTGTGGGCTTCACTTTATTCCTTTGCAGGTCCTGGTTTGTGTAAAAAGACATTCAATATGATAGGGAAAAAAGGCTCGTAGCTATTGATGTCTAGTTTCAAATGAAGCCTTTGTTACAAGTATAATACATGTTCAAATCCATAAACAATACAACAGTAGCACAAGGTATCTGAAACACAGACCCTAATAACACTGAGAAAAATCCTGTGAAACACAAAGCAAAGATCCTGTGTTATATAATGAAAGTCCACCAAGCTAACCAATACCCGGATGTCCACCAATCTTGACAAGCTTCAATGCTAGCGGAACATAAATTCCACATGTCTGTGCTTCCAAAATGTAACTTTCACTATATTACACAGGTTTTGCTTTGTGTTACGCAGGATTTTTATCAGTGTTATTAGAATCTGTATTTCAGATACCTTGTGCTACTGTTGTATTGTGTATCGATTGTAGCTATTCTGTTGCAAACCAACTCAGGTAACTTCTGAAACTAGAAACAAGGCAATGAACAAGAGAAGTTTTGTAAATAAACAAATGTCGACATTTTTGAGAGATCTTTTAAAAAATCTAATTACCAAAAAAAAAAAACAGTTGCTAAAATGATTATTACCTGTATACTGTACAAGAGGCGGGTTAAATTCTGGATAGTCTGAACAATCTAGGGAAGTGAGGGGAAACAGAAAAAAGTTTTTTAGTTTACAAGACACAGCAAGTTTAAAGAGAACAACAGCAAGAGTTTTGTGGCTGACCCGACTCACCTCAATCTGTGCAGAAGTTGGGAAACTTGTGTCTCCTTCCTACAGACAGACAATAAAGTTAGAGGGGTTTTTTTGTAGAGTTGGACTGCCACCTTCTGGTGACTCAGCTACGGTATCAGAAAAGTTCCATGTTCTTAAACATTGCACCACTGTGCTTAATCTTTAAAAGAATACAAATCTATATGTATACCAATGCATTCATTCTAATCATCATATAACTAGTTTTCCCTCATATGCAACGACACATACTTTTTTGCTATTGAAAAGTAGATCAGCATCTTAACAGCCAACATACATGTTATGTCGACCATATGATCACCATGGGCTCTTAAAGCGGGGCCCAATTTAGGAGTGCCATAAGGTCCAATTCTGATCAGAACTGCAGTGGAGGAATTGTAGCTCTTCTATGCTGAATTCTCAAAGGGAATACACATCTGATATCTGCTGCAAGTCCCCATGATAATAACGTGGCAGAAATAACACTCAATTTGGCCCTTAAAAATTCCAAATTCTGAACACAGAATAAATTATACAAGATTTAATATATGTTTGTTTTATTCTTTTTTAAAGAATGCAGTATTTTGATTGTTTAATGAACAGATGGTGAAATCAACTAACAGAGAAACAGGTACGGAAAGAGTGGCAGTAGGAGCAAGGAGAACGACTGGGCATTGTGCACACATCCTAAGCAGTGGTGGGATTCAAATAACTTAACAACCAGTTCCAGTGGTAGGATTCAAATAATTTAACAACTGGTTGCTTACAAGCACCATTTTAACAACCAGTTCTGCAGAAGTGGTGCAAACCGGCTGAATCCCACCACTGATCCTAAGGCTGTGTGTCATTCCTATACATGTGCAGAGAATATAGGAATTTTAAGGAAAGCATCTCAAATGCATTACCTGATCCAGCACATCAACTTCTGCTGTGGTGTTTGTATCATCAGCATCAGCATCACAAAGCTCATCTCCTTTTATTTCTGTTACTAGTGATTAAAAGAATCAGGAAAAGATAAAAGTCAGACATATGTGAATCACATACATGCACTCGTGGATCAAGTATAGTCTCCAATTATAAAATAAATGAACCTACTGTACAGAAGTAATGGTGAACCTATTAAACAGAATTCTGTGATCTGTATAAATTATTCAAATCAACTAAGACAGGCCCATCCTTGTGCATACTGTTACTTTGCTTTTCATCATAAGGAGAAAGAGTTACCTAGCCAGTGAAAGGCATCCCGATTGCTATCAACTGAGCATACGCTTTCAAGGTTTTTAATGTGTGTTTTTTGCCATGGATGAATCTCATGGATAGCGGATAACTGTGTGACTTTACAGGTAACTAAACATACAACATGTTCCACATTGTGGTAAGACTATGCCCCTTCTTCACATGCAGAATAATATGCTTTCGATCCGCTTTCAATGCTCTTTAAAGCTGTGCAGAACAGCAAAATCCACTTGCAAACCGTTGTGAAATTGGATTGAAAATGCATTATTCTGCATGTGCGGAAGGGGCCTATATGTGAGCCTTGAACCTATTAGATTTCTAACCTCAGAGCATGTGTGATCTGGCCATTCATTATGGTACTTGAGGTTTAAACTGTATGGCAATAGAAGTTATTAGTGAAATTTGCCATGAAAATCTTTCAGATGCACCTAAGATGAGAAACTATTTTCAAACGAATGGAATATCAAGCACTGCATATCAGTTTATTTCATAAGCTTTCACCAGAACCTCCCTTCAGCTGTCTTTGAAGGCTGATACAGGAAAACTCCTTATTGGGAGAAACAGTGTCTCTGTGGACTTGTAGAAACAATATGTAGAATATGTAGAAACAATGTCCCTGTGGATTTGTAGAAACAATAGAACATGTTGGTTGTTGTGGGTTTTCCAGGCTGTGTGGCCGTGGTCTGGTAGATCTTGTTCCTAACTTTTTGCTTGCATCTGTGGCTGGCATCTTCAGAAGTGTATCACAGAAAGAAGTCTGTTACACATGTGTTAGAACATGTGTTTCTCCACTATCAGCACTCTAAAAATATATGCACTAGTTTTATTTTGCCACTGCTGCATAGATTTTTAGGTCACACAGAACAGTTTTATATTTCCTTGCTGCTTACAAGTACCAATCCTGATATAACGTACAGTGTTGCCAGGTTTTGTGTAGCAGCACTTGAATTACATTGCAGGATGGTCTGTGCTATAATACCAGCTTAGTAAACACTACGGTTGTCTTACTAAAGTTTACTGTGATCTATAGTTATAGTCTTTTATCTGCCAATTTTATTGTTCCTTGATGCCTTGTGTTTCGATAAATTAGAATTTAATAGTTTTCTACCAGCATGGCCAATTGGCCATGCTGACAGAGGCTGATGGGAATTGTAGTTCCTGAACATCTGGAGAGCCGCAGGTTCCCTACCCCTGGTATAGACATTCTTATTGCACCCCTTTATGTTCCCATATCTTTTTTGTGTTCCCAATTTCCTTCTGCCAGTAGATTCTTCTAGATACATATTTATAGTTTAAATATATTTTATTATTTTAATTGTGAGTATCATATGCTGGTCTACACTGGTCTATGACAATAATAAAAATTGTTTGATTACAAATTTAATAAAAATTGATGGATTATACACTTTCAATAGAAAATAATTTAAGAAAGAATTTTGAAAGTCACCAGTTATTTGTTGTTTGTAATAAAAACTCCAAATGTCCAGCAATAATTCCTCTGACTTTAATAGAATAACTCCATACTGACATTGTGATGCCAACACTTTGAGAAATATAACTAAACCACTTTAGTCTGATCATTTACTGTACTGTTCTGACTCAACAGAGAACAGGCTGTGTTACTTAGGATCTGTCAACCAGCAGAAGTCATGTGTTAGCGAGTCTATGGAAGAATTTATAGCAGAAAACAGGAAAAGAAATCAGCTTGCAATCCTTTGCATCTAACTCACTGATAATATCCATGAATGCCAAGTTCACAAATTACTTTTCTCAGTGAGCTCATATCAGAGAACAGAGGCTGTTTCCACACAGGCAGAAAACAGTGCCCTAGGGACAGTAAAAACACCATCCCTGGGGTGCTGTTTGCACAGCTGGCACTGCTGCATTGCAGTAGCACCGTGCTCCCCCCCCCCCCACCGACACTAAAATGCCACTTTTGAAGCTCGCTCCCTGAGAGATGTTTTTCAAAAGCGGCATCTTCCCGCCGGCGCGGTGCAAAGCGCACTGGCGTGAGGGCATTGCTTTTGGCCTCTCCAGTGTTCCCGTTCGCCTACTTCTCCTCCCTGAACAGCTCTGGACGGCTGGAAAGATGCCCATGCTGCCCTTTGACTCTCGGAGGTCAGAGGGCAGTGTGGGCATGTCCCTCCAGCCGTCCAGAGCTGCGTCGGGAGGAATGGTAGGTGAATGGGATGACCCGCAGGCAGCTCCATGCAGAGACGTCTCTGTGGGTCACAGCAGCTTCGGCGTTGCTGTCAAATCACAGCAGACTTATTGTGACCGCCATATGGTTTTCAAGGAAAGATATGTTTGGAGAAATATATAAAGCCACTAGTTTAAAAAAAATTAAAATGACCAGTTGGCAGAAAAACTGATCAAATGCTGACACAAAATAAACTGTCTTCAGCTGCCTCCTAAAATCAAGAGCAGGGGGAAGGCAGGCACATCTCCATGGGTAAGTTGTCCCATAATTGTGGGGCTGCCACTCAAAAGACCCTCTTTTGTGTACCTATCATACAAGTCCCTGTGATCTCAGTTTCCAGGCATATGGGAGAATCTGGAAGAACCATAGCAAGGGGGAACTGTGTCCAGGCCACGTGTGTGCCCTGCGCCTCCGCCACGCCCCTGCACCACGCACGCCTGGTGCAAGATGCCCCCATCACGCCCCCTGGGCACTATGCCACTGGAATCTGGTAATATATTGCATACATCATCCACAGAAGGCCAAAGGGAGGCATTTTCTTTCTTCACACTGTTTTGCTTTACACTTGGATAGAGTGAAGTTTTGAAAAGCATTGTAATTTAAGCATAGCATCTTACTAACAATCAGTCATAGATTCACAGACATCCACTGCAGAAAGATCTTCTGTCGGGCTTGATTCTCTAGTACTCTCATCTGTTGACTGGATTGGGTCCTTTGTCTGTGTTGATGCTACAGTCCCGTGAAGGTTTTCCACTGCAGGAAGAATGAGAATTCAGGAGGTTATTCCAAGGATGGGAGGGGTTGAATGGGGAGACAACATTGCAGAGGTCCTGGCCCCTATTAATGTGTCCAGATCATATTTTTAGACCATTTTGGGGGGTGAGGTGCAGAGGGGATCTTTGGCTGCTTCTACATGGGGATTTTTTTTCTGGCCTGGGGAGCAGGAAACATCCATAGTAAAGAGGAGCATCCAGACAGCACCATGCCTAATCTGTGTATGACTGCATCCATCTGTATACTGCCTCAGTCCATGTTTCCGGAGTCTCAAAGCGGTTCAGGAGTCTCAAAGCCTTGCCTTCCCCTCCCCAGAACAGACACCTTGTGAGGTAGGAGGGGCTGTGAGAGTTCTGAGAGAACTGTGACCTAGTCTAATGTCACCCAGCAGGCTTCATGTGGAGGAGTAGGAAACAAACCTGGTTCACCAGATTAAAATCCGCCATTCATGTGCAGGAGTGGGGAATGAAACCCAGTTCTCCAGATTAGAGTCTGCTGCTCTTAACTACTACACTATGCTGGCACCTATAGGTTATGGAGGTTTGGCCAGTGTTCTGTATCCCTCACCTTTTGGTCTATTAGAGGGTTTTCTCACTTATTTATTTGAGCACACTGTAGCAGTACAACATATTGAGTAAAAAGAAAGGAAAAGCAGTCTTGTGTGCTGATTGTAAACTGTGGAGACCCTGTGCAGTGCAATGGAATGACATGGTGAAGCATGGCAGCAGAGCATGTGATGTGGGAACCAGGTACGTGAATGCCCTTCCAAGCTATTGCAGTCCCATTTCCTGCTGTCATCATGGCATGGCTGTGTTTTCATCCCCCTTTCTAGAACTAGACTTTGTCTAAAGTCTCAGGTGAGTTCTTGGCCATCCTGAATCAGTCCTAATTTTAACTTTATTTCACATGTCTGTGAAGTCAACCGTTTTTTTGATAGTGACTAGCTAGAATGAACCATTTCTTTGTCTCCAAGTGGAAGAGATACTAACTGAATGAATCTGAATTATGTTCATTTGTTAGATCACATTCCCTAGTTTCTGAATGTCTTCACTGAAGCATGAATGTTCTAATGAGTATCTTAGCAGCAAGAGGGCTGTTCTGAGGTAAACAAAAAGGATAATCTCTAATAGCACTCGCTGTGGAAATATGATGATGAAGCAGACTTTATAAGTGGACTGGTTTTTATCCAATCACACCGTCATTAAAATGCATGAAAATATGTGAAAATAAATTTGCTGGTGCTATCACTCAAGACTCTCGGCAAGGGCAAAGTTCTTCACATCATTAGAAGAATAATTTAGGGCAACTTCATGCTTGCATAAACTATGCCTAAAGCCTAATTATTTTGTATGCCTAGTGTTCATCATTGTACATAAAAACATATCAAAAATCTATGCACTCAGTTACTTCCAGCATCATACCACAGATAAACTTACCACTAAACTAGGAGCTCATGGGAAATTCAAATGACATAAATCCATTTAAATGCCATTCTAAAGATTTACTGGCACCAGTTAAAGATGCTTGTTCTAACCCTGAAAGCCATCCAAATCAGGCTGTGGGATATCTAAGATAAGAGTGCATCTTTCCCAACATTTGCCTTCCAAATCTTGAGATTGGAAAATGAGGACCTTTTCGCAGATACCAACCATCATCAGAAGTGGACTGGGACTGACCATGAACATAGCTTTTTTGTTGGGGTCTCTCACCTCTGAAGTCCTTACCCATTATAAGTTGTTCTTTTGGACTAAACACCAGGGGTCCCCAATATTTTTAAGTGCGTGGGCACCTTTGGAATTCTGAAACAGAGTGATTGGTTCAACCACAAAATGGCTACCTCGGAAGGTGGCTACTGCAGCTTACCTTCGGTCACATTGTGCTGTGGTGGCAGCTAGGTACCAGAGGAGGTATTGGTGAGAACTGTGGGACACCCCGCTGGGTACCTGCTACAGATCACGTTTTTTGCTGCAACTGTGATACATAATTGATTTTTGATTGCCTTGTTTCAACATATTTAATGTTCATGATTGTATTGTTATTATGATGTTATGAGCTACTTTCTGAACATGTTTGAAAAGTGGGATATTTAGAAACAATTGTTTCATTTTGTTCAGTTTAGTATCAGCCAAGCACACATATCCTAGAGTTGGGACTATATGATGGATAAAATGATACCATAGTTCTTATAATAGGAAATTTTCAAAGCTGACCAGTTAAAATAGCATACATTTGCCTCCTAAGGGTGTGCATACGCCTCTTGTATTCTTCTAAATGTACTGCCAAATATACTATAAGTAGTTGGTGCAAATGCACTGACTTTTGCCTGATCAGTACTTCCACTGGAAAAGACTATACAAAATTAGTCCAAATATTCTGGGATAACTCTCTCTGAATGATTCTTGTCCTACTTCATCTATATAACAAACCTCCACACTAACACATTAAAATGTAATTCTTTACACATATTCACCTGTCTACTTATGTAGCAATGCATATGTTGGTGTATACATGTGTGTGTAGGTTAATGGCGAATAGGAGGCTTGTTTCCAATCATACACAACTAACTTGACCCACAAAACAGTCCAAAAACTCAGGAGCATGATTGTACACACAGGAATAGACATGAGCAGTAGCGCCGGAACCCTGAGGAACAACTGGAGACAAACCAAAGTGTTATGAAACATGACGAAGCGGGGCTTGCCTTCTTTGAGAGCTGCAGCTAGCAGGGAGGCCACTTGAGGTGTTTCTCCAGAGTCAGGCTTTATCAACAAATGAGGCTCCACGTGAACGTCTTCAAACCCGCTCATATTTCCAAGCTTTGAATAGATAGCAAGCTTATCTTCCAAACAGCTACAGATCTGTTGGTCCTTGTTACTCAAGGTGGCTGTAAGAATGTAAAACACATATTACATAAATAATCATGTTTACATTAATAACCATGTTAATTATACATACGACACTGATTCATATGTTGGAACTGTTATTACTCCAGAATTATTTTAGAAAAATATACACTTCAGTATGTATCAGGTGGGCTTTATACTGATCTGCAGCCCCATGTAAGCTGCTTATCTGTGGCCACCTCAATCCCATGTGGTTAAAGCACGCATGCACATTTCACAGACATAGGATTAAACCCTATTAAAAGGGGGGTGTCTTACAAAGAGGAACTGAGGCTCCCATTAAAGGCATGAGGAAGAGATAAGGCCAGAATTGACAATAAGAAGCTCTACATCAGGCTGGTAATAGGCAGATTTCAGGATAGTGTATGAAATGACAAACTGAGGCTAAGATGACTCAACAAGGATAATTAAATGGACTATCCCAGGATGCCCTACCTCTCCTGGGACTTGTGGCACCAGGGTGAGCCAGAGAGGCCAGAAAGGAGCCATTTCATAGGAGGAGAAAGGGTTCAGCCTGGGTGGAGGAGGTAAATGCTGAGTGGGTGGAGGAGGTAAATGCTGAGTGGGTGGAGGAGGTAAATGCTGAGCACAAGTGGGAGATGAGGAAGAGACACAGGGTGAAAAGGGGTAATGTGGAGTCGACAGAGGATTGCAGGGTATCCCATGTCCCTCGGGACACACCATTTGGTTAGGGGGGGACACTGGGCACTGACCAGGTTCTTGCACCTGGCCTCTCTTGTGGCACAGCAACCCAGCTGGTGCTCAGTGACTCCCTCTGTGCCGGGGCACTGCTCGTCATCTGAGCTGCCTGCTGCCACCGCCTCCGAGCCCTGCCCTCCCCAAAGAGGCCGAGGAGGGCAGGAGCCAGCCTGCCACCGCAGCACCTGTCTGAGACACCACCGAGCCCAGCCCTGCCTCTCTGCAGGCTGGATCCGACTCTTCCCAGGGAGGCTTGGGAGGGCAGAGCTCAGACAGGCAGCTCAGGCAGGCGCCGCGGTGGCAGGCTGGCTCCTACCCTCCCCAGCCTGCTAGAGTGACACCCTAGCCGCCTGCCTGAGCCACCCACGGCCAACCGCTGCCCTCCCTGGCCTCCCTGCTGGTTGCCATAAGTGGGGCACTGGGGAAGTACGGGGAGCCACAGGTGGCGCAGGGAGCTGGTCATGCCCCAGGTGCCATTTTCATCTGGTATGCCTCTGGGAAATTGACAAGGGAGAGAGTCAAGGGAAAGACAGGAGGCAGAACTAGGGGGCAGCTCAGGGAACCAAGTTGGTCCCAGGGAAGGCAGGGGTAGAATAACCCCTTTAAAAGTGGGACAGAAGGCTTGGCTGAGGAGTATGGTGATAACCGAGAATCCCAGTGGTGGGGAAACTCACAGTCAGAGAGGAAGAGCTGGGAAACCTCACACCCTCTTCTATCTCATCTGATGATTTCCTTTCATTCCAACACAACACATTCCTTTCTTTTGGGCCACAAGACCATCCCAACAATGCCATGCCAGGAATTTTTTTCAGCTTTTCTGTTTTTAAGGCTGTTTTTATTGGGGAACAAACCCAGACTGTTTACAATTGGTACAGGGAAAAACAATGAAATTGTGCGGAAATTGTTGCTGGAACAAAGAAAAACCTCTGCGTGCATTTAGTGCTGTTCCCATTCTTCATCGTATCTTTATGCATTAGTAACTCCAATATCTAACATGTTTCATGGATATATGCAACAAGTAACTAGGCCAATTGGCCATGCTGGCAGGGGCTGATGGGAATTATAGTCTATGAACATCTGGAGAGACGCAGATTGCAGACCCCTGAACTAGGCTATCAGTCTTTACATTTAGTTTTCAATATTCCTTTTTGTTATGGTTAATTTTTATTTCAAGAGCACTAGGACAAATACCATACCTTGACACTTTTGAATTTTAGCTATTCTGGCTTCAGCTACTCTTCGGTCCTCATCAGATTCATTCATTTTCCCTTCTTCCTCTGGACAGCTTCAGTGATTAAATGAAAATATAAATGTAAATATAAATAAAGCAAAATCAATATCTTTCTTTCAGAAGGTTCTTAAATGTGCATACCTGCACTTTTTAAATCTATCATGCACATTCACACCTGTAAACACTGAAAACATTGAAACACCTGTAAACATTAAAGCATTTGCATACAGACTACCACTTTGCAGACAGAAGATATAACTACCGATTTCTGTCTTATCAAAGTGTTAATCCTTGGCCTAAACTACATGTTATGATTTTAACAAATTGTGTCTGGATTCCCCCCAACTTGACTTTGATTCAGAAAGTCCTATATCAACTGTGAAGGAACTCGTTTCCCAAGCACATGGGACCCAATGTGCATCAGAAACACAGTAAGGGAGGAGGGAAAGGGATTCATGCATTTCAGAGGGCATTTAAGATACAGTGGAAGGGGAAGATGAGAAAGTTGCACTACATAGATAGAACTCCTTCCATCCACGGAAATACCCTGACGTGTTTTAATGGTTCATTCACTTAAAAGCAGTGTTAAGTCATGGCTATATTTTTCTGATTAACTAATACTATTCCAAAAATTTTATGTTACTATTGAGAGCCAGCTTGATGTTGTGGCTGAACTGTAGGGTTGCACTGCAGGGATTTGAAAAACTTATTTAGTATCAATATAGGGAGTTCAGGACCTACAGGACCTTGTCATTTTACTTCACTTAGAGGACTTTATTTCACTTACAGGGTCATGGCTAGGACTAAAAATCATAAGGGAGCACTAGAATGATAGATTTTTTATCATTGCCTCAAGGACCCCAAAGAATTTTGGCTGTTTAGTACTAAAATAACAACTTCTTTTTGTACTCCTGACAGTGAATGGGAACTCCATTTTTCCAAACTTTATTTTCTTACTTGTAGTCCTTAATAATTTGGAAGGAAGCCCTGTGCAATTTCCCCTTGGCCTAAGATCTCGCCTGAGAAGATCTAGGCAAAATGAAAACTGAGTGGCTCTTGGCCCAGAAATGATTCCTATTGAATTGTACCAGCATAGCATAGAGGTCTATTCTGGCTCCAATTTTTTCAGTGATAAATGAAAGTGGTATAATCCCAATTGTGTGGAGACAAGTGGTTATAGTGCCTATCTATAAAAAGATGATGGAATAAATCCATCTAATTACGGTCCAATTAGACTCATGTCCTCATTAGGAAAATTCTATGCCTCTTTCTTACTACAGAGATTATTAGACTGTGGAATTTCTGAAAAGATTCTGGGTCCTGAACAAGCTGGCTTTGTTACTGGAAGATCTACAATTGATCACTGCTTAGTTTTATATCACTTAGCCAGGAAAATGCATCAACTCCAAGAAGCAATTTATATATGTCTTTTATGGATCTCCAGGTGGCCTTTGATTCAACCCCAAGGGACTGTTTGTAGAACAAATTAGGGAAATCATCAATCGACTGAAGATTGTTATAGTTAATCAAGAAGTTATATGATTCCCCTTAAGTTTACGTTCACTGTTGTTTGGAAAGCCATTTGTCCAATTCTTTCACTTCACAGAAGGACATTTAGTGAGGATGCCTGCTAGCTGCATTATTGTTTAATTTTATGTAAATGATGTGTCATCCTATTTGAAGAACCTGAAACTCTATTCTGCAATACTGGCTAACATTCTGATATCAGTATTATTATATGCAGATAATGCACTTTGGTTCAGGTGTCCCAGAGGGCCACAATGGCCACCCACCAACATTTTTGTCCCTCTGCGAGAGTACCAATCTCCTCTGTGCCATGAAGCTCCCTAAATGACTTTGGACTGCCAACCACTCTCTCAACAGCTAATGGAGGAAGAGAAACCAATACATGCTGCCCTGAGATTCTTGGAGAAAGGACCGGATAACAACATACTAAACAATGTTATTTCATTCCATAATCAAAACCTGTAAGACCAAGCTCGGGGAAATTCTGGGGAGAAGTCTAATACTATTTCTTTGTCTTAATTACTGGTTTCACAACAAGATTTATAAACAACGAACCATCACACGCTTGGTTTACTACTTGAGTTATGATTCTTTCTCAGATAAAAAAAAAGAATGAAGATCAAAAGCAATGCATAATAGAGAATGGTAGCCTGTACTTCTCCACAGCTTCTTGAATCTGCCTCATCCAGTGACTGCGTTCCTCTTTGGAACTGGTATGAATTTCATACATCTCAGGCCCTGGGGACGATGCACTAATCAGGAACATCCCTCTCTCTTCATTGGCTACTTCTCTGACAATTAGTTTCTGTAGGGCAATAACAGCAGGCTTCTGGTCCTAAACACACAAAAGCAAATCAAAACATATAGAATCTTGTCAGGAAAACCTCAGAAGCATAACTGCATCATGGAATTAGGTCTTGTCTGTAAAACAGTAGTAAATTAACATCTATCATGCACTTGCATGAATAAAATGTTTTATCAGGATGAAATCATCATAAAGTCCCTGGCTACACTTTAAATGTTTCCTAACCTGCTAAAAACAAATTCCAAACCTCTAAAGTCTTTAACTACAGTCTGGGAGAAATTGACATAACATATCATTTTAGGAGCCAGTGATTTCTATGCAGCTTCCTTCACTGAGATTAATGGGACTTATAACTACTTAATGTTTAATGTATTGTCGAAGGCTTTCACGGCTGGAATCACTGGGGTGCTGTGTGGTTTCTGGGCTGTATGGTCGTGTTCTAGTAGCATTCTCTCCTGACATTTCGCCTGCATCTGTGGCTGGCATCTTCAGGAATCTGAAGATACCAGCCACAGATGCAGGTGAAACGTCAGGAGAGAATGCTGCTAGAACACGACCAGACAGCCCGGAAACTACACAGCATCCCACTACTTAATGTTTACTTGTCTTAAAGATGAAATCACTAGCCATTGTACAAAAGACTGTTTTCAGAAACTAAACTTTCCAATTTAGTGAACTTATTTTACATTTTATATTCAGTAAAATAAAGGTGATTTCCATCCTAATAAAAAGGTTCGGCCATAGTCATAATTACAGCCGTTAACAAAGAAGTAGATGTAATGACCAAGTGAAAAAGTCTGGATATGGAAAATTACAATATATAATTAAGATAATCCAAGCACACAAATACATCCTAGCACACAAAGACAAATGACAATGATTATACTTACAACAGCTGCAAAGATATATTTCTGATCTTTTTCTTGTAAAAACAACATCACATCATTTAGAAGCAGAGCTAAAATATCTTTTAAAAGAAAGAAAATTGATAAGTTGTTTGCTTCTTTTACCTTAAGTCAAAAAAATAAATGCAAACTTAGACAAAGATGCTTACAAGCTACCAAGATGAGCTCATAAACTCTAAAATACAATTCCAAAAACAATTTTATAAATGTTCAATAATCTTAGGAAGCAACTACAACCCTAGTACTCGACTGAAGGTGAGACAGTCAGACTCTGTTAAGTTTTCACTTATCAAGAAAACGCAACATATTAACTGCATCATCAGAAAGAACATTTAATTATAAGGTGAATGTCATATTCAGTACAAACCTAAAGCCTAAAAGTGATTTGAGAATTATACCACAATCAGACCATAAAAGTGATGTCAGGTTACATTGCAATTAGACCAATTATTGTTCTGACTCATTACTTCTCTGGAAAGGGGCAATTGATGAGTCTTCCATGAGGGGTTAATGTAAAGAAGTTGCAGCTTTCAAGTCTTGGTTTATATCAGTGAAATGTATGGGGGGGGAGGGGTCCTTTCCAGGGCTGCTTTGGCCTTTGAGTGAAAACTCACTGAGGCCAGATCTGCCAGCAACCACATGATTTGCATGACTCACCCAAGCCTAGCTGCGTGCTACTACTAACAGCAGCCACCACATCATACCCAATGTGGTGCAACTTAATTTAACAGTTTTAAATTAAGGCATGGGAATCCCAGGTGTGAATCTCCACCCTACCATGGAAGGTCACTTCATGGCTTTGGGCCAGCCAAATGCCCTCAGCTTAACTTACGCCACAGGATTTTTTTGAGAATAAAATGGAAGACAGGAGAATGATGCAAGCTCTTTGGGGTCCCACTGGAGACGGAAGCAGAGTATAAATGAAGTAAATAAATAATAAGTGTAACTGAAGATGGGAAGGCAGATTGTGGGTGGGTGTGAGGGAGAAACCAGAGGACGCTTATGATGTGGGGATTGCTAGGAGGAGGGAAAGAGGCAATAGTAGGGAATGGAATACAGGGGACAGTGATGTGCCCCCTGCACTGCACCAATTGGCCATAGCTTTCCCAGGGAAAAGCTGCCACTGGGGAGCAAACGAGGAAAAGCAGAGAAAGAAGACAGAATATAGAGGCAAGCAGAAGCAAGGAAAGAAAAAAATAGGAAGGGGGCTATAGGGGAACGTGAGGAATCAGCACAAGTCCTTGTAGATTTCTCATCGTGCAACTGGAACCATCTCAGCCAGCCCTGTACAACTGGCCTAGCCTGGCAAGTGGCACCATGCAATTCAGCTAGATTTTTCCCAGAGAGAGGGTGCCAGGAGAGAGGGAAGGAGGAAAGGCTGAAGGCAGAGAACAGATAAAGATAAGCTGGAGGGTGGGTGGGAAGAAAAGTAGGAAACAGGAAAAGCGGAGAAGACATGGGCCAGTTACATACAACGTGTCTGCTATGTGATGGGAGCAAATGTTTATCACAGCAAGATTTCTTGTATGGACCTATTTCCTCAAGCCCCAGTGTAACTTTCTATCCTCTCTGCAGCAAGCGAGAGCACTTCTAGCACAAATTTAATTTTGTTTGCCAGCTGAGCAGACAGATGTGCCAGTGAGCACAGATTTGCCCTGGACCTCTTCCCTCTACCCATGGCCAGCCTCATAGCTCCACCCTTCCCTGTCCTTCACACTGCCCTCCACACCTGCCCCCTCGTCCCCATTCCATGTTGCCAGCTCCTTCCTGCTTATCTAAATGCTTATTTCTATATAAGCCAGTCTCTTCCTGGCTCCAGCTTACCTTCCCTGCTCTGCTTCTGCCCTCCCTGATGATCGGGAGGGCTTTTAAAAACTTTATTGAAACAAGCCTCTTATTTAAAACAAGCCTCTCTTGCAGCAGCAGCAGCAGCAGCCGCCGCGAGAAACAGCGTGTGTGTATGTGTGTGTCTGCAGGGGAAGGGGGGCAGAATATTAGCAGAGTTAAGAGAACCAGTGATGGGTAGAGATAAACGAAGCAGCAAAAGGAAAGGCAGGTTGAGACTAGAAAGTAGCTACGAGGCAGGTACTGGGCATCCTCCTCATGTGTAAACAGAGAAATTCAAGGAGACTACACTTCAGCCCCAGGGGCCAGCTCTCAGCCCCAAGGTAATCATTCCATGAGTAATGGCCATGGGGGCTTTCAGGAAAGGGAAGGAGGAAGTTGTGAGAAAGGGGAATGAGATGTCTTAGGCAAGTCCCTGCGAGTCCCCCACTTACTCTTTTAACTACTCATTTCATTTCATTTCAACCTTTAATGGCATATAACTTTTAACTACTCTACATTTTCTGAATACAAAATTCATTTTTCTGCAGACCACTTTTCAAAATGCACATAGTTAAAAAGGTTATAATCACACTTGTTGTAATTAAAAGGCAAGCACCTTTGAAACGTCCTGTAGCCGTTTTCCAATAAACTAAACCTTCATGCAGAAGTGTCTTCTCTTTCTTGATCAAATCTTGCTTTCTGAAAACATGGCCAGTTTTCAACTTGGTATATGTTTTGTTTTCAACTTTACTGAGAATTTCTAACAATTTTTGCTTTTTCTCATATTCATTGACTTGCAAATCGACTGCTGCAATCATGTCCTTGATTAGACCAAGGGCTTTACATAAGTCTTGGTGTTCTTCCGTTCCTTCTGCAGAAAACCAAACATAAAAGTACATAAAAGGAGTTGCAGCCTTTGAGTAGATTTTCACAGCCCAAGACACGGGGCATAATATCAGGTTACCTCTGGACATCATGTATCTATTGAGTAAACAGTATACATTGAGTAAACAGTATTTATTATTGAGTAAACAGTATGCATTATTAAAAATACCGTTTTAATAGTTTTGTGCTTTGAAATGGATGCTGCCCTAGAGCAGGACCCAAGCAATGGATGAAATCTAGCAATGTGTGAGCAAAAGGAGAAATGTGCTTAGTGAAGTTCCACCTGTGCAAACAACAGCACGTCTGCAGCAACACACATCACCTTAGTATAACTGAAGTAACCCATATATTGTGCAATGGAATGCAAAACTGGTGATGATTGTGTTTATTTCTGAAACTTTATCCAAATTACTCAGCACTAAACCTTTTGTATGCGATAAGGATATTAGGGATAAGAATTGTTTAGCGCAAGCAGACAGTCAGGAGTCAGCTTAGCTCTTCCATGTATGCAAAGACTGTTGCCAATGCAGCAGATTTCTGTGGGATCAAACTGCAAGCCCGTTGCCATAATAGTGTTTGTTCTTGCAGAAATCAAACGGACATTTTTCTTTCATGATATTGTGTGGAGGAAGGCAAGCTACAAGTTTGTAGTGAGTCCAGAGAAATTTTGCTTGGGCTCTAGGTATACATATTTAGCTCCTGGGATCTAGGACCATTTCTCCTTTCCCTCTTTACACAATTTCCCAACAATTACCCCAAAGCTATTTTGTACAGTAATTTTTGGTTACTAAAAACCACAGCACATTGGGTCCTACTTCTTCTACAAAGTAGCACAACTACCCTGAGGGAATATAAAATTTAAAAATTTGTTGTTCTGGGCAAAACACCGCCTGTTCATTTTGGGACTCTTTTAACAACCTCTCACCACTTATTCAGGTTCCAGGGGTGAAAAACCTAACTGCCACTGCCAAAGTTTTAATTTCTTGGCGGGAAACACCTTGGCTGTTCTCCCTTCCAAGATTTGTTCAAGAAGGATTCCAAACTTCTTGCTCTCTTGGTTTCACCTGGTAGCAGAACTGAATAATCCTCAGTGAGACAAAAAACAACAACAACCCACTCTCTCTTACTCTTTCTCTGGGCACCACCTCTCACACTATTATTTCCACAGAAGTGGAAAGGAAACAGGTATTTACTGAAGAAAAAAGAAACAGGAGTCAGGAGAAAGCAACATGCCAAAAGGGAGGGACTAGGAGAAACTTAGGCACTGCCAATAGGATACCCAAAATAAAATATAATCCCTAACTACTGATATTATTTTGGTCATCATCCTGCCGTCCCTTGAAGAGAATGCGAAAACAAACCCATTTTTTCCTGCTATTGTGTTCTGTGTTCACTGACATAGCATCTACTCATGACAACAGGAAAAATAATTTCAAGCTCAGAATGTCAAATAAGAATACATTTATACTGGGTTGAGGATGCTAACTAGTTAACTCACTAACCTCACTCTAGAAAGAAAATTCTGCTGCAGGACTAGGATTTTTTGTGTCAAGTTGCTGTAGGAAAGGTCAAGCAGAATTTTTACCAACTTTTGATCCTAACTCCTTTACACCCTCCAACATTTTCCTGGTAATGTTTCAAAAATGTCCATACCTACAATCATCAGATATCATCCAGTTCACAATATTAAAAAGACAGACAACTTTGTCATCTGAATAGTTATGCAGTGGAATAAATCTTTAGGATTTCTCATGAAACATGAATAAAAATCACAACAAACCTTTAGAATATTGTAATATTCTTTCCACTAACACTGGGTACTTAGTAATTCTCTGAGTGACGAGTAGAATGCACTCTGGAATTCCACGACGCCGAGCCAAGAGATTACTGCTCCGTAGCTGTAAAAATAGATGGATTTTTTAATGTAGTTCTTGTGTGGTACATCTGATGTACAAGTTGTGTTTCATTTTTCTCTTCTATTGGTAGAAGAATTGGTCTATTATTTTCTCCAGTTTGGTTCACCTACTATTAATCTGTTGTTTACTATCTAAAAGAAAAATCATTAGCTGGAGGAGGCAAGAAGTCAACTATATATTTTACAGCTCAATCCAAAGCGCCGGGGGTTGGGGGGAGGCGGTAGAGCAGCAGCTGGGGACAACGATGCAGCACTGCTTCCAAAGAGGCTATCAGTGGCATGGGCACAGGGGGAGAAGGACAAACTCCTTTCTCTTCTGGGAAAGCCCATAGAGGAGGGATATGACTTACGCTACCTTCTAGTGGCATAAGTCTGTGCCGCAGAAGGGAGAATGTTCCCAGTCCAAAACTCCTTTGGGTGTTTAAGTCAGCTACGCCCCTGGGAATGCCCCTCTCCATGCTAGTGCAGCCTCCTGCTGTGCAGAAGTGACAGCGTGGTGGGGAAACCTTTGGGTTCTGGTGCCATTGCATCCTGCTGCCAACATAAGGTCCTCTGCTCTGGCATCTTTGCTACTTTGTGTGGAACTGGTGACACTGGCATTGGCACAACCCTTGTGCTGCGTCCAGTGTGGCTTCAGCCTCCCTCCCCATCCTTTGGATTGCAGTTAATCACCTTGAATTATTAGGTAATGTCTTTAAGGCAATGAAGTACCTCTGAATATTTGCAATTAAAGGTAATACATTAATGGTGCACAAAGGCCACAGTTATTTGAACAAAAGTCCAGTGACTCCTGTTCCCATTGTGGCTCTGCCATGCTGATTTGTGTTGGTGTTTGTTTTAAGTTTCTGTTTTGTTCAACAGGTCAGGAGGCAGGATCTTGTTAAGAATTATTCCCATATGAGTTATAATAACGTTGAGAGGTTAAAACAAAGATCCAAACAAAGCAGGAAACAGGACATTGTTATCCCTTGGAATTTGCAAGGGATAAATTCCAAATTTTCCCTTGGAATAGCTTTACTGAAAGCCATGAGCCCAATTTTGGAACAGAATTCAACTAAGCATCCGAAACATTTTGTGCCTGAAATGTTTATGTCCAGAGCATTTCCTTAATTAAAAATGGATTCTTTAAAATTCACAACTGTTTTAAAAACAACAATAACTTCCCGCCGGGATGCATTTATTCCTGTTTTCATTGTTATAGGAGCCCCACATTTGCTATCAAAAACTTACTTTGATGAAATTCTGGAACTTTTTGTTTTGCTGCAGCTCTTTGAAAAGGCTGACCGCCTCTTTCTGGTGGCTACAAAATTCCCCATATATCTTCTTCATTTTGGTTGCATTTTCTTCTGAAAACTGATCAAACACAGAAACTAACTTCACTGGAATATCAAACACTTTCCAAACAGTTTGACAGACTAATTTTTGCTGTCAGTTGAAATTTTACTGAAAATAAAGACATCCTGCATTGAAACTGTATTAAAATGGTATTCATAACCCATATAAAATTGCTCCTGTTTTAAAAATTCATGTTAAACTGAGAGATTCAGCATCTTTACAACCTGGCTTGGATTCACCAGATTTCCACAGACAGAAGGGATTTCTTTCAGTATACACTGACTCCCCCCACCTTCCCTTGTAGCACATAATAAGAACATGAGAAGAGCCCTGCAGGATCAGACCAGTGGTCCATTTAGTCTAGCATCCTGTCTCACAGAGTGGCCAACCAGCAGTGGCGTAGTGCCAAGGGAGCAGGGGAGGGGTGTGTGTGATGCACCAGGTGCACGCCACTGCGGGGCCGTGGCAGGGGCGCACGCTTGCCCTGGGCGTCGTTCCCCCTCTCTCTGGCCCTGCCAACTAGTTCCTGTGGAGGGTAAACAACAAAGGCAGAGGCCTTCCTCTCATGTTGGCTCCTGGCACTGGGATTCAGAGGTTTAAACACGGAGGTTCCCTTTAGTGACCATGACTAGTAGCCATTTTAAGGCTGTCTATACTTGTGGCTATCACTACATCCTCTGGCAGCAAATTCCACATTTTATTCACTCTCTGGTAAAGAAGTATTTTCTTTTGCCTGTCCTGAATCTATAGCCCATCAGCTTCACTGGATGCCCTCACGTTTTAGTATTTTTGGGGAAGCAGAAAAAGTTTTTTCAACTCTTTCTATTCTGTGTATAATTTTACAAACCTCTATCATATCCCCAATTATCTCTTTTCTAAACTGAAAAATCCCAGACTCTTCAGCATTTCCTCATAGGGAAGGTTCTCCAAATGCCTAATCATCTTGATTGCCCTCTTCTGGGCTTTATCAACCTCTGTGATGTTCTTTTTGAGATATGATGGCCAGAACTGGACACAGTATTCCAAATTATGCCACACCGTAGATCTGTACAGGCCTCTTTATTTACAATCCCTTTCCTAATAATTTCTAACATAGAGTTTGCCTTTTTCACAGCTGCTAAACAACAGATAGGCAAAATGGATGACAAGGCTCAAAAACAATAACAAAACCATATAGGGGCTAAACACGTATAAGCAAATTTGTGCAAATTAAATTGAACATTTTGGTGTTGTATTACTCTTGTATTAAAGATTATTGAGCAAAATTATGTATCTTATTACTCACTGAATTTATACCATAATTAAATATTGCAACACCCGTATAATTTTACTTGCAACATAGCCATACAACTACACGGTTGTTGCAATATTTAATTATGGTATAAATTCAATGAGTAACAAAATACATAATTTCATCCAATAACCTTTAATACAAGAGCAATAGAACACTAAAAAGTGATCTGCTTAATTTGCATGCATTTGTTTATGTCTTGTTTAGCTTTTCTATGGTTTTGTTGGTTTTTGTGACCTGCAGCACACAGGACTGATGCTTTCATTTGACTATCTACAATTTGTGCAGATCCTCCTCAAGCTCCTCCCAGTCAGCATTGGCTTTCTCGATGCTGAATAACTTTGTGTTAAGTGAAACGTGACCACAGCACTACTCACTCCTAGTTCCAGAGCATTGTTGAGCAAATTAAGAAGTACTAATCCCAATAGTGATCCATGCGGAATCCCACTGCTGACTCCCCCCTCCCACATTTTGAGGACTGCCTATTTATTCCTGTCATTTAACCAATTTTTAATCCACAAGAAAACCCCTATCCAATGACTGCAAAGTTTACTAAGGAGTGTTTGGTGGAGTACCTGCAGAAAAGCCTACTCGGAAGCCCAAATGTATCTACCAGAACACCTCTGTCTACATGGTTGTTTACTTTTCCAAAGGTTGGTGAGGCAGGACTTCCCTCTGCAAAAGCCATGTTGATTTTCCCTTGGCAGGCTTTGCTCATCTATGTGCCTAACACTGCATAATCTCCCTTGAGTCCAAGTGAGAGAGATGGACTATAAATGACATAAACAATTCCACAATATTCGATCTCTGATTACAGTTTGGACTGATTTGCCTGGTACATTAAGCTGACTGGATTGTAAATTCCTGGTTTCCCCTTAGAAGAATAATAATTTGGATTTATACCCTGCCGTTCTCTCTTGTAAGGAGACCCAAGGTGGCTTACAAACTCCTTTCCTTTTCTCTCCCCATAACATATACCTTGTAAGGCCATGGGGGGGGGGGGGGCTGATAGAGTTCTCAGAGAACTGTGACTAGCCAAAGGCCACCTTGCAGGCTTCATATGTAGGAGTGGGAAAATAAATCCAGTTTACCAGATAAGACTCTACTGCTCATGTGGAGGAGTGCGGAAACAAACCTGGTTCTCCAGATTAGAGTACACCTGCTCTTAACCACAACATCACACTGGCTTTTAGTCACCACCCATGGTCCTCCTTTGCCATCCTACTTTCATTTCCAAGTTCTATAATGCTCCTATTAATATTACCCTGAGTATTTACACAATCATCCCTTTGGACTGACTTGTCCTGATCTGGAGGCTCCACATCTCCTGCTGGCTTTTGACCTGGGATTAGCTAAAAAGCTGTTCTGCCACCTTGTTGATATTAATTGCCAGTAGCCTGGCTCCCTTTTGGTTCAAGGGAAGTCCATCTCTTTTGTACAAAATGCCCTAAATACACCCTAAAATGCTGCTCCTAGGAAAAAAGGGGGGGGGCTGATGAACAGCATAAAGGAAGTCAGAGCTCTGCAGAGGGAAAAAGAAATCACTGAAAAATAACCCTTTCCTTCTGCAGAAATCCTTTGGTACACTCACAGTAGGACACAGTGGTTAATGATGCCTTGAATGGAAAGATTTGGTGATGTGCAGAGTTGAAGATTAAATCTCGGCCTTTTACCACGCTTGACATTCAGATGCCTTTTATTTATGTATTTTGTACGTTTTATCCTGCCCTTTCTCCAAGGAGCTCAAGGTTCTTTCTTTTTTTCATTTTATCTACACAACAACCCTCTGAGGTATGAAAAATATCATCTTTTCAGAGTTTTACCTGCTGCACAAGTAGATCTCCGATTCTGCTGATTACAAAGTTTCTGTCACTTCCGCCTTGACTTGACTCCTGCCGTCTCTCCTTCATACTACAGAAGAATTGCTGGTGAAGTTCCAGGAGCTCATCTAAACAGGGGAATATTTTGTCCACCGTGCTGTGGTCCAGTTGCAGTTCTTCTTTCATTCCCTTTCGGAATATCTTAGACATAATGAACAGGGTATGGATGTGATGTACTTCTGTTTGCATCAGCTCTGCAAGGGAGGAAGAAAAGTATACAATGATTATCCCAAACTAGACCCTTAACATTACATTGTGGCATGCCTTCCAGAGCTACATCCTAGTGTGACTGCTGTAATTTAGAACACAAGAAAAATCAACCTGTAGAAGTTTTTTCATGCAGGTCAAGTCACCCCTGGAGGAACCAAATTTGGAGCTTCTTTATGAGATGGGTCTCCTGACAAGGGTGTTCAAGACTTAGCATAAGAACGTGTCCAAATTGAGACAGGAGAATCATCTCTGAACTCTTCTTACAGTCAGCTTTATAATAAAAAGCGCCAACAGTATGCTGAATATTACCATGATCTTCCACTGGTTATCCTATTTGACCCCTGGCGTCAAATTATTCCTGGGCTTATGGGACTGTGCAGGCCAGGGAGGTTGGATGCAGAGAGGAAGAGACTGAAATTTCCATCTTCCAAAAAGAAGGATAATTTTACCCCTCCCCCATCTTCACTGAAGCTTCCCACCCCAGGAATATTTTTTTCTAAGAGTAAAAAAAAAGTGGAAAATAGAACATGGGCAAAATGTGTGTTATCTTCAATTGCTACTTTGAAGGCTAAGAGAAACCCATAAACATAACATCTGACAGCCAATGGAATAGAAACAGAACGTATAAAAGAGGCATTTCAAATCAAAATGTACATTCTTGACAGTACAACCAAAAGACAATTTTCACCAGACAAATATATTATTGACAAATATATTATTTGACATCCATCAAAGAACCACAAGCAAAGCAGGAATCTATACAAACATTGCTGGACTCGTATTCTCCTGAAGCACCCAATAATACAGTGCACCCCTCATTAGCAGTCAGACATTGGAAAAGAAGGTCCTTGTACTTAGCAGCAGATCTGCAAATGGAAATCTACTTCAATGGACTGCACTATGTGACATGGATATAAGATCAGGCCAAGATGTCAACGAGTCCAGCATTCCGGTTCCTGATATGGGAAGTAGGAACAACATGATATGGGAAGTCGGAGCAACCGGGATGCCATTTGCCCACTTCAGGTAAACCTTCTCCTGCCAACAGGGACCTCCCATCTGCCCTTGCATCCAGGCCAACGGAAAAATAGTAGGAGCCATAAATAACATAACATGGCATGTTGATATCCCGTCCCAGTGAAAACCCAAATGTGACATCAGCGTACACAATGATGTCATTCCCAGTTTTTACCTGGATGTGAGATCCACACATCATGCAATGTCATGTCCACCCCTAGGGCATATTATAATCGTTACACCTAGCGTGCCATATTTACATACATCTAAATTTGATCAACTGCTGAAATTTAAACACTTTTTACATTTCAACTCAAAGCTTATTGCTTATTTTTCTTTTTTAGTGAATGCCAGGTTATTATATTTGACAAGTAATAAAAGCCTTATGCCAGATTATAAAATAACATGCAATTTCATTTTGGCCTACAAGCAATTCCAGCACATAATCATTTTTGTCCAGTTATATGGACCCTCATAAGAATCTTTGGCATACTGACCAAAAATTACATCTTGTCTTTTAATGACCTCCTTTTCTTGCTTGCTACAAAACCATGCGTCTACCACAAGACTCCACGACTCTCCCTCATAGTCCAGTGTGTCAGTGCTGAGGTCATTCCACAAAGAGGCATCAACATCATCTGTGGGAAAGTGAAAAATTCTTTAAATCTAGCAAAGAAGCACATGAAGGAAGGGACTACCTCCAATAGTCGAGGGGCACTTCGGTGGACTTGTGGCAGGCCCCCCCCCCCATCCAGGCCAGATGTCCCAGCGCCCCCTATCCAGGTCAGCCTCCGATAGAGGTGGGGAGATTGGCAGAAGCTGCTAGGCTGGCCCACCTCCATCGGCAGGGGTCGGGTGCGGGGGTGCGAGGGGCCAGGCAGGACAGAGGGTGCAGGGGTGGTGGAGTGCTTGGAGCAGGTGTTACCCATGGACACTTCTCCCTGATACGCACAGCATGCATGCTCGAACATCCCCAGTGTGCTGCATTCTGATTGGCTTTTCCCTCCCTCCCAAAGGCAATGCTTCCGATTGATGGATCCACAGCAACCGCAGGAAAACCAAGCAGGACACACACCCCTTTTCTCTAGCTTTGGAAAGGAGCTGGTGCAGTGAGCAACATGGCTAGCACGTTGTGCTACTCAAAGTAAAAACTTTTGACCAATACTGGGCAGACCACTATGTCCCTCCACATTTAAAGGTGTGCAGGAAACCACAGCATGAGACACTCACCCCACCCCCTGAAATACCAAATAACATTTGAATGGTGTTTGGGGCTGTAGGAATGAGAGCATCCTGCCAGGCAGGCACTTCCCCACTTCTCGCCTCCCAGTATCCCATTGGGAACATGAGCCGAGAGCTGCAGGACTGGGCTTGCTGCTGCTTGGCTAGTGAGCGGTGCTTGGTTAGAATGAGCTGGAACAGGGAGAGCGTGATGAAAGGCAGGGAGATCAGGCAGTGGGGGGTGGGAAAAATAAATCGGTTTTGCTCCCGTGGATTCAATGCAGGATTCTGGGAAAAGGTCAACATTTTAGATGTTTTTGAAAAACTTGGGATGAGGGAAATATTGTGGAACAAACCCGCTTTAGGATTGGGAACTGTGCAAACTTATTTGCCAAACTGGATATTTCTCTTGCTCAACACGAGATATTTGGACCATGCAGAAACGGCCATAGTAGACAATAATAGCAGATGTACTTTTCATTGATCTTATGAACTTGTGAGCTCTGGCTCACAAAAGCCGTATTATGTTGGAATAAATTCTGTTTGTCTCTAAGGTGAACTGCTGATTTATATTTGAATACTAAGTTGGGTACAGGAGTGAACCACAGAAAGGCAGTTCAAAATGTTCTTGTTCAAAGTTTTTAACTGAAATGATGCCCACACAAGAAGGCTGAATTTCAGCAATTTGCAGCAATTTCAGTTTAATTGTTCAAATTTTTGATCTCCTTCCCTCTTTGGAAGACTAGGCGGAACAGTTGTGGAGAATGAAGGATGTATACATTCATGGTCATTTTTATGCCTCAGTGTTGTCCAGAGTTTTTACAGCATACCTTCCATCAAAACAGATTCAACTGATGATGCACTCCCAATTGATTGTAAGAGTTCTTCAGAGTGTGACCTGGATCTCCAAGGATCAATGTCTGGCTCCAAAGGGGATGAACATTTTCTAGAGTGAAGGCAAAATCACACAAGGGTCATGTAACTTGTTCTGACAGTACGGTATTTATGTGACACATTTAGAAAGAACTATTTACCTTTCAAGATTGGAACTTGGAACACTTTTGGATAAAGAGTGCTGTTGCAGCAATGCATCTTTCTTTACAAAGGACAGTCCAATAGGTGTGGAGCTGCAAAAGTGAACTGGGGACAATGACGGCTGTGGAATATCTCTGAATGACAAATCTGGAAAGTAACAACTTCAAGTAAGTATTTTAGTTGTGCATAATTTATATATGCACATCTGAAATTCACTTTGGCTAACTTCAACCAAGTTTAGTTTTATAGAACTCATGCACGCATCTGAACATCTCAAAAGGCTCCCCACAGTTTCATTACCTTGGAATTAATTGCACTGTTCATTGGCATTGTCTGTCTTAAATGATTTTGTAAAATACCCTGAACTTTGAATATACATTTTAAATAATTACATAGAATAATTAAATTGTAATTACATAGAAGTGGGTATTTATGTGGAGACTGTGTCGAAGCACAGTTATGCTCCATTGTGTAATTTAGCTACAACGAGAAAAAAATCTTTTAACAAAACAAAATATAAAGATATGGCTTCACATCTCACAGAATGCCCACTACAATGCTTACTTGTCTGAATAGTTTGTGTTCTGTTCTTAAGGTGGCATCTCTCTTGGGATTTCTGGCAAAGAAGAATGTTTTTGTGGTTTTTTAAAAAATAAGTACACAATTAACTGCTGACCAAGACATTATTGAACACTTTTATGTAACTGAAGTCATCACTCACTCCAAAGGGACCTAAAATATATATTTTCCAAAAGATATTCATATACCATATAGTTTCTACACAAAAAAGTTATTTATTTAGTTAATTATTCACACCTCACTTTCTCTCAGTGAACAGCAGTGGCATAGTGGTTAAAAGCAGGTGCACTCTAATCTGGAGGAACCGGGTTTGATTCCACGCTCTGCCGCTTGTGCTGCAGAGGCTTATCTAGGGAATTCAGATTAGCCTGTGAACTCCAACACACATCAACTGGGTGACCTTGGGCTAGTCACAGTTTTTCTGAACTCTTTCAGCCCCACCCACCTCACAGGGTGTTTGTTGTGAGGGGGGGAAGAGAAAGGAGTTTGTAAGCCCCTTTGAGTCTCCTTACAGGAGAGAAAGGGGGATATAAATCCAACTCTTCTTCTTCTTCTCCTCCTCCTCCAGTAGGGTCTCAAAGCAGCTTACAAAATCATTATCTTCATTTTATCCTCATAACAACCACGCCCCATAAAGTAAGCCAGATAAACAAGAGACTGACTGGCCATAGATCACAGAGCAAACCTCCATAGCAGAATGGGGATTTGAACCGGAGTCTATCAGATACCAGTCAAACATTCTAACCACTACATCATATTTTCAGGCTCTAAATAACATAAAGAAAATAAAAACAAAATAAAAATACATGATCTCAACTTCAGCTATTCTCTGTGCACCCAGTGAATGTTTGATAATTTTACAATTGAGAATCAATTGGAAGGTACTTCTAGTGAACATGAATCAAATTCAGAACATGGTATTTTGTCTAAATGATTTCTAACATGATAAAAGCTAAACATACAATACTATCTAGTTTAGGGGGTGCTGTGTGGTTTCCGGGCTGCATGGCCGTGTTCTAGCAACATTCTCTCCTGACAAAAGCCTTCGACAATATATCTAGTTTATGCTGATGTGTCCATTAAGGCAGGTTTTTTTTTAAAAAAAAACCCTATGAAGTAATATTATATTAATGCTTGCAATAGATTATAGTTTGAATCTGTAGATCTAGTGTTAAGGGCGGGTGTGGGGAGTAATAGTTTAGATTTGTACCAGGAAATCTGAAAAATTCAAAAAGCCAAAAATTGTTGGTGATATTAATAGTTGGGGAAATAATAGTTTAGATTTATACCAGGAAATTCAAAAAGCCAAAAATTGTTGGGGATATTTTGCTATAACTGTACACCAGGGGGCATTATTTCCTTTTGATTTTGATACCAAGTGGGTTCACTGGATTTTCCTTATTCACTAAAGACAGGAAGACTGCACTGTACACATCTTTTCAGGATTTTTCTTCCTATCAGTGGTCACTGAGTTTGATCATCACATACATAAAACAGAAAGAATGAAGCCACAGTCCAAGCATTTCACTGCTAATTAAATTTGCTATTTCAAATCTTTCCGAGATAGCCATTCAACCACCTTCACCAGAAAGGCACACTATAAATGAAGTATTTATTCATTTACAGTTTTATCACCATGGATTTAATGGAGTGGGCATTGAGGTTTCCCAAATTGATTGTGTTGGGGGACTTCAATGTCCACGTTGACTCAACTTCATCTGTGGCACCTCCCATGAATTACTCTTTTGGTAACATTATTGATATATTTATTTTTAACTACAGATACTATCAAGTTTCCCATTGTTTCTGTTTTGACTCAAAAATCACATTTTGAATTCACTGTTCTCTTGAGTAACACAAACTTCTGAGTCTCCATTTTGTTCACTCTGAAATTTGCCCATTAAAAGCAATGAATTCTTCAGCATTATTTTTACACCAACTGCACATAAAAAGTATTTAAGTTATCAGTATTGTAATAGTGTAAAAGAAGCAAACAACTCTGGAATGCCAACAATCTATAATGGTGAACAGTATAAAATAAAATCTTTAGATTAAGGTGACCAGATGTCCCGCTTTTGGCAGGACAGTCCCGCCTTAAACCAATCTGTCCCGCGTCCCGCAGGTTTTTTTTTTAACTGTCCCGATTTTTCTGGGGCGCTCCCCTTTTCCCACCTTGTCACAGGGTGGGAAACAGGAGAGCGCCCCAGAAGGCAGTCCCGGTTTTAAAAGGTGACAATCTGGTCACCTTACTTTAGATACGATAGAGAGTAGCATGCTATGGATTACAGATTACATTAAAAAGGTGACTATATGGGGGAGTGGGATGGAAGGTGGGGATGGAAATAAAGCATGAATAGTAAATAGCAATAAAGTGATAACAGCAATTATGTTTCCAGATTGCATAGACTTACTTTGGTACAAGCAGGGGCACAGTCCTTACAATTTTTATGCACACTTGCATTGCAGTCTGAAAGAAAATTTCAAAATGTACAGCTTAGTACACTTCTCTGACAGTAGGAACATTTGTTTCCGGATACTGATTTTTTCACGTTTTCACAGATGCAATTCATATTTTAAATCTAGTTTACATAATAAAATGTAGCTACTCACAAGAACACTGCAAGGATTCTTTGCCCAAAAGTGGCTTCTCACATGCGAAACAGGGTATTACCCCAGCAAAAGTTCCAGAAACAAACTGGTGCCTAAAAGGTTTCTCTCTCTCTTTTGAATCTTTATTTTTTGCCTTTATAACAAAAATAGGGAAAAAAATAAAACACTATATTAGCTGCCAAAATATACGCAGAAGTATAGTTATCTCCCTCTCGGTATGGCACCTCATTCATGGGAAGTGATGGAAAGCTCGTGCCATATAGGAAAGATTTCCTGCTAAATGTACTTAAGGCAAGCAACCACACATCATCAGTTCTATACATGTTCTCATAAAGCAGAGTTCCAGGTATAAGGCCACATTTGAAATCCCTGTTTTGTCCTAGACTCTTTTCTGAACATCTACCAGCATCCTAGTTATCTACTATCAAACAACTAGGACACAATCAGTATAATGTACTTTCCACACACATTTTCAGTAGTGTTGAACAGTGAACCTCCGGATTTCAGCAGAAATGTTTAAGCAAAAGCTAAAATGATTGTGGTTGTCTCTCAGTACAGCAATTCTGGGTAACCCTCATTGGCTACCAGTAAGGGGAAGTGTATTTCCAGAACTTCATCAACTCTAAAAAATTTTTTAGAAGTCCTTTTCTTTTAAAATGCTGCTCAAAATGTGTAAAATTGGTGCTAGACACCTTGTGATATTACATACATCAAGCCTCAAATCACCTTGGATTTATTTCGTGTGCTGGCCATTCTGTTCATCAGAAAACTGAAAGTACGGCTGACTTTGTATTTTTCAGATTCAGATTTTGTAGGTATGATGTACTTATCCCAGTCTTCTTCTTGAATTCTAAAAACACAACAGTAAATTTTTCATCATGTTATACATCCTTCCTTTGCACCATTCTTTCATATAGGCCCCTTCTTCACATGCAGAATAATGTACTTTCAATCCACTTTCAATGCACTTTGCAGCTGGATTTTACTGGGCGGAATAGCAAAATCCACTTTCAATTGTGAAAGTGAATTGAAAATGCATTGTTCTACATGTGCAGAAGGGGCCATAGAATAAAAAGTTCTTCTTACAAAATCTGAATCACTGCTACCGGTATTTGTGATTGTGCTAGGAGAAAGCATATAACAGCAGATACCAGATACCAGTGAAAGGCAAGTAAAGGATACAATCTGAAACACAAGGAAAAAGGGAGCCAATCCCCCCAAAAAAATTACTTGCCAAATTGGCAAGGAAGCACGCAATGTGATCTTAAATTTCTGTTATATTAGTATTTAGCCAGAGTAATACAATAATGCATTCATAAACAACAATTAATTCTGTCATACAAAATGCGTACTTTAACTCAAGTGCATTTTTTTATCACTCTCTATAACAGGAAACCTTCATTAGTTGTGCATATTGCACAACTCCGAAAAAGGGTTACATCTAATGAAGGTTTCCTGTTATAGAGAGTGATCAAAAAATGCACTTGAGTTAAATTATTGCATGTGAGCACTTTAGCACTGACGAAGAACCGAAAACGCTCGTAGTGCATAGCGTTTTGCATATCTTTGAAGAAGAATCGCGGTTTTTTGCATATCATTGAAGATTGCTGTAATTTGGCTGAAGACTTCGGCAAGTGTTTGTGAAGAAGTGAGGTCGGACACCAAAACAACAAGATGCTAAATGAGCTCTTGTGGAAACATAGTGCATATTACTGTTCTTATGCGTTACTTTGCATAAGTTTACACTAATGTAACAGTTGGAACTATATAATTTCAAAGCATTTCAGCAATTGCTGTGAAAATTTCCTGTGGTATGGATATCTCCTCAAGACTAGGGTGTTACATTGGACCTTCCTGACTTACAACACCAAGTAGCACATCCTAATGAACAATTTGCTTGATGAGCCTGGATGTGATGTGTCGGTCCAATTTAAGAAATATCAACACACCGAGGGACACATAAGCTGCCATTTATATCTTGTCCCCGACGGCTAACTGTGTTTTTCCTTAAATGCTTGTTAGACGCTTTAACACGAAATCATTCATGAAAGGTTCTGGTACTTATGAATGAATCTGATGCAAAGTACGATTTTTGTATGACAGAATTAATGGTTATTTATGAATGCATTATTGTATACTACTCTTCTGGCTAAAATACTCAATATATAACAGAAATTTAAGATCACATTGCGTGCTTCCTTGCCAATTTGGCAAGTAATTTTTTTTTGGGGGGGGGGGATTGGCTCCCTTTTTCCTTGTGTTTCAGAAAGCATATAACAAACATTTAATACTGGCAGTTTCTAATGTCTATGAATTTTAATATCACATTAATGAAGTATAGAACTTCCTCACAACCTACCAGAAAATGCAGCATGAGACAAGCACAGGGTTTATGATGCTATAACTCTTGCGGTTAAGTAAATACTTCTACTGCTTGGTGGCTTAATAACAATAATAATCTTTTTAAAGTACCTTTTTTCCCTTGACTGTTCAGTCAAGCTGTATGCACATTGTTCTACAAAACAAAAGATAATCAGTGTAAATCAGTGTAAACTCCCATATTCACAGGATTTACATTCTGAAGTTTGCTCAGTTATTACAAGTTGACATGCCTGACATTTTTAAAGTGAGAAAAGAAAACCAACAAAAGCTCCTCCTTCTCTCAATAATGGCAACACTTGACAACCAGATTTTGGCTGATAAAGTCTACTAGAAGCCCACTTCGTAAGTCCAAGTGAATAAAACCAGCCTGTGATGGAGCAACAAGACCACAAACACCTCTTCCCTACCCAAAACAGCTGTCAGATTCAAGGTCTTTTTTGCTTATCAGGCAAATTGCTGTTTCCGCTTCCCAGCACTGCCACCTTTCTGCATGTTGGTTGCAGTTTGAAAATAATGGCAATATACAAAGTTGCCAACAACTTCATAATAACTATACTTTGAAACAAACTCCCAAACCTTCCTCTTCTAATCATTACTTAAATTGAGAATATGAGTGATTTCTCCATTACTGTTAAATTGCACAGGAAATGCCATCCTGTTGGTGGGAGGGTTAGGATTTATAGAATACTGTTTTATATTCGTGTATTTTCATCCTGTCATTCCTTCAAGGGACTCAAGATGGCGCATGTTGTTCTCCTCTCCTCTGACCCTCACAACAAACCCTGTGTTGAAGGTTAGGCTGAGACAGAATGACTGGTCCAAGGTTACCCAGTGAGCCTCCGTGGAAGGAAAGAACTGAATCTGGAGATCCCTGGTCCAAATCAGCCTCCAGTCACTACACAACATCTGCTATCCACTGAATTCAAATGTACAAAAACAGAATACTACAGCCATCTATCTAGAATATGAGACTGTCAGATTCTATTAGAAAGGTCAGGGCAGTACAAATTATTCTTCCTTTCCCCATTTTATCCTCATAACCCTGTGAGTAGGCCAGGCTGAGTGTGGCCTTCATGACAAGAGTGGAGATTCAGACCTACACCTTGCAAATCCTAGTCCATCACTAACCATACACAAAACAAAAGTAAAATAGGTGCCAGGGAAGCCTCAAGGTAGATACATTCTAAAGGTGAGGTATATATTTATAACGCATAACTGACAAACGTGTTTAGGACTGATAAACCACAATGCTCACAAACAACACACACAAACCCCTTACCCAGGTTTTGTTATGTATTATGTACATACTTTGATAAATGGGACAGGAGAAACAGCCAATGATTGACTGACATATAAAAAGACCTTCAATTTGTATTTACTGAAAAAAAGAATGTATATAGATTTCCATTTTGAGAAGGAATTAAAGAGAAATATTTAATTTCATATACTTTTTTCAATACATCCCATGCTTATAACCTGTTAGGTTTGGTCCAAAGATTTAAAGTGCAGGTTCCTGGCTGACATCCTCCACACCTCACACAGTTCACAACACAAATTCATTTTGCCTTTGACAGCAATCCCAGATTGTAATTAAGATGTGATAGAACTTTTGCTCACACTTGGAAGGCAGACTTGTGAGAAAATTCCATCACATTTAACATGTTTAATATGGCTATGTGCTTTATGGTCACCTCCAAGCAGATACACTTTATAACTCTAAAATCCTTACTGCAAGGTGACGCCATGTTTATTATAGGGTTTGATTCTTTGTGAAGGCAACAATTAGACCTTACACTAAAAATGGCACCACAAGATTGTGAGGCAAAATAACTTCTAGTTTGCTGACCACAGTATGAAAACAGAGTGAACCCTGAGAACAGATAATTCTCCAATAGCAGCTTCTTCAGTTTACTGCTACTACACACAACTGGAAAAAGGTTTTGGAAACAGGCAGACAATTTGTTCCCTGAGATAACCCTCATACAGTCAATGGTGGTCACTAAGAAACTGAGAGAAAACTAATGAGTGCTTATTGGAACAGGCTTGTTGGAACAGCTTATCCAAGTACACAATTGAAAGTACTCTTGGCGTACATAAAGGATCCTATTATATAAATGATTTGTACCTCTACAACAGTTAGCATCCTGAATCAAGAGCACTTTAATTTAGAGAGATAGTGTAGTGTAGTGGTTAGAATGTTGGACTAAGATCTGGGATACCCAGATTCAAATCCTCACTCTGCCGCAAAAAGCTGCTGGATGACATTGGGTCAGTCACACATTCTTAGCCTGACCTACCACACAGGGTTGTCATAACATTATTATGGAGGAGATATATATGATGTAAGCAAGCCACTTTGGTTACTCTCCAGGTAGAAAAACAGGGTATATGCAAAATGAATGAATGAATGAATGAATGAATGAATGAATGAATGAATGAATGAATGAATGAATGAATCTTTACTGGGTTCTCTTTAATGTTTAGAGACACTGAAAATCTGGAAAATAGCCACTCATTACTCAAGCCAATAACTAGTTCTGTGCTAAAGCAAGGAGTAAGTGTGTGTGTGTGTGTGTGTGTGTGTGTGTGTGTGTGTGTGTGTGTGTGTGTGTAATGTAAGACCTTAGCTTATTATAATGCACATACAATGGTTTCATGAAGGGAGAGTTGGAAACATACTTCCAAGCCCCATCTATTTATTATTCTTTATTTGTAAAACCCCTCCTCCTCCTCCTCCTCCTCCTCCTCCTCCTCCTCCCCCCCCCCAACTGGTTTCCTGCACTTGCAGGGTCAGTTTTGTAACTGTCTCTTCCAAAAGTCACGATTTGTAAATGTGCAGAAATGCCAATCAACAGTTGGAAATTGGCAGCAGAGCTAGCAGGCATGTTCCTCAACTGCATATGTTTTATGGTATACCAGTTAAAGGAATCTCAAGCCTAATGTCCTGTGCAGATAACTATGGTCTTATATACATCCCTTGTGCATACTATTATGCAAATTATCTGAAAGTAGAGTCCTTGTATGCAAAAACAGGGGTGACAGATGGCTAAATTCACACTGAATAAAAAGTAAAAGAATAACAAATGAAAACCGAACTAATGCTCACCATCATTTGAATCGCATATTGTAAAATCACATGAACCATGTGATTTTCCTAAGTTGACTTTGGGTGAGGTATAAGAATAGGAGCGAGATCGAATTCCAGACAGTAATGGTTCCTAAAACATATTCAATATTTTAGAGAATTAGTTTTCAAAAACAACTGGGGATTTTTAAAAATAAATCTTGAAAATGTTTCTAAAATATTCTACAAAATTAAGCATAAGTATATTGGAAGACCAATAATTATTTATTTTAAACACATTTATACGACCTTTCTGTTCAATCGCAGTCCCCAAGGCAGTGAACATGAAAACATTAAGACACTTGAGCAATTAAAAACATCCAAAATTATAAAAACAATTCAATAAAAACACATAAACATACAACACCAGAACCAGGGAGGAGGGGCCAATAACTGATACTGGGGGTATGCCAAACAAAACAAAAAAAGTCTTCACGCATTAGCAAAAGACTGTTGGGTATACCCAACAAAGGTTATGTTGGCCCAGAACAGCTTTTTGGTGCAGAGACTCTTAGAAGTCAGTTGCTGAGTTGAAAGGGAGAAAAAAAAGTTTTCACTACTTGGCTGTGTGAATTTTTACAACTGCTGTTCGGCTGGGACTGTATAACAAAAGGTCAGCTAGAGTCATACACAAAACATGCAAACACAATTTATCACAAAGATTCTCAAACTTCATCTTGGTTAGTGGCTCTCCATCTTGGAGATTCAGGTATGCAGGTTCCATTGATTTGCTCACTCCTAAAGCATCCATCATATTCACAGACTCTATAAAGTCCACAGTTCTGGGGCTTCTGGTTGAGGAGAAAACCTCCATCTTGGGTTCTCTCCATTTGTACTCCCATATATTGCTGTGCTTCATCTAGCTCGTGGGCTCAGTCTCAGTTTGCAAATTTGTATAACAAACATAGTTGCTGTATCTCTTGGGCATAACTCCCTTGTTAGCTCTCTCTGACTTTCTCACAGTAGATGAGGTTTCTCCTTCATTTGGCCTGACCTGTTCTGCTGTCCCTTCTGATTGGGTATCCTCCAGCTGGGCTCTGGGTACAGCAGACGGCTCACTGACCAATTCTGAGGTGACTTCCTTAGCCTCTTGGCTGGGTTCTCACACTATGCTATCTGCTTGGTCACTTTTAAGATATTGCTCTCATCCACGTAAACAGCATTCATTACAAGTTTCAGGGTTCAATATGCAATACCCTTTTGAATGTTGGTTATAGCCAACCAGTGTTCCAAGCTTTGCTCTTGGATCTAGCTTTCCTCTTTTGTCTTTGGGAACATACATGCAAGCTTTTGCTCCAAAAACCTTCAAATGTTTCAGACCTGGTAATTTGTTGCTCCACAATTCAAATGGACTTTTGCCCATGGTTTTGCACAAAATGTGATTATATAAGTAGGTGGCAGTGTTTACTGCTTCTCCCCAACAGGGGTCTGGTAACTCTGCTTGTAGCAATAGACAATGTGCAGTCTCAAGGGTAGTTCTATTGAATCTCTCTCCCAATCCATTGTGGGAGGGTGTGTATTTCTCAGATCTGGCATTTACTGTTCCTTCACTCTCCAAATATCTCTGAAAGTCACAACTTGAATATTCAGATCCACTGTCAATAAAGAGGATCTGTGGTGCCTTGCCAAATTTATTCTTGACAGCAACTAAATAACTTTTACACTTCTGTGGGACTTCATCCTTGGATTTAATTCGATACACATAGGCATATCTGCTTGCACTGTCAACAAAAGTAAGTGTATACCATGCACCACCATAAGAAGGCACCAGAGGCCCAATAAGGTCACTGTGTACCTTCTCCAGAACTTCAGTTTCAGCTGCAGTATATCTGCTAGAATGCATTGGAGCAGTAGCCTTTCCTTTGATGACCAATAGCGAATCAATAAATCAAGTCATAAACAGTGACTTCAACAACTCATTTACATACAAACAGCTAACCCTTTTATAACTGAGTTGTGACACACACTTGCAAAATCCCAACAAAAACACCAATAGAGGAAGACAAACAAATCTAACTAGGGAGGTAGTTCCAAAATTTTGATTGCCCTAAGAGTGATCATTTTGTTTGGATTCCTCTACACATGCCTCAATTATTGGAATTTCACTGCTGAGGAGGATATACAATTTTAAAATATAAAACTCAGGTGGATTAATTTCCAGCCTCTTTGCATCAAAATGGCACTCATTTCACAATAATACACTTACTATGTTCAACAGGGAGTCCAGGTGGCAGCCATGTAGCAAATAATGGTTTGAGCACACCAGAAATATGAAGAGTGATATGTAATTTTTGCATAATTTATACCATCTTAAACACATTTTAAATAAAGATTTTTTTAAAATGATAGTTAATATTTTTGTAGGGAGAAAATAGTAATAATAATTACCTTTGGTTGTAGATTGGTGGACAAAGGAAGGGATTCTGCCCTGTTAAAATCTAGATCCATGCCTTGCTCCACTGAATTGAATTCGTCATTTTTATTAGCCAAGGCCCCAGAAGAGCTGAAGGGCATCAAACGGTAGCAATGATGGGGTCTGTTCGAACTTCTTTCATCAACACCCTCTACATCTAAGTCATCAAGACTTGAACTGAGGATACAAAGACTACCAATTAGAAGTAGGACACATCAGCCACACACATATATATATAAAGGGGGGGATTTTTTATCAAATATGGAAGCTGCCTTTCGGCAATATGAATTATAAATTATTTCAGCAAATTTTCATAATCTCAAATCTATATTTGCAGAAATGATGTGAGGGTTTGAGTTGAAGTTGGGCTTTTCTTCCTGTCTTCCAGATTCTCCATGCGAATACCTCCAAGCCATCTTTCCTACTCCTACACACAAACAGTTAGGCATTCCTGGCTCCAGAAGTAGGGCTGCATGAAATTTTCACCCAGATCAGTTTTTGCAAGAAAAGGTTACAGAAGGCACAAAGCAAATTCTAAAAAATACTAATCTCCTATATAAAAGGTATCCTACTTTGAAATAGCAGTCTGGCAACCCAATCAAGAGACCCAAGCAGCCTCCAGAGGAGTTTCTGGCAGCACTTGGAAGCAAAAAAAAGAAAAGAAAAGAAAACCTCCCTGCCACCGGAAAGCACTCCATTGGCCTACATAGCCTTATGTCACCCAGACTGGCATAAGTGGGAGCCAGGGTTGAAGCCAATTCACATCAGCTCCACTCCCAGCCATGCCTCCCAAGTGCCCCTGCTATGCCAGCAGGGATGGTGGCAGTGCAGGAGCACTGACACAGTGCTTCAGGTGTCTCAGAGGACCACAGTGGCCATCCGCCAGCATATTTTTCCCTCTGCCATGGCAAATGCCCTGGAAGACCAAATCTGCTGGCACAGTCCTGAGCCACCTCCAGGAGTTACTTCAGCGCCCCATTTGGCTTAGGCTGTAAATCACTTTCATGGTCAAGCAGTATGATCCCCAAGGTGATTCTTCCCCTCATGCTTCAGATTGCCTGCAGTGGGTGCTGTATGATTCCCCCTTGACAAAGGAGGGAGATGATTGTGTGCTGCACACAGCCCTGCAGATCGCTTGCTTTTAAAGAAAGTAATCTTCAGCAAGACCTGTGACATGGAACCTTCCTTTACTTGTTTCCTTTGCTTTGTTCCCCACAGTCCTGTCCAATGTTTTAAGTATTGGCTCTTGTGGGTTTCCCGGGCTGCGTGACCAGGGTTTGGTGGTTTCAGCTCCTAATGTTTCAGCTCCTTCTGTGGCTGACATCTGTGCCATGGAGAGAAACACATCTTTCGTGACTTGTCTCTGAAGATGCCAATCATAGATGAAATGTTAGGAGCTCAAACCATCCAACCACAGACACACAGCCCGTAAAACCCACAACAGTCAATTTACTCCAGCTGTGAAAGCCTTCAACAACATGTTTCGATTTTTGTTTTCTTATGGTTTTGTATATATTTTAGCTTTGGTTTTGTATATATTTGTATATATATTTGTATATATTTTAGCTTTGGTTTTAATAGTGTTGTAATAGAATTAATGATGTTATTTTGATAGTTTTAAAGATCTGATTTTATTATTTAGGTTTTAATTTGTTAGTTGCTTTGGTGAGCCTTAGAAGGACAGAAAGGTGGGGTATAAATTTTATAGAATAATAAAGAAGAAAGAAAAGATAGACTGTGCCCTCTTTACAGTAACAGCTATAACTTTACCAGGAGGCAAATATTTTTGTTTATATTCACATGGTTTCATGAAAGATTGCTGAATCAGTTTTCTGGTGGATGCTGAAGGGATTTGTATAGAGGGGTAAACCAGCATGGAAAAGATCAGTGTGAGCTAGCTAGCCATTTGCAGGGGAAATCTGAAAGAACAAGCAACCTTGTCCTTTTTACTAATTCTCCCCTGCAAATCCCTGCTCCCCCCTCCCTCCCTCCCCTGTTTAGTGTCAAAAGACAATAATGGATTTGGAAATCTTGGTTTTGTCCCAGTCTATTCCTTTAAGAGATCAAGTCCTAGACAAACATCCCTAGAAGATTGATGAAATGAACTTCAGAAGCAGCACTATCCTATTTTTTCCGTTTTATACTTCAAAGCTCAGAAAAGAAGATTAGATACAAATATACTAAACCAATAAGTATTTTATTCACGGGAGTTCTATTGATGCATCAACTTGTGCTGTGTTTTGCTTGAGCCCACTGGGTTAAAATAGGGGATGATTTATTAGCAATACTGACAAAACTAATGCCACACCTTCGTTTTTTCATTATAGAATAGCGCTGATTTCTTGGGTGGCTAAATCCATGTGCCTTGAGTGGCAGGTAAGAGCCTGCTGTACACAAATTAGATGGAATGACAGGTGATGTATTTCTACTGCTATTTGATGGTGCTTCTGGGTCTTCATTTGACTCAGCTTGGTCTGTGCATGGTTCAAGAGTAGACTGGCCTCCGTGAGTGTAGTTGATACCAGCTTCTTCGATCTGAAATGTGAAATTAATGAGTTAGTAACATTTGCAAAAAATATGGAACAGATGGAAATAAAGCGAAACTCAATTACTAGATTTATCATGAGGTATCTTGGCAGAGGAGTCCAGGATTAGCTATACAACCCATAATGAGGTGAAGTGAAAACACCATTGTTGGTGGTTTGCTCCATCATGGAAAAGATTTTGTTTCTGATTTGTTCATTGAAATCAATTTTTTAAAAGATTCAGAAAAACTTATTCATTCCCAGAAATTCAACAATACAGATTTAAAAAGAATGGTGAAAACACAGTCCAATGTCGGAGCACTGGAAGAATGCAACAGCCCCACCATAACACATAGCTACAACCAATAGAAGCAGCACCAAATACAGTGGCTGATTATGCATGGACGGCTTACCTCAGGTCACTTGTAGCGGAGTTTCCTTGCTTTTCTCTGTTTACAAGCAAGGAGGCACTCACTCCTGGGCTCACAGTTTTTCTGTAGAGAACTCCCCTGGACCTGATTCCCTTAACCCCACCAATTAACTTATTCTTCACAGCACAGATCTAATTATACCTGGTAGTCAAAATTGCTGGCTTAGACTTTACTATTTCAAAAATAATTCCCATCCCCAAATGAAAGAGCAAAGCAATTTTCTGGGTCACATGCTGCCAAAGAAGGGGACACTGTGCTATAGTCGATATTCTTCCCCTTACCCCCCAACTTCCTGTGGCTGCTGGTGGTGGGCAGAGAAGTTTGCTATTTCAAAGCACTCTCTATACTTATTATGCTGATATCTTGATATATCACTGTGAGAAGGTGGAGGTCAGTGTGTTTTGGCTAAGCCCGTGTGAGTGAGGTTATTTTCTGTGACTTCTCTGTGAGCAAGCAACACAGAAGGGGAGGGCAAGTGGAAAAGCTGCAGTGCAAAAAAGTGGGAAGGGTGCAGGTAGGTAGGCTGGCTGTGTGTAGAGGGAAGATGTCTCGGGCAAAGATGTGCTTACTGGCAAATCTGTCCTGCTCTGGCAGTAAAGCAAAACTGAAATCATGCTACAAGTGGTCTTGCTTGCCATGGAGAGAATGGAAAGTGGAAGCAGGGTGTGAGGAAATATGTCTGTACAAGACATCTTGCTGTGATAGACATTCACCCGCACCACACACAAGGCACCTTGTACATAACCAGCTAGTGATTTCACATCAATCACAGAATCACAGAGTCACAAAAACACAGAATCATAAGAGTTGAAAGAGGCCATACATCTAGTCCAACCCCTTGCTCAATGCTGAATGCGCCTAAAGCATCACCGACTATCACCACCTCCTCCAGGATTTCCTGACAAGCAAAACCTCTCCTTACATACAGCACCACCCTGCCTCCTCTTCAACTCTTTCAGTTTTCAACAAGTCTCTGTAAGCTTACTAAATCATATTATTCTGTCTTCATAAGAAACTCAAGCTCTTCCTTCTTATTGCCCAAGCTTTGGGCATTGGTACATAGACAACAGAAGACGTGAACCTTCATCTCCATTAGACCTGGCCTTCTCGGGTAGGCCTCTGCTGTGTGCTCTTCTTCATTTAAATCCCTATGTCGGTCATCTCCTTCCCACTGTGGTGTCAATTTAAAGCCCTCCTGGTAAATCTCCTCAGGTTTCTCCCAAATGCATTTTTCCCTGTCCTTGATAGGTGAAGTCCATCATGTGCTAGTAAGTTGTTGTTGCCCAGGAAACTTAGCCCATGGTCCCAGAATCCAAACTGCTCCTACTGGTACTCGCAATGCTGTTAGTGGTTCATCTCTATTATCTTCTGCTCCCATCACATTCCCCTTCCTCTGACAGGAAGGATAAAAAGGAATATCACCTGTGCCATCACTGAGATGGCTACCCATTTCAGTTCAATAGCTGGAGGGTCCTGTTCAGAAGACCTCTGCCAGATGGCAATATGCAATAGAAGTTATTCATGTCAAGCTCTTTTTTTGCCTACTGAGGGAACACACATGGCCTAAGATTTTTGGGACCTAGGTTGGTTTTGAATTGTAAACTTTCCTCTCAGTTTCCAGGTATTCTGCAGGTAGTGAATGCATAGGCTTTGGGTTCACTGCGGTGAGGGAAGTTTCATGGTGTAAAAGGAGAAGACTGAGATCACTGAGGTTGAATTAACATCTAAACAACTAAGAAGAGGCATTTATTTATATGCTGACTTTAAAGGAACAAACCAGCAGCACAGGTCTTCAGGTAAAAAGGTAGAAACCTGGCTGACGCACAAAAATTTAAACTGATTATGACTACAGAGAACAGTTAGACTTTTCTACAATGCTTTCAGTCACAGACATTTATTGACTAGCCACTAGACTAGTCCTCTCACAAACAGGATTTCACCCACACCATCCTGCCCTTTTCCCAGAGTCAGATTAAATTGTACAACATCTGCTCATCCCCACAGATAGGTCTAACAATCGAGCAAAATTGCTCTGCCATGGTAACAGGAGCCTACTCTTCACTCTGTCTCCTCTTTTACCTGAGCCAAACCTGCTCTCTCCCTGAGGCAGAACTTGACTCCTGTTTTTCTGTATTGCCCCCAATATCTCATCCTTCTTCTCGAAGGTGACTGGATGTTGCAACAACACTTCCTATGGGCTCATCTGAGTGGCTGATTTTCTCTTCAGGGGCAGGTCAGCCGTCTATTCATCACAGCATCCTTTTAAGTTCCATGGTTCCAAAGCACTTAGGGTCTCTAAGGGGCTTTCCCACTGACAGAGTTGAACTGGTTTCTACCTAGGTTCGCCTCAGTGAATCCCCACTGCCACCGAGCTCAACATTGTTTTGTCTCAGTTCCCCCCACCCTCAGAACTGCAACATCCTTGGGCGAATTCCCACTTGAAAATTGCAAGCGGATCCAAACCTGTTCCTTGCGAATCCATGTCTTCCTCATCGCAGTTTCTCCCTCCCCACCACAGTGAGCAGGCAGGAGACATTCCTGGGTGCAGGCATCGTTGCAATCCCCACAGCCATGTGATCGCGCTTCATTGCCCTAACCTAATTGGTCAGTGTTCAGTTGGGCGGGACCTGTTAGCCACTTCAGAAACACTACCCATTTTTACCCATTAAAAAACCTGTGCGAACGATAAAGTGCAACCTCTATGAATACTTGTTATTTACTGTATAACAACTATTTTCTGAAAGTTTTACTGTTAAATCGGTGAACGGGCGACCGTTTAAACGGTCAACTTTCCACCGTTGTTTCCCACAGTCCCCTTAGCGACCAAACGATGTGCGTGCATAGCAACAGCGCCAGGAGCACTGATTGGCTGCACAAAGTGCGCGTCAGGCTCTGGGGCGGGGAATGACTCCAGGTTCCAAACCTTGTCCCTCCCCTTGGAACAGCTGTAAACTGTGATAACGGGGCCTGAACCACTTGCATCCAGGTTCTGCCAGAATGCGGATTAACAGGGCGAACGAGCGTCAGAAATGGTTGCTGCCACAGAAGTCATGGGGAGAACGTCGATGAAACTGTGTTAGTAAGTGGGCCGAAACCGTGCTAAGGAGGCAGTGGGAATTCGCCCCTTGTTGCAGTTATGAACTACACTTTTCTGCCGGAACAAGGTCGATACCGACGACACCTCATCTGTTCAACCAATCACGAGCCACTTTTGTGGCATGCGCAGAACGGGAGAGTCGTGGCAGGCAGAAAGTGCATGTAACTGTAAACTGTAAAAAAAAAAAAGAACGCTCCCATTTCCTGCCATAACACAAGCGCCAATCACGACCGAGGAGTGAAAAAGGCACCAAGACGATCCCGCCCACTTAGATCGGTTCCAGGGGGCCAACTCAGTTGCTGTGGGGACAGCCTGGAATCGCCCTCCACGAAGGGAACCGAGTCGACCTTAGCTCCCTTCTGTAGTGGGGAAAGCGTCTAAGATAATGACTGGTATCTTGAATTATGTTCAGAAGCAAAAAGACAGCCACTGAAGTTATTTCTTTACACATAATTTGTATCAGTTTCTTTATTAATTCGTTGTTAACAAAAATAACCTGATCGACTTTTGTGTTAATAAAATAATTCACAGCCCTACTATAAATAAACCTAAGTAAATTCTGGCACTCCATCACAAGCCTAAGGAAACACATTATAGCAAAAGGCAGCAACATACTAGCCTATGTATGCCTACGTTTGAGAATCTTACCTGATTGACTACCATGCGGTTTGCATATACTTCATCACTTCCATTCAGCATAGCAGAAAGTCTCGCTGCAGCAAAGAAAGTAGAGGGGCTGGGGCATTTCTTAAAAGCATGAAATGGGGATGGTTGATGATCTGGAAAAAAGCACAATACAGGAAAAAATATTTATTTCATTGTCATTCTTCTATTAATTCTTGTAATGAAACTGTCAGTGCTTTACATCTATGTGAATCAAACATTGGAATATAAGATTCTTTTTATGTGCATACGTTCCATTGTGTAATTGAAGTCATCTTCTTGGGAAAAGAGGGACAGTAATTTAGAGGAGGAGGAGGAGGAGGAGGAGGAGGAAGACTTTGGATTTATATCTCCCCTTTATCTCCTGTAGGAGACTCAAAGGGGCTTTCAAACTCCTTTTCCTTCCCCCTTCACAACAAACACCCTGTGAGGTAGGTGGGGCTGAGAGAGCTCAGAGGTCACCCAGCTGGCAATGCGGCTTAAAAGTGCTTCCTTTGACTGAGTTACACGCAACTATCTAGTACACTGATCAGCTCACGGATTCTGGGTCTGTGCATGGGATGATGAGGGAATCTGTTTTCACCTTTTATCATTGGAATCTTGTAGTGCAGTCAAGATATCATGCATACAGCTACAGAATTTACTATATCAATATCTGGATTTGTTGTATGTAGAAAATATTAAACAGCAGTCCCGTAGAATGCTAAAATTGAAAATCATTACTCCTAACAGTGAATTTGATGGTCTCATGCTTAACAGGTGGGCAGCAAAATGGCACCAGCCATAGACAAGGGAACAAGTTCTTTATACTCTAGTAAACATAACAATATTCACTTGCAAAATTTAAAAAGAAAACCCCTCCCCACTAAAAGAGAATCTGAGACCAGAAGTGAGTGGCATCTGTATCTGTTATGGAAGGTCACTACAATGTGTTCCTTCACCTGGGTCACCTCCCACTTATCTTTGTGAGGTTAACATTGTAATGACTACATGAATAACATAGTCAATGGGCTTGTTTGAGACAATATTGTGTGGTGAGGCACTACAAATGCCTATAATGGTATGACTGTATTTGACTTTCAGAACCATGTCTGTTTTGGGACAATTGAAGCATATGTGGTGCGGGGGCTTATTTTGATGACATGAACTAGAAGAGCTGATGAGTAGTTGGTTTGGCATTTCAGCAGCATTTTATTACTAATTACCTATGAAGTCAGTTCCAGAAGGAACTGCACAGACTTATTTCCCAGCACCTCACTGTTGGCTCCGATTTAGATTTGTTGCAGTTCTTAAAACATGATGATCATTCATTAACTTCATTGTGACCAATGTAACAAGTATGTTAATGATGGCACCTCTTCTGTTGTTAGTGATTTTATATTTTAAAAAACAATATTTGTGAAATCATTATTGTATTTATGGAGGTAGGATTATTTTATGCCAATGAATCAGATTCTGTTGGTCATTCTAGGCAATGTTATTGTCTGCATAGAAATACAACACACACACACACACACACACACATATTAGTTCCTCCCCACTTCTAGTACTAATGTGCCTGGCCACACTGGGCACCTTCCTGCCCACATGGCATGCAAATGCAGTTTATTCATTTAAATATTTATACCCTGCTTTTCTCTCTGATAGCAACCAAAACTGGCTTACAACGTGGTTCTCCCCTCATCCAATTTATTTTTGCAACAATTCTGTTAGATTGTTAGAAGTGGGTTAGATTGAGAGAGAGCAACTGTCCGAAGGTCACCCAGTGAGTTTCCATGACAGAGTGAGGATTTAAACCTGGGTCTCTTGAATTCCTCAGTCTCTGTGACAGCAATCTTTCAAAAAAGATCATATTCAACCTGGTTTGGGAAAGATCAGATCCTAACAAAGGAAAAAACCCAAAAGTATTAGGGCAGAATGCCATACAGATCCCCCCCCCCCCAAAAAAAAACTCAACCTGTTTTACTTGAGATGACAAACTAGAACAAAATCTCCATGTGGAAGTAATCCATGTTGTCTTCTTGGTAGCTAACATAATTGATTGCACAGACCATTTCCAATCAGACATCATTGTTTGGTCATATTCTCCGGACTATGGGAGAGATCAACACACACAGTGTGTATGCTGTTTCTTCCAGCCCAATGCCCACTGGAATGGTTACCATTTACTACAATTTTGGGGTACCGTCCTCCAAGACCAAATAATAAGGCTCAAAGTTGGTTAACATATATCGTGGGCCCCAAGGAGAGAAGTGAAGTTTTGAACATCACTTTACCCATGCATTACTTTCCATATCACAGCTTCCTTGTATAATGCATATACTTACCAAAATGTATATGAACAATAGGACAAATTTTGCAAAAATTGTAAAATGGTTTACTAAAATATTACACACACTCTCGTTTTCATGTTAAACAATTTTAGATGCATTACTTGAGGAGTTTTCTTGAACAAAAACACATTAAGCAAAGTAGGTACAAATATTCACTACAGATATCCAATAGCAAGATAAATTTAAAGGACGTATGTTGAACTGCCATGAGCACTAAAACTCTGAGGCTGCATGCAGACAGCAAGACTGGATGGGCACTAGCTTACATGTATCTTGCTGCCCTCCTCCCCACTTCTGCATTACGTGGAATGTGAATGCGCACTGTACAAAAATGGAGGCACTATTGCTTGCATAGGCACTGAAATTACCCAGGGTTATCCACATTCAGACTTAATCACAGCCTCAGGTGATACTGGAATGCAGCATGACCTCAAACTACTGAAACAACAGAAATTCCCTTGAAATAGAAGGAATTTGGGAGAACAATGCCAAAAGTCTCTATTAATAAAAATAGCAATGTGTGGTAACCAAATACATGGGACATCACGAGAAACAATTACATACTGCATCAGTTATTTATTTCTACCGGAAGGATCTGATGAAACTTTTAAAATGGCAGATAGCTAATGTACAGGTTATAAATCACATTCCTTCAGTTCCACAAATTCCTTTGAGCATGACTCAGGCACACAAATGACTCACAGACTGTACTTTATCTAGATTCCAGTGAAGTCAATGGTAAGATCCACGTTTCAGTCAAAATATATTCAGTCTGTTTACTGGCTCATTAAACACAAATATTTGCAATCACAGAAGTTAGAAAAATCCCAACAAATACTTGAAATTTTTTTTCACTGCTCATATTACCTTTGGGGGCATCTGGGTTTTTACCACTAGAAGAGGTTCGGATGAAATTTAGTAAGATCCAGCATGCCAATTCATAGGTTGGGTCTAGAGGAAGATTTTCGTGTATGTTCGAGCTCTTACACAAGCAGAAATGTAGTAACAAGACTGTGCTGGCAGCTTGCATTGAGATAAACTTATTCCATCTTAACTTGCATTTCAACTTGCACCAGGCTGTATTTTGTTAAGTTGTTAAGGAAAGGGATCCATGTATACTGCAGCATATCTAGCACTATTGCTTGCACAAGCAGAACTCCACTAAATGAGTTTTCACTTCCATTCATGCATTTCTGAATCCAACCCCATCTCCAGAAGATAATGGCCATCCATGCAAGTGTGGTCTCTTTCATTCCCTTCAGGTTTGATTCTCAGTTATGCACACATTTCCACCTCTTCGGCAATCACCCTGCCTTCTGATTGAACATTCCCTTCAGGTTTGATTCTTAGTTATGCCTACGCTTCCACCTCTCTGGCAGTCCAGTCTTGTTCCACCTACACTGGTTCTGATCAGAGAACCCCTACGGTTTCTGAAAGCTCTGAGAGTGCAACTTTTTACTCTCCCTTCCCAGGAAAAGTGAAGGAAATGAGCATGCATTTAGTTTTCCACAGGTTTAGTCATTTCTCCCTGCCTTTCTCCCTGCCATATCATAGGAGCTCCTCCCACTCTTCAAGCCACCATTTCAAAAGGATAAGGGCTTGCTTTTTTTAACAAAAATCATGATGAAAGTCTATTAATGGAGTGATCCACCCAGTGAAACGGACAAGAAATGGACATGGTCCAGCAAATGAACGCTAGACCAAAGACAGAAGGGAGAAAAAAGGCAACAGGCATCCTCCCCAAATGCAGGTTACAGTGAAACAATGAGGATGCTGCGGGCAGGCAAAATGGCAGATTGGCTCAGCTAGGGACACTTTGCAGGAGGAGGATCCCTCTGCAAACAAAAAAACTGTAGGAAACCCGCACTGTGAAGTAAACAGCTGCAGGGGAAGTAGTGCATGCATAAATGGCCACTGTTGCAGGATGGGAAGGAGTTTTCTGCATTTGCAGTCTCTAGTGAACATGTGCAGCTTGCTGACTATGAGTGCAACATTAGACTGTGGATCCACTGGCACACTAAGATGTGTCACATTGGGGAGAGTTCAGTAATTGCAGGTACATAGATTTTCATGCTCTAGTGATAAATAAAAAATATCCTTATTAAATATATGCTCCAATTCTAACCTCTAAATATATGCTCCAATTCTAAATATTGCTGCTTATAGTTCAAATACATGATACCATGACTTATATCGAAGAGGCTATATTTTAAAGAAATAATTTCAGCTCTATATCATTGCGATGATATTAAATATGGTATCCTTCCTGTTTACACATTTTGTTACATCGTTGTTTTGTTTTATATTTGTATATATTTATGCATCTTAAAGCTGGTTTTATTTGTTATTATTATTCATTGCCTTGGGGACCCTCAACTAAATGGAAAGGCAGCATAAAAATGCTTAGAATAAAATTTAAAAAATCCTTTTCTTACCAAATGAAAGCAAGATGAGTTTTCACTAGTTAAAAAAATGAGCAACTTAGAGATGAGAAAGTAAAATGACTTATACTTTCTTGGGAAAAACAGCAAACAGTTTTCAAATAGGTTACCAGAACTGCCTCCAGCAATCTGTACATGGGTTAATATATAACTCAAAGAATTAAAGCTATGAAACTAAAAGGGGGGAACAGTCACAATAGTAAACACACTGGATAAAATTTATGAGCTTGGATAACTTGCCAAAGTTATCTAGATCTTTATTGGAACAACAAGATTAAACACATCTTCAAAACAGATCTTCCTGTGTATGTTTCATTATCACAATGACACAATACTACCAGAGAACAGTTCTACTGTATTTAATCTTGTAATGTGTAAAATTTTACAGAAAATGTTCAGCCACACTTGAGAACCAGGCTCAGGAAACAAAGGACTGCTGAAACACATTGCAAAGCATTTTGAACATTCACAGATGCTATGGGAATGCTGTTTACACCTAACGCTATATAGTACAGTAGCAAAAAACTGTCCTAAAGAATCTACAAAAATAAAGTTGCATGTATGGTTCACACAAAGGTTTCTCTGCTGTTCCCTCCCTGATGTTGCCGCCCAAATCTTTGGCTGCATTCAGACATTATAATAGACCTCTATGTGAATGCAGGCACCTGGGGAAACTGGAGCATCTTTCATCTCATGAACCACAACCGTAAGTAGGAATGGGGTAGGAAATAAGCTCCAATTTGTCCAGGTGCCTATATTCATACACTACAACAAACTAGATTTTGATTGAAGGATTTCCAAATTAGGAAACTGCACATTGCAGGTGAAGAGAAGAGGAAGGAGGAGGTGTAAAAGAACACGCTAATACATATCTGTCAACTGCTGCCTACATTGCTTGACTTTACCAGGTTACGTGAGGACTCAAAAATGCTGAAGCTTTTAAAAAGGAAGAAAAAAACAAGAGACCATAATAAAACTATCTGCATAAGCCAGGGGTCTGCAACCTGCGGCTCTCCAGATGTTCATGCACTACGAATCCCATCATGCTGGCAGGGGCTGATGGGAATTGTAGTCCATGAACATGTGGAGGGTGGTAGACCCCTATGTAGACTATTAAGTTGATCCATCAGAGTCGGGCTTGGTACATCTTCTCCTGCTTGCTGCTTTCAGAGCTTTGCTGGGCTTTCCCACAGACAAAAATGATGCTTTGGGGCAAACTGACTTAGCATTTTCTGAGATACAACTTACTGTCCTTCACAAGGACAACAGATCAATTCAAACTACTAGAAGATTCTGAGCAAATTAACAAATCCACTTAGAACTCTCAATAAAAAGACTTTTTGAAGTGTTTTCTCATCAGCAGCATACATACTGTGACTCAAAATGGGGGGAGTTCAGATATCATTAAAGGTAACTAACAGTTGGAATTATCTGAGCCCTTCAGGGCTAGGGTGGTCTACTAAATCGAATTAACAACAACAACAACAACAACGATAATACCCCAGGTTGAGGAGAGAACAGTAAGCTCTCTCCAGTTACCAATTTCCCACCCAACTATCTGCACCATTTGCCCTACCTCTTCTTGTGTGTTCCTCCAGGAAGACACAGGGTACAGTTACTCTGGGGAGTAGGAGTATTGGATCCTTAGGATACTTTACAGTTATTTACAGTTTTATTTCTGAACAGCTTCAGCATAATCATAGAAAAAACAACACAGCACACAGTTCCAGATGCCCAGCATCATTCTTAAAGCTTCAGAAGAACCTGTGGAGCTGTCTACCAGAAGCACTAGCATTCCACCACTATCAAAAAAATTAAAATTTCTCCCTTTCCAAACATTTTGCATCTTATACCGTATATCTGGACAAGAGAATCCAGTTCTGCAACCTCCTCTTCCTCCTTCCAAATCAGTATGCCAACGATCAACATGGCCAAGACAAACTGTTCCCTTTATTGCCTTTCAGATGGTCAAGTGAAAAGGAGTCATTGACCTAGGTGACTCTAGCTACTTTTCTTCAAAAATTGGACTTACATACATTTGTTTACACTTTATGATCTTATACTTGTCAGCAAATTTTTACTTTTAATTTCTGTGATCAGTTGCATCCTCTGAAGGACTCAAATCTCCAGAGAGAGAGGGGGGGGGGGGGAGAGGTGCCATCATGTTGCTTCGAACTTATGGTGACTCTATGAATTAGTGTCCTCCAAAACATCCTGCTGAGCCTTGCTCAGGCCTTGCAAACTGAGGGTCATGGCTTCCTTTATAGAATCAATCATGCTACATTACAGTTAATTTCCCAAATTTGATGAATGCCAACACTTATATATGAATACTGACAATCCTCAAGGAATTCTGTGACTGCCACCAGGTCCTCCACTTTTTTGACATAAACAAGAGGGTGCTGACACACTGACAGCATTAATATACTGTGGTTGTTCAGGTCAAATTCTTTACTACAACTGCATATTATTCTGGTTTGTGTGCAAAAAACAAATAGCTACTTCTTATACTGCTCAGTTTTTACAACTTCCAAACTAGGAAGTCATCAATGCAGGTGATGTGAAAGGTGTCTACTAGGAATGCTGGAGACACACCTGCAGTCCGATTACAATGCTGACATTGATAGACAAATGGTCTGATTGGTTGCAAGGCAGTTTCACGTGTTTATGTGTTGACACAGTTAGAGGAGGAGACACAGGGAGCACATGCAGACAAAGACATCACTGGTAACTCCCATTCGTTCATGATGTCTGAATGCAGCCATCAAGTGACTGTTAACATTCATGACTACACTGCAGGATTTGGGGATACTTTACCACTATACATTTTTGTGTTCTCATCTTACCATTGCAAAATACCTTCCCTTGGGATGTTCCTGTAACTGAAACCATTACATTAATATCCTTGAGCTGCATCTTCTCCACATAGACCTGTAGTGACTTCTATATTCATTCAGCTAACAACAATGATCTGCATTCTGTGTTTATGAAGCACTTTTCCACAGTAAGAAGAAGAGTTTGGATTTATATGCCCCCTTTCTCTCCTGTAGGAGACTCCTCGTCCTTCCCCCCTCACAACAAACACCCTGTGAGATAGGTGGGGCTGAGAGAGCTCCGAAAAGCTGTGACTAGCCCAAGGTTACCCAGCTGGCATGTGTGGGAGTGCACAGGCTAATCTGAATTCCCCAGATAAGCCTCCACAGCTCAGGCGGCAGAGCGGGGAATCAAACCTGGTTCAGATTAGAATGCACCTGCTCTTAATCACTATGCCACTGCTGCTGTAAGAAAGCAAGTGTATGGTTAAACCAATTCATCTTGTCATCTAGTGTGCTGCAAGTGAGGCAGGTTCCTTTCTATCACCAACCTCTTCTGTGTATAGCTCATAAACTTCCCCTTTAAAAAGTCACATCATTTCCAACAAATCACATCTGCCTAGAAAAGTCATTGGCATCATTTTTCTGCAGAATATCCTGCACTACCTTTTCCATTCAAAGCTGTTCACTTCAAGTTCCAGTGAAACCATGAAGAGTTACTTCGCACTAAACATGCTACCACATGGAGCAAATGTGCATCAGAAATATGTAAGTTTGAGAACTATCAGAAGTCATCCTTTTAAAAATGAGAAAAGAGCATCCATACATTCATGAAGTAAAACAATTTCATTTTTCCAAACCATTGTGGACTTAAAACACAAAATAGGTTTAAAATAATCCTGGGGAAAGAATACAAACCTGCTTATCTCCACCTGAATATGGAGAACAGTAGAACGAACAAACACAAGATTCAGAAGTAACATAAAGAAGGGAAGTATTTTGTCTACCTTTCAGTTTGGATGTCCTTTTTCGAATCTTCATTTTAGGCAAGGAAGGCCAAGAGTAATTAAAAGGCAAATCAGAGTCTGAGTCCATTGTCTGTGTTAAACAAATGGGGGCAGACAGCAGCTCGTCACAGCAGTGCTGTTGTTCTTTTCAGGACCAAGCAAAGTGCGAGAAAACAAAAAGACTGAACAAGGCAGGATCAAGTTGCCCACTAAACCCAGGAGAGGGAGAGGGCAGGACAAGCTTGTGCTCAGAAAGCACCGAAGCATGTGGACAAATCGGCTGCAAATATTAAGCCAGACCACAGCAAGTTAAAATATGATGAACACCCAAGAGCAGGACTGCTGCATCCTGGTCTGCCGCTACTTGAAAGGTCATGGTGTGCCAATGAATCATTAACTCACCTTTTCATGTTCAATGTAAATGAAGAATAATCTGACTTGTTAGAGAAGGAAGGCGTTTTTGTCTCACGAGAATAATAAACTGAGGCAAAACTTCTTTTTGAAAGGTTAATTTGCACACTCCTTGAAGTGGGGGGGGGGGGGAATAAGGATTTCGAACTTCAGAAAAGATCAAGAACTCTAATGAGAGTGCCTGAAAATGTTCAACTGCATTTCTAAAGATCAGAATTTCATAAAAAAATTACAACATTGATGAACCTGAGCTCTTCATCAGTGAAGCAACAGCCAGCTCAATGATCGAGCTCTTATCTTTCCAAAATTCAAAGAGGGAGCGTGCCCACGCACCTCTTCCTTCATTCTAAGGATGGATAAGCCACACAGATGTTCACCTTCTCCAAATGCATTCCCTATTATTTTTGGCTCAAGCAGTCTCTGAGATTGACACTGAACCATAAGGATTTTTGTACGGCTGGCATCTTGACAGAGCTGGCCTGCCCCACATGCAACTCACAAAGGAGCTAGTGACTAATGTACAACAAGTCTCTCATTCTTACACAGTCTCCCTGAACAACTCCTCAGCAATTAGTATTCAACAGAAACTCATTATCCCTCCCCCACTGTTACACTACATAAACTTTGGATTTTTTTTTTAAAAAGGACGGCTACATGCAAACCAAAGCAAAACTAAACACATCTGCTGTTTCTTAAGCAAACTCCACTGGTAGTCCCCCGCCCACTTCCACCCACCCAGTATGGATTTTTGCACTCTTCATAATAGGGCGAGTGTGGATATGAGGATCTGCTTAAATGTCAATTTTGGAAGATGACGATGACATCGGAGCTTGTTAACATTCCTCTGTTCCACATCTATTATTTTTCAATCAGTGAGCCACTTCTGCATAACAAATCAAATGATTCCCAGCTAACACTGTTCATGACAGATGAATGACACATTTGCTAGAACAAAATAAATTAGATAAAAATCAAAAAGTGGCACTGGGTAATGACTGGGTAAGTCTGCACTAATCGTATTTAGCAAGCTCTAAATAAGTGTTTCATTTCCATCTTTATTCTTTATTATGGTTCTTTTTACTGTCTCAGATAGTTCTCTATTGTGCAAAAGACCTCTAAGATCTTTAAAATTCTACCTTGACAAATACAACAACACTATAATATGTTACTTAGATAAATTGCAGTATAGGATAGTGATCTTTAACTGTGGCCATATAAATCCCAGAGAGTGATATAAACATCTTGAGGGGCATTCAGAACTTTAGAACATCTTTGCAGGTGTGGGGGGGTATTCAGTAGTCACTTTTATGTCACTTGGAACATATTTTGGCAAGGTCCAGTGGGGGAAGAGTTATTTTATAATGCTCACACCACCCTGAGGATAAAATCCCAGGATTCTCCCCTAGGCCCTTAACATGTGTAGTGGGTGAAAGGTTAAACACCACTGATCTGGAACATCTCCAAAATAAAAGTGCGTATCAAGGTATATTCAGTTTATCTACCAACTTTAATTTACAACACAAAGGAATAGTGCAACTCTAAGCTAACTCTTCTCTAAGAAGAAAGTCCCCTTGAGCTGAATGGGGTTTGCTCCCATGTATTCTTTGAAGTGTGTTTATGATTTCAGCGTAAATGGAGCAACATTATATTATTTTACTTTGCAAGATACTTTTTACCACTGAGGTATAACAGCATCAGTAACTTATAGTGCAATCCTATGCAGAGTTATATCTTTCTAAGCCCACTGACTTCAATGGTAGTATGTTTACTTGGTCGTTTCCCCACTCACAATTTGTTGTGGGCTACTCGCGGCAGATAACCCGGGGGCCTGCAGCACTCCCCACTACCTCAGTGGTGACAACGCAGCCACCCTGATTCTGCCGCTCTCCTTCCCCCTCAGCGTGCGGTATTTCAGTTCCTGGATGGAAGAGCACTTTTTGGGAAACCCAGCACGGAGTGCGGGGCAGTGGGGATGTCCGGAGGGTGACTCTGGGTTTGAGTTTCCCACCGCTGCTGGTGATGTAGAGCCATCCGTCCAATTAGGCCACGCAGCCTGTGTTTTTATTTTTAACACTGGAAATCCACATCTGCACGTCGTTTTGAGCGCACGTGGGCATACTGTGTGTGCTCAAATAGACGTGGATTCCTCAGCAATGCATGGAGACGTTGATTCGTCCTTTTAAAATAAAAAATTCCTGCCCCAGCACAATACAGCAGCCAATCAGGGCAGCCCCTGAGCGGATCGTGGGGAGTCCTGCGTGGCTGCTGCACAGCTGTGCGTTCATTGCACCAATGGGCAGAAGCTGCGGTGGGGAACATGAACCCGTGCTAAAAAGTTGCTGAAGCAAACGAAACCGGTGCGTATCGACCTCCATCTTAGAAGTGGGGAAACGACCCTTGTTCTGCTATTTCTCTCAAAACTGGGAAGGGTTTACATACAGTTCCAAAGCAGCATCCCATTTTGTCAGCTTGCATCCATGAGCCTTCAGTTAATTCCTAGGGGAACCTGGTATGACAGAGGGCTGTTTTCACTGGAATCCTCCACACATTCTCATTAAGAAAAATATCATCACCAACAAAGATAACCATGCCAGTGATTTGCTCACCACATTTGTGCATGGTCTTCATCAAGCAAGGGTCCAGTACAGTCTTTAATAAGCAAATATGTACATTTGCAAGAGTGAGGCAGAGGAATATTTTGACTGTAAATAAAATCCCCTGTATGTATAGGAAGTATTCAGTGAGCTGTTAACACTTGTTATAATTAGAGATAGGCATTTAAACAATGGTATAGTTTCAGATCTGAGTTACTACTGGGGCATCTGCTTCATTATCCCAAATTCTTGGGGATGACTCCCAATTAGGAGGATTGGAATCCAAACAGGATCAGCTGTTATAACAGATAACCCAACAATAAAATTCAGTAAAACCATATTTAAATACATGTTGTCAAAATTATGGAACTCCCTCCCCAGGGATATTAATCTTTCCCCTTCTATCACTGTCTTTCAGGAAAAAAAAATTGTATTCATATCCCACCTTTCTCTCCTGTAAGGAGACTCAAGGTCTCCCAACAACAGACACCTTGTGAGGTAGGTGGGGCTGAGAGAGTTCCCAAGAACTGTGACTAGCCCAAGGTCACCCAGCAGGAATGTAGGAGTGTGGAAACACTTCTGATTCACCAGATAAGCCTCTGCCACTCAGGTGGAGGAGTGGGGAATCAAACCCAATTCTCCAGATTAGAATCCACCCGATCTTAACCACTACACCATACAGGGCTAAATAGTAAATTTGAAAAACAGGATGACTTAGATTGAGAGTAAAATAAAATACTTCCTTCCCAGCACTTATTCTCAATCAAAACTGCAGACCCATTAGATCTGGTTTGGCCCTTGAAAAAAATGAATGCCTGGGACACAGTGTAAAGACATACAACGCAACTTTGCTTTCTTTTACCTAGCTTACTGGATCCAATACTGTAATGTGTATTGGAAGATAATCAAAAGCATGTGTGTGCTTTCACAGTACTAGCCTAAAGAAAACACCTGGTGTTTGAGTATTTCAAGATCCAATAAATGTTACCCTATGGCAGTGGTGGCGAACCTTTGGCACTCCAGATGTTATGGACTACAATTCCCATCAGCCCCTGCCAGCATAGCCAATTGGCCATGCTGGCAGGGGTTGATGGGAATTGTAGTCCATAACATCTGGAGTGCCAAAGGTTCGCCACCATGGCCCTATGGGAATCACTGCAAGCAGACTTGGGACAACAAATATTATGCACAAAGAATTCCCAATCCACATGTAGAGATTTCTAAGTAAGCACCTTGCTTTTCTTACTTTGCTTGTTGCACAATATGTCAGCATGTGATATTTGTGCAATGGCCCAAAGACCTGCATAGGGTGATGGAAGGTTACAAATTAAGTAAATTCTAAAGACATCTCTGAGGATGGAGGTGTGGTATGGGTGTGGTTAAATGTGAAGGATCAAGCCTTGGGGCACAGGCTTGGACAAGGTAGTTTTCAGGTCTATACCAGTCCTTGTCAATCTCTGTTTCTGTGAGATAACATTAGCAATCCCCAAATTAACTAACTGATATAAACAAGTCCCAGCATACTCTACTAGAATTATGTAACAACATAGAACTATGTAACTGCTTTGAGAATGCAGTTGTGAGGGGATCCAGCAACTAATTCACAGTGGTTCCCTATGGCTTTGGCTCCCTTTGATCCAGCTCTATTAAGAGTGTTTCCTTATTTCCCACAAGTAGGAGAGAGCTGCTAATATTTCCCCTGCCATGATGGGAACACTGACTCCCAACACCCAGAAATCAGTAGCTTCTGCAACAATCTCTTCCAGGGGTTGAGGTTCCCACCGCTGATTCCACTGATTAAGAAACATTGGTTTTAAATATTAATTTAATAATAAATGTATGAAAAAATAATGCAGGTCTTACATTATCATATAATTTATCATTCCAAATCATCATAAAAAAGTACCAGCATTGTACAAAACGATTCTGCCAAATTGTTCTCCACACAGCCACAAGTAAATAGCTTTTCTTAAAACTGACCAGTTTTTATTCTTGCATAAAGTTTTGTGGACTAGATTCCACTTCTTCAGATGCACAAGGTTGATCTTTCAACAGAGGGCCCATTTATTTCAAAAGCAAGAGATAATTGTTTTAGCTGTCCTGTGAGGATTTATCACTGATTCCATACATTTCCCCAAAAGTAGTCTTCAAATAATAACACACACGGTAATTTGGCTGGCGTTCTTATAACAGTCATTTCCTCTTTGTTCCAGAAAACTAATTTCCAAAAAGTGTGCACATTTCCAATAATCAGTTTTCAAGGTTTCACAGTTTACCATTACCATTGTTTAATATACACTTTTGCTTGAGCTGATACCCATTTGCTTCAAAGACTGCTGGTGATTTTTTAAAAGAAATCCTGTTTCATTAGCACAGATAATAAATTCCCTTGACACTTATTCCAAACCATTTTTCCACACCATCTGAAACTACCATACCCATGACCCTTTCCCATACAAAATGTTTTCATTCTGATCCTGGTCTAGTGAATGATACTTATCTGTTACCAGAAGGAGGATTAGGAGTTTGACTTTATACTGCCCTTTCTCTCCTGTAAGGAGACTACAAACTCCTTTCCCTTCCTCTCCTCACAACAGACATTTTGTGAGATAGATGGGACTGAGAGAGTTCTGAAGAACTGTGACCAGCCAAAGGTCACAAAACGGGATTGCAGGAGTGGATAAACAAATCCGGTTCACCAGATAAAACTCTGCCACTCATATGGAAAATGTGTTGTCTGTTACCTGACTGTGAGGGCACTTAACATACACACCAAAATGTTCTTACTACCCTCTGGTGTCAGAACACAGAAATGCATTCTGCTCAGTGTCTCAATGTTGTTCAAGAAATGCAACAAAGGAAAGAACATCATGTGCCTGCTTAATATTTTTCTTGGAGATCACTTCTCTAAGCTCTGTTAACTCTTGTATAATCATAATTTTTCAAACAATAAAAGGGTTTTCTCATACCTGATCCCAATTCTACTTCCAACACCCTCAGAGACTATTATAGTACAGTACTGTAGCAGATATTTATCTGCCTTCTTGCGGCTCAGAAATCTGAAATCAGCTTGAATGGTTTTCAAAATAACAGGAATTAGAAGTGTCCTGTTGTACAGTCACAATGTACTGAGAATTTGTCAGTGGCAAAGGGGTCTCTAAACCAGTAAACAGTCATGACGCTACAGGCCTTGAGATCCAACCAGTGAACACTTGGCAAAGGAACAAGCAATGGGTCAACTGGGAATTCAAATCCTATGTAGATGTGGCAGGAAGCCACACAGTGATTTTATCTCAGGTTGAGTTCGTTATCTATGCTTTGAACACAGCTGGTGTTCTTGGCAGCAGCAGAATGTTCAATCCCGTGATATAGAAAGAAGCTTCAGGCTCAAGTTAAATGGTTTTGCACAAAGAAATTGTGATACAGTTACTTACAACTGCATACAAAAGAAAAGGCCTTGCATGCAGTTAGATCTTGAACAACTGTATGTTGCTACATAAACTGCCCAGTCACATACTAGCAGGTCCCTGACATTGCATAACAAAAGACCTTTAAAGAAACTTTGAGGGATAGATGCAAAATATTGTTTTAAAAATAATAAATGATTGAAATCAAAATGCAGCAGACCAGACATTACTGTAGAAAGGTCAGAATGGAATATGGAAACAGTTTAATATAAATTACACCGGTGGTACCAAACATTCTAAATCACTTTTGATGTCTAAGTTACATGCGGAAACCACAATCAAGAAACCAAATCTTCAAATCGTAAGATCTACCAAATCACTTTAGCCTTCCCTAGATAGATTTTGAAAAAGGGTTTAAGCATTCATTGAACTATATCATCCAGGATTTTTTTATGGGCTAAGGCCAAACTTCAGGGGCCAGGAGATATATTTTTGTGGATAACCACTGTCCTAAACCCCCACTGGCATCTATCCATCACATGTTTAGCTCACACTTCACGACTATGAGAATAATTTTAGATGAGGGGGCAGGCCTGGATTGGGCAAGCAAACTGCGTAGGTTGGAGCTGACCCAGCTTTGCCCCCGGACTATCTGGTACAGCACCAATCCAGCAAGGGAGAGGGGCAGAATCCATAAGTATTCATATTCACTAGGCACCCCTTCTGTCCTGGTCTTTAGAGATGAGAATTTGTTCTTGGTGTTTGGCCTGAGAGATAAATCAGGACTCAGGACCAGCTCAGGACCACATGGCAATCATGGTAACCATTTCAGTTTGCTTTTGGACCAATCCATGTAGCAAGACGTGGCCTCGATCTGGCATAAGGGGAGTTGATCTGTTGATTGGGAGGCTGTCTATCAACCCTTTGTCATGAACAGATCACCAACTGGTAAAGTTTGGGCTGATGACTGCCCCTATCCACTACAGGGGTGAGGGCCCTATTGTGATGGTCTTCCCTGGAGAAGGATGGAATCTGATGGATTCCTGTGATCTCTATGGGAGTTTCCAGGCAACATGGCCAGTGCTCCCATTGAGGCCCTGGTCTTGCCATGGAATGACAAGATCACGTGGGCCATCAACACGATTGCTCCTGAGTGTCCTTCTTTAGCCGGTAGAGCCCATCCAGCCCCGTGATTTAACAAGAATTTGTGGACAGTGACAAGGGCACTGACAAGAGCACTGGTGGCTGAAATTGAACTGCGGATCTGACTGGACCCTGGCAAGAGCCCGTGCTCAGACCTATCAAGTGGTAGTGAGGGTGGCAAAGAAAGCTTACTTCCCCACCATTACTGCATCCTCTAGTAGCAATCGAACAGAATTGTTCCGAGTGGTGAATGGCTTGCTGTCTACCAACTAGGAGGTTAGAGCCAGAACACGCCTGGAGATCTTTCGCTAGGTACTTTCAGAATAAAGTTGCCCAGATCCACATGGGATTGGATGCCATTGTTGAGCATTTTTCTGTGGAGGGATCTAGAGAATTATGGTCAGGTTGTTATGGATTAGATTCAGTTCTAACAGGACTGTGGATGTGGGCAGGTTACTTCAAGAGATATAACCTACTTGTCTCCTGGATCCTTGCCGATCTTGGCTGATTAGATTGATCTGTGGAGGGCTGGTTGAGTGGGTACAGAGTATTAGCAACACCTCTTTGGGGTAGGGGGTGGTGCCATTGACCCTCAAAGAGATGATGGTTTACCCTCTTCTGAAGAAGCATTCCCTGGATCCTACGGTCCTGGACAATTATCATCCAGTAGTCAGCATCCCCTTCTTACCAAAATAAGTTTACCCCACAGTTTGCATCCCAGTCACCCAGAGCTGGATAAACAGAATGGGCATGATATCGGCACAGCTGTAGCCAGAGCCAGTGATTTTCATATGGAGCAAGTCTGTTTCACTCTCCCACCTGTCAGTTCCATTCCACTGTAATTGAATGAGGAAGTTCTTCTTTGTCTCTAAAGGTCCGCACCAGTCCTTTTTCTGCTCTAGAATATCTTCTAAATGCCTAGTCCCTTGCTACATAAACAACTGTTACATAATATTGCCTATATGCCCCCATGTGGCAGTAGTAACTGATATCAGTATGGAAGCATCAACACTTCTGTGGTAGTATGACATCCTAGGCCAGTGGTGGTGAACCTATAGCACTCCAGATGTTCATGGACTACAATTCCCATCAGCCCCTGCCAGCATGGCCAATTGGCTGAGGGGAATTGTAGTCCATGAACATCTGAAGTGCCATAGGTTCGCCACCGCGGTCCTAGGCAAACTTTCAACACCAGCACAATGTCCCATAGCACAGCACTCATTTACCAAAGTGGTAGCTCTGAACTTTGGGCTGCACCAACACAGTTATTTCTTAAATGTTGATTTTAAAAATCTAATGAAAAAATGTTAATAAATAAGTTACACACACTATTTAATGATAAGTAAGTAATGATCCTTTAATAAGTAATGCCCCTTTAATGATAAGTAAGCTCCCTGAACTCAATTTAACACCAGTTGGTTACTCACCAACTTGCTTGTTGAACCTTCAGAAGAAAATTAAAAAAAAATCTCTTGCTTTCTGGGAGTTCTCATCTCCTTTTTCTCTTCTTGGGAATTGTACTTTGGTTAGATTCAAGTTGCAGCAAACACAGCAAACATGAATGAGGCACTTTTATGATTGATTACTGGCAGCCGCCTCTGGGTGCCAGGTCAGATGAACATTGGACCACACACCTGCAGAACCTTGTTCAATGTGCCAAGTTGGTGAAGAACTACTGTGGGGAGGGGCACTCAGTTCATAATGTAGCCAAGCATGGAGGAAGCCAGATAATTAATTGCCTGCTTCAGTAACATTGCAAAGTTATCTCATATTCATGCATGCAGTTCTTCCTGTCCCTCATGGACTACCTCGTTTTTTCAGCTGTGGAAAGTATTCTATTTCCCTGTATAGAGGGATTTAGTTCTTTCTCTGAAATAAACATGGGGATCCATTTGTACCAAATCTCTATATTTCTATATGTACACAGAATCACATTCAAGATTATAGACTAGGGCCAAATTGCCTAAGATTATCTTTTAATCAAAACTAGACTTAATCGTTTAACTTATCTAAAGCAGTAAAAACCACAAACTTTTTAAAATTCAATTAGTTTTCTTAAGGAAAAGGAGTATATGCAAACCCTGATTAATTATGAGAAAAAAGAAGTTTAAGGATCCTGAAAGAGAATTTAAATAAAAAACAAAACAGATATCACTGTAACCCACAGCAGGTCACACAGTGCAGAGAACCATTATGTTCAACACCTCAAAGTGACAAGCAGTTAAATTGGAATTACTGAGGATGCCAAAAAACCTAAACAAACAGACTCCTTTAAATCTTCTAGTGCTACCCTGGTCACACTGTGAAGCACGCCAAAAATTTTGCCTCGGATCTTTTTATCTTGTGGAGTGCAATAGAATCTCTTACATCCTCAGAAATACAGGCAGGGAGCTCAGCAAACCAAAAATATTTGCATTCCGTCATTTAAACAATGCAACTGAGCAAACCAGACTGCTTTTATTTAAAACTGTGCTGTTCTTCAGCCTTCACTTTTTGAACAAATATGCAGTGCATACATTTACATTAAACATATTTGAAGTTTTGAAAAATTTAATTACAAAAACACTTTATTTTCTAGTTAAAACAAGCCTGATAGATAAGTCTAATGTGTACACTTTGTCCACCCCCCATACCCAAAAATACAGTCTTGAGGCACATTTTTTGTAAACTTTATGGCACACAACCTACTTCATAAGATTTACAAAGTGCAGCCTCAAGTCATGGATATGTATATATATGCACCCAGAGGGAAAGAAAGTAAAAGTAAGTTCAAAAAGCCAGGAAATGAAAGGCTGTGACATTTGTGCACACTTAGATGATAATAGCCAAGGTTGGTTTTCAACTGAATATCAGAAGTTCATGTTTTGTCTATTGCTGGTCTTTTTCTATTCCCATGAGCAAAGCAAGGCAGGTTTTGTTGCTGTCATTGGCAGTAACATAACTTTCCTAGTTAGCTCAGCTATTTAACACCTTCAATGGGTGAGAAAACCTTTTGTCTGAATTCCAACTGATACAAATATAATGTTAGTCACCTTGGCGCTGGACATCTTTCACCACAGAGACTGAATTCATTATTATTTTTAAAACCGCAACCAGCACTGGTTGTAACTATCATCTGCTATCTTTCTGAATGTTCTCAGACCAAAAGCCCATCCTCTCCACCATTTCACAGGGACATTAGTGTAAACACTCCTTATCATCTCAAGAATAATACTCTCATACCCACTTATACTGACATCTTCACTCAGTTTTTCTTTTACTCTGCTATAGGCTACCTTACCCTAATTTAGAAACAAAGAGAGAATTGCTTCTTTTAAGATATACTAGGAAAATATAATTATTCATTATTCTTGTCAGCACTGCATATTATGACTCAGCTGCTTAAGTAGGTGTAATGGCAAGCTGCACACTTCATGGTACCTTAGAGTTCATGCCCACAACCACATGAGACTGCCCATAAGGAAGTAGCTCACACACCACTGAGCACAATGGGCTCACAATGCCCAGGCAGAAAACCTACAACCTAGCTACTGGTCCTTTCAGGATGAAGGAAGAGAGTGAAGACGGTGACAGGTCTCTGCACCAAATCCAGTCCCGAGCAATGATTTCTACTCACCTCCAAATTATACAACTCTGATCTTTAAAAAAACTGAATCAAGACATATAAAAGACTTATCTTACCTAAATCCAACAAGCTGTCATTTTCATTTTCAACTGATGGATCTCTGTAAAACTATTGAAATAAAAAAAAGAAAGAAATTAACATTATTTTATATTTTATGCTCTAAAACAAATGGGACTGGGGAATTCCAGGATATATTTTCAGTAATATTTTTCTCTCAGTATAAGATTTATTTAAGAAATGGTCATCCACACACACAAAAGAATATCCAGTATCACAACCTCTAGAAAAGAGAGGTTGTGATACTGGATTCAGATAATCCATTTCCTGGATTCAGATAATCTGAACACGATTCAGATAATCCATTTCCTAGTGTCTCAACAGTTAATACATTGTCCGTTATTTCAAGTAATCAGTGACTAGGGTGAACTTTTTAATTTAAAGGTACTATGTCAGTAGAAACGATACTTGAAACTTGTTCAAAAGTTGGACAATCGACAATTCCTTTCAGATCACAGAAAGTTTGAACCAAACAGCCCCCACTCCTCAGAGGCTGTCTCTCAGTAGAACATCACTGGTTTGAAGTCCATAGATTTATTTATTTTTTAATCTCGAACATGCAGTCAATTTCCTTCTTACATTTCCAACCTCAGCAACCTGGCCAAACTGCCTTTTGAAACTAGTCAGTTATGGAATTAATTTTGTTATTGGAAAAAGGATAAAAAGACATGATACTTGACAGACATTGGCCAATATTATCTTTAATTCTGGAAAATGAAAATTCTGGTACCAAAGCAAATGGTGGGAACCTTGGTATGTAGATTTTAAGCTAGTAATTTTAGGATAGTGGAACTGTACCGTCACATCTTCATTTATCAGAGATGGCTCCACAGACACAAGGTCCATAGGATCTGTTTAAACAAAAGACATTTTCCAATTATCTACTAGCAGAAAATTGCGGAAGTGAGTTCTTCCCACACATACCACACACACCAAAAGCACAAAATACAAGGATTCACAAAGGCAAACAATGTTCTTTTATAATATGTACTACTCCCAGAGTAGCATGCCTGTGGTTGAAATACTAGATGGCTCTACAATAAGCTGTTGTGTTATTTTAATGGACTAATTATAAACAAATTCCTTTTTCTTAAAGGGGCATGCTGTGAAAATACATGTTGAATCATTAATCAGCCCTGCTGATTAATATGTACTTGTCAAACTATGTAGACTACCACAGGCATATTATATTGTACATGGAACTCTGACTTGATAAAAAGAAAGGAAAAGTCATGCATTTTAAGAACTGGCTCTTTCCCATTGATTGCAGGGAACAATTGTGACTACTTCATTATTTTAGCTCCTTTTCAAAACTCTGAAGGAAAGACATCATGCACTAAAGCCATATTAATTCATTTTCCCCAGCCACTATTAAGAATGAGTAGCATGCATATTCTGCACCTTTTTAGACACCAATCTGTGATTAGATAAAATAAAGATTATTTTCAAAAAGAAAGGAATATATTTGGTTGCTGCTTTTTTTCTTTTTAGTTGTTTTTATTTGTTCATGTACACATCTTGAAACAAGGCCTGCAAATGTGAGCAAGTGCAATTCCAACAACTTCACAAGAGCAGCAGCTAGCTTCTTCTGTTTATTTATTTAGAAATAAATATGCTGCATCTTCAAAACATAAAACATGGTAAAATCATAGAAACATAAAATAATTTAAAACAGTTCAAGAGCATAAAAGAACATAAAATGCCCAGAATATAAAACATTTATCAGTCTCAATTGTCCAGTTCCTAGGCTAGAAGCAGATTTTAAAAAACAATTTAAAAAATCAACCCCCTGAGACTTGCTATTCTGGAAAGCTCTCAGCATTAACTCAGCCATCAGGACTGGTATATTGGGAATGAAAGGGAAAACAAATAATTACAATTGTATTTTTCAAGTGCTACCACTTTGAGGACTTTATAATCAAAAAGTGGGTATACAGGTTCTTGCCTTTAATTGTTACAGAAAGGATATCCAAAAGTAACAAGTAAGCTGTAACATGCAAAGTAGCTCTCAAAATTGCTGAAATACACACAAAATTATTGTAACTATTAAACCAAAAGATTCTCTTAATGTTGCAAAATATTTCAGACAATAAATAACAGCTGACTGTTATTCAATTCTTGCTTAGCCCACAATGCTGATTAAAATGTGACATTTTTCACTAGCTTTCTTTTCAAGAGAATGACTGCATTAAATAATGTTGCATCACAGATACATCAGCTTCCTGACTAAATAATCACTCTGGCATATACTATTTTCATTTTTCTGTATAGGAAAAGCACTACTGTAGTTAGTTGCTAGTCAACAGCAGAGCTTTCCAGCAAATGGTGAAGACTCGACTTTTGTATGAACACAGAATTCAAGCCACCGTGCAGCCTACTTGCCCCAGACAGATTTATATCTAACTCTAGTTTTGGTATCCTAGAAGCACCTAGCAAGCATGCCACCAAGACATTAATCTGGACCTTCATCCATTCCTAGTAAATAGGACAGGAGACTCTTTATCCTCACGCCTTACAAACAGGGCATTTTGGCAGACTGTTCTACAACAGTGAACTGCCTGCAGGTGGCACACTGATCCAGATTACAAGCAAAACACAAAATGAAAAGCAGACCTGATGACAAAATATTTCTGAGGATTAGAACTGTTTTTGTTTGCTTCATGCCATCTCTACTAATTAGACAAAAGATGAGAGAACACAGAGAACTAAAATTTGCCCACCATGCAGATGAAAAATAAGACAGATAAAGAGCACTTGAGGACATCACAGTAAAATGTACTTGACCCTTCCAAGAATGAACTGAAAGTTTTCGTCAAAATATTTGCATATATTTCCACTTAACATTGCATGTTCTCCTGAATACTGTTGATGTCTAGCTTAAACAGCTGCCACCTATTTATAGAGAAACATTCCGTTTATCAAAGCACAAAGGAGAATGCAAACTAGCTTCAAAGTCAAATTATTATTTGTCATGGATTTGCACCTGATCCTGACTTTTAGCAGACTGTTGAGGTGGGAGCTCTGCTAATTACAGGAGCACTGAGCACAGCTAAATCTTCAGCCTCACTCACCTTCAGTTCAATTAAGCTATTGGAGATTCAGCGCTAAGGTAGCAATATCATCTTACACTGACCCACTGGAATACCTGTTGTGAAACACAACAAAATCCAATGCATTGCTATAGCAACTTGCAGGAAAAATGAGTTGTCTTGATATCCTGACAGTTCTATTAACCATGAATTCAGACCCACCCACAGTATTCTTTGTTGTAATAATAATTGTTTTGAATTATAATGTCTGCCCTCCTTCCTTTTGGTTACAGAATTGACACATTTTCAGTGACAATGTTTCTGGCTGTCAAGGAAGTCCCATTGAACTTCAGGAGATGAAAAAAAGGTATTTAAATGGCGCAATCTCACCAATTCATTGAAAGAATACAGCAGGTTACTTTCTGAGCATCATTTGCCTTAAGTTTCTGCTTGTATCTCCCAATTCATAATTTTGCTTTAGAATGACTTGAACACATTTAAATTATTTATTTAAAATATTTACACACTGTGGATAAAAACCTATGAATTAAGAAGAATTAAAATTCTAAAATCTGTAAAAAAAAATCTCTCTTTTAGAAAATAAGATTTAAACAGCCAGGAAGGACAGGACAACAGTGGGGAAATGCAATAAAACAATGCGACACAGCAGTGGGCAAAACTGACAAAAACTAAACAATATGATAGAAGTGACCTCTAAAACACTGTAAACTTGGTCAGCTTCTGTTGGGAGTTCCCAACCACTTTCGCCATCTTCAGAAGCTCCGCTCCACTGCAGGTGCCTCTGCCATTAAAGACTACATAGGTGGCAACCCAGAAAGGCCCTTGTTGACCAGGGCACCAAACAGGGTGATTTGTTGTTCCCCTGAATCACTGTCTTTCACCAGCAGGTGAAAACTTTTCTATTTTGTCTGGGGTTCCCTGATTAATTATCATTGATGCGCTTTCATGTTCACATGTCTGGGTGTTTTGTTTTAATTGCTATGTATATTGTTTGCTGCCTTGGGGATTCTATGCCGTGTGAAAAGTCAGCTTTAAAAGGTTTTAATAAATACGAATTAATTTACTTCTTTTTTAAAAATTGTGTTTTGTTATTTATGCTACAAGAGACAGACAGACCTTTTAACTTACCAAGAAAGTTCCTGGTAAGGTGCTGGCCTGGAGGGCCACTAGTAGCCACAAGCAAGGTCTGTGGAGGTCATGCAGTTCTGAGTTATCAATCAGGACAACACACAATGGATGCATCTATACTTCTTATCACATGGCCATTGGCTGGATCACAAGGCCTGACATCGCTTTGTCCTTTACTCTTTTAAGAGTTCAATATGTCTCCGTATGCAACTCCCCCTTTCCAGTTTAAAACATTTCTCTATGATCATTATTTCATTACTTTGTTATCCCGCTTCCTTTATACTATGGAACTCAAAGAGTTTGCACAAGATTCACAGAAGATTTTCCTATCCAGACAGGCTTCAACCTAGTCCAGACCTGCTTAGCCTTGAGCAAGGTGGCTATATTGTATTGCTTTCTCACCATAATCTGGAATCACTGAGGCAAACTCCTGACAGAGTCAATACTGATGGAATAAACCTTATTAAATTATGAATGCCTGCAAAATTTAAACAGATAAAAATCTCAATACCAAAATCAAGTTTGATTTCAGCACTTGTGTTAACTGCACTGTCATTTAGGCTGTTTAAAAATGAAATACTGAAATAAATGTCAGTGGAATTTTGCCCTCTTCTGGCATTTTAGAAGAAATCATTTTTGGTTACTAGTTAAAGCCTACTGTACTATAGTCAGTAATAAAAACTTCACTTATGTCTAGGGCTGTCGATTATATCCTTTGCACCATTTAGAGATCTAGACAAAGAACACTGGCAGCTGCATGATCTCTGAAATTGTGTTGATACTAGGCAAACAGTGGTAATATGTGAAGGACCCATGAATGCAGAAAGCACCAGATTGCTTTCAGATCAGAGAGAGCTGCTCCCAAATTGTACCTCTAGAAATTCATCCCCTTTTGTCCACATTGGATAGATTGACCATGCTTATCAGCCTGCTTATATTTGTAGGTCAGATCTCTTGGGTCTGATAACATTAATTTTTAAAATTCAGTTATACTGTGGTAGGAACATGAAAGTCAGTATGGTGCAGCAATTAGGTCCCTTCCGCACATGCAGAATAATGCACTTTCAATCCACTTCCAATGCACTTTGAAGCTGGATTTTACTGTGAAGAATAGCAAAATCCACTTTCAAACAACTGTGGAAGTGGACTGAATGTGCATTATTCTGCATGCACGGAAGGGGCCTTAGTATTGCATTAGGACAGTGAAGATCAATGTTCAAATCCCCTCTCTGCCATTCAATTAATTGGGTGATCTCAAGCTATCCACTATATCACAGGCTGACATTTGTAGGGTTGCTATGAAGATAAAATAGAGGTAGGGAAAGAGAAACACATATCCGCTCAAGAGCTCCTTTTTATCTTGGAAGTCAGGAGATAACTAGTGTGAATCTATAACATGTTTGAATCTCTATCTAATCTCAACTCCAAATACACTGAGTAATGTTTACATCTCTCCACAGAAGCATTTTAAATGAAATCTTGTTGAATTGTTTTTTACAAGTGTATAAAGCACTTTACAATGCTTATCTTATTTCTCCTTACAACAGCCTTGCAGACAAGATAGGCTAAAATATGGTGCCTTTACCAAAAGTTGTTCCACAAAACAGCAGCAACCACATTTATAGGTGAAAGGTTTTCATACCAAATTGCCCATGCAATGAATAATTCTCCGATAGCCCAGAAAGATGAAGTTACTCCAAATGCATGTTAGGCACATAGCTGGCAATAGATTGATAGATACATTTACAAGAGATACTGTCTTTACCTTCTGCAGAACATGTGGAGTCGCAAGGCATCTGCAGTTCTCCCAGTGTCTCAGTTTGCTCTGGAATAAGACTCTTTGGATGAAAATAAAATCAAATGATAATCTTGTTGAACTACTGTAAATATGAACTGTACAAACTATAATCAAAACAACTTATATCTCCCAGTATGATATGCTCAAGGCAAGCATAAGTAGCATACTTCAGAATACTTATTTGCAGTACATTCATGCAAGGCTAGGTATCCAAGCTATTCTAGCAGAGTAGCGGTCAATCCTTCCTGGGTCTCTGGGATAGCTCCAAATTGGTGGACTTTACTTGCCTTTTGACACCAAGTCACTGCCAGTCTTTCAGATTATTTTTTGAATAGAGAGAAGCCACAGCATGGGATTCCTCCCACATGGCCAAGAGGTTCTCAACTACGGGAAACACTGTGGAGGCCTCCTTAGTACTCAGATAATACAAGAATACTAGAACCAGGGGGCATACATTTAAAATGCTGGTGGGGGGGAGAATTAGGACTAATAAAAGGAAACATTTTTTCATGCAACGTGTGATTGGTGTTTGGAATATGCTGCCACAGGAGGTGGTGATGGCCATTAACCTGGATAGCTTTAAAAAGGGCTTGGACAGATTTATGGAGGAGAAGTCGATCTATGGCTACCAATCTTGATCCTCCTTGATCTGAGATTACAAATGCCTTAGCAGACCAAGTGCTCAGGAGGAGCAGCAGCAGCAGGCCATTGCTTTCACATCCTGCATGTGAGCTCCCAAAGGCACATGGTGGGCCACTGCAAGTAGCAGAGTGCTGGACTAGATGGACTCTGTTCTGGTCCAGCAGGCTTGTTCTTATGTTCTTATATTCTTAAGAACTCAGCCCAAGTGGGATGGTTCTGTCCACGGCAACATACTTGGTCAACTGGAAAAAGACTGGTACACCCCCTCCCCATCAAATATGATCATAAGCCAATAACAAAATCATGTGTATATGTTAAGTGCCATCAAGTTGCTTCTGACTCATGGCAACCCTATGAATCAATGCACTCCAAAATGTCCTACTGTGAACAGCCTTGTTCAAGTCTTGCAAACTGAAGGCCATGGTTTCCTTGATAGAGTGAATCCAACTCACGTTGGTTCTTCCGGTTTTCCTACTGCTCTCAGCTATGAGGCACAGAGTATTATTTATAACTTGATCATTTAACATTTTATTCTTAATAATGTGACAGTGAATAATAGCTAAAGAAGATGAGAAATTTGTTCACGACCATTTTGGAAAGATACTAGGAAAAAGAAGATAAGCAGAACAAGAATGGGTGATTGAGGGCTGAAAGTAGGCGTTATAGAACAGGAGCAAACAGCCTTTGTGCAGAAATGTTACTTGGGCATCAGACAGTTAGACAACTTTTTCAAGATTACTCAAAGCATCCTTGTTCACAAACAAGACTTGGGAAATATACAGGATGCTGTTGGGAAATGGATCCTAAAGAGGCCAAGAAACTGCAGTTTATAAGGATGAATGCTATGGCAGCGCTCTAGTCAGATCAAGAGCTTCGACCACACAAATTAAATTAAACAACCCATTAGGCTAAACATGATATGGATGTGAGTAACACCTATGCAGAAATGTGCACAGCCACCAAATTGGCACTTATCCATTTGCCCTCAAAAGGCTGTTCATTTCTCCTGTCTTGAGTGTTGGAAAGTTAAGGCCTTTGGAAAGCAGCTTTCTGCTTTGGCCAGGGCAACTGGAATCCTTGGGATTTTTTAAAAAATCTGTTTATTTGCAAGTGACGGCAGAACAAGTATGAAAGCACAACTGGCACTCTATTCAATAGGGAGTAAAGCAACTACCGTATTATAGAAAGTCCTAAAGGCAGCTCTTCCCTTTGAAGTTTTGCCAGCCATCTTTATTTGGAGGAGCAAAAAGGAGCAAGGATGCCCAGAGCCTGCTGACTCAAGCACCCTCATTTAGGCACCTATCAAGAAACGTCTGAACCATTTATCCTAAAGGGCAAAAAGTACCAATGCTGGGAAGGCTTAACGTTGAAACTGGCAAGACGTGCTTTCATTTTACAGCAGAGTCACCTACTTATTTATTTGAAAATGTGTATGCTGCCTCTCCAGACCTGCTTGAGGTGGCTACACTGCTTTTCAGAATGACCTTGTAAGTCAGGGTAGACTTAACTAACTGGAAGTCAGACAATATCAACCAGAGGGTACAAGAACTCTGCAATTCCTATTTTCCATTAATTTCATTTGTCTAATTTTATCTCAGTTTTCCATTTCCAAGAAAAAGTTATACCCAACTATAGTTTCTGTGTTTTCCATCCAATTTTGAAAATATTTCCAAGGACTGGCCCTTTCACCTAAGACAACATACCAGGCAGACATCAGATGTTCTATTTCTACAGGAAAGAGAGACTAAGGCCCTTTCCACACGGGCCTAATACGGCGCCCTGGGGATGGCAAAAACGCTGTCCCCAGGGAGCCGTTCGCACAGGGGGCGCAGCTGCTTCGCAGCCGCGCCGCCCGAGTGGCGCGAAGCCGCCGTTTTCCTACCTCGCTTCCCGAGCAAGGTTTATGGAAAACAGCAGCTTCCAGCCGCTGCCGTGCAAACGCCAACGGCTGGAAGGTGCCTTGCCTCGCCCCATGTCCGGTCGACCTACCTGCTCTGCAGCTGTCCAGCGCAACTCTGGAGCGGTTGCGCAGGGCAGGGGGGCGTGTCCCCTGGCCTTGGCGACGTGCCAGACGGCCGCAGAGCAAGTAGGTCGACTGGACAACGGCGCAGCGCGGCGCCATCGTCCCAGTAGGTTCTGGGACCATTCATGCGAACGGTCCCAGAGGGGTTGGGTCGACCCAACCCCTACTGTGGCCGTGCAGAAACAGCCTAAGATTTACCTTGGCCATCATTGCTGCCCAGGGGTGTGACGTGCCTGGAGGAGGTGGGGCTGCAGCCTTATGTGAGCTTGCTGGGCCATCCCATGTGTCTTCTTGCCCGAGTGCCCACGGCTTCTCCTGCACTCCTTCCCTCATGGGACTGAGTTTTTTATTGTTGACATGCTGGTTACGGTGGTTGTTGTTATTTGCATTTCGCCTGTCACAGCCTGGTGGGCTGTGCATGGGGAGTGATCCGTTCAGGGAAAGAGAAGCCTGTGTGACGGCTCTCCCCATTTGGTGGGGGCCTCCATAAGAGGCCTGGGGGGTGGAGCGAGCCTATGAAGCACATGCCTAGGAAGGGACTGTTGTTGTCTCAAGCCCCCTGGCAGCAAGGTGAGTTCATCCAGAGGCTAGTGTCCAGATGGCTCCAACTAACTTCTTGCTCTGGGTGTTGGTGTTTTACCCCCCATGCATCAGGCTGGAGGAAAGTTATTACTGGGGGACAGCAAATGTTCTGCCCAGTTCCAGATCCATCCCCTGTGCTGTGCCTCTGCTCCCTTTTGCCAGCACACCAATAAAATGGCTATGGCCAAATTTTACCCACACAATGGGGTTTTCTGTGTCTCTTTCTGCACCATCAGACTGATTCCTCCTCTCCTCGGGCAACAAAAGATCCTGCTTGCACAGTAAACATTGAGCAGAATTAAAGAAACAATAAAAAAGGTGTTGTTGAAGGCTTTCACAGATGGAATCACTAGGATGTTGTGAATTTTCCAGGTTGTATGACCGTGTTCCAGTAGTATTTTCTCCTGATGTTCTGCCAGCATCTGTGGCTGGCATACAACCTGGAAAACCAACATCCTAACAAAAACAGGAATTCTGCACCCAAAGCAAGTCAGACAGGATGGCAGAACAACCACATCCTTCTTGCTCTTAGGCATTACTCCCTATCTCTTGCTCATTATCCAAACAGTATGTGAAAAATAAACAAATAACTACAGGAATAACAGTACTTCATGGAGTTCACTACACGTGCTTGTACGGCAATGAGTGACTCAGAAAATGGACTACTAATGTGTGAACAGCTAGTATGAGAAACACTGTCACAAACAGCAAATTAATCACACACACAACTCAAGTCAGTAACCCATTCACTATGGAATTCAGACAGTTTATAGCAGCCTTTTTAGAAGTTCCAGGTGTGTACCTGGGTGGTGCAATGGATCACAGCAGCAACATCCATTCCCAATCTAACATGGACCCACACTCATTGGAATATACGCATAAAGTCTATATCAATTTAAATGCAGAGGCATACAATTCTATCACCACTATCAGGTACCCTACCTTCTCATAGCTCTTGTATGGCATGTACATACAAGGATCTAGTCATCTATTCCTATGAACACACAGGCAAACGTTGCTGCCATATTACTACTCATACATACCACACATACATACACATCTTAGTCCAAGCAATCATTGGTAGAAGTGCTGCGGAAAGAAATATCTATCAGGAAAATTTCTCCTGTTGGAAGATCTGTTTTACTTTGCTGTTTAGAAAGGTTCTTTGTTAGTTCAGGCCTTTGCAGACAGACTGATGACAGACTGATGACAGCTAATGGAGTCTGATCCCAGTGCATAGTTGGAAGGCATATGAGGCAGAAACCTTGCAGCAGCCAAGCAAGTCTGAATTTGGTCAGTGATTTGAATGCAAATTATACACATGCTGCATTGGATGCTATGATGGAAGAACGTGCTAAAAACCCTCGAAGAAAACCTCCTTATTAGCCTTGACCATACATCAGCTGCTGTGCAGTAGTGTTAGGAATTCAGATATTACCTGATTTAAATATGCAGAAAAATGCTTGTTTGTTAATCTAGTTACTATAATTAATCCAAACTGAAAAATTAATGGCAACTTATAATATCTGGATGTTTTCAGATCTGTCCTTAATTCTGGTTATCTGATTATTTGGTGTAGAGATCACATAGGTTAGGTCAGGGGCTGATGGGAATTGTAGTTCCTGAACATCTGGAGAGCCGCAGGTTCCCTACCCCTGGGTTAGGTGAAGGCAATAAGAGAGGGATTGAGTATCAGATGCAAAAATGATATAAGGCTGTTTTGTATTCAGCAGAGTTACTCAGATCTTTCCACTGATGCATACTGTGCTTACAGGCCTGTTTTTTCAAACTGTACACCCTCCACATTGCCTGCTTACTGGCTATTTGTTTTTTGTGTTTTTTTTTTGTAGTGGCATATAGTCAGACTGAAGTGAAGAGAGGAAAACAGTGCACTCGTACCTCCTACAGGCCGTACTGATATTGCGGAAAGACTGAAACCTTTTGCTTGTACAGGCAGTCAAGGCTGACAGCTTTTTTTCAATAATGTGTGCACTCTGCAACTTGAAACTCACAAAGATTTCAGTGCCCTGGTGAACTCCACTAAGTTTATTTTTAAAAACCCCAAAATGAGGAGTTTGGTGAACAGTATCCCAGAAAGCTGGACTACAAAGAAAGCTGATAGAAGAGTAGACGCGCTCGAGTTGTGGTGTTGGCAAAAGCTACTGCGCATACCACGGACACCTAGGGTGACAAACGCAGAAGTCTTGAGCCGCATAAAACCAGACACATCACTAGAAGGGAAGATAACCAGGCTCAGACTTACATACTTTGGTCATGTGATATGATCAAATTCGCTAGAAAAATCTATGATGCTCGGGCTTGTCAGTGGTGGGAGAAGACCTGGACACCAAAGAACACGATGGCTGGATACCATAAAAGCTGATACAGGCATGAGCATCAACCAGCTGAAGGAAGCAGTACTTAATCAAAAAATGTGGAAAGAGCTTGCATATTGGGTTGCCAAGGGTTGAGAACAACTGAATGGATAACATCATCATCATCCCAGAACACCACATAACATGCAATTCCATCCTTACAAAAAGGAATAAAAAATTACCAATCAATTTCATACAGTGGTTAGAGGGAATCATGATTCCCTCTTTAAGCTGTGCTCTCATCTGATCCTATTTCCTGTGTGCCTGGAACACAGGTGCTCTCACAGTCCTGCTAAATATAGTTGCTGAACGACAGCATTTTATTCCTTGTTTACATATTATCTGCATCCACTCTGCCATGCTGCCCACTTACTATAAATCTTTGCAGTGCTTCAGGGCTCCAGTTTAATTTTGCTACAGTCTAGCACAGCTACACCACTGGAAAAATGACTGACATGAAGTGCGGGCCCCAGAAGTTAATTTATCCCAGGCCTTTCAACCTCTAATCTTCAGCAGTTTCATGAACATCTGTTTATAGTTTTTCTTCCATGTTCTGAACAATCTCTGCCACTTGTCTGCCCAGGAAATCCTGTTTATTCTGTGTACTATGCACTCCTCCAGACATTTCCTACTAATTCTCTTGAACTGCGCCATAGAAGCCATATTGTTGGGTCAGGCATAGTCCAGCTACTTTTGCCTCAACCACACATGCTGTGTCACACATCTAACTGTCCCGTAAATGCAACTTATTTAGATTAGAGAGGGGTTTTTTTAATATACATACAAACTCCTCCTCTCAACATTTTTAAGCTTAGATGATTTTTTCCCATTTTAAACTCCCAAACCAGATGAAGAAACAGCAGGAGGAAAGTTTCCCCAATCTAGGACAGAAGAGAAGACTTCTCCAGTAGCAGTGGTGAAAGGGAAAAGGGCATTCACCCCTGAACTTTCCCTAAGCATTTTCCAAAATATTGACATAGGACATGAGCTGTACATCAGCATCAATACAACTTAAAATAGCTACACCTCCCAGAAAAGGGAAGAAGAGCTCACAAACTTACAGCAAACATAGAAAGAATGACAAATCAGCAGGAATTGCATCAAGGCATAGGACTGATCTGTCCTTTCAGTAAAAACTGTGAACACAAGACAGTTGTTTGTTGGTTTAAATTCTGCTTTCATATTCTACACACTATCCTGCTGAAGCTGTTAGTACAAGAAACACAACACATGAAAAACAAAAGCTCTGACTATTTTCTGGAGATTTTCATCTAAAGAAGAGAACGACTTAACTACTCCACAAGAATAACAATCAGTTGAAAAATCTCACCAAAAAGACACCTCAGGGTTGCAACAATTCAGGGGCTTACCTTGTGAAGAAAAGCTCTATCCCAGAGGTATCTCCTGAAGATTTGGATGTCAGATTCTAGTGAATGGTTTGCAGTACGATTAAATGTCAGCATGAGAGATCTTGATGAATGCACAAATTGTAGGACAGCATTCTCGCCAAGCTCCACTTGTGATATCTCAAATGGATGGCTGACCTGGGCTCTAAAACACACAGACAGGCCATTAGAATCAGAGCGCAAAGCCCAGGGAATCACAAAACAATGGTATGCAGTTCCTCACTTTCATTGAGTTTTCCCATTTCAAATTCTAACCTACCTATTGCAAAGAGCTCTGGTAAGAATAGCACGAAACGAAAAGCAGATCTGGAAAAACCATTGCCCAAGAATCTACATGTCAAAGCTTTTAAAAAGGACTGTTTCAAAGGAATCTAGCAGCTACCTCTAGTTTTGAGTATTAGTTGTAAAAAGAAGCAGCCTGTTTACCATGGACATTGCCACATACAGCAGCCGAACTGAACTGGCAGCTGGCAAGCTTATTAGCATATTTCAGGGCAAAACAGACTATCTCAAGGGAATGTTGCATTGTTTGAATGTTCCAAACAAGTGAGACATTCATAACATGTGTGATTACAGAGTTATTGAGTCATTTCCTCATTTGCATGCATAATTTCACTCAAACTGTATGTTATGTAAAGCATAAACAAAAGGGCAAAAGATTCCAAAGCAAAACAAAACCCAAAACAGTATCTTGAGTAACTTATTTCTCTTAATTCTTTTTGGGGCACTTTCATTCTTTTCTGGAGACTTTTCTGGCAGTATACGATGCTTATTTAGCAACAAAGGGTGAAGACAAATAGGTGGCGATTCAAATGATCTTCCACAATGCAAATCACAAAGCTCAGGTACATCAACGTCAGAGACAGAATATCAAGTGCCTGGAAAGCTATGCTGTCTGTTGTGGAACAAAAAGACCACATTTGGTTAACAGACAGGCTATAGGTCCTCAAACAAGAGAACTCTTTGAAGAGATCAGAGAGTCCAAATCTGGGATAGAACAAGCCAAGCAAGGAATGACAAAGAAATGGCTAAGTTGTCAATGCGTAAAAGGAGATAAAACTACGTGAAACACATTAACCAACAACGAGCCATGCAACTGAAGAATCTAACTCAACTTGCTCTGAAACAATGTGAGACAGCATAGTACAGTGGTTACAGCAGGGGTGTTGAACTCATTTATTATCAGGGTCAGATATGACATAAATGTGAATTGGTCAGGCTGGGCCTCACAAACACTGGGAGGGTGCCTGGACTGGCAACCCCACAGCAAGGGGGGGGGCTCCCCTGAGAGGGCTTACCAGGTATGTGAGCCATCCGAGGCAGCCACCCCACTCCACCATCATTCCTGATCTGGCAGACCAAGGGAGGTTGCCCCAGCTGGCTCATGGTCCCGAAAACCCCCCTCAAAGGGCTGTATCTAGCCTCCAGGCCTGTTTGACACCCCTGGGTTAGTGTGTCAGACTAGGATTCAGGATAAGCAGGTTTGAATTTCCATTCTGCCATGGAAGCTTGCTGGGTGACCTTGGGCCAGCCACAGCCTCTTAACCTAATCTACCTCACAGGGCTGTTGAGGATAACATAGAGGAAAGGAGAATTATATAAGCCATCTTGAATTCCCATTGGGGGAAAAGGTAAGGTATAAATAAAGTAAATAAATAAAATTATGAACTTCCAATTTTGCAAAACTATTTCCTGTAAGAACGAGAGCAAAAAGGGATATGAACCAATGTTTTTCTTGGGAGATTATGTTTATCTGTCTTTCCTTTGAGTTTCTTCTTTGGCTGGCATATTTTTTTGTGAACAAGCTAATGAAAGTTTATGATCTGATCACATTAGATTGTGAACAGGATAGGGACCTATCTCCTGATATTGTTTTTTATCATATTGTTATTTGCTCCAAGCCCTTAACATAGTGTAGACTTCATAAAGAAATAGCAACTGCAAAAGGTAGTCCAAGTATGAATATTATATTGTGATATAACCAAATGATCTGTATATGCTCTTTTAAGATAATCAGAATTATATTCTTGGAGGCTGATGGAACTTCAACACTGACAACGGAGTAATCCAATAAAACTAACACAGCAATGCAAAGAAAAACATCCCCTAGACTGTGCTCTTAAGTCATGCTACTCACTTGATTATTTCAACAAGACTGGCATGTCCATTCTGTAAAGCCAAGTCTAATGGCGTGGACCCATCTTCATTAGGCAGAGTGACTGCATCTGTCCCACCTGGCAGAGATAACAGGAACTGGGAAAGCTTCACCAAACCCAGTCTCATTGCAAGATGGAGAAGTGTCTCTTTGTGTTTAGATTCTGAAAAAAATGTATCTATTATTAGAAATGAACTACATAGTTATTACTAATGTATGCAAAGTAATACAAGCAATATTCAATCCCAAATCAATAATTGCACGTAGACTTGGAATCAAATATACAAAATACCAATCCTTATTGAAGTCCTGTTATAGTGAGAAACTGGAGAATAAAAATTGGGGAAATACCCATATTTATTCCTTAATTCTCTCCTCTTGCGTGATTAATAAATAACTTGTACTGCTTCATTTATGATGTTTACAGACATCTCCATGTCTAATATCCTCGAAGTCGAACTCCAACATACGCCAGCTGGGTAACCTTGGGCTAGACACAGCTTTTCGGAGCTCTCTCAGTCCCACGCACCTCACAGGGTGTTTGTTGTGTGGGAGGAGAAGGGAAAAGATATTGTACGCCCCTTTGAGTCTCCTAAATCCAAAAAAACAACAACCATAGAGTCTACCAGGAAGCCCAACCTCCTTCCAGGTCAATTATGTCTATGCTTTTTTCCCCTTTTCCATTGGTTTTACCCTTGCCCAGGAGAAATAAATGTTGTGTATTTTTCACTCAAGGAGACTTCTTCTGACAATGTTTTAGAATCTCTGTCCTGCAGAAACTCTATCATCAAGTACAAAGAAGTCCTGATATCACTCCACATATTTCAACCATGAATAAAGGTCAGGGCTTACAGGCTAGTGGGCACTCCTCATGACAAAGTGGTCATTAGATAACCCCCCACAACCAAAGATGAGCAAATTTTGCTACTTACTGATGTTTGGGGATCGGTTACCATTTCAAAGGAGGGAAACATTTTTTCCCTGGTTGGCATGGCCCCTCAAAATATTTGAAAGCCCATTACATCACACTATAAATGACAAACAAACCCTATATACAGCCAAGACATCAACTACAATCAATGCAATCCAAAACAGTGAGGCAGTCCACTACCAGCAAGCAAACTATTGTGTCCATTCTCCATTCTTAGCACTTCCCAGACTCCCACTTCTTTTAGTGGGTGTTGGGGACCACAATAAATCTAGAATGAGGCCCTAACTGGACCCATTGTTGCTACACTGCATTTTCTTCAGAATGCTTCCTTTTTCTTGTTTGTAAGAGTTCATTATATTCATTGTTTGGTTCTTCCAGAAAACAAAGGGACTAGTTATTTAATATAGTAAAAACTCCACCCAGTGTTAAGCTGGCCACTCAATACTGGTATCCCTAATGTACCCACCAGTTTTCTTAATGATCCTCATTCTACATGGAAATCTTGCCGAAAGAACTCTTCCTGGATTTCTGAGCCAGGAAAGACCAGGTCTGCATTCCTTCATTAAGATACTGCTGAGGTTGCCAACATCCAGATGGGGCCTAGAGATTTCCCAACATTACAACTGAACTCCAGACTACAGAGATCAGTTCATCTAGAGAAAATGGCTGCTTTGGATAATGGAGACTACAGTATTATATCCTGCTGAGGTCTCTCTCCAAGCTTCACCCTTAAATCTCCAGGAATTTCCCAACTTGAAGTTGGCAACCCGAAATAACACAATTTGTAAAACACTTTGACTCTACATTTTTTTTGGAGAAAAATGACCTAATATTTGAATAAAGAAAAAACACCCAACGTACACGCAACAGAGTGCGTGAAAAATAGCCAGAGTGAACTCAGCCCCCATATTTCTGTAGATCAACTAACGTCAGAATTGCAGGCTTGTTTGTCCCACAGCACAATTCGAAGAACAACTTATCGGAATTAATCGAGTAGACCCTCTCATTGAATAGACCCAAGTAGGATTCTGGGTAGACCTGTTCTCCTAGAGCAGGGGTAGGGAACCTGCGGCTCTCCAGATGTTCAGGAACTACAATTCCCATCAGCCCCTACCAGCATGGCCAATTGGCCATGCTGGTAGGGGCTCCCCCCCCCCCCCCCACCCCCCCCCCCCCCCCCCCCCCCCCCCCCCCCCCCCCCCCCCCCCCCCCCCCCCCCCCCCCCTCCCCCCCCCCCCCCCACCCCCCCCCCCCCCCCCCCCCCCCCCCCCCCCCCCCCCCCCCTCCCACCCCCCCCCCCCCCCCCCCCCCCCCCCCCCCACCCCCCCCCCCCCCCCCCCCGCCCCCCCACCCCCCCCCACCCCCAACTCCACCACCCTCCCTACCCCTCCCTTTACCCCATCCTCCCCCCCCCCCCCCCCCCCCCCCCCCCCCCCACCCCCCCCCCCCCCCACCCCCCCCCCCCCCCCCCCCCCCCCCCCCCCACCCCCCCCCCCCCCCACCCCCCCCCCCCCCCACCCCCCCCCCCCCCCACCCCCCCCCCCCCCCACCCCCCCCCCCCCCCACCCCCCCCCCCCCCCACCCCCCCCCCCCCCCACCCCCCCCCCCCCCCACCCCCCCCCCCCCCCACCCCCCCCCCCCCCCACCCCCCCCCCCCCCCACCCCCCCCCCCCCCCACCCCCCCCCCCCCCCACCCCCCCCCCCCCCCACCCCCCCCCCCCCCCACCCCCCCCCCCCCCCACCCCCCCCCCCCCCCACCCCCCCCCCCCCCCACCCCCCCCCCCCCCCACCCCCCCCCCCCCCCACCCCCCCCCCCCCCCACCCCCCCCCCCCCCCACCCCCCCCCCCCCCCACCCCCCCCCCCCCCCACCCCCCCCCCCCCCCACCCCCCCCCCCCCCCACCCCCCCCCCCCCCCACCCCCCCCCCCCCCCACCCCCCCCCCCCCCCACCCCCCCCCCCCCCCACCCCCCCCCCCCCCCACCCCCCCCCCCCCCCACCCCCCCCCCCCCCCACCCCCCCCCCCCCCCACCCCCCCCCCCCCCCACCCCCCCCCCCCCCCACCCCCCCCCCCCCCCACCCCCCCCCCCCCCCACCCCCCCCCCCCCCCACCCCCCCCCCCCCCCACCCCCCCCCCCCCCCACCCCCCCCCCCCCCCACCCCCCCCCCCCCCCACCCCCCCCCCCCCCCACCCCCCCCCCCCCCCACCCCCCCCCCCCCCCACCCCCCCCCCCCCCCACCCCCCCCCCCCCCCACCCCCCCCCCCCCCCACCCCCCCCCCCCCCCACCCCCCCCCCCCCCCACCCCCCCCCCCCCCCACCCCCCCCCCCCCCCACCCCCCCCCCCCCCCACCCCCCCCCCCCCCCACCCCCCCCCCCCCCCACCCCCCCCCCCCCCCACCCCCCCCCCCCCCCACCCCCCCCCCCCCCCACCCCCCCCCCCCCCCACCCCCCCCCCCCCCCACCCCCCCCCCCCCCCACCCCCCCCCCCCCCCACCCCCCCCCCCCCCCACCCCCCCCCCCCCCCACCCCCCCCCCCCCCCACCCCCCCCCCCCCCCACCCCCCCCCCCCCCCACCCCCCCCCCCCCCCACCCCCCCCCCCCCCCACCCCCCCCCCCCCCCACCCCCCCCCCCCCCCACCCCCCCCCCCCCCCACCCCCCCCCCCCCCCACCCCCCCCCCCCCCCACCCCCCCCCCCCCCCACCCCCCCCCCCCCCCACCCCCCCCCCCCCCCACCCCCCCCCCCCCCCACCCCCCCCCCCCCCCACCCCCCCCCCCCCCCACCCCCCCCCCCCCCCACCCCCCCCCCCCCCCACCCCCCCCCCCCCCCACCCCCCCCCCCCCCCACCCCCCCCCCCCCCCACCCCCCCCCCCCCCCACCCCCCCCCCCCCCCACCCCCCCCCCCCCCCACCCCCCCCCCCCCCCACCCCCCCCCCCCCCCACCCCCCCCCCCCCCCACCCCCCCCCCCCCCCACCCCCCCCCCCCCCCACCCCCCCCCCCCCCCACCCCCCCCCCCCCCCACCCCCCCCCCCCCCCACCCCCCCCCCCCCCCACCCCCCCCCCCCCCCACCCCCCCCCCCCCCCACCCCCCCCCCCCCCCACCCCCCCCCCCCCCCACCCCCCCCCCCCCCCACCCCCCCCCCCCCCCACCCCCCCCCCCCCCCACCCCCCCCCCCCCCCACCCCCCCCCCCCCCCACCCCCCCCCCCCCCCACCCCCCCCCCCCCCCACCCCCCCCCCCCCCCACCCCCCCCCCCCCCCACCCCCCCCCCCCCCCACCCCCCCCCCCCCCCACCCCCCCCCCCCCCCACCCCCCCCCCCCCCCACCCCCCCCCCCCCCCACCCCCCCCCCCCCCCACCCCCCCCCCCCCCCACCCCCCCCCCCCCCCACCCCCCCCCCCCCCCACCCCCCCCCCCCCCCACCCCCCCCCCCCCCCACCCCCCCCCCCCCCCACCCCCCCCCCCCCCCACCCCCCCCCCCCCCCACCCCCCCCCCCCCCCACCCCCCCCCCCCCCCACCCCCCCCCCCCCCCACCCCCCCCCCCCCCCACCCCCCCCCCCCCCCACCCCCCCCCCCCCCCACCCCCCCCCCCCCCCACCCCCCCCCCCCCCCACCCCCCCCCCCCCCCACCCCCCCCCCCCCCCACCCCCCCCCCCCCCCACCCCCCCCCCCCCCCACCCCCCCCCCCCCCCACCCCCCCCCCCCCCCACCCCCCCCCCCCCCCACCCCCCCCCCCCCCCACCCCCCCCCCCCCCCACCCCCCCCCCCCCCCACCCCCCCCCCCCCCCACCCCCCCCCCCCCCCACCCCCCCCCCCCCCCACCCCCCCCCCCCCCCACCCCCCCCCCCCCCCACCCCCCCCCCCCCCCACCCCCCCCCCCCCCCACCCCCCCCCCCCCCCACCCCCCCCCCCCCCCACCCCCCCCCCCCCCCACCCCCCCCCCCCCCCACCCCCCCCCCCCCCCACCCCCCCCCCCCCCCACCCCCCCCCCCCCCCACCCCCCCCCCCCCCCACCCCCCCCCCCCCCCACCCCCCCCCCCCCCCACCCCCCCCCCCCCCCACCCCCCCCCCCCCCCACCCCCCCCCCCCCCCACCCCCCCCCCCCCCCACCCCCCCCCCCCCCCACCCCCCCCCCCCCCCACCCCCCCCCCCCCCCACCCCCCCCCCCCCCCACCCCCCCCCCCCCCCACCCCCCCCCCCCCCCACCCCCCCCCCCCCCCACCCCCCCCCCCCCCCACCCCCCCCCCCCCCCACCCCCCCCCCCCCCCACCCCCCCCCCCCCCCACCCCCCCCCCCCCCCACCCCCCCCCCCCCCCACCCCCCCCCCCCCCCACCCCCCCCCCCCCCCACCCCCCCCCCCCCCCACCCCCCCCCCCCCCCACCCCCCCCCCCCCCCACCCCCCCCCCCCCCCACCCCCCCCCCCCCCCACCCCCCCCCCCCCCCACCCCCCCCCCCCCCCACCCCCCCCCCCCCCCACCCCCCCCCCCCCCCACCCCCCCCCCCCCCCACCCCCCCCCCCCCCCACCCCCCCCCCCCCCCACCCCCCCCCCCCCCCACCCCCCCCCCCCCCCACCCCCCCCCCCCCCCACCCCCCCCCCCCCCCACCCCCCCCCCCCCCCACCCCCCCCCCCCCCCACCCCCCCCCCCCCCCACCCCCCCCCCCCCCCACCCCCCCCCCCCCCCACCCCCCCCCCCCCCCACCCCCCCCCCCCCCCACCCCCCCCCCCCCCCACCCCCCCCCCCCCCCACCCCCCCCCCCCCCCACCCCCCCCCCCCCCCACCCCCCCCCCCCCCCACCCCCCCCCCCCCCCACCCCCCCCCCCCCCCACCCCCCCCCCCCCCCACCCCCCCCCCCCCCCACCCCCCCCCCCCCCCACCCCCCCCCCCCCCCACCCCCCCCCCCCCCCACCCCCCCCCCCCCCCACCCCCCCCCCCCCCCACCCCCCCCCCCCCCCACCCCCCCCCCCCCCCACCCCCCCCCCCCCCCACCCCCCCCCCCCCCCACCCCCCCCCCCCCCCACCCCCCCCCCCCCCCACCCCCCCCCCCCCCCACCCCCCCCCCCCCCCACCCCCCCCCCCCCCCACCCCCCCCCCCCCCCACCCCCCCCCCCCCCCACCCCCCCCCCCCCCCACCCCCCCCCCCCCCCACCCCCCCCCCCCCCCACCCCCCCCCCCCCCCACCCCCCCCCCCCCCCACCCCCCCCCCCCCCCACCCCCCCCCCCCCCCACCCCCCCCCCCCCCCACCCCCCCCCCCCCCCACCCCCCCCCCCCCCCACCCCCCCCCCCCCCCACCCCCCCCCCCCCCCACCCCCCCCCCCCCCCACCCCCCCCCCCCCCCACCCCCCCCCCCCCCCACCCCCCCCCCCCCCCACCCCCCCCCCCCCCCACCCCCCCCCCCCCCCACCCCCCCCCCCCCCCACCCCCCCCCCCCCCCACCCCCCCCCCCCCCCACCCCCCCCCCCCCCCACCCCCCCCCCCCCCCACCCCCCCCCCCCCCCACCCCCCCCCCCCCCCACCCCCCCCCCCCCCCACCCCCCCCCCCCCCCACCCCCCCCCCCCCCCACCCCCCCCCCCCCCCACCCCCCCCCCCCCCCACCCCCCCCCCCCCCCACCCCCCCCCCCCCCCACCCCCCCCCCCCCCCACCCCCCCCCCCCCCCACCCCCCCCCCCCCCCACCCCCCCCCCCCCCCACCCCCCCCCCCCCCCACCCCCCCCCCCCCCCACCCCCCCCCCCCCCCACCCCCCCCCCCCCCCACCCCCCCCCCCCCCCACCCCCCCCCCCCCCCACCCCCCCCCCCCCCCACCCCCCCCCCCCCCCACCCCCCCCCCCCCCCACCCCCCCCCCCCCCCACCCCCCCCCCCCCCCACCCCCCCCCCCCCCCACCCCCCCCCCCCCCCACCCCCCCCCCCCCCCACCCCCCCCCCCCCCCACCCCCCCCCCCCCCCACCCCCCCCCCCCCCCACCCCCCCCCCCCCCCACCCCCCCCCCCCCCCACCCCCCCCCCCCCCCACCCCCCCCCCCCCCCACCCCCCCCCCCCCCCACCCCCCCCCCCCCCCACCCCCCCCCCCCCCCACCCCCCCCCCCCCCCACCCCCCCCCCCCCCCACCCCCCCCCCCCCCCACCCCCCCCCCCCCCCACCCCCCCCCCCCCCCACCCCCCCCCCCCCCCACCCCCCCCCCCCCCCACCCCCCCCCCCCCCCACCCCCCCCCCCCCCCACCCCCCCCCCCCCCCACCCCCCCCCCCCCCCACCCCCCCCCCCCCCCACCCCCCCCCCCCCCCACCCCCCCCCCCCCCCACCCCCCCCCCCCCCCACCCCCCCCCCCCCCCACCCCCCCCCCCCCCCACCCCCCCCCCCCCCCACCCCCCCCCCCCCCCACCCCCCCCCCCCCCCACCCCCCCCCCCCCCCACCCCCCCCCCCCCCCACCCCCCCCCCCCCCCACCCCCCCCCCCCCCCACCCCCCCCCCCCCCCACCCCCCCCCCCCCCCACCCCCCCCCCCCCCCACCCCCCCCCCCCCCCACCCCCCCCCCCCCCCACCCCCCCCCCCCCCCACCCCCCCCCCCCCCCACCCCCCCCCCCCCCCACCCCCCCCCCCCCCCACCCCCCCCCCCCCCCACCCCCCCCCCCCCCCACCCCCCCCCCCCCCCACCCCCCCCCCCCCCCACCCCCCCCCCCCCCCACCCCCCCCCCCCCCCACCCCCCCCCCCCCCCACCCCCCCCCCCCCCCACCCCCCCCCCCCCCCACCCCCCCCCCCCCCCACCCCCCCCCCCCCCCACCCCCCCCCCCCCCCACCCCCCCCCCCCCCCACCCCCCCCCCCCCCCACCCCCCCCCCCCCCCACCCCCCCCCCCCCCCACCCCCCCCCCCCCCCACCCCCCCCCCCCCCCACCCCCCCCCCCCCCCACCCCCCCCCCCCCCCACCCCCCCCCCCCCCCACCCCCCCCCCCCCCCACCCCCCCCCCCCCCCACCCCCCCCCCCCCCCACCCCCCCCCCCCCCCACCCCCCCCCCCCCCCACCCCCCCCCCCCCCCACCCCCCCCCCCCCCCACCCCCCCCCCCCCCCACCCCCCCCCCCCCCCACCCCCCCCCCCCCCCACCCCCCCCCCCCCCCACCCCCCCCCCCCCCCACCCCCCCCCCCCCCCACCCCCCCCCCCCCCCACCCCCCCCCCCCCCCACCCCCCCCCCCCCCCACCCCCCCCCCCCCCCACCCCCCCCCCCCCCCACCCCCCCCCCCCCCCACCCCCCCCCCCCCCCACCCCCCCCCCCCCCCACCCCCCCCCCCCCCCACCCCCCCCCCCCCCCACCCCCCCCCCCCCCCACCCCCCCCCCCCCCCACCCCCCCCCCCCCCCACCCCCCCCCCCCCCCACCCCCCCCCCCCCCCACCCCCCCCCCCCCCCACCCCCCCCCCCCCCCACCCCCCCCCCCCCCCACCCCCCCCCCCCCCCACCCCCCCCCCCCCCCACCCCCCCCCCCCCCCACCCCCCCCCCCCCCCACCCCCCCCCCCCCCCACCCCCCCCCCCCCCCACCCCCCCCCCCCCCCACCCCCCCCCCCCCCCACCCCCCCCCCCCCCCACCCCCCCCCCCCCCCACCCCCCCCCCCCCCCACCCCCCCCCCCCCCCACCCCCCCCCCCCCCCACCCCCCCCCCCCCCCACCCCCCCCCCCCCCCACCCCCCCCCCCCCCCACCCCCCCCCCCCCCCACCCCCCCCCCCCCCCACCCCCCCCCCCCCCCACCCCCCCCCCCCCCCACCCCCCCCCCCCCCCACCCCCCCCCCCCCCCACCCCCCCCCCCCCCCACCCCCCCCCCCCCCCACCCCCCCCCCCCCCCACCCCCCCCCCCCCCCACCCCCCCCCCCCCCCACCCCCCCCCCCCCCCACCCCCCCCCCCCCCCACCCCCCCCCCCCCCCACCCCCCCCCCCCCCCACCCCCCCCCCCCCCCACCCCCCCCCCCCCCCACCCCCCCCCCCCCCCACCCCCCCCCCCCCCCACCCCCCCCCCCCCCCACCCCCCCCCCCCCCCACCCCCCCCCCCCCCCACCCCCCCCCCCCCCCACCCCCCCCCCCCCCCACCCCCCCCCCCCCCCACCCCCCCCCCCCCCCACCCCCCCCCCCCCCCACCCCCCCCCCCCCCCACCCCCCCCCCCCCCCACCCCCCCCCCCCCCCACCCCCCCCCCCCCCCACCCCCCCCCCCCCCCACCCCCCCCCCCCCCCACCCCCCCCCCCCCCCACCCCCCCCCCCCCCCACCCCCCCCCCCCCCCACCCCCCCCCCCCCCCACCCCCCCCCCCCCCCACCCCCCCCCCCCCCCACCCCCCCCCCCCCCCACCCCCCCCCCCCCCCACCCCCCCCCCCCCCCACCCCCCCCCCCCCCCACCCCCCCCCCCCCCCACCCCCCCCCCCCCCCACCCCCCCCCCCCCCCACCCCCCCCCCCCCCCACCCCCCCCCCCCCCCACCCCCCCCCCCCCCCACCCCCCCCCCCCCCCACCCCCCCCCCCCCCCACCCCCCCCCCCCCCCACCCCCCCCCCCCCCCACCCCCCCCCCCCCCCACCCCCCCCCCCCCCCACCCCCCCCCCCCCCCACCCCCCCCCCCCCCCACCCCCCCCCCCCCCCACCCCCCCCCCCCCCCACCCCCCCCCCCCCCCACCCCCCCCCCCCCCCACCCCCCCCCCCCCCCACCCCCCCCCCCCCCCACCCCCCCCCCCCCCCACCCCCCCCCCCCCCCACCCCCCCCCCCCCCCACCCCCCCCCCCCCCCACCCCCCCCCCCCCCCACCCCCCCCCCCCCCCACCCCCCCCCCCCCCCACCCCCCCCCCCCCCCACCCCCCCCCCCCCCCACCCCCCCCCCCCCCCACCCCCCCCCCCCCCCACCCCCCCCCCCCCCCACCCCCCCCCCCCCCCACCCCCCCCCCCCCCCACCCCCCCCCCCCCCCACCCCCCCCCCCCCCCACCCCCCCCCCCCCCCACCCCCCCCCCCCCCCACCCCCCCCCCCCCCCACCCCCCCCCCCCCCCACCCCCCCCCCCCCCCACCCCCCCCCCCCCCCACCCCCCCCCCCCCCCACCCCCCCCCCCCCCCACCCCCCCCCCCCCCCACCCCCCCCCCCCCCCACCCCCCCCCCCCCCCACCCCCCCCCCCCCCCACCCCCCCCCCCCCCCACCCCCCCCCCCCCCCACCCCCCCCCCCCCCCACCCCCCCCCCCCCCCACCCCCCCCCCCCCCCACCCCCCCCCCCCCCCACCCCCCCCCCCCCCCACCCCCCCCCCCCCCCACCCCCCCCCCCCCCCACCCCCCCCCCCCCCCACCCCCCCCCCCCCCCACCCCCCCCCCCCCCCACCCCCCCCCCCCCCCACCCCCCCCCCCCCCCACCCCCCCCCCCCCCCACCCCCCCCCCCCCCCACCCCCCCCCCCCCCCACCCCCCCCCCCCCCCACCCCCCCCCCCCCCCACCCCCCCCCCCCCCCACCCCCCCCCCCCCCCACCCCCCCCCCCCCCCACCCCCCCCCCCCCCCACCCCCCCCCCCCCCCACCCCCCCCCCCCCCCACCCCCCCCCCCCCCCACCCCCCCCCCCCCCCACCCCCCCCCCCCCCCACCCCCCCCCCCCCCCACCCCCCCCCCCCCCCACCCCCCCCCCCCCCCACCCCCCCCCCCCCCCACCCCCCCCCCCCCCCACCCCCCCCCCCCCCCACCCCCCCCCCCCCCCACCCCCCCCCCCCCCCACCCCCCCCCCCCCCCACCCCCCCCCCCCCCCACCCCCCCCCCCCCCCACCCCCCCCCCCCCCCACCCCCCCCCCCCCCCACCCCCCCCCCCCCCCACCCCCCCCCCCCCCCACCCCCCCCCCCCCCCACCCCCCCCCCCCCCCACCCCCCCCCCCCCCCACCCCCCCCCCCCCCCACCCCCCCCCCCCCCCACCCCCCCCCCCCCCCACCCCCCCCCCCCCCCACCCCCCCCCCCCCCCACCCCCCCCCCCCCCCACCCCCCCCCCCCCCCACCCCCCCCCCCCCCCACCCCCCCCCCCCCCCACCCCCCCCCCCCCCCACCCCCCCCCCCCCCCACCCCCCCCCCCCCCCACCCCCCCCCCCCCCCACCCCCCCCCCCCCCCACCCCCCCCCCCCCCCACCCCCCCCCCCCCCCACCCCCCCCCCCCCCCACCCCCCCCCCCCCCCACCCCCCCCCCCCCCCACCCCCCCCCCCCCCCACCCCCCCCCCCCCCCACCCCCCCCCCCCCCCACCCCCCCCCCCCCCCACCCCCCCCCCCCCCCACCCCCCCCCCCCCCCACCCCCCCCCCCCCCCACCCCCCCCCCCCCCCACCCCCCCCCCCCCCCACCCCCCCCCCCCCCCACCCCCCCCCCCCCCCACCCCCCCCCCCCCCCACCCCCCCCCCCCCCCACCCCCCCCCCCCCCCACCCCCCCCCCCCCCCACCCCCCCCCCCCCCCACCCCCCCCCCCCCCCACCCCCCCCCCCCCCCACCCCCCCCCCCCCCCACCCCCCCCCCCCCCCACCCCCCCCCCCCCCCACCCCCCCCCCCCCCCACCCCCCCCCCCCCCCACCCCCCCCCCCCCCCACCCCCCCCCCCCCCCACCCCCCCCCCCCCCCACCCCCCCCCCCCCCCACCCCCCCCCCCCCCCACCCCCCCCCCCCCCCACCCCCCCCCCCCCCCACCCCCCCCCCCCCCCACCCCCCCCCCCCCCCACCCCCCCCCCCCCCCACCCCCCCCCCCCCCCACCCCCCCCCCCCCCCACCCCCCCCCCCCCCCACCCCCCCCCCCCCCCACCCCCCCCCCCCCCCACCCCCCCCCCCCCCCACCCCCCCCCCCCCCCACCCCCCCCCCCCCCCACCCCCCCCCCCCCCCACCCCCCCCCCCCCCCACCCCCCCCCCCCCCCACCCCCCCCCCCCCCCACCCCCCCCCCCCCCCACCCCCCCCCCCCCCCACCCCCCCCCCCCCCCACCCCCCCCCCCCCCCACCCCCCCCCCCCCCCACCCCCCCCCCCCCCCACCCCCCCCCCCCCCCACCCCCCCCCCCCCCCACCCCCCCCCCCCCCCACCCCCCCCCCCCCCCACCCCCCCCCCCCCCCACCCCCCCCCCCCCCCACCCCCCCCCCCCCCCACCCCCCCCCCCCCCCACCCCCCCCCCCCCCCACCCCCCCCCCCCCCCACCCCCCCCCCCCCCCACCCCCCCCCCCCCCCACCCCCCCCCCCCCCCACCCCCCCCCCCCCCCACCCCCCCCCCCCCCCACCCCCCCCCCCCCCCACCCCCCCCCCCCCCCACCCCCCCCCCCCCCCACCCCCCCCCCCCCCCACCCCCCCCCCCCCCCACCCCCCCCCCCCCCCACCCCCCCCCCCCCCCACCCCCCCCCCCCCCCACCCCCCCCCCCCCCCACCCCCCCCCCCCCCCACCCCCCCCCCCCCCCACCCCCCCCCCCCCCCACCCCCCCCCCCCCCCACCCCCCCCCCCCCCCACCCCCCCCCCCCCCCACCCCCCCCCCCCCCCACCCCCCCCCCCCCCCACCCCCCCCCCCCCCCACCCCCCCCCCCCCCCACCCCCCCCCCCCCCCACCCCCCCCCCCCCCCACCCCCCCCCCCCCCCACCCCCCCCCCCCCCCACCCCCCCCCCCCCCCACCCCCCCCCCCCCCCACCCCCCCCCCCCCCCACCCCCCCCCCCCCCCACCCCCCCCCCCCCCCACCCCCCCCCCCCCCCACCCCCCCCCCCCCCCACCCCCCCCCCCCCCCACCCCCCCCCCCCCCCACCCCCCCCCCCCCCCACCCCCCCCCCCCCCCACCCCCCCCCCCCCCCACCCCCCCCCCCCCCCACCCCCCCCCCCCCCCACCCCCCCCCCCCCCCACCCCCCCCCCCCCCCACCCCCCCCCCCCCCCACCCCCCCCCCCCCCCACCCCCCCCCCCCCCCACCCCCCCCCCCCCCCACCCCCCCCCCCCCCCACCCCCCCCCCCCCCCACCCCCCCCCCCCCCCACCCCCCCCCCCCCCCACCCCCCCCCCCCCCCACCCCCCCCCCCCCCCACCCCCCCCCCCCCCCACCCCCCCCCCCCCCCACCCCCCCCCCCCCCCACCCCCCCCCCCCCCCACCCCCCCCCCCCCCCACCCCCCCCCCCCCCCACCCCCCCCCCCCCCCACCCCCCCCCCCCCCCACCCCCCCCCCCCCCCACCCCCCCCCCCCCCCACCCCCCCCCCCCCCCACCCCCCCCCCCCCCCACCCCCCCCCCCCCCCACCCCCCCCCCCCCCCACCCCCCCCCCCCCCCACCCCCCCCCCCCCCCACCCCCCCCCCCCCCCACCCCCCCCCCCCCCCACCCCCCCCCCCCCCCACCCCCCCCCCCCCCCACCCCCCCCCCCCCCCACCCCCCCCCCCCCCCACCCCCCCCCCCCCCCACCCCCCCCCCCCCCCACCCCCCCCCCCCCCCACCCCCCCCCCCCCCCACCCCCCCCCCCCCCCACCCCCCCCCCCCCCCACCCCCCCCCCCCCCCACCCCCCCCCCCCCCCACCCCCCCCCCCCCCCACCCCCCCCCCCCCCCACCCCCCCCCCCCCCCACCCCCCCCCCCCCCCACCCCCCCCCCCCCCCACCCCCCCCCCCCCCCACCCCCCCCCCCCCCCACCCCCCCCCCCCCCCACCCCCCCCCCCCCCCACCCCCCCCCCCCCCCACCCCCCCCCCCCCCCACCCCCCCCCCCCCCCACCCCCCCCCCCCCCCACCCCCCCCCCCCCCCACCCCCCCCCCCCCCCACCCCCCCCCCCCCCCACCCCCCCCCCCCCCCACCCCCCCCCCCCCCCACCCCCCCCCCCCCCCACCCCCCCCCCCCCCCACCCCCCCCCCCCCCCACCCCCCCCCCCCCCCACCCCCCCCCCCCCCCACCCCCCCCCCCCCCCACCCCCCCCCCCCCCCACCCCCCCCCCCCCCCACCCCCCCCCCCCCCCACCCCCCCCCCCCCCCACCCCCCCCCCCCCCCACCCCCCCCCCCCCCCACCCCCCCCCCCCCCCACCCCCCCCCCCCCCCACCCCCCCCCCCCCCCACCCCCCCCCCCCCCCACCCCCCCCCCCCCCCACCCCCCCCCCCCCCCACCCCCCCCCCCCCCCACCCCCCCCCCCCCCCACCCCCCCCCCCCCCCACCCCCCCCCCCCCCCACCCCCCCCCCCCCCCACCCCCCCCCCCCCCCACCCCCCCCCCCCCCCACCCCCCCCCCCCCCCACCCCCCCCCCCCCCCACCCCCCCCCCCCCCCACCCCCCCCCCCCCCCACCCCCCCCCCCCCCCACCCCCCCCCCCCCCCACCCCCCCCCCCCCCCACCCCCCCCCCCCCCCACCCCCCCCCCCCCCCACCCCCCCCCCCCCCCACCCCCCCCCCCCCCCACCCCCCCCCCCCCCCACCCCCCCCCCCCCCCACCCCCCCCCCCCCCCACCCCCCCCCCCCCCCACCCCCCCCCCCCCCCACCCCCCCCCCCCCCCACCCCCCCCCCCCCCCACCCCCCCCCCCCCCCACCCCCCCCCCCCCCCACCCCCCCCCCCCCCCACCCCCCCCCCCCCCCACCCCCCCCCCCCCCCACCCCCCCCCCCCCCCACCCCCCCCCCCCCCCACCCCCCCCCCCCCCCACCCCCCCCCCCCCCCACCCCCCCCCCCCCCCACCCCCCCCCCCCCCCACCCCCCCCCCCCCCCACCCCCCCCCCCCCCCACCCCCCCCCCCCCCCACCCCCCCCCCCCCCCACCCCCCCCCCCCCCCACCCCCCCCCCCCCCCACCCCCCCCCCCCCCCACCCCCCCCCCCCCCCACCCCCCCCCCCCCCCACCCCCCCCCCCCCCCACCCCCCCCCCCCCCCACCCCCCCCCCCCCCCACCCCCCCCCCCCCCCACCCCCCCCCCCCCCCACCCCCCCCCCCCCCCACCCCCCCCCCCCCCCACCCCCCCCCCCCCCCACCCCCCCCCCCCCCCACCCCCCCCCCCCCCCACCCCCCCCCCCCCCCACCCCCCCCCCCCCCCACCCCCCCCCCCCCCCACCCCCCCCCCCCCCCACCCCCCCCCCCCCCCACCCCCCCCCCCCCCCACCCCCCCCCCCCCCCACCCCCCCCCCCCCCCACCCCCCCCCCCCCCCACCCCCCCCCCCCCCCACCCCCCCCCCCCCCCACCCCCCCCCCCCCCCACCCCCCCCCCCCCCCACCCCCCCCCCCCCCCACCCCCCCCCCCCCCCACCCCCCCCCCCCCCCACCCCCCCCCCCCCCCACCCCCCCCCCCCCCCACCCCCCCCCCCCCCCACCCCCCCCCCCCCCCACCCCCCCCCCCCCCCACCCCCCCCCCCCCCCACCCCCCCCCCCCCCCACCCCCCCCCCCCCCCACCCCCCCCCCCCCCCACCCCCCCCCCCCCCCACCCCCCCCCCCCCCCACCCCCCCCCCCCCCCACCCCCCCCCCCCCCCACCCCCCCCCCCCCCCACCCCCCCCCCCCCCCACCCCCCCCCCCCCCCACCCCCCCCCCCCCCCACCCCCCCCCCCCCCCACCCCCCCCCCCCCCCACCCCCCCCCCCCCCCACCCCCCCCCCCCCCCACCCCCCCCCCCCCCCACCCCCCCCCCCCCCCACCCCCCCCCCCCCCCACCCCCCCCCCCCCCCACCCCCCCCCCCCCCCACCCCCCCCCCCCCCCACCCCCCCCCCCCCCCACCCCCCCCCCCCCCCACCCCCCCCCCCCCCCACCCCCCCCCCCCCCCACCCCCCCCCCCCCCCACCCCCCCCCCCCCCCACCCCCCCCCCCCCCCACCCCCCCCCCCCCCCACCCCCCCCCCCCCCCACCCCCCCCCCCCCCCACCCCCCCCCCCCCCCACCCCCCCCCCCCCCCACCCCCCCCCCCCCCCACCCCCCCCCCCCCCCACCCCCCCCCCCCCCCACCCCCCCCCCCCCCCACCCCCCCCCCCCCCCACCCCCCCCCCCCCCCACCCCCCCCCCCCCCCACCCCCCCCCCCCCCCACCCCCCCCCCCCCCCACCCCCCCCCCCCCCCACCCCCCCCCCCCCCCACCCCCCCCCCCCCCCACCCCCCCCCCCCCCCACCCCCCCCCCCCCCCACCCCCCCCCCCCCCCACCCCCCCCCCCCCCCACCCCCCCCCCCCCCCACCCCCCCCCCCCCCCACCCCCCCCCCCCCCCACCCCCCCCCCCCCCCACCCCCCCCCCCCCCCACCCCCCCCCCCCCCCACCCCCCCCCCCCCCCACCCCCCCCCCCCCCCACCCCCCCCCCCCCCCACCCCCCCCCCCCCCCACCCCCCCCCCCCCCCACCCCCCCCCCCCCCCACCCCCCCCCCCCCCCACCCCCCCCCCCCCCCACCCCCCCCCCCCCCCACCCCCCCCCCCCCCCACCCCCCCCCCCCCCCACCCCCCCCCCCCCCCACCCCCCCCCCCCCCCACCCCCCCCCCCCCCCACCCCCCCCCCCCCCCACCCCCCCCCCCCCCCACCCCCCCCCCCCCCCACCCCCCCCCCCCCCCACCCCCCCCCCCCCCCACCCCCCCCCCCCCCCACCCCCCCCCCCCCCCACCCCCCCCCCCCCCCACCCCCCCCCCCCCCCACCCCCCCCCCCCCCCACCCCCCCCCCCCCCCACCCCCCCCCCCCCCCACCCCCCCCCCCCCCCACCCCCCCCCCCCCCCACCCCCCCCCCCCCCCACCCCCCCCCCCCCCCACCCCCCCCCCCCCCCACCCCCCCCCCCCCCCACCCCCCCCCCCCCCCACCCCCCCCCCCCCCCACCCCCCCCCCCCCCCACCCCCCCCCCCCCCCACCCCCCCCCCCCCCCACCCCCCCCCCCCCCCACCCCCCCCCCCCCCCACCCCCCCCCCCCCCCACCCCCCCCCCCCCCCACCCCCCCCCCCCCCCACCCCCCCCCCCCCCCACCCCCCCCCCCCCCCACCCCCCCCCCCCCCCACCCCCCCCCCCCCCCACCCCCCCCCCCCCCCACCCCCCCCCCCCCCCACCCCCCCCCCCCCCCACCCCCCCCCCCCCCCACCCCCCCCCCCCCCCACCCCCCCCCCCCCCCACCCCCCCCCCCCCCCACCCCCCCCCCCCCCCACCCCCCCCCCCCCCCACCCCCCCCCCCCCCCACCCCCCCCCCCCCCCACCCCCCCCCCCCCCCACCCCCCCCCCCCCCCACCCCCCCAGATACCAAATTATGTAGGGTGGTGAGAACCACAAAGGATTTCAAGTAAGAGCTCCAAGCCGACCTTGATAAATTAGGTGAGTGGGCTCAGAAATGGCAAATGCAGTTCAATGTAGCAAAATGTAAAGTGATGCACATAGGGGCAAAAAATCCAAACTTCACATACACGCTACAGGGGTCAGTGCTATCAGTCACAGACCAGGAAAGGGATTTGGGTGTCTTAGTTGATAGTTCCATGGGAATATCAACTCAATGCATGGCAGCTGTAAAAAAGGCAAACTCTATGCTGGGGATCATTAGAAAAGGAACTGATAATAAAACTGCAGATTGTCATGCCCTTATATAAAGCAGTAGTGCGACCGCACTTGGAGTACTGTGTCCAGTTCTGGTTGCCGCATCTCAAAAAGGATATTGAGGAGATAGAAAAAGTGCAGAGAGGGGCAACAAGGATGATTGAGGGACTGGAGCACCTTCCCTATGAGGAGAGGCTGCAGCGTTTGGGACTCTTTAGTTTGGAGAGGAGGCAGCTGAGGGGGGATATGATTGAAGTCTACAAAATTATGCATGGGGTAGAAAATGTTGACAGAGAGAAATTTTTCTCTCTTTCTCACAATACTAGAACCAGGGGGCATCCATTGAAAATGCTGGGGGAAAGAATTAGAACTAATAAAAGGAAACACTTCTTCACGCAACGTGTGATTGGTGTTTGGAATATGCTGCCACTGGAGGTGATGATGGCTACTAACCTGGATAGCTTTAAAAGGGGCTTGGACAGATTTATGGAGGAGAAGTCGATTTATGGCTACCAATCTTGATCCTCCTTGATCTGAGATTGCAAATGCCTTAACAGACCAGGTGATCGGGAGCAACAGCCGCAGAAGTCCATTGCGTTCACATCCTACATGTGAGCTCCCAAAGGCACTTGGTGGGCCACTGCGAGTAGCAGAGAGCTGGACTAGATGGACTTTGGTCTGATCCAGCTGGCTTGTTCTTATGTTCTTATGTTCTTATAACATGATTCAATGTAAATCATAGCTAATGGGGTTAAAAAATCACCAGCATATTATTATTGTTAGTAGTATTGCAGTAAATAAGCTGTTAGCTAACTAAAATTCCTGTACAACAACATTCCTTTAACTGTTTCATGTCTTCTTTTGTTTCTGTAACAACAATTTCTGAGTAAAAGACTTCATCTGCTTGGAAACAGGGTGGAGCCATTTTACTTCCACCATTTTCATTTTGTTTCAAGGGCCAAAGTTTTCACAAGTTGCTGACAACCATCACAGTGCCATTCAAAGGAATTACACTCGTCTAAACCCATTGTCTTCAAACAACTTAGAAAGCTATAACTCTCCTGAGGAAGGCTGTCAATAACACAAACTGAGCTAGGGATTTTTTTTTTAAGAGACAGAAACAAAAACTGAATTACAGCAACTATTATGGCATTTTTGTGATACTACTGGAACAACTGAAGGTCTGTATTTTCTTTTCTGTGTGATAAATTTCACATAATAGCAGCAATGTAAAATATAGCAATTCAGAATCTTTTATCATTCATTTTTAAGGTTAGATTCATTCAGATACGCTACTGTGGAGAAAAACCCCAAATAATTTACCTAATCTGTAGGGAATTCAGCTGCAAAAATGTGGTTTGAACACCATCCCAGTAATATATTATTTGATGAAACATCCATTTTTTGCAGAAAAGCAGTGGTAGATGTCTTTAGAGATAGGCAAATCCAACTTCTCGTTAGCTTCTAATTGCACAAAAGGTTTATTTAACAAGCCATAATGGCTGGTGGGCATGGAGTACTGCATAACCCATACACCCTGCATAACCCATACACCCAGTTAAGAGCTAAAGAGAAATGGAATGGAACAAAGGAAGAGCAAAGTTTTGCAGCTGGCTGGTAGGAGCACACTTGGGGCCTCCAAGGACGTGTAGTTTTACTTTCAGAAAGCTGATAATGCTTTACAGACAAGCACTATCTGTCCGGTTTCTTCCTTCATGTTTGTAAACAAACCAGGCATATTTGTAAACAAACAGATATCACAAAAATGTCCCAAGTCTCACGAGGAAACAATATGGTTGGTTGCACACATAGCAGTATTGATTCAGATAAACTTCTATATATTCTTGGTACTTTTCACATTGAATCTGTTTATCTGCCTCAGTTTGTATTCTCCTGTATTAGATTTTACAAGAGTCTTATTTTACCTATCTTTCAGCAATAAGAAGTGATCCTGACCTAGAGGGATTTAAGAATCTTTTTGATTGAATCTTGTTTTAAATAGTTCTCCTTTTGCAATATCTTCCCTGTTCAGTTGCTTATAACTTTAAATGCATCCACGTGATAGCTTCACAGTTGTGCATCTGATAAGGTGAGCTCTGACTTATAACAGATTATTCTGGAATACATCTTGTTACTCTTTAAAGGGTGTCTGGACTGCTTTATGATTTAATATAGCAGAATAAACCTTACATGAACTACAAAAAGGCAAAGTCAAGAAGAAAAACAGAGAATTGCATACCATCTTGTGAACAAGTTCCAGTAATGTTCCAAGTAGGTGAAATCTCTTTGTGAGCCATGGCTAGCATAATGTCACGATCCAATGATTGAAAGTCTTCAGCCATTAAGCCAAACATGCTGAGGAGTGTGTCGTGACTAGAGGAAGTGAGGCAACCAGCTTGGTCCATCAGAAAATGTGCTACCTCAGAAGCTGTGTTCCACTTGTAAGTAACAGAGGAATAGCCCAAAGTCTCAGACACACCTTCTTTGGTGTACATGACCACGCACACAGAAACATCTTCTTGTTCTCCATGAGCTGAATAAGTACATAAAAGGTAAGGTATTAGCACAGTACACATTCAAGCTTCCAGGTTGCAATATCTTTTTCTACTCACTGTTAAAAAACACTTTTAAATATAATTTGCTTTCCTTTTGTTCAGATATTTTAAAGACGGGGCTGAAACTTTACAGTCAAACAGGCATAAGCACTGGAATGGGCATGAGGCATACCATTCTGACTTTTCTTAATGAAGTTATAAAAGATACAAACAAGTTCCATACTCTAAATCCTACCAAATTTCCATAAACACAATTAAAAAACACATGTTGGAATGGTTTCTGCCATTCCAACTTCTTTTAAAAATGCAATCCTTGAAGACAGCAACATGCACTCGGAAGGCCATGGACACACAGAGATGAACTACACATGAGAGAGGCTGCCACTCATCAAGGCGGGAAAGGGTTTTCTCCTGACTGCTTTGCCCCATGTGTCTTGGCTGGTTGGGATGGTAAAAGTCTACAGTTCTCAAAATGTACCCACTCTATTTCCTATTTTTACTTCAACATTTCCACAGACCATCTACATCAGAACAGAAGGGGAATTAACTGCTACCCATTCATTCTTCCTCCTCTCTACCATCACCTGTTGCTCACCTGGGAGGAAGAGAAGCTTCCTTAATCACCTCCCAGCCCCCATTCAAAGAGGATCCAGCAAGTTGCCTATGCCTCATGAAGGCCTCAGCCCTTTTGTGAGGCATGGACTCTCACAAAGGGTCAGAGGTTCTGGCGGTTGCCTCAGCTGCTGCCTCAGGAATTGCTGCCCACACTGTCTAATATTGATCTAAATGTAGGTGGGTCCCCCATCCACACCTGTCTGGGTAAGATCATTCCCACGTTATTCTGGTGGGATGCTGTTGTTACCACGGGGAAGATTTTCAAAACTTGTTCTGCGCCTGCAGTATCAGGCCTGGCTCCTGCTGGGCCTGGCATCTCGTGTCCAGAGTCAAGATCAGTAGCCTGGGGCCTGGATGGTTTCTCAATCGCTTGCTTTGTAACTAGTAACCCCCCTTATCTCTGGCTACCTGGGGAAGGGAAGGAGAAGGAGACTGTCGCAGATTGAAGTTGCATAACAATGTTGCTTTCTCACTATCTTTTCTTATGTGAATTGTTTTGTGAATGAATGGGAAGGGGGATTGTCTGAAGGTGCAATATTTTAACATATATACTGGGGGCAGAAGACAGAGCGCCAGCTCTGGCTTTCTGAGCCCCAGGTTTTGACATGGTTCAATAAAGCTCTTGAAATATCCCTGAGTCTTAATTATTGACTGTATTAACAGACCCTTACAGATGGTCAGACCCCAGTTTGAAAAGTGCTACAGTATGTAATGTAGATTGTCCGGCCAATCCAAAATGTCACTATGACCACTCCTGCAATGTATGAAAAGAAAACTGGGAATGAAGGAGTCTCCCACTACCTGCTGCTTGGCCCATGTAACACCAACATATCTAACACACCCGTTGTGGCAATATAACTTTCCAGGAAAGTGCTAGGTAATGTGTCTTGTATTGACAACCAGTTTGGAACAGTGGATCAAGGGTAGGAAAGTCATTTGCCTGCTTTGGGCAGGCATTATCCTGCTCTCTGTGGCTGATGGAAGGTCAGTATGGAGAGGAGAAACGACACTGCCATACAAATCAGGTAATGCTCTGGAAACCCAGAGTTCCCAGTAAGTAGGCTCAAGTGCCTACTTGATATCTGGGATTTCACCAGGATGTGATATTTACACACACAGCATCCTGCCGCCAAAGCTCTTAGGAAGGCCTGGCACCCTAATCAAGTGTCAGACTAGGACTGTGGAGACCAAAGTTCAAACCTGCTCAGCCATGTAAGTCAATGGATCACTGGGGGGTCAGTCATGATCTCAGTCTAATTTATCTCACCTGAATATTAGGGTGTGGAGGGGGGCAGATATATGTCTCAAAAGATAATTAAAATAAAGAGGTGACAAATAACTGACAAATAACTGCTGAAGTTTCACATCAGGGCTATAGCTTGCCCCCTCTAATGGAGCAAGTTGGGAGCTGGGAAACATTTTAGTCTGCAAATGTTGTCTAAGAAAATCAACCCAAGCAGTTGCTTCTCTAGAAAGTTGCCGTTTGGCTTCCATTTTAAAAAAAACCTCTCAAATAAGATGACTAAACAATGTGGTACAGATGAGAGATATTGTGGTTATGGGTCAGACTAGGATCTGGAAGACCCAGGTTCAAATCTCCACTCTGCCATAGAAGCCCAATCCATAATGGTGGCTTGGGACAGTGCATGCCCATCACCTCCAAAGAGTTTTGCAGCAATGTGGGAAGTTAAAAAAAAGAAAATGGGGAAAACCGGAAGTATGGCAAGCCTCCTAGGCAGCCAAAGTGGCTGTGACTGCTGCCTTTTTGGTGGTATAAGTGAATGGGAATGTGTAAAAAAAAATGCTCCCATGGGAACTGGTGTGAACTCCTGTGCCAGAAGAGTGCCAGTGCAGCAATTGTTTGCACCCAGGCACCATGTGGCCACAAGACTCCTTGGAGCCAGCGTAAGTGGCCCTGTCACTACCATAGATACCACTTACGCCACGTGGAGTGGTGTTTACGCTGGCCTTTTCACACACACCCTTCTGGATCACTCTGTAAGTGACCTTAGGCTAGCCACACATTCACAGCCTAGCCTATCTGACAAGGTTGTTGTGAGGATAAAGCAGAGGAAAAGCGAATTATGTCAGCCACTTTAAATCCCCCTTTGGGGAAAAAGGCATGATATAAATGAAGTAAATAAATAATAATAATTAAAATAATAATGAATAATAATACTCACCTGGAATAGTAGATTGAAGGGTGTCATCACCAATACGTTTGGCAAAAACCACATGTCTCTGGTTTGAGCCATTGTAAACAAAGTAAAATTCAGCATCCTCCAAGAGAACTATGTAAAATTTTCCATATACAGTGAGTTGTCCCTGAAACATGAACACAACTCTGTAGATACAGGAAAATCTAGCTTGATATGTACAGTCATGCAGTAAGAGTTAATTATCATTTATTCCCAAGGCCCATCATGGAATGTAATTAATGACTTTCACTATAAATTATACGCAACACATATAAGCTTGCAATAGATATGGGACAAAACAAGTAGTAGTATTCAAATGATGTAACAACCGGTTCTGGTGGTGGGAATTAAAATAATTTAACAACTGATTGATTACAAGCACCATTTTAGCAACCGGTTCTGCCGAAGTGGTGCGAACCTGCTGAATCCCACCACTGGACAAAACCAGCATTAAGCCTTCCAGTATCAGTGTGAGAATTACAGTAAACAAATAGTTAAATCTGTCCCATTAAAATTCTCCCATCAAAATTGATGGGACTTCTGTGTTTAACTTTGGCAAGAACATGCTCATGATGCTCAAACCATTTTATCCCATATTTCACAAATTCCTATAACTGGAGTTCAAAGCAGAATTTTAAAATGCCAGCTACACATAAACAACTTAGAAACAATTAATCTAGTTTCTAGCATAATTTGCAATGATACGTCTACTTTAATACCATTTTACATCAATCGTATTAGGCTTATTTATTCCAAACTTTAAATATTTTGTTAATCAAATAAAAGTGCTTGCCATTTCTATTTTAATACTGAATTTATGCTAGTTCTAACAGATACCAACCCACACTTTTTCTAAGCAGTTGAAAGTAACAAGCCAAGACAAGCCTTTCATGCAACACCTTCAAAAGAGAACAGTAAAAGGATTTAAGTCAGAAAACAATAACATCTGGCAGATTTGAGGGAGGAAATTTAGACTGGGTTATGCTTCCTTAAATGAAGAACAGCAGCTGCCTCCACTAGTATTCCTGGTTACTACAGTTACTTCAGACAGAGTTGTCCTTACATGACTGAAACAACCTGCTATGGAAAACAAATTGCATAAAGAGATGACAAGTTTGTCACAGTTCAAAATACACCTCATAACACATCCGGCCTAGTTCCTTGAGGTGAGAGAATCAGCCCATTATTCCAAGTGAAAGTTTGATGGGTGTTGGCCACTTGCTGAGGTAAAAGATCACCTTGTACTCTGGCTTCATACGGTAAAAGAAAGAAAGAACAGCAACTTGTTATGCAGGAATATATTAATATGGATTGTGTTTAGGAGGCCCAATCTTGTAATGTTTAAGACCAAACTAGTCACGATGACCAGAACCTTTTTGGTTGGCAGATATCAAGATCATAGTCTGGAGTGTGGTAGTAGGTTGAGTAGCAAAAAACAGGGCAGCCAATATATTCTGCTGCACCCACTGACACCATCAGTAGGCAATACAAAGGGATGAACAGCCCAGAAAAGGATGGGGTAGGCCAACTTGTGACTCCAAGCAGTAGGCAGACAGGAGGGGGCAAACCTAAGGAAAAGGTCCAGGCCCAAGAAAAGGAACAGGGCACCACCACACTGTTGCATCCTCCCAGCCCTGATCCCTGGGCTGAACACTTAACACTTTGTGGCACCTGCACAAAAGTTCCAGTTGCTGAAGCACTTCAGGGAATTTAAGAAGGAGGTGGGCAGCTGGTAGACTGGGGGCATGGAGAAGCCCACTGGCAGCTGGGGGCATGACTGAATGCATGGCACATCTGGCAGGTATGTACCAGCACTTTTTAAAATAAAAAGTGCTGTATCCAAGTATCCTGCAGCATTGAGAACATCTTGATGGTTGTTTCCCCATTCAAGACACCAAAAAAATGGAGTCCTTGCACAGAAGTAAGGGCCTCTTGAGAAAGAGACATTAAGGACCTGTTGCACTCCTGATGTCATCAGGAGCACAAGAGAGTTTCCAAATTTAAAGTAGGCTGAGAAAAACACAATATGCTTATACTTGGAAAACAGCTGATATTACTCCAGCCCATTCTGAACTGAACCAAGGAAATTTCACCCACTCTCACTAATACTCTCCAGGAGAGAAAAATTTAGCAGTACATTTCAAAATGGCTTCCTGTGGTGGCACACTCCTGGTTCACCCAGTGAGCAAGATAATGGAGGGGAGGGAGGATCTGCTTTATTTATTTTAAAGATTTATAAGCCTGCCTTTCCCCTATACAGCTGAACCAAGGCGGGCAACAACAATAAAATCCATACAAGGATATTTATAGCTACAGAACTAAAATCACAAGCAGGAAAGCAATAAAGGACTCTTTTTTTTTTAAATCGAGAGTTCATACAGCAAACCCCACAGACCCACTTAAGACATCCCAGCATTGTACCACATAAACCAGAGGTACTAAAATTAGAAATCAGAGGGAAAACTGAAATATTTACATTAAAATTCAGTGTAATCACCACAGGAAGAGTAACTCATAAATGTTATAATAACTCCAGAAGAATTGTCATATTAACCCGCTGCAGTAAAACTAAACAGGAGCTTTACTGGGGCACCTCAAAGTTTTTAGTTTAGCATAAGCTTTCACATATTAGAGTGTACCTCGCTGCAAGTAGTGAGTCTTTACTAAGCAGGTGTTTATACAGTTTAAGTCTGCAAAGAAAAATCACAAACTCACAGATCACATCAGCCTAGAAAGGACCTACCGTGTGCACCCTAACTACAGTGCATTACACTCTAATCCATTAAAGCTTACATTAGACTAAAAGCATATTAGTCTTCTAGGCTGCTACAAAGCTCCTGTTTATTCATAAATGTTGACATTTGGGTTCTCAGCAATATTAGTAAAGCCTTCCATAATTAGGTAGGACACAACTGTTGTTGGACTGGAGATGACAGTTAAAACCATTGATGATATTCTCTTGCATCTGGGATTCCCTTTCTCCTGCGTCTCTTTGACTCTTTCATGCTTATATTTGTATTAGGGAGAAAGCTTCTCAGGCTTAAGTGTGACCTATACATACTGTCATTTTACATAAGATTGGGACATATAGTCTTGAAACCAAATAATTGTGGGAGTTATTGATTTTTATTAACATTTTATGCCACTTTTCCAATTGATTAGGCTCCCCATCGATGGCAAAGATGAAAACATTAAAATATTTGAACAATTAAAAGCAATATGCCAAATTATAAAATAATTCAACAACACTTGAACATACAACACCAGAACCAGAAAGGGGTGGGGGGGTGGGAATTACTGTTACTGGGGATATGACAAACAAAAAAGTTTTCACCCACTGGCAGAAGACACAATAGAGGGAGACAGATAAAACTCCCTGGGGAGGGAGTTCCAAAGTTTTGGTGCCACAACCAAGCAAGCCCTTTCACAGGTTTCCATCCATCTAGCCTCAGAGTCCGGAAGCAAACTGAAAGTGTACATGGAACAAGACTAATATCATGGGTCTACTTGCCAATGCTTCCTCAGATGAGGAAGAGATAGAGGAAGCTGGTCCCATTCCTTGGAGGCCATAGAAGGGCAGCCTTGGGCCAGAGTCCACATGTCACACCTCAGTCACGCAACCCAGGTTCAGAGATTGAAACAGAGGCACTGCAGCCTCCAGTCTCACTTCCAGGGTCTCCAGAGCCTTTGGAACACCGGAGAAGGTAGGCTCAGAAGGAGGTGCAGCAGTGGCGCAGGAGACCTTAGTTGGCAGCCCAGGACCAGCCAGCCTCTGCCTGTGAGCTTGATTATTCACAGGATCAGACCTGAAGCCACAGAGGCTGCTCAGCCAGTGACGAGTGCAAAAAGAAGAGGATAACATGTGTTTAGGCTAAATGTTTGGGAGTAATATAAAAATAAAGGGTGCTTTTATATTACTCCCAGACATTTAGCCTCAACACTCATTATCCTTTTCTTTTTCATTGACCTCCGTGTTGTTGCAACTTTAATTGCTATATGACTGCCAGTGATGAACGGCATTTGCCGTAGCTCAGCAGGTTGAGGAGTTGCACCTGCTCCGGATCTTGGTTTCCCTGATAAAAGTAACCACAAAAGAAGGAAACAGCATGGAAGCAAATTGTCCACAAACCTTTTATACCTTCTGGTACTCCGCACCTTAGAACTTAGTATGTTTGACTTTGGACTGGATTTGGACCTTGTTTCTTGGATTTAACTGGAGATGAAGACAAAAATCTAATCTGACAGCGATTTTCATTGGCCATATAAGTAGGCAAAGAAACAATTCTGGTAAAAGTCTCAGTTATATTAGTTTAATGGATAAAGTCTTCTGTACATCTGAGCCCCTTCTAAGAGGTTAACTGGATACATCCTTAGAGTAATTTAATTTTTTTTATGCTCAATCTTTCCACATTATACTTGAAGGTCAAGATGTTAATTTCTTTTTCCATTTGCAGAAGATACTTCTACCCACAAAAATGGGAGGGAAATTTGTGTGATTTCCTTTCTCCTACTTCGGACCCCTCACACTTTGCCCCCAGTGGTATTCCTGGGAATCCAGTGACCTCCAGGACATAATTCAAAAGGCACAGCAGGCTGCAGTGGGAGTGGGTGGAGAGAAAGTTATCCTTAATACAGCACAGCTTGACTTGCACTAGATAGGATCCCACTCAAAAAAAATCTCAAGATCACCATCTTCTACAAAAAGTAATTTTCCATTACAAAAATACAGCCAATACATTTGGATTTAAAAAATAAGAACAGATTTCAAGGAGCATTTATCTTCTCTAAGTTCCTGTAACCTGATCTACATAAGGGCATAGGATAAAAAAATTATCTTCTTCCTCCTTCTCTCCTTTAAATGGTAACCACAAACGGTCTCCTTCCTCCTCTCCTTTAAATGGTAACCTGAACAGACTTTCCAGTATCTTCACAAAGTGCTTCAACACCCCTAACAACTGGGACATAAAGATGAGGCTTGAGTATGCCTTATACTGAGTCAAACCACTGATCTATGAAAATCCATACTTCCTCGACTGGCAGCAGCACTTCAAAGTCTTCGGCAGCCTGGGGTTCAATCCCTGACACTTCCAGCTAAAAGGACTGGGTGGTTGATCATATGAAAGACCTCTAACAAGATCCTGGCAAGCCAAAGCCAGTCGGAGAAAACAATACCAATCTTGTGGATCAATGGTATGATTTAACATAAAACCATTCAAGGAAACTTTCCTCTACACCCTCCTTCCATTGCTGGGCTCCAACACTTGGAGCAGAAGATTGCATGGCTACTTCAAGTGGCAAAATATGTTCAGTCCTGCCACCTAAAGATGTCAGCTTTCATGATAAAAACTAGAATCTTTGGAAGCTCCTGCACTTGTTTTTAAAAAGCAGGAATAAGAAGCAGAAAAGAAGGGACTCGGGAAAGGTCCCTCCCTCCCCCCCCCCCAGGTTTGTTACGACCACTTATTTCTCCAGCTCCACACTTTGCCTTGATTTTTGTCTTCATCTCCAGTCATTCCATCCTGCAAGTAACCACCTGGTTTTGATTAAACTTGGCTTGAGAGGTCGGACTGGCACTGAATCATGTGCTCTTCATTTCTGATCCACCTCTGAGATCATAACACAGTCCCAAGCCAGACTTGGATAGATCACACCTCTGTTATAATTAAATCTGTGCTCCGGGCAAAGCAAACTTTCAAAGCCTCGTTCAAATGAGAACACCCTTTGAAAGTGATATTTCTTAGCAAGCTTATTGACATCCTCCTGCTTGAGAGAAAAAAAAATCACATTAGATGCAAATTGCTGTTGCAATGTCTAAATCTAGAATTAAATGTTTTCAAACCCTAGCCAGATGGAGGCTCAAAGTTTGCCTTGGCCAAAAGTACTACCTGGAATTTCAAACCAACCGAGGACAAAAGAGGACAGCCAAGTTTTAAGTATAATAGCAGACTAGCAAAGTCTTTCAGTAATCAATATTGACATGTTTTTCTGACTTTTTTATTAATCAATTTCCATTAAGTCTACAAAACTCCTCAGAGTACTATAAAGGACAACTTTCAAGACAGCAGTCTCATGCAAAACACACTGTTTATAAGTGGCAGAACATACATGTTGTCAAAGTGAACACAAAAACAGAGGCTGTAGAGTTGGGCCAATGAGCATGAATGAACCCTAAGAAAACTAACAACACATTTGGTTTTGAAACTGTGATAGAAGAGACGTATAACTTCACCGGACTGCTAAGAAAGGATGTGATGTAGTTATGGGAGGCAGCTCAAAGGAGTTGGTGGCATTACAACCCAGCCCCTTTGCAAAAACATGGAACTGTCACCACCACCCCAGAGGCCCCTACACAACCAGGGTTTTTGCGGCCAGTGGAACAAGGCGACCACATCATGAGTCAGACCAGATAATCACAGTTTGAATTAAGAGCAACAAAATGTCATTTCAGGTCTGCATTAAAAACTAGCACATCCCTTAATCAAAAGCTCATTTGTGACTCCACAGGCTCTCCTAGAATCAATGATCAGAATGGAGGTCTGATACTGCTGGATGACAGGGTTATTAAGACATAGGAGAACATTTAAACACATGACCCTCACACATTTGCAGTCTGAAATGATATACTGCTGCACTGCTGCACTGCTATGATCATTTGGGTCTGTTGTTATGCACACACTAAAGTGTTACCCCCACCAGATAGTTTATGCAATATGACACCAGTTGTGCAATTAATCCTCACGCCCTGCAATTGTGTTAATATTTGTCTCTCCTTTCCAAATAATATTGTATATGAGGTGCAAGCGCCTTTTATGACTGCAATGAATTAAATTAGACACAATGTGTTCATGCACATAGATGAGTGTACCATCAAATGCCTGTAACTGGGACATGGCTGCAGGGAAACAGATATAAACAGAACTGAGTCCTCCCTCCCTCGAGGGAAGCCAGCAAGTCATTATTAGCTGTTGTTCTTTAGATAGTCTTGCTACCACTTCATACATCTGAGGAAGGCAGCTGGTGAAGTGGCCAAACTTTCTGTCAGATGTGCTACAAGTCAAGGTCAAAGTATCAAGGGACTACTCCAATACACATAGATAGTGCAGTTTTTGCCCCTGCTAAGATAAGAGACAAGCAGCATCTCAACAGTGAAGATACTAGCAGAAGCACAGATCTGACTACTATGTTCCAGCCACCATTCTGGTGCCTCTGTTGCAGATTGGCTACCTATGAGACAAGGTGTTTCCTATAGGTGTTTCCTATAGACCAAAAGAAACTTGTCTTTAAAAAAACAAAAAGCAGAACATGTTTACTGAAAAGAAAACTAAGGCCATTTACATACTTACTAAGGCCATTTACACATTTACACTTTGCAGTCAGCTTACCTTTCCTTTGCCATAGACTTTCCTTCATGCACTGTCTTTTGCCCTTTTTGAAGGCACCACAGGACAGAGCAGAGAAGTTGTGTGGTTTCCAAATGCTGCCAAAACACAACTTTTCATGTTGCTTTGCTTTTCCCCACAAAGCACTACAGCTAAACAGAAAGCATAATTCTTTATCTGGGTTTCGTTGCTCTTTATATATAAAGTTCCTCACTGCAGATATCTGTGTATTTATTAATGTTATTTAAAAATTTTACCCTGCCCTTCCTTCAATAAACTCAGGATACCTTACATCGGGATCCTCAACATGGTGCCTGTGGATGCAATGGGCCTACCAAGTGTTTTTTGAAAGTGGATTGGCTAGGTAAACATGGAAATATCTTGGGGGGGCAGGGGGGCCTGGCAACCTAGTCACCACTCACCTTGGTCACGTGGGGGATGCACTTGGCAACCCACCCCTCCCGCCTGCCCACCCACCCACCCACAGGCCAGGAAGGGTGTGCAGGAGGCTGTCAATTAGGCGAGAAAGGCAGGTGGATGAGCCACAGACCCCATAGGCAGCTACTCTCTCCTCCCCACCCACAGGCCAGAAAAGGAAAGCACCACCTGTGTGAGAAGGGGGGTAGGGGAGTTCAGCAAGGGGATGGGGAGAGTTCAGCTGAGGGCTGGGCATGGGGGCAGGTGGATGGGTGAGCTGCAGTTCACAGGCAGCTCCACTCTCCACCCTCCCTCCCCACACCACCCGCAGGCCAGGAAAGGGAAGTGCTGCTGGTGAGAGAGTGGGCAGCAAGCCAGCAATGAAGTGACAAAGGCAGGTAAGTGAGCCACAGCCTACAGATAGCTCCTCTCTCCTCCCCCCTTCCCACAGGCTAGGAAGGGAAAGCACCTGGTGTGAGGGGGGAGTTCAGCTGAGAGCTGGGGGCGGGACAATTTGTAAAGATAAACCACTGCAGGTAGGCCCTTTGCCCAACAAGATTTCTGACTGGACATCAGAAATTTGGTTGGTTGTGAAAAATGCTTTGAAATGTTGCTTTGGCAGCAGTCATCACCACAGCACAAAGATGATCATTGTATAACCGACAGTCAGCTGCAGCAGCCATTTTGTGGCTGGTATTTTGTGGTTCTGCCCACTACTCTGTGTCAGAATGCCAAAGGTGCTTACCAGTTCAAAAAGGATGGGGACCACTATCTGATACTGTTCATTCGTTTCACTCCTCATAACAAGTATTATTTTATTTTATTTAAAAAGACCATGGGAGATAGGTTAAACTTAGAAACAGAGACTAAACAAAGGCCACCCAGTGAACTTCATGGCAAAATTGAGGATTTGAACCTGCCCTTCCGAGGTTGCCAACTTGGGACAGAACAATTTATCTACCCCTCCCATAAGAAAACAGTTAAATTCTAAGTCATCTTGCATACATTTGTAGCCAGTCATAACCAACAAGGAAGAAAAATTCTTCAAAGCACAAAGAGATCAAAGGAACTTTACAAACCCATATACTCACAGAAGAAAGAGATTGTGGCTATCAATGAACAGTTAAATAGTATAAATGTGTGCCTTTGTAACTGTAGGCTAAATGCATATTGACATCTGATTTTAAAAAATCCATACAGCAGGAACGTGCACACTAGTTCACTACCTTAAAAACACCTTGTACCAGCACTCCCTTGTCATTTTATGTAACTCTTTTGCACATGCTCAGACCATATAATCAAGGTACAAAACATTGTACTTAACTGAGATTACAGAGTTTGTATCAGGTTTGCCTGTCAAAATACCAACTCTGTGTTTAAGAGCATACTTCAGAAACATCATCAAGCACACTGAAAGAATTTCTCATTCCCCCTGTTTCTATCCCATACTTGTTTTTAAAAACAAAACAAAAACAAATTGTCACTGCTAAATAAAATGCAGGGCTTCTCATACATAAGAGGCATTTGACATAATAGCAGTTTGGAACTGGAACCCAGAATGCTGCTTCAGTGTGCCTCAGTGTTTGTGCTGCTTCAGTGTGCCTCAGGGTTTGTATTTACCCAATGGGATATTTTACTTCTGCAAGAAGGCCAGGTATGGGCAAGAGTCCTAGCAGTACACACCTTGTCTTCAGAAGATTGAGAAACAAAGCTCCATTTAGGAAAGTTGCTTCTCTTCATCAAAACCCAAAACCTAATCTGAAGTCATACTATGGGCGAAATTTACTGAATCTTTTATTGCTATAATGTACCTCCAGATGTTCATAGACTACAATTCCCATGAGCCCTACCACTTGGCCATGCTGTCAGAGGCTGATGGGAATTGTAGTCCATGAACATCTGGAGGGCCATAGTTTGAAGACCCCTGAGGTACACTGACCACAATCCAAATAACTGATTTAAGTGAACTGAAGACCTTGAACATGGTCATGTATAGTTTATTATGCTCTTCAGCCAAAAATTTGCTCCCATAGCAGCTCACAGGAATAAACATATAGCACATAAACATCTAACATGTTTGCACAACACAATAATTCCTCCAAAAAGGATTTTTAGCAACAACCATGTGATCCATCCAATACGTACAATCATCACCATTTTGTTTGTAATGGAAAACAGTATTTTTAGTTTCAGTATACATAAAACAGAATCCTAGTATGTTTACTGAAGCTGAAAATAGGCACATAGCCTCTTCTAGACAACATGACAATTGTATGTTTTGGGAGAACTGCCTGAAAGCACATTCTCCCCATATATAAGGAGAAACATAAAGAACTAGTATCTTTATTATCACCATAATAGCAGTTGAATGGAAATCACAATAGGTTCAACACAAGGTATGATGTAACTCACTTCGGAAAATACATGGCTGTATTTGCCCCATCAGTGAAGTGCCCAGACAGAAAATCCTTGTAACAAGTTCAGTTGTCATCCCTCCTCCCCACTGCCCATTTATATGTGCATACAATGCAATGACACATTAGGGAGTTGAGAGTTCTATGCAAGACTCCTACATACTACCCAAGTATCCATCTCCACAAGTTACTCTGCAAGTTACTCATGCTCCAAGATAAGGAGGCAGAGGGTCTGACCCACGGCTTAAGGTGTCACCAGTTTAGATGGGGTTGCACTCCCCTTGAACGAACAGCTCAGTCGTTTGGGAGTGCTCTTGGATCCAGACCTATTTTTGGAAAAGCAGATGGCAGCTGTGGTCAGACATGCCTTTCTTCAGCTTCCACTGGTTAATCAGCTGTGGCATTGCCAGGGCCATTGTGGTGCATGCTCTGGATACATTTGTATTTCGATTTCGATTTATACCCTGCCCTATCCCCACAGGCTCAGGGCGCTTAACAACATAGCAAAACAATATAACATTAAAACAGAGCAAATGCAAACAGAATACATGAAATTAAAAAATAAGAAACAAATACAGATGGCGACTTAATCAAGCCTAACAATTTGCCCGCAACAATAACAGCAGGACTATATCAATATATATCAATACTAAATCCATACAGCAATACATTATCAGTATATCAACAACACAAAACTCTAATACATCTAGCTTTGATTACTGCAATGCTTTCTACATGGGATTACCATGTGTTCAGAACATCACCTGGTGCAGAATGCTGCAGCCAGGATGTTGACTGGAATGGGCTGAGCAATTATGTCACTCTAGCCTTAGACCATCCATTCTGGCTCCCAATCTGTTTCTGGGTATAATTCAAGGTGCTGGTACTGATCTTTAAAACCCTACATGGCTTTGAACCAGCATACTTGATGGACAGCCTACTCCCTTACAGACCTACCCAACCACTGTTGTCATCTTCTGAGCCATGATTCTTTTGTTGTCACCTTCTGAAAGCAGGCAGATGACAAATCAGGAGAGGGTCTTCTTCGTAGTAGCATCATAAACTCTGGAATTCTCTCCCCAGAGAAACTCCCTTGACTCCTTCTTTGTAGTCTTCCAACAGCATATGAAGACTTTGCTCCATCTGATGTTCTCTCAGTTATCCCTCCTTCCAATCCTGTGTTTTAATTGTTGTTTTTAATGTCTAATTTAGCTTGGTTTTAATTTAATGATATTGTTGGTTTCAATTTTTTTAAGAGGTTTTATCAACTATGTTTTTAATCTGTTAACCACCCTGATGACGGCAGAAAGGTGGGTATAAATTTGGTAATACAGACTGACAGATGGGGCTATTAGAGGTATATCCAGACACATGCTGCCACTATGCATGCCCAACATGCATTGGTGGGGGGAAGATAGGAACCAGAACAAGTAGATTGTACCCATTATAAATGCAAAAGGTACATGTACAAAATAAACATATACTCATTCCATAGTGAAAAGTCATAGGATTAAAATCTAACAAATGTAATGGTTCCAGACATGATGATGATGGTGATGATGATGATGAAGAAGAAGAAGAAGAAGAAGAAGAAGAAGAAGAAGAAGAAGAAGAAGAAGAAGAAGAAGAAGAAGAAGAAGAAGAAGAAGAAGAAGAAGAAGAAGAAGAAGAAGAAGAAGAAGAAGAAGAAGAAGAAGAAGAAGAAGAAGAAGAAGAAGAAGAAGAAGAAGAAGAAGAGGAGGAGGAGGAGGAGGAGGAGGAGGAGGAGGAGGAGGAGGAGTTTGGATTTATATCCCCCCTTTCTCTCCTGTAGGAGACTCAAAGGGGCTTACAATCTCCTTGCACTTCCCCCCTCACAACAAACACCCTGTGAGGTAGGTGGGGCTGAGAGAGCTCCGAGAAGCTGTGACTAGCCCAAGGTCTCCCAGCTGGCGTGTGTGGGAGTGCACAGGCTAATCTGAATTCCCCAGATAAGCCTCCACAGCTCAGACGGCAGAGCTGGGAATCAAACCCGGTTCCTCCAGATTAGATACACGAGCTCTTAACCTCCTACGCCACTGCTGCTCCATGTTGCCAAACATTCTGTCTTTTCTCAGGTTATTTCACTGTCACCTATTCTTCACTTCAAAACCAGTTTATCCAGGACTAGCAAAATAACATCATCCAATAATTTTACTCAGAGTTCATATTCTTATTCTTGTATAAGGCTGAAGCTGCTTTTTAAATTTATAGGCATGATGTTCAGATCAATTCACATACTCACTATAATTTTAACATGAGTGAGATCTTTAATAGCTGGCACATTCAGGCAGTAGAATGTTAGAGCCCAAACGGTTAATCTGGAACTCTGCTTGATTGGCTGAGAGAGCTGTCCAGTGTTCTAGAGCCAAAGGACAGGGAGTTCTGAGGGGAGAATTGAACTGAAAGCCAGAGTGAATGGTTGTTCTGCTGTAGCTCCATTCTCTGGAAACTGAGGGCCAGTTCAAAGTGAGATGGTACTCTAATTAAGGGCCAGGAATGACAGATTTAAGGAAATCTGTGCCAAGGTTTTGGAGTTACCCATAACACAGTAACACTGATTAATCACACTGGTGACTTGGTAGTTTCTCTGAGGAGAACCCCACTGAGATATGGAGCAGGAAAGCTTCGGAGAGGTGGGAGGGTTACATAGAAAGAGGACTGGAGCCAAGGACGTAGGTAAGGGGGGGGGGTGTTCCTGGGTTAAAAAAGAACCATTACATGTCCAAAGCTCCGCCCCCCCCCCTCGTTTGTGGGTTTTTTATTTTTTCGTTTTTTCAGTTTTTGGCCTGTAGGGAGTGCAGCTTTTAAGCTAGCAGCACCAGAATTTCAGGGATTTTTTGGTAGACTCTGCTGATGATACCACCCAGGTTTGGTTAGGTTTGGTTCAGTGGGTCCAAAGTTATGGACTCCCAAAGGGGGTGCTCCATCCCCCATTGTTTCCAATGGGAGCTAATAAGAAATGGAGGCTACACCTTTGAAGGTCCAAAACTTTGGACCCCCTGATCCAAACTTCACCAACCCTGGGTGGTATCATCAGGAGAGTCTTCTAAAGATACCCTGAAAGTTTGGTGCTGCTAGCTTAACAATTGCACCCCTGACAGCAGGCACCAAATTTCCCCGGATTCTCCTTTTAAATCCACCCCCTTTGGCATGGATTTAAAGGGACAATCTGAGGTTCCCAGTTTAAACATTGAAAGTGATGCTGTTTCAGGGTGGGGGATAATCTGCCCCCAAACAGCATCACTTTCAATGTTGTTTTAACAGGGGACCCCAGATTCTCCCTTCAAGGTAGATTTAAAAGGAGAATCTGGGCTCCCTAGTTTAAACGCCATTGAAAGTGATGCTGTTTGGGGTGGTTACCAGCATCACAGCAGCTGCCCATGGGGGGAGGGGACGCAAAACTCTGATTTTGCACCGGGTTCCATTTTCCCTAGCTACACCTCTGCCCGGAGGGGAGGGCAGAAGGGACTGCTGGCGGGGGGGGAGCAAGGCAGGCAGGGCAGGGGAGTCTGCCATCCCTGGCCTCGAAGAGCTGCTTTTATAAGTACTGAGGCTAGGAGTGAGGCTTGGGGAGGTGTGGCCACACTCCCAGGGGTGGGTGAGGTGTGCCCCCCCCGAACCCACCTTATAAAAAATCTATACCTACGTCACTGATTGGAGCTTCCTGAGGGAGAGCAGCCAACTTTCTATGAGAAGCACCATATGAGAGAGATACTCTAGTAGAGAGACTAAGAGTTAGTGTTTGAGGAACCATGTGAGTTATATTTACCTGAGGGTAGAAACTAAGGTTTTTTAAACAAAGGTCTAGAAAGCCAAACAGAACACTGTAACACCTATATGGGAGTATGTAATTTTGTTTTTGTTTAGAATTGAAGTGACTGTAACAATAAGAAGGCCCTAAGAGTGACCTGCATGAAAAACTTGGTATCAGCTGAGAGAAAAAAGTTACTGAAACAAAAAAATAGTAACCTTTTATAAACCAGCTTCACACACACACAAACACACACACACTTTTCTTTGCCAGTAAAGCTCTTTCTCTTGGTACCTGTAAATAAATTCTTTTAATTTCATGGTTCAACATTACAAGCCTCTGGTGCCAGTTTATTATTTCCTGACAGAAAGATAAGGGGTTATTAGGGTGTTCCCTTCAGAGCAGCTCCTCTGTCTAACTGAAAAGTGCCCTTGAGCAACAAAAATATTTAGATTAATAAAATGATAAATGTGGGAAAACTTAGAGTGATGCAGACTCTCAAACACCCTCTCCACATTACAAAAAGTCTGTTCTGACAGAGGGAAAGACAAAAAAGAAAGCTGTGCAGTCAGAGCTGTACTATAGGAGTTTTTTTGGGGGGGGAGGAAAAATCCCCACAAGGCACTGAGCAGTGGGCAGGCACTTTAGGGCAACCTCCTTTCGTATGGGTGAATGTGATAACTGTCTTGACATTTAACTAAAATTATTTTCACTATTAGGTGGAACATGTCAGACTTTATATTTAATCTTTCCCTTCCTGCTGCTCTGAAAAAACAAAATGAAGTTGAAAGTACCATCCTTTTGTATACCACTACTTTAAAAGAAATAAAAACTGAAGTAGAAGATCATTTTCATTATCTCACTCTTACACAAATATCTCAGCTCTTTGTAGTCTTCCAAACCCAAATGTATAGAATTTCACCCAGTCACAGCAAGCCAGCAACCTATTCAGTGAAAATGGACAAAGGAAGCACTTTCATTACCTAATTTCAATACAGGTTTAATTGTGTTTCCCATGAAAGGTATACTAATAAGGCAGGAGTTTCTCTCACAGAAGGAACTCCCAAGAGAGAGATCTATATGTGTACCGCATTCAAAACCAACCATGACTCAGTTCTAACAAATAATCTTTTTCTGTTTCATCACCAGAGCAATTAATATGATGAGACTGATTCTCACATATGTGCCTGTTCAGAAAACCAATTATAATAATATTTTATCTTTTTTTTTCCTCTTGGAATTTGACCCCTTTCCCATCTATTTCAGATTCCCAGCAACCTTATAAAGGAACTTTGTGCTGAAAAAGATACACTGGTCCTAAGTCACCTAGTGAGCTTCATGGCTGAGTAAAGATCTGAACTCACCCTCTTGTCCTTGATCAGCAACATGACCCCATGATAATGAAGGGAATATTTCTACAGGCCTACTTCAGTTATAGATTGCCAGCCTTTTATCAGTAACCACTAGTAGGGGCATAGAAAGGAGGCAGAGCATAGGGAGAGAATGACTGCATAAACACCATCTCACTTCTGGATGAGCACTCAGCAGTGATGCCACGGCAGATACAGCCTCCATAATAAAAATGTCCACTCCACTATTCTCCCTTCCCCACTCTTCTCCATTGAGTGAGCACAGGAGATAAGAGTGGAAGGGTGGAAAGTTGCTTGCCATGATTGACAACTGGCAAGTGTATGTCTCGTTTAATTACATGGAGTCTAACTTCCAGGAAAGTGTTCTTATAACACCCACAGGCAATCTCACCAAATCACAACATCAGCAATGATGGATTCATAACAGGTGTATTCAGTGGTGGGATTCTACCGAACCTGTCCAAACCAGCTGAATCCCACCTCTGAGTGCATTGCATGTAATCCAGCTTGTGCTCCCATGCATGTAAAAAGTATGAAATTAAATATTTTAAAGCATAGTTTGTGATATAAACCTTTGCTGAAAAACCAAAATATTGTATGTGCATTTCCATAATTTTGAGGCAATCATAAATAACCAGCTCTTGGCTAATCTAAACACAAACACAAATTTTTAACAGATTATCTGAATGAGTAAGGCTAAATGCTACTACTGGTTTGAGGAAAGCTCCTCCCTCTGACACAAGCTAAAAGTTCAAAGAATCCAGCTCTGTCTTACTTCTGAATATGGGCTTTCCTGCATAAGGCTTTTTAGTTGGTTCTGGGCCCATACTGCTTTGTTTTTGTGCAGATGTGTGCATTTTTGCACACATTTTTATCCCTTTAGTTTTCACTTCAGGTTTTTGTTTGTTTTTTCAGTTTTTTTCCCAGTTCTTCAGGGACAACATTGAACCTGATATTTTTCTGAAAGCTAATTTTGAGTCAGTTTTTCCCTGTTGTATAATGCGTCGTCTGTTTTCTTTGCACCACCCACTCCAACCCATCTCCTGTCCATTGTTTGATGATGGGTGGGGGGTGTCAAACCACACCCTCTCCTTCCCCCTACGCTGAAGACAAATTATTTCTTTTTCACTTTTTAAAGAACAGCACTAAAATAGCATTGTATTGCTGAAACTTAGGAGGTTCTCTGAATTCCCAGCTTTCATTCTTTAAAAAGTAAGTCTCTAGCCTCTTCCTTTGCAGAGATATAGGGAAAGGGGCATATCTCCACAAGGGAATATGCTAGAGACTTACTTTTTAAAAAAAATGAAAATTGGCAATTCAAAGAACCTCCTTCACCTATTGTTACAACACTTCAAGGAGGTACTGTAACACCATCAATGACACCACCAATGACTTACAGCACTCTTCCCTTGAAAATCCTTATTATTGAAGGCACATGCAGAAGATTATAAACTGACTCTTCATCTGTGAAAATGCACAGGGAGGGCAGATGTGTAGAAGAACCATGCCCAAAACAATTCCAGCACTTGTGGATTGACTCCTAAGAAAATCAGGAGTAAGTCAGGCATGTGGAAGAGCCATGTGTGTGCTTAGGACTGTAGCTTTTAAGACTCTGGTAAAAAACCGAAGCCTTTGGGTTTTTACCTTTCACAAAAATATAAGACTTTGTGGGTGAATATCTTTTTTTTTAAGTACACAAAGCAATGGGCAATGATCAAATTGTAATTTCAAATGTTCTATGCCACCCCAAATTATGTCCTATGCCAACACAAATGTGATCTTCCTGAGTGTGACATCTAGAACTAATGACGAGGAGAAAGGGGGATCATTGGAATTTTCAGTGAAAATATTTCTTCTCTTGAATTGAAACTGTTTTCGTGGCACAGTTATCTCCCAAGTGCTGCCAACTAAAGGAAAGCACAGTAATCTGGTTGGCACACTGTGGAAATCTATCTACTGCAGAAATGTGGTCCACAATCTGCATAAAGCCACTGTTGCTATAATAGCTCACAATGGAGAGAAGCATTCAACAGCTTAAAGTCTCAGCGGAATAAGGAACCGAATTTTTGTTTCTTTGTGCTGCCTTTCAGTTAAGATCCTATTCAAAACAACAGAAAAGACCTTTGAGGGCAGAAGCCTAATGTTGTAGAACTTACATAAAGAGGTACTTCAGTGCAGCTCAATTCCATCGTTACAGCATCTACAAACAGAGTAAACCAAAGTAATTATCACACACTCAATTGCGAGGCATTGACACTATTCTGTCAGCTATTCAGAGGCCTATACTGAACCCATCACCATGGAATCTGAATGGCTCCCAAAGCAATTTCCTAGGATCTCCAAAAAGCCATTGCTTTTTATAAATTACTCAATAACAAAAGGAACATGGCAGGTGAAAAGGTGAAACTGTGGGGGGAAAGTAATGCTGCTGGCCAATTAAAGAATAACTGTTTAAATTTACATATATTTGCATATCATCAAAACCTTCCTACTGGGTCCAGCAGCCTTCAAAAATACAGCTGCAACCTCTTAATTTGCAGCCCTACCAATTAAGATTTGCCTTCACCAATTAAACAACTAAAGTTTTAGTTGATTAACCAGCTAATTAAAGTGTGCAACTTGGGGGGGGGGGGGAGGGGGAGTATGGCATTTCTTTCCATGAGTTTTTTCATTGCAACAACATTTGTAATATAAACAAGCCAATGAGTAGTTTAACAAGCTAAAAATAAAAGAACAATCAGCTGATTAAAACTTACTGTTCGTTCACAGTTGAGAAAGCAAGGGCAAACTAATATTGATCTTGGTATTCTTCAGACTTAATTTGTTTACTGAAAATATTTATGCAAAACCTCAGCCACTGGCAGCTTCAGTAACTATAAACAGAGATATGCACTTCGCTCTCTGTTCATTATAAAGCATAATCTTACAAAAAACTGGAGCAAGCAACAAGCATTTAGAAGAAATGAAGAGTCTGTGCTTGCGTAATAAATAGCGTAACAAAAGTCCCACTTCTTCCACATTCCCAAGATACTCAATTCCACTCTCACCTGGGTTGTACTGACTACACCAGAAGCTCTTTGTTTGCCAGAATCCCAGGACTGGGAAGAGGCCAAGGAAAGACCCCTGCCCAGTGGTGGGATTCAAATAATTTAACAACCGGTTCTGGTGGTGGGATTCAAATGCAAGTACCATTTTAACAACCGGTTCTGCCAAAGTGGTGCGAACCTGTTGAATCCCACCACTGCCCCTGCCCCATTCCAGTCCTGCCCACCCAATAAAATGGGTAGGGAAGAAGGAAGATGACCTTCCTCAAAATATAAGGGACAAGTAAAGAGCAGACTTGCTGTGGCTTCCTATTGGCTCACACCTGTTCACATTGTACAATGTGGGGCTTTGCTTGAGGCAAGACCATCAGTGCCTCCGGCCCATTTTGCAAGGGACTGCCCTCGTAGGGGAGAGGTCATCAGTCATTGGTCCACTGGGACTTTCCCAGAATCCTTAATAGCAAACCTGCCCCATCAGCAAACCTATTCACCAGTGCTCAGTTTCACACATTCTTCTGCTGCTTGATATGGTAAGCTGAAGCAATTCTGTGCTCCAAAATGCTCAAAGCAAACGTGCTCAAGAGATGATGTTACTGGGATGAGAGAAAAAGTATTGAGCACATGGCCTAAAGGAAAATAGATCCAGCTGAGCTCAAAGGAATTCCTGCAGTAAATAGGGTAATAACAGGAAACCAGTAGAAGGGGTTTCTACCCTTTACAATAGCAAACTCCTTGCTAGTTGGGATGATTTTGAATAAAAAGCATGATGGAGCTGTTATGTGTTCAACATAACATCCAAAGCAGTACATAAAACATCCCTTACAAGGAGTACAGGTAAAAGAAAACAGATTCCCAAGGTGGTTTACAATTGAAGACCATAGAACCCACAGCAATTAAACATAAACTATTGAAAAAAGCATTCCTTTTTTCAATGAACCAAAATAAACCACCACAACAGATCATAAGCTAGTCAGCCAAAAGAACAGACAGTACCGACCATTGTTTAAAGGTCAGTCAGCATCATAATCAAAACCAATACAGAACAAAAATAAAGTTTTTTTTAAAGACTAAGGACTGAGGTATAAAACAAAAAAAAAGATCAAGAATAAAGGTGGGCCTGAATGTTTTTTAAAACTGCCACAGAAAAATGTCCCTAGAGCAGAGGTGTCCAACTCTTGTGTTTCAGATGTTCATGGACTACAGTTTACATCAGCCCCAATTGGCCATGCCAGCAGGGGCTGATGGGAATTGTAGTCCATGAACATCTGAAGTGCCAGAGTTGGACACCCATGCCCTAGAATGTTCAAGGTAGGAAACTCCCTCAGATTTCCTCCCAAGTCCAAAGAGCAATATTCCATAAAGAAGTGAACTGTGACCTGTAGATTTGGGAAGTATGTCTATTAAGACACCAGGCATGATCCAATTTGAATTATTTAAACTAGGAAACCCCATTTGCATTCCTTCCACCAAGCTATCCTCAAAAATATTTTATGAAAAAATAATTCAGAACCTATTCAAAACCTTGAGAATGCAAAAGTGGGTGAATGTGCAAAGAAAAAAATTCTCACAAAAACAGAACAAAAAAATACAAAGACCCTGTCCTAAAGGAGGCAGCCCTCATTCTGACACAAACTGCTGCTCAGGTTGAATGTTTCCCAAAGCCAACGTGCTTCTGTTATTCACAGGCTGCTATTTTATACCATGCTGTGTGCAATGAGTCAGAACCTGTTTAAACATTTCTCCTCTTGCAGATTCAGAATTTACCTGTACACAGTTTGTGCTACAACAGGACAAATCTGCTTTAACATATTCTGCATCACTAAGTTGTTTCACATCTTTTGTTTCCATCCATTCAGGGAAGCGAGTATGCTACATCATTTGGAGCACTGCATAAGCGTTCTTTTTACCATGAACATACTAGTTGGGTGGCTTATAAACCACAATTACCCATTCAGAACCCATGCTGTGAGAAAACACTGCAGAACCTGACATCTGAATGAAACCCTGTGAAGAACACTGACAGAACTCACTAACAATATTTATCAGACCATATTCAAGTTGCTCGGTATCAAAACTCCTTTTCCTTTGTTTAAGCCACAGAACACACACATCAGAAAACTTGCATTATTTATTTATATGCTTATGACAGGGGGCTGGTGACCCTCCAGGAAAGGGGAAGTGGAGCAGTTGCTGACACGGCTTCTCTACACACATTTGACATTCAAATGGTGAGTCTGGATGGCATCAGGAACAAGGCAGTTATATATGACTGTAGGGATTGTGAAATGAAAAAAAGGGATTGATCCTCAACATGTTCAGCCAGAAGTAAACAGTTCAAGGGGATTTATGGCCTGACAGATTTGCTTAAGACTGTATCCTCAGGCCAGGATCACAAAGGCCTCAGGGAACTCCAATGCAGAGATAAGAGGCTGTCTCACTTTAGACCGCTGGTGGAGGATCATAGAGGAGAACATTTTGAAATGCTCCCCTACAGAGCCGTAGCAAGGTGGAACTGCGGCCAGGGCATAGGTGTGCCCTGCGCCCCTGCCACGCCCCCACCATACCCTGGAGTGTCCCGCACCACCCCCACACCTGCGCACGCCTGGTGCAAGATGCCCCCCCCCCGCCCCCTGGGCATTATGTCACTGCTCCCCTATATCAAAAATGTCTTGCAAACACAAAAGCAGAACAACAAACCAAAAGGGGGTGGAACCTTTCCTTTTGGGCTATTTTTCCTGTTTATATCGCTTTTTTTTTTGCAAAAAAAATTTCAGAGCCAAAATTTTTAACTTGAAGTTTGAAGAAGTAAAGCCCATTCTGACATCTTATTGCCACACTCCTTTCTCCTGCATGAGTCAACCACACCAACAGCTCTCTCCAAAATGATCCAGTGCATGTTGATTTGACAGCCACAAGGATGAACTGGGACTTTTTCTCCAAGTGCTCCCGGAAATTTCTGTGGAAGAAATCTCCCTGAAAGACCCCTGGAGAAACCCTGACACCTTCCACGTAAAAGGATAGCAGGATTCTTTTTAAACAATTATTTCCTTTAAGCGAGTCTCGATTGAAGTTGCGCATTAATAATGGTATTTCCTGAAAGGGACGTGCAACAGAACACATAATTGATCTTCTTTGGCTTCTAGCTGTTGTATAAGACCTTGTATTTATCCAAAGAAAAATATGCAGTGTTGATCTAGACGAAGTTTGAAAACATTTACAGGAGAAAATGTAGAGACAGGATGAGACAAAGCTAAAGTCCTCTACAGAGGCAACTCAAGCAAGATGAAAGACCTTCCTGCAACACTATCTCCCCCACCCACCAGCCCAGACTCTCCCCCCCCCAAAAAAAGAGGGGGTACAGACTATCACTGGGAGAAGAAATATTCTAAAAAGCAGGTGAGGGGAAGGCAGAGCAAGAGCTATCTACCCATGATGTTACTTAAATCCTCTACCACCATTTCATAGGAATTTCTCAGCAGCCCGAATTTTGTACACGATTGCTCTTACATCAAGCCTGGCCCTAAGATATTTAATTAACGAGGGGCGAAAACTATACAATGGAAATATGATGAACACGTGAAGCTGTCTTATTCCACATCAGGTCCTTGTTCCATTCTGCTCAGTACTGTCTACTGTGGCCAACAGCAGGCCTCCAGTGTCTGAGACAAAGGTCTTTCATATCACTCACTAATGGCTGAAGATTGACCCTGGGACTTTCTGCAGAAAAAGCAGAAGCTCTACTGCTGAATCATGACCTCTCCCCTAAACAATGGGATTGGCTTCAACAGAGCCAGGACCATCCTACAAAATAGGTAGCTGTTTCTCGATGGGCATTCCCTTTAGACTCAAAAGTAAGGCTTCCTGGCCTCTTATGAAGTCTCCTCCTTCAGTGAGATGAAGAAAAGTCAGGGCTGGTTTTTGGCGTTGAGGATAAGAAGAAGAAAGTGGCTCCAAGAAACCCATTGGTGGGCACCATAAAAACCACAGGGGCTAATGTAGGGCCACTGCTGTACCAGGCTACTAGTTCAGCTGATATAGCATCAACTCCTTACCTGGCCTCTGAGCCCTTTATATTTTACTAGCCTTCTTCTAGTCTACCTGGGAGCGGCAGGACCTACCAGTTTTTCCCCAAGGTCCACAATTGAAGCCCTACCTGTGCCTGATGAGATGCTTCAGCTCTTTGACTGGGGAGCAAATTCAGATCAAGGCCTGTCTTTATTGTGTGCCTTGATTTATTATCCTCTCTGCAGACAAGACAGGCATTGGGTTGCAAGTCTGAAGAACTCTGCACTTTCTAGAGACAATCAATGCTGGTAAATACTGTATCAACCTCTCTGGTAGGCTTTTGGGTTTCCACATCAAGCAAGTTTCCTACTGCTGTTCCCGTAAGTCTACAAAAAAGTGTATTGTGCCTTGATACTAAACGGGAATTGCTTTAATGGGGAAAAGGCTTTTGTTAACACACCATTAAAAGTAATCAGATGTAGCAAAGTACACAAGTGCCATAAAGCTTGGCAAGGCAATCTTTGGACATACAGATTAGCTTTATTTATCCTTTCTCTTTCCCCCTCAAAAATATTTACGCTGCTATTGTTTGGAGTTCTGTAACACCTGCCAGCAGCTTTGTAAGCCCAAAGAGAAAAAAATACATTTGGCACAACACCACAGAGAAGGCAGAATAATTTCAGAATTTATTGATGTCTGGATTGCTACTCAACAAAATATGCACAAGGCAGTACACAAAAAGAGGAGGGTGGGTAAGCTGGATCCAGGTCCCATAGTAAACCATAGCTTGTTTGAACAGTGATTTGTGCCACAAGTTGCGGTTACTCTGCCAGACAGAAGTAAAAGATCCCAGTTTGTCTCCTTCTTGGCTTCTCTTTGCCTCACCGCAGTGAAGACTTCCTTCCTACATTGCTATTCCTATGACCGCTTGGGGGCAGTTCCACTCACCAAAATGTTGCTTTGATGTTTGTAAATGTAACATGCTACAATTGATGCTTGCAACATGCTATAATAGGTACAACAACACCCTAGTTTACAATCCCTGTTTCACTGGCAGCTAATAAGCTCTGATTTGTTGAACTATCTGCATCAAGACATCAAAGCCAGCTGGGGATTGTTCAAAGATCTGTTTGCTGAGATATCTGGATACTGCCACAGCCAACCCACCCTAGACACTTTTTTTGGTTACTTGGTCGCATGAAGTAAAATAGTTGTTTAAAGATTAAGCTTGTATTAACCAAAACCAAGATTCAAAAAGTTAATTCAGACAAAATGAAGAGAATGGGCAGGCCAAAGGGATTTTTTACTTTGTTTTCTTTGAGCAGCAGACCTCTCCTTTCAGTTCTGCGTCACTGTTTGCTTTTGATAGCCCCCTTGTGGGCGGGGAGCAAAACCATAAAGGACTAGGGGAACAGGTGCACCACTCCAGCAGAACCGGTTGTTAAAATGGTGCTTGTAATCAACCAGTTGTTAAATTATTTGAATCCCACCACTGGGTGTCTGCTATTTGAGGTTATGTTTGAGAAACAGAAGGGATATTCTGGCAGGCTGAACATGGCTGACACTAGATTTTCAAAGGAGTAATTTAAGATTGTGGAGGGTGAAAATAGATGTGTTCAAAAGTAGAAAGTACTTTGCATATTTATTTGCTTTATTTATATCATGCCTTTCACCCCAATGGGGACCCAAGTTACTTCCATAATCCTCCTCTCCTTTTTATCCACATAACAACCTTGTGAGGTTGTGCAAAGAATGTATGATTGCCCAAGGTCACCCAGCAAGCTACCATGGCATGTGTGGGGATTCAAACGTGGATCTTCAGCCTGAAGGGGTTTGTAGTCCATGAACATCTGGAGAGCCGCACGTTGCAGACCCCTGACCTAGCCCAACACTTTAACCATTACACCACGCGGGCATATGTTGTCTGTTTCTCATTTATACTTCATATTTACTATTATAACAATGCTGCCAGCTCAAGTCAATCAGGAACCTTTTTAATACAAAGAGGCTTGTGCCTTCGGCAAGTACAGCTTGGCCAGAAGACCATTTAAGTGTTTATTTAAAAAGCAGCCCTAGGGTCTGGAATCAGAAAACTGTCCCACCTTACAGCTGTTCCTCAGTCATTATAAAATGTTCCACGAGGCATTGAGCGGTTACCAGGGTTAAAACTCAAGGACAAACCACTTGTTTTATCAAATATTGCCAAGCGAAAGAACCATAAACAGATACAAGAACAGTATCATCCACTCACAGAAGAATTTACAGCAAAGGTTTCATCATTCAGTCTTGTGTCTGATTTTTATAAAGGGCAGAGTGGCAACATATGAACATGTGGAGCCACCTTAAGCTGAATTAGACCATCCGTCTGTCAAGATCCATACTGCCTACTCAGATAGGCAGCAGGCCTTCAAGGTCTCGGGTAAAGTAACATCCAATGTCATGTTAAGAACAGAATTCAGTTCTCAGATTCCGGGGTTGTGATGATTGTTGTTGTTTTTAAAGCACATTTCTAGGCCTTGCGACTAAAAATATGTAGTCAGCGACAGGGATCCTGATTAGTGCTCACACTGAAGTGCTCGTGGACGTAAACTTTCATCTCTGTGGCTTCTGTGCAGTCCCACACAGAACCACCCGTGCATGGAGCCATGGAAGTGACCGTTTCAAAAGTTTTCTAGCCCTTTCTAAGACACTCAGAGTGCTTCTCCTCCCCTCAGTGCGTGCTGGCATTTCTCGACCAAACCAGGGCTTGATGGAGTCTGGGAGAGAACTCTTCCCATCTTCCTTCACCACAACAGAGGTAAGATTATTCTCATTGCTTTCCTGATGTTTTACCTCAGAGTTCTTTCTTTGACAGAAGATACTCTACTTCCACAATAGTATGGCACTTTTCCAAAAATGTTCACTACCGTTTAAAAAAAAAGACCCAATCTGATGATCATGAATTGAACCTTATACGTTTGGGAGAGTCCCGTAATGTTGGAGCTTGTAATGTTTGCTGCCAAGAGAGGGCTACATCTGGGTAAAGACAACTTTACCCAGATCTTCACATCTTTACACTGTCTGTTGTGCTCCACACTGCTATTACTGTTGGGGAAAGAGAAATACAAAGGGAAAGGACATCGGGATGCTGGAGGAGTTGTACTAGTCATTATGGAGTAGAAGATAGGAACACAGCTACCATTTTCTCTGTCAGCCTCATGTTTCTTTAACATGTAGTTTTTGCCTTTTTAAAAAAAGTTTAGGGATTCCCAGCATCAATGAAAATTAAAAGATAGAATTACTGGTTCTGAGCATGATGATAAAGTTTGCTGAGTTACAGATATAAAGATTCCTTCCCCCCCACACACACAGAGTAAATCAACATTAATATCAAAACCAAGTGAGATTTTATTAGTTCACAGGCTATCATCAATAATAAAGATCCTATAAACAGAACTTCACAGTTAGGTTGGTAATATGTAAAGTGGAAAGGACTCCAGAGCATTGTCCTACAGCAGTGGTGGCAAACCTTTGGCACTCCAGATGTTATGGACTACAATTCCCATCAGCCCCTGCCAGCATGGCCAATTGATGTCTCTCACACTCCTTTCTCCAAAGTGGCAAACCAATTGGCTGATGGGAATTGTAGTCCATAACATCTGGAGTGCCAAAGGTTCGCCACCACGGTCCTACAGCCACATTGGCAGGAGCAAACCAGCAAAACATCATCATCTAGAAAAATTAGAGGTTCCCAAGTATATCAGTTTTTTCTCAAAAGCTGTAAAGGGGAAAAAAACAATATCTCAAAATTCATCCTCCCTGATTGCTGCAGTATTATAAGCAAATGAAACCTGTAATTTCTGAAAGTTCTCCATGCCCCACCTGGAGGCTGGCAACCCTACCCCTTTTTTCATTGAAAAATCTAAACACTTCCACATTTTCCTCATAAGCAAGGTACCCCAACTACCTAGTTCTCTTGGTTGGGCTGTTCTGCATTTCTCTCAGTGCTATGAGATACTTTTTGACATGGGGCGACCAGAACTACGGACTGTATTCAACATCTGGCTGGATTGTACGTTTATACAGCTGTTAGGGCTGTGCAGGACCTTGGTGAGTTCCGCAGAGCCTGCAAAACTGAGCTGTTCCACTGGGCCTTTGGGGAGGCTAGCCCCCTCCTGATGCCCCAAGTATTATCTGGTTTCCATCTGCGGCGATCTGCCAATCCCCTCCCATGGGGGCAGGAGGTAGGGAGTTTGGGGTTTGGACACCATCACCCAATATGGTTTATCTGAGTTATGATGCTGCTACTGTTTTAATGGATTTTAATGCACTTTTGATTTTATATTGTTGTATTATGTTTTATCACTACTTGTTGTTGGTTTTATTGTACATCACCCTGAGCCCTTCGGGAGTAGGGCAGTCTATTAAATTTAATAAGTTATTATTATACACATAACAACACAGCACAAGTGTCTGGAATTCATCTCTGAATATCGAGTCCTTCCCAAGGACCTAGGATATTAGAGGTATTTGCGTAGAATGTGTGCAGTTCCTAGAAGTGCTGCTTTCTGCAGCATGTGGACTGATGTTCTGTCCAAGTTTAGGCTTTCCAGATGTTTTTCAAGATTTCTTGGGATTCCTCCTAGAGCACCGACTACTAGTGGGATTACTGTTGTTCTTTTTTGCCACAATCGTTCAACTTCAATTTGTAGGTCCTTGTATTTTGTGATCTTTTCCAGCTCTTTGTCCTCTACCCCGCTGTCAACTGGCACAGCAACATCTATGATCCAAACATGTTTTTTCTCTATCACTGTTATGTCTGGGGTGTTGTGTGCCAGGTGTCTGTCTGTTTGTATTCTAAAGTCCCAGAGTATTTTTGCTTCTTCATTTTCTGTGGTCTTCTCTGGCTTGTGCTCGTACCAGGTCTTGCTACAGGGCAGGCCGTACTTTTTGCAAAGGTTCCAGTGCAAAGTTGTTGTTGTTGTTGTTGTTGTTGTTGTTATTATTATTATTAATTACAAAGCTTTACAATCATTCTGTTCAGAAGATTTCCCCCAGCTTAATGGAAGGGGCTCTTCCACTAGTGGAAAAATCTCTTCCTCGGGAGGAATGCTTCAAAGTTAGCTGATTTGGACACAAGCCACTGTCTGTTTTATTCCTAACCTATTTCCTATTTCCTAGCACTAAATATACTTGATTGAACACTCAGCTCCTGATGTCCACCATTACGCCAAGATCCCTTTCATGGGCAGCTGCTACCATTTCTTTCAGACCTGTAACATATGGTCCTCTTTCTCTGGAAACCATGTATTTTCCCCCTTTCCTGCTCCCTCCAATCCCAAGTAATACCAATGCTTTATGCCTACTTTCATGGCTCTATTTTTCCACACTTCCTTCTACAAGCGTTCCTCCAAGTTAGTTTGCCAAGCCTCTCCTTAGGCACATTTCTCCTAATTCGTTTTCCACTCCAACTTCTCCCGTTCATCTCACCACAACAAAACAGCTTAAGTCATTCCCACTTCTATCCCCTGGATTGAGGGCACTTTGAAAGAGATTATCTTTGCATCTTGAATATCCCTGAATATTGCCAATAAATCAGTACACCGAGTGAAGGCACCCAACAGGCAAACCTGAGCACAAGGCAGGCAAAGCTCTCCAGGTGGACACTCTTTTTGCCCTTAAGAGCTCTAACTTGGCAGCGTGTTCATTTAAGCTTTGCCGTTAACGGTGGGAATCACCGTTGTTGCTATCCTCCCCCACCCCGGTGTATAGTGGCATTAATTCTCATTTACAGTTTAACACACTGTAACATAATTTTCCCTTCCAACTGGCAAGGCTCAGAGAATAGGTGCCAAGAGAATTTGCATAGCGTTCAATTAAGGGACCTGTAAATCTAGAGGCGTTTTGCAATCGTTTTCATGTGGCTGACTCATTAAAAGTGCACATCTTTATTCTGTAACTCATTTTGTGTTCTTATGTTAAGTTATTGCACTTGCATACGGATAACTGAGTACAATGCACACAGAGATTTTCTTTGTTACAACAGCACATCACACGCCTGTACAGTTCCCTTTCGAAAACACACAGAAGTGGTTACTCAGGCCCAATTTAAATGTGACGGTTGTGAGACAAAAGAGCTTCCCGTGCAACTTTGTGCAGGCTCAGGGTCTTTTTTAAAACTATGCTGCTACCCAAGCAAAGCAGCGGCAATCTGCAAGGGCTAAGGATCTCTGACATGCAAACTAAGCAGAGAAAGTTGGGCAGGTTGCAGCATACTTTAACTGGGCCTATGCAATAAAAAAAATCTCCTTGTCTTGCCGGCACTGGGTTTAAATAAGACCTAAGAGGACTTCACTTGGGTAAGTACAAAACAGACCCCAAGAAGCAGTCTTCAACAAATACATGCCAAGTGAGAGTTTACAGAAGAATCTCCCTATCTCTGAGGTCCCAAACCTCAGCCACTTTCAAATTCAATTTGGAGGCACATTCTTACTCATTAAAAGGTTCACTTTCAGAATGTACACAAGACAAAGGCTCATACGATTTCATTTATAACAATTGCAACTTGTTATAAATATGCTGCGTGGAATGAGCCAAAGTTACACAAACCCTCAGGAAGCCACCCAGTAAGTTTTTGTACAATAATATTTTTCAACTGGAATAAGGCAAATAGTAACTCTGGCAGCAAACGTCTGCACGCTTTCCTCAGAATACGACCTGCTGAATACAACAGAATTTCCACCCAAGTAAAAGCACACAGGATTACAGCTTTCGTCACAAAGAGATGTAGCAAACAGTCTCCTCTGAGGATTTAAAGGAGTGATCAAGTATTTGATGCTCCATCTCATGGCAAAGAATTCTAGCTCATTTCAAGGTCAAATTTTAAGACACGGCTACAGGAATTTGACAGGTATTGCTTTTTGGCAGGTGCAGAAGTAAACAGAAACATCAGAGATCATTCAACAACTAAATGACAACAAACAATTTTGCCTACAATTGACTTAGCTTAAGCTGACAGATGGTAACTCCACCCTGTGCTGGAATACCTATCAGTAAATGCCCCTGGGGACCAAGGCAGGTGAGGACAGAGGTATAGGCCTACAAACCTTGGCCTCCAAACAGCCACAAGAAAATATAGAGCCATAAAAAATTCTTGGGACTGCAAGTTCTTTCTGACTATAGCAAGGCCTGTCTGACCTTAACTAGTGGCACTTCATTCAGCTCTTCTGCAGGTTTATTCTGTTTTGCTGTCATTTAGACACTAACTGATCCTCAGGTGTGTCTGGCGCGGATGGGAAAGGCATGACTGTCACCACCAAATCAAGATTAACACGTCTCCTTCAAGCACCAGCACAGACAAGCCCTAAATCAGTAGAATTAAGTTATAGCACCAGAGAAATGGCCCAGGCCAATCCAATCTCTTCAGATGGCTGAAACTAAGCAGAGTCAACCCTAGCTTGTACTTGGATAGGAGACCCCCAAGGAATACCAGTGTTGCCTCTGGGGTTGTCGCCGCTGGAGATTTTGGGGGTGGAACATTGAGGAGGGACTTCAGCACAGTACAAGGCTATAGAGTCCACCGTCCAAAGCAGCTGTTTTCTCCAGGGGAAACTGCTTTGTTGTCTGGAGAGCCGTGGTAATACCTTTTCCCCAAAAATAAGACATCTTCTGAAAATAAGACGTAGTAGAGGTTTTGCTGAAGTGCTAAATATAAAGCATCCCCCGAAAGTAAGACGTAGCAAAGTTTTTGTTTGGAAGCATGCCCGTCGAACAGAACACCAGAGCATGCAGCCGTGGAGCGGAAAAATAAGCCATCCCCTGAAAATAAGACATAGCACATCTTGGGGAGCAAAAATTAATATAAGACACTGTCTTACTTTCAGGGAAACACGGTAGCAGGAATCTCCAGGTGCCACTTGGGGGTTGCCAGCCCTAGTTGCTATGCAGAGACAAGCCACAGCAAATCACAGCAAGCCACAGCAAGTCTGTTAGGCTCTTGCCTTGAAAACCGTACGGGGTTGCCCTAGGTCAGATGTGACTTGGCAGTACTTTACACACCAGAGAAAGACAGTTGTTGCTCTAGTCCTGGAAAACAGTAAGCCTCCAAATCATATTTAACTTTTCAGGCAGGATCTAAAAGCTGTTTCCAAGCATATTGGAGAAAGTGCAACTACTAGAAATATCCTCTCTAACCATCTGTTGTTGCTATTCTGGATCCTCAAAACTAAATAAAAAGTTATTAACTTTCATAAGACCACATTCTACAAGCCTTAACATGTCACAAAATCTTTCCATTGGGCATTTTTTTAAAAAAGGTTATTATTTTATAATAGACACACTCCTTCTCGCAAACACAAAATACCATCATGTAGCCAGCTGAATACATTTCAGCTGAAGTTCATAACCAGGCATCCTTCTCTGATACCCCACTCTTTAACAATACACCTCTTGATGGCTGCCGCTTCTTTTCTCAAAGGCACAAACAGCCTGACATTCGACAAACGCATCTTTCCCTAGCCATTGAACGGCTACATCAGAAGACTGTCCCTGTTGAACTTCGGCACCTCACTCTTAAAGGCACAACAGCCTGAGAAGGGCGAGAGGGTCAGGCACCTGCTGGGTAAACCTCTTGGTAGTGCAAAAGCTAACGTTGCTACGTCCCAATATTCCTTACCCATAAACGCCCCCTACAAAATCCCGCGAGGAAGTAAGAAGGATGAAGAGAAAGAAAACCCATCACTTCGCCATTACCTGTCATGATTTGCCTCGACGGGGTGAGTTCAGACGTGCCCCTTCTTGATACGGCACGGAGCCGAGAGACTCGCGCTGCCGACCCCGAAGGTGAGCGCCGCAGCAACGCACCGCGCGCCCTCGGGAGCTTCTACCTGCCCAGCGCCTGCACCGTCGCGGCTGGTGCGGCTCCAGAGGGGAGGAGCGGAGCGCCGCCTAGTCAGACTGGTTGCTGCTGCTGCTGCTGCTGCGCGCCGCCAGGACCGCCTCGCAGGGCAGGGAGCGGCCGGGCAGGATCCTCCGCGTGGGAATATCTCGCCTCGCCGCGCTAAAGTAGCGCTGGCTGCAGCGGCGGCGGCGGCGGCAGGGAGGGCGAGCAGCGACCTCTAGTGGACGGCGCCCAGTTGCAGAACTTCGACTCAAGGTCCGAGCTACGAACCCCAGCTCGACGACGTCTTTCTTCCGTTCTTCGTGCTCGACCTCAGCTTAGCATTTACTCCAACTTGAGGCCAGGTTGTGGATTTGCAGCGCTTCCTTTTTTTCAGATTGGATAGAATAGTAATCACTAAGTGGTCTTGGCAAAGGTGCAGAGCCCTTTTCACTACTAGGACTGGAAGCAGCCCAAAGGTGAAAGGTGTAGAGAGACCTTTTCGCTACTAGGACTGGAAGCAGCCCGAAGGGGAGGAGGTAACTACGAGGCGGCCTCCACTATCATCTCGCTTCTCAGTTTTTGCTTGAGCGTGGTGGATGTGCTTGTTCAACTCATGTTTCCGTCCAGATCGGTCCTTCCCTCCTCTCCTCCTTGAAAGTCACCCTTCCAACAGTGTGAAGACCCTGCTGGGGGGGGGGGGGGGGGGATGCTGCAAGAGAGCCAGAGCTGCCTGTAGGCCTTTTAGCCGCTTATCGTAGCTGATCAAATAGGGTTTTGATGCGCCACAAATAAAACTTTGTAAAACCTGTTTAACTGGAGAAGGTGGAGGAACTGGAAGCAGCGCTGAGCGTGAGGTTCACATGTGCGACCATCGCTCCATCGAGCTGCTTTCATTCCCCCACCCCCCGGGGCATGGCTCCTTCCTCCCGTTTCCCACGGGGTGCCGAGGCTACATTATTTGAAGATTCCTGGTTGTGTAGATTACAAACGAGCTAGGGCCCTGCTTCTTGGAGCAGCCGGCCCAGCGGATCTCCACCTGTGTTTCTACCCAGCTCTTCTCCTTCTCGACCCAATTCAGCATAGTTCATTAACCATTACCCTTCTTTATCTTCCCTCTTGATTGTTGCCCAGGACATTTGGATTTTTAAAGGCAGTAATGGAATCTAATTCACAAAACCAGCATCCACAACTGAATATTGGTTCATCCTTCCATATCAGCAGGAAGCGCCTCCAGGTTAAGGGATCTTTCTTTTTGGGATCATTCAGGGAAGCTGGCCCGTCCAACTCTTCTAACAATCAGAGCAAAGAGATTTTTGACAAACCTTTGCAAAGATGCTGGCCAATCCAAGTAACAAATTAATTTTTTTAAAAAACTACAACCCAAAAACATGTTGCTTCCTGCTCATTTTGAAGAGCCAGTGATCTTCCTCAGTTGCAACCATGCCGCAAAGAACAATGTTCAGATTGATATTTGTGATATATACTGCCTGATCCTATGCATGTCTGCAAAGAATCCTACATTCCCTGTCTTGGGAGTAATCCCTATAGAACACAGTGAATATGCATAAGATTGGGCTATAAATGCTGGCTTGTGCCCTGATATAAAAATAGAGAATTCAAGCAAGACACATGAGAAACTTTCTATGAAATACAACCTTTAAAAAACCTCAGGGCATGTACACAACTACTTGGCACCTCCTCAGTCTTGCAAACTCAAATGTATACATAAACACACCAACTTTTCCCTATGCTATATTCCTAGTAATAATAATATGCTATATTCCTTGTAATATAGGTAAGATCTAATATTAGTGGTAAAATCTGATATTAAAAACATAACATTCAGAAAGCAGTGGAAGAACATTTTAGCTGCCTTGGACATACCATTTCTGATCCGGAAGTAACTGTTACCCCCCCCCCCCCCCCAAAGCATTCAAAGACAACATACAACACAAAAGTGCTGGATTATACATGCTGTCTCTCATCCTGCCTTGAGTCTTTGCTCACTGTAATTTCTATTAACTCAACAGGACTCATATTTCAGAGACTTCATGCTGTATCATACTTTACTTTTATTAGTCCATTTTTCCTCATGCTGCAGGCTGCTTCATCCTTCATTAAGCCGTTATCCTACTTCATTATATCTTTATTTATCAGTGCCCCTTAAAAGAAGCTGGAACATCTGACTTCTCTCATCCATTATGTGTAAAACAAAATAATTTTGAATCCTTTACTCCAGCAATCCCACCAGCAAAATGTGAGCCAGAAAGCAAATCAAGCTTACTCTGCCCCCCACCCCCACCCCCCGGCTTCTGTGATTTTTATTATGAAAAATTTCCAAAATGGTTTCCTTTCCATAAGCATCTAAACAAGTGATTGAAGAAACCTCAGGCTGAAACAAATGTTGTACTTCTGTTTTAAAACTGTAGGTAGCCATGCTTTTTTAAAAGGGGCACCAATCAAGTTTTTAAGTTATCACAATCAAATTAAATAATGCCCGTTACCAGATATAGATATCTTTTGAGATCCTGAAAAACATGTGAATTCTTCTACCTTCTAATAAACAGAAAGCTATCTTAAGGTCAACTCAGGTCCATGCAAGGGGTCTTACTCCCAGGAAAGCAGTGTTGCCTGGAAAAGCTCCTACCTGATGCAAGAAGGCAAGGCAGACTCCAGCTTTTCTTTATCATTCTCCCTGGAAACAAAACAGCCTCGAGTGTGCCCTCAACTCACAGGCCCACCCATTCCAAACTGGCCTCTGGCCATTAAGCAACTGGAGCTGATTCACCTGCCGATTAAGCTGCTGAATGCTTACAGTCTGACCAGAAAGGCTTGTGCCAAATTACAAACCATGCAAGGAAACTTCCAGCTTCACTTTCAAAGATTGTGGATCTTGAAACAGCTCTAAAGCTGTCACACTGGAATGGCTAGTCCTGATGAAAGCACAGCCAGCAAGCCAACAGTACACTTGGAAAGGCTTTCCCTGTGACTCTGGAGGTCTCTTGTATCCTTTATCTCCTGCTGAAACTGCTTGGGTTGTGTTTCATTAGCATCTCTGTATCACTGTGCTACAGGGAAGGGACGGGGAGAGAATTACACCACCTCTAAACGGGTCTCCTGAACTTTCTTTGCATACTTTGGTGTGAGATGAGCTGAGATGGATATAACATTAAGACAATAAAATCCTCAGGACTTTTCTGGAAGCTACAATATTGTTAATATGGTGGGGATAAGAACCACTCATGAAATACGCCATTATGCTATGTGCTAACTGTATCAAGTTAACAGGCATCAGAGGGCTAGGTTTCATACTCAACCTGTGAGTATTCTGTTACTGCAGAACAGGGACATGGGTAGGGATAGTTAATTTCCCTCAGCTGTTATATACTTGCATACTTTGTATTTGTGACAATGCAAAGCTAGCAGTAATACTGCAGACAAAAACACAGTTCAAGTTGATAAAGATGTTATGCCCTTCAAAGGGCCATAAATGAAAGATGAAGCCAGTGTGCCTCCAGATGCAGTTTGTCACTGCGGTTGTGCAAGATTTACAGAGCTACCAACAATTTCCTGTTCCACCCGATGATTAAAGGTATGGAAACCCTGCCCTCTGCTGTAGATGGCCACTCTGAAGTCCTCGAGGGCATCAACTGGTTTGGGAGTGCTCTCAAAATGCAAAGGTAGTTCTGCCTGTCATTTGCAGGGCTCACCACAAAACCTTAAGGTAACAGCAGCTTTTATCATACATTTGGCTAAGCAGAAAATCATCTTCTTTAAAATAAAGTTTGCTTCTCTTGTGCACATAAGCAAGACACCGCTGCATTATTTGTGCATGATTTGGGGGATACATCAAGGAGACAGGGCAGCAACTTCCCAACAGCACGCTGGGAATGTGTGCGAGAAAAAAAAAAATCAAAGCAGGCCAGATGACTTGGTTCCCTCCCATGTCAGCACTGCCTGGCTAGAAAACAAATCTCTGCATGAGAAACAGTCACATCACAAGTCCACCCACAGAGTTCATTCTTTCATGCATCATTTGCACGGGGGGGGGGGGGGGGGGGAACCAGCCTTGCTACTCTAGGTGAATGTGACTGTACCTTGGCATGTTCCTGCTACTTCTAGGATTGTAAATATGGAGTCAACAATAAATTGGTGGCAGTGGGGAGGGAGACGCGTGCCTGCAGGTGTACTCTCTTTCCAATAACATTGTGACCTGTAGCAACACTTCCTCTACTATTCCTCCCAGAGTAACTTCAGGAAATCCCTCTCAAATGAATTTGCCCTGAGCTCTTTAGGCACTGAAATGCACACAAGTGGCTTACAGCTTGAACATAATTTTAAAGATGACATAGCTACACCATTGATCTATTTCATTTGGAGTATTGGTCAAAAAAGAATAGAAACATTCCGCTTAACATTTCTGCCTGTGCAGGAGGGGCTAGCATTTTCCAATGATTTATACACACACAGAATAGTAGAGGAAGTTTTGCTACATTTTCCACTTTCCCCACCAGCTATTCCTGAGTGCTTTTCGTGCCCCAGGAAGAGCATGTCAGGATGCAAAGGCAGAAGGGAGATGGAAAAGTCATACCCCTGCCATTCACAGGATCCCAGCTAAGTCCTCCAAAACACAGAAATAGTGTGTTTGCCAAATGAGAGAGGAAGGGGACTGGGTAAATGCCCCAATGTGAGGCAGTTATACAGCATTCACATGATAGTGGACAGCAAGAACGCTCTTGGGAAAAGCAAGCTTCCCTTCTGTCTTATTCACCACACTTTCTGAACTGGACTTCAGGGCCAAGTACTAGATATCATGAAGGTTTTTTTAAACTTTCTAAAGTGAGAGATCTTTCATATACCCCTTATGAATGAATACTATCATCTGCAAAGGGGTAAAATGGGCCCAACCATTAATCAAACCATTGATTCGGTTCATTCAAGGTCAGTATTGTCTAATCAGCTGGCAGCAGCTCTCCAGGGTCTTAGTATGGGTCTTCTGCATCACCTGCTACCTGGGACCTTCTGGTTGCAAGCAGATGTTCGCAGATGTTCTACCACAAAGCCATGGCCCCTCCCACTGGAGGTACATCATGTCTGACAAAAAAATAACTACCCACTAAACTCCATTCTCAATCCTTTCAGCCAAGCCAACCGTTCTGTAGCCATGATATCTGAATGTTACAGATTTTGGGAAACACTAAAAACATAAGTCCATTCTGTGTAGCAACGGTGCTTATAGATGTTGAGTGGAGAAGCTATCTAGTGACACAGTGTGTAACAGACTTCTCTCTGTGATACACCTCTGAAGATGCCAGCCACAGATGCAAGCAAAACATTAGGAACAAGATCTACCAGACCACAGCCACAAACCCTGGAAAACCCACAAGCAGTTGAAATCCGGCCGTGAAAGCCTTCGACAATACAAATAAATTGTTCTGCCCACAAGAGTGCTCAATCAGATCCAAGCCACTGATCGTCCATTTTCACCTACACATTAGCCCTCTCTCTATTTCTTAAGAATGTACTTTATGGTAGTTGTTATGGTAGCAATAGTCACATTTTGAAACACAAATTTCTACAGGCCCCAAACTATGCAACCTGCCAACTGAAGCACAGTATTACAAGGACAGACTAATTTTAAATTCCTCACATACCTGGCAATGAAAAACAAAACTTTCACATGCCATCTGACAATTATGGCAAGATTATACAAAACTCAACACTTGGTTAAAAACTCCTGAATAATCACCGTGTTTGGCTGGTACAGAATATCACGTGATAGAAAAAAAGGCATTTTTAACTTCATGTGTTTAAAACAAGTGCTGCAAGTTGGCTAACCAACTAGGATAAGAAAGAATGTGGCGCAAGTTGATGTTCACATAAGCCCCTATTATTTACAATAGTATTCACTATGAAAACTAGATCTTGCATGAACAAAGACGCACACTGCAAAGATTATGGTGAACCCACACCGGTCCATATTCCTGCACAATATTCACAGTGTATCTTTGATTGCCCACATCTAATTGGGTCTGACTCCCCACAAATAGTTTTGTGCAGGATAATTAAAAGGAAAACAACACTGTCTAGTTTTGTCACATTTCTGCCACATTTATTCCAAGTTCAACTGGGAATTTAAGAGAAATCTCTTCAAGAAATCTGAAAAAATAAAATGAAGCTACGGGTTAATTTTTACATGTTTATAAGGGCATTTTTACGTGTTCATATAAATAAACTTTATACAACACTGGCATGAAATATTTTAAATAACTTTTGGACCAAAAACTTGAAAAATATTTCCAAAGAGATTTTTTCTTCTTATTTCTGCAGTCACCAGTAGTATGCACTCTTCAACTTTTTTCCTGTTGTATGGGAGGTTTTTTGAAAAGTGTCACTGGAGAATATGAGAGTCAAATGCAATACATTCTGTGATGAAACTGTCCAACACTGTCATTGTTCGAGGAGTTAATCTATACACCATCCAGTCTATTCTCCTCCAGGGTAGCAGGCTTTTTTCTTGCCATTGTAGCAAACAGCGCATCCATCATCCCCAAGACTTCTAGCAGTTCCTCCTGGTAGTCAATCTCCTTTTCTACAATATTCTGAAGTTTCACAAACTGTTTATCAACAACAGCAGATTGTCCAATCACAGGCATATAAATATCTGGCAAGGTAGGAGAAAAAGCACATGTTAATGGAACTCTTGCTTAACAGGCTGTAGCATTTCTTCTAAACACAAGGAATCCAGTTGCACCACTAGCTGTCAACAAAATAATTTCAAGTAGAGCAGAGTTTTCATAGGCACCTGCACCAAACAATTTGTAGGAAGGCCAACAGGCTCTTGCCTTTTTAAGCAAACCATTTCAGGTAGTCTTGAAGACACAACTGGATTCTTCTTAAAAAACAGGGGAGACCCACAGGGGAAATCCCATTTTCATACTTGCTTCCTTCTCTTCCTTCTACTCCCCTTCACATCACCCATCATTGCTGTGGCCTCCCCTATCTGCCTTGCTGCAATTGGTGCATCTTCTTCCTTGTGCAGGCCCCCACCTCCTAGGCCCTGTGCCAGAAACTCGTGGTGGGTGCCTCAGCATGCATTGTGACTGCTATGACAATCCACATGGGTGGCTGAATTTTGGTCAAGGTTTTCCCAACACAATACAAAATGATTTTACTATCCAAGCAGGGCCAACTATTAGATACAGTGACAAAACAACTAATTTACAGAATTCTTGAGCATATACTTTTTTATTTTTAATGACACACTCTTTCTGAGCCTTCCTGTGGACAGCAAAGGAATCTTATTGGCACGGTTCTTCTAAATGCAAGGGATTACATTTTATTCAACTACTACAGGGAGGAGCTAGTGCATTTTGCAACTCTGAGCAAAAATAAGAATGGTTTACTTTGATACTGGGTGTTGGATTCAGTTCCCCCAAAATCCTGGCTTTCTTCTCCAGTTATATTTTTAAAAGGCAAATGTCAAGAGTTTTATCATTGTGAAGGCTGATTTCAGAGAGTGGGAAAGTTTTGACATACAGCAAGTCCAAGGAAAAGGTGCTGCCCGCCTGTTTCTGGTTCTTACTCCTTTGAGGCCCTAAATGACTTGGGCCCAGGGTACCTGAAGGACAGCCTCCTCCCACACTGTCCAGCCCACCAATGACAATCCTCATCAGAAGCCCTGCTTTCTGTGCTCCCTCCTGAAGGGGTGAGGCAGGTGGCAATCAGAAAGAGGGGCTTTCAGCACTCCCATGTCTGTGGAATGCCCTTCTCCTTCAGGCAGTCCTGGTGTATATTAGGGGCCAAACAAAAACATCTTTTTACCCAGGCTTTCAATTAAAAATGGCCCTTAAAAGATGAAACCCTGGTAGTCTGCTTTTTGTTTTTGAGCCTAAAAACTGTTTTGAGTCTCTACTTTGAGCTGCTCATGACAGTATTTACTACAATGCAAGACTAGGCTTTTTTCTGGTATGCCATTAACAAAAAGATAAAAAGAGGATCTTACCATCTGCATGCAAGTTATAGTAATGTCCAGCTTTGGGCTTAGAGAGATGCACATAACCCTGGCTAGTATGTGGATAAGAGACCTCAAAGGAATAGGGTCATGATGCAGAGGCAAGCAATGGCAAACCACTCCCAAACATCTCTTGCCTTAAAAACCCCTGAATTAACTGTAACTTGATGGCAAAAATAGCAACAATTGGAGTGTGGGGGGGGGGGGGACAGAGAGAGTTGTTTTGCATTCAGGGTAGCCTTCCTTTCAAGTAAAGGTGGCATTCGATACCCTGCTGGATTTTTAATAGTTGCCTTTATTGTGCTATGTATATTATGAAATATATATACTCAATAAATAAATATATACTAAATATATACTCAGTAAATAAACATCTTTTTAAAAAATCCTCCTCCCTTATGACTAAGACAAGAAGGCATGCTTTTGGCTACCTGGGTGTGAGTCAGTTTTATGAATTAGTGCTGTTGGAGATTCATACCTACCTATAATCATTTCCGCTACATTTATCAGCACAGGAGCAAATCTCGCATCAGTCACATGCCTGCAAATTAAGTTAAAGAGTTTTATAACCACAAGGAAAAGTCAAAAACCAGCAAAAACAAGAGGGCAAAGCACTAGGTAAGGAAAAAATTAAAAAAAATTCTGTTAAGTTTTCTAAGCAAAACCACCAACTCTCACATACTTCATATCACAAGGGGAATGCTGTGGGAAGCAAGACTGGTTCTAGCTAAAAACTGGAAGACTTCTAGAATCTCAACAATATTTGAATGGCATGTGAAGATGTTGGAGCTAGTTAAAACTGAGAGGATCGCAGGATATGAAGAAACAGAAGAAAATTATAACTCTAAAATTCAATGGGTTCAATGGACTGATTACTTAGACCAAAAATGCAAGACCAAAAATAAGGTATTTAATTTATGACAATATTTATTGTTATATTCAATTATAGTTAGTATGCACTTGCGGAAGTCAATTCCTAATGTATTGTAATTGTTAAATATCTAAAAGGGGGGGAAAGCTGTAGGACAGGATCCCCAACACGAGGCATGCCAATACCTTTCCTGGCACCTGACAACTGTTTTTAGAAAGTGGGTGGAACCAGATAGGGCATTTGTCAAGCATGGCTTATGATTGGCTATGCAGATTTTTAAAACAGGTTGTTTTGGCAGCAGAGGCTGCAACAACACAAGAATCTTCATGTGTGACTGGAGATAAACTGTGGAAACTATTTGGTGGCTGGCTCCACATCCTGTAGCAGTCCTTTTGCAGCATATATTCTGTGGCTGCACCCACCATGCTGTGTCAGAATTTCAAAGGGACCCACAGGCTCAAAAAGGTCAGAGGGCCCTGCTGTAGGAGAAGGCAAAGAGAAGTGCTAAGAATCAGATCTGTTGGTTTATATTTCTATCCCAACCTTTCCCAACAAGGTTCAGGGCAGCTTTCCCAACAAGGTCAGGTTCAGGGCAGCTAGAAAGCAGGGGGAAATGGCTGTAGAGGCCTAGAATTGGAGAAAGGGTGGAACAAAACTGGATGGCAGAATTAGAGCTGAACACCATTAGCAGGAAAGCGAGCAAGCAAGAGTAACTTAGGATAAATCCCGGAAGGAAAAGTTCGTCAGTAGCTACTGGCCATTATGACTAAAAGAGAACCTTCTCATTCAACAGCGCTCATTAAACCTCTGGAATCCAGAGTTAGGAGGCAACATCAAGGGAAAACATTAGCCTTTTTGCCCTGCCGGTCCTCTGGGACAGCTGATTGGCCACAGTATGAAACAGAACGCTGGGCTTGATGGACCACAGTCTGATCCAGCAACACTCTTATTATCAGCAGCTCAGAGAGCAAGAGGTATTCGACTGCCAGATCTAGAATTAAGATCCTGACAAAAGAAATCCTGCCAATGACCAAAACATTGTCACAAGGGCCAAAGGTGAGGACAGCAGAGAAGAAGAGAGCTGAATTTTCCATGCTGATTTGATCCAACCAACCAATATTTGCCTGCAGCCTTCTGACTTAGCTGTATAAATGATGCTTCTATCAGCAATTGCATTGCTGGGGCAGTGAAATGCCAATTTCCATATCCTGGCCTCTCTCACTATTTACACGTGGTCATGAAAGAATTTCTCAAACATTTCTAAGCCTCCTTCAAAACCCTATACTTTGGAAGCCAAATTTTGCTGTGAAATTGTTCTTGATGTACATCACAACATTTTGGTCCAGAGAGGATCTCCTTGGAAGTTACCTTATCAAGAAACTAAGGAGGACACTGAGCTGTTTCTCATCTCGTCCAGCAAGTGCATTTTTCAGTGTGCCTCTGCGATTCAATTCCTGCATGACAGCAACTGTAACTTCAGGCGGATTTGACCGTACAGGGCCCTGGAAGCACAAAACATTCAATAATGCACCTTTCCAACTGACTGTACTCTTTTACACTAGTCAAGGTTCCTGCTGGCCCAATGGGAGCTTCTGCAGAATATAAAAGCCAGGATAGATGCAAAGTCAGTATATCAGTTGGCCCAACAACGGCAGGACTTAGCATCTCACACCACAATGGAGGCCCATGAACAGTCAGTCAATGGGCGCATCATGCAGGAGCACTATCCACCCACAAGGCGAATAGGTGGGGAAACAGCAAATCTCTATAAACCTAGTTCTCCCCATGGAGAACTAGTTCTCACAATTGAAAGGGCACATACTGGTTTTCTCCCTCAAGCATCTTAACCTGGAACAACCATAGCAGTGGCACATCACTTGGACTGAAGAGCCCCATCTCAGACAACCCAGCACAGAGTGAAGTAAGTTCACTGCTTTGCATCCCTTTCTGGCAGGTCCCTCCTCACAACCATTCCCACAGTGCTGTCCCCCCCCCCTCTCAGCTAGTGGCCACACCAGGGCAGACGTGGGATATGACTCTGTGGTAGACAGTAACACAGAGCTCAGCCAGATAGACGCTCCACCCTGAGACCTACCCACTGCCAAGGCTGGCCCCAACGGAGCCTAGAGGCAGCCCACCCAGGCAGCCACTGACCTATAAATCCCTTTACCTATCCAGAACATTATTTTGTTGCTGCCAAAGGCTCACCTGCCACCTGAGTTGCCAACCATCAAGGAGGTCAGACCACTCCCAGAAGTCCCCACCCCAAGATCCCCTACTAACCAAAGACAACCAGTCTGGCAGATAATTTCCATGACCTCACATCTTCCCCCCACCCTGGAACCATTCCAAGACAAAGCTACAGAACCCAGACACCCTGGGACCCAGTAGGTGCGTAGAAGTTGGATGCTTCATGCACATCCCCATGGCTGCATTTCTGTTCCAGACAGGACCCCTCCAGTGATCTGCCTGAAATCCATCCAGCAGTTGGCATCTGGGACTGTCCAAAGCAGCAGCAGACTGGCACAGGCCTCCGCAGAGGATCCTTCCGCACAATCCCCAGAATGACAGCTCTGCCGTCTCACAGATCCAGTTCGCCCACACACACCAGGGGCACTGAGCTTGGGAGGCGGACAAGGTCCAGGACTGGGGCAGACTTGGGACATACTATGACGGAGTTACTGCAGTGCACAAGCATGCAGGTACAATACTTTACCAGGAAAACAAAACAACAAAACCAGGAACACAAAACTTCACATAGACACAATTACACAAGATGGAGGAACACGCAGAGGGGAAATGGCCCACACAACACAGGCACTCCCTATCACCGAGGGCACACTGGCTACTGCCCCCCATGGCACCTTTTGCCCAGCAATGCCTGTAGCAGCTACAACTGCCTGTCCTCAACCCTGGCAAGCTGCTGCAGGTGCCCCAGGATGTCCTCCGTTTCCATGGCCTAGCTACAAAACAGCAGGCCCACAACAGCTGGTGGACTACACTTCATGCCAACCTGCACTTGCTGCATGCAGGTCATCTCCCTCTTTAGACACTGCAGGACAGTTTCCCACTGGTCCAGCAGGGTTCCAAGCAGTGCTGCCCCCCCAGTACGGCCACGAATGATGGCCCTTTGGGAAGGAATAGGGCATGGTAGGAGCATAGTGCATGGTACTGCCTCTCCTCTCTGCCCTCTGTGCCCCAGGGAGCCGGTTCTCATGGCAGCTGCCTTGTTGCTGGCTGGTTCCCAACGTCCATCACAGCCACAGCCTGTAATATTGGATCCCTGTAATATCTTGTTGTGGATGCAACAGTGCCATTGCTGGGAACACCTGTTGGGCCACAGTTTGTGTGGCCCCACAGCAGGAGCATTTGCTCAGCCCTTGTCCCATGTATGTTTCCTTTAGAAAACAGACGAGCCTTCAGGACTGCGTTACCTTGTGAAACATGGCCGATGTCTTTACAGACAAGGAAGTGGCCTATTTGTCTGAGAATGTTAACACCTTGTTACATTATATCTTCCAAAGGATCACCCAAGTAGCATTAGTTTACCTGAAGGACGGCATCCAGGGCCTTGGAAACCTGGAAACTTCTCAAAAGTCGGTCATATTTTTTCAAGTGATTTCTTACAGGTTTTGAGACAAGGAAATCCTCCTAAAAAGGAAAAGATGACAGTTCAAGACAGAAGCTACAGAAAAAAAATCCATCTCATTGTAATATAACTTTTCATTTCATTCATCAACCTTTTATTGGCATAGTTAAAAGAGAAAAAGTAGGAAAAAGAAAAAAATTTTTTTACAAAATCAGGTTCATAAAAAAGAACGGAATTGCATAGCTTGTAATAAAAATTTTGCAATATCCACTGTTCTTTGTCTTGTCAAAGAAAGCGAACTTCCCCACTGACAGTTAATGAGGCGACATTCTTAAGGTGTGCATCGAGACAGGAATTCCTCAGAAGAGCATACAGTTCACAATGTAGAAGAATATGACTTGTGGTTTCAGTCCGCCTCTGGGAACACGGGCATAGTCTTTCATGGGGTGGTATGGACATAAAATGGCCATTTAAGTTCGATGTTGAAAGGATATTAAACCGCACTTGCTTCTTAGTTGTGGTGTGATAAGTAGATAAAAGTATGTGGGGAGACACTCATATGTATGGGTAAGCCCATAGCCTAGAGGTGAACAAGTTGTGAAGTTTGAGGAGAATAGGATCTGTTGTGATATAACTTCTACCTTGATACATGTTTATCTCATCTTTCCACCGAGGTACCCAGAGAAATATACGTAGTTCTCCGCATTGTAGCCTCACACTGATTTTGTGAGCAGAGTTGACTGAACGAGATGACTGAGACACAATTCACCTATTGAGCTCCTGCCTCAACATGGATAAAGCAATGAGCGCAACCAGAGTCCACTAAAGCTTGCACCAAAGTCTGGAAGGTGGAGGAAGAAATAAGTCGTGGGGAAAGGGAGGGAGGGAGAGATGGGGAGGGGAGGGAGGGAGAGGGAGGGAGAGGGAAGGAAAGTCTGTGCATCTTGTGTCATATACCTGCTTTGGCATGTAGTTTCTTCCTTTAACAAATGTTCGATATGTGGGCCTCCTCTTCCTTCTAAAAGGCTGCTTTGCTTCATGTTTTCGATGTTTCACGTTCAGTATGCCATTTGTCATGCCAACAACTAGGGTTTCATCCTCAGGCTAAATGCAAGAAGAAACAAGTTTGCTGAACTTGGAATTGTAGTCCAGGGATCATTTAGGACATGTTCCCCTATGAAGCTGCCATATATTGACCACTGAGCTCTGAACTCTCTACTCCACCTGGCAGCAATTCCCCAGAGACAAACTCAGGTATAGTCTAAAGGAACATGGAGCAACTCTGGGGTATGGGTGGAAGATCTATCTGGACCCACCCCATGTATCCTGCATTATTCCATGGTGGAGGAAAAGTGGGATATTAATCCCATGAAAGACACAAATGGAGTAAGCAGACAAAGGTCATTCCCAGCACCTGCTACCTTTCACTAATGATGCCAGGGACTGAGCCTTGAAACGTCTGCTTGCAACCCATGGGCTCTATACCACTAAAACTTGGAACCAGTTGTGTTTTTGTTGTGCCTTGATTTAAGAATTGCCTTAGAGAGGAAGTCTAGATAGTTCTCTGTAGAGGGCACTAGCCAAAAGGCAGTCCCTGCATCTGAAGCAATTCCAAACTCAAAGAGTGAGGGCAAGGAGTTAAAATTAGAAAACATTTACCTTATTCATATAAAATTTATATGTTCAACAATTCTGAGATACTTATCAGTGGCCAGAAGGCCTTATACGTACAGCTAATGCGAGACTAAGAATGGATGCCTCATAGACAAAGCTGTGAACCACCTTGTAGGATGTTGTACTGTATACCTTCACGTGCCTGCACAGATAAAAAGATAGTTTACCAAGTAGTTAGGTGACATCTCTGAAGAATTGCACAGAAATTTTAATTTGTACCATTCTGCTAATAGCTTGTCATGGTTTGAGAAGCGAGGAAAGATTTTTAGGAGAGCAAAAATGTGTACAGAAGTGCCCATTGATAGTCATGTTCACATATTTGAAGAGATGTCATGTCGTAGAGCAGTGGTGGCGAACCTATGCCACGGGTGCCACAGGTGGCACTCAGAGTCCTCTCTGTGGGCACGTGTGAACAGAGTTCATCATGTGATAATGTAATTATTTCAGGGAGATTATTAGCATTAAACCAAAGACCTAGTTTTGGGGAAGCAGCATAGGTAACCCTGTTAAGCGCTGTTAAAACCCAACTGATTTTCATGGGAAGAACTAAAGTGCGATCCTTTACCTGGGAGTAAGCTCAGTTGCTGGAAATGGGGCTTGCTTCTGAGTAAACCCTCCTAGGGGTGTGATTCACCCTTTGGAAGAGTTGCACAGTTGCTTCAAAGCAATGCCACTGACTACCACCAAGCTTACTCCCGAGTAACGCGTGCCTTGGAGCCAACCGTTTTTTCTATACTAAAACCTCAGTATTCAGGTTAAATTGCCATGTTGGCACTTTGCGATAAAAAAGTGGGTTTTGGGTTGCAATTTGGGCACTCGGTCTCAAAAAGGTTCGCCATCACTGTCGTAGAGGGAGCAAGCTTGTTTTCTGCTGCCTCAGAGACTAGGACACAGAGTTATGGATTCAAGATGAAGGAAAAGAGATTCCACCTAAACACTAGGAAGAGCTTCCTGACCATCAGGGCTGTCGGAGTTCACTGCCTCTGAGAGTGGTGGAGTCTCCTTCTTTGAGGATTTTAAACAGAGACTGGATGAACATATGTCGGGAGTGCTTTTATTGTGCGTTCCTGCATGGCAGGGGTTGGACTTGATGGCCCTTGTGGTCTCTTCCAATTCAATTCTATGATTCTAACTGAATGTGGATAAAAGATTCCAACAGGCAAACCAACATCATGAAACTTAAAATTCTTGTTTGGCGGCACAACTGCTTTTTCCAAATTCAAGCAAAGAAGATTCAAGAAGGTGTGTGTTGAAAAGGGTTTCCGGCCAACTCTGCTCCCCTGCTGACTCGTGTCATTAGCAGGTCATTCGAAAGCACGAGAAGCATGTTCAACAGGAGCATCTGACTGAGGCAGGTTGTGTTCCAGTTTCTGCTTCCTCTTACACCCAAATAGATTGACCGGGACGCAGAAAGCTCCACTTCTATTTAAAAATTGTGCCTACACAGAAAAAGAGGCATGGCTGGGCAGGATGGCTGGCTGGCTGGCTGTGCCTCAAGGCCCACACTCAGCCCACCAAAGGTAACCCAATTTCTATGTCAAGAAACCCAACATAAATCAGATGTACAAACCATGCATTTGGATGCCTGATCCACTTTTCTCCAAACATGTGGAAGAGGCATGAAGCCCCATCCTCTAACCTTTATAACCCCCTCAAATATTTATCAGGCATTGCTCACCTAGCCTTTTTTCCTTTTCTGAAAAATAATCCAAAGTAGACAGCAAGTCCTGACATTTGTGGGATTCCAAATGGAACCCCCAAGACTGCATTTGTCACTGGCAAAACACAGGCACAGGATACACAGAACTCCATGCACAAAACCAGGCCCCTCATAAAAATCCAGGAAGAAAAACAATGAGAAGTACAAACCTATCTAGCGAGCCAGAGAGCAGCCTCTGACCAGAGCTCGTCAGGCACAAACAGGTTACAGTTTTATGGTGATTTCTCAAGGAGACAAGTAACTGCCCTCCTTTAAGGATATCCCAGATTTTAACATACCGACCCCCTGCAAGAGACAGAACAGTGAGTTGTTATTTACCCCACCTTTTTCTCCACAAAAAGCAAACTGGAAATAAGACCAGCTAAATTAAGAAAAGTCATATACTTTGATCAGGGTACAGCCAAAACATGTTTACATAACCAGCTTGGGGTACTTAAACACATGTGGTCTAATCATCAGAGTGTGGGAACAGATAGCCATACATTCCATCTGTAAATTAACTTCCAATGGTGAAAATAAACAACTTGTGACCCACACCAAGCCATCAGCAATCAACAGCAATTTGGTAGGGCATAGTGTGCTCAACAACTTATTTGCCTTTATAGATAAGAACAGGCAGAAAAAACAGGAGGTGTACCAGGCTCTTGGTGAACTGATGCACATACATAGTAAGCTGTGGCTCTTCTTGGTGGGTCACAGACTGCACAGGCGGTTCTCAGAAGCTACAGCGAGACCCTCCTGGAACTGAAGCATTCAGGCATGAATGACGCATAAATTACCACAGTACAGTTTGTCAGTTTGCCTATACTACCAATCAGACAAGAACTCTTTGAAGACAGAAATACAAGCAAGCTGCAATACAACAGGAAAAGGAAACCTCGCTGTTTGATAACATACCTGCAGTCACAAGAAGACCTCCAGAAGGGAAGAGGTTAATACTCTCCACTGGGTGTCCATGTTCTATCGTTACGACGCTTTTTTCTGCCCGGGTATCAAATAATTTCACAGTATGATCATATGAGCCTAAAAGACATCCCAGAGAAATAAAATTTGAATCTTTCATGGATGTTAAAGAACAGAATGCTGTTCTATATACAGCCAAATACATTGTATTGAATCATAAGTGTATTTATCAACACTGTAAATAAGCAGAATCACACTGATCAGAGTGACATAAATTAAACATGAAACACAAGCCAGAAAAAGAAATAAGTTTAAAGCAGTCAAACACACAAAAATCACATACCACAAACTATTAAGGCACATAGCCAAACGAAACAAAATACAATGAGTGGCAATAAAGGGGTCAGAGTAAATGGATGAATTCCACTCGACACAAGTAAGTATAAGTCAAATCCACAAACCTGTTACAAAAAGATTTGCATTCAGCTTACTGGTGCAGCCACACCTCACATAGTCTGTGTGCTCTCTATAGGTGGTAATTTCGGAGGCAGAAGAAACATCCCACACCTTGGATGAGTAGTCATCGGCTCCAGATACTATTCGGTATTTATCAGACAGGAAGCCTGCAACATGTACTGCTCTAAAAAATAAAATCCAAAATGTTCCATCTTAGCTCTCTGCAAAGGTTTTTGTCAAATATGAGAAATGTCTATGGAAACAAAGACTTGTACAAGAGCTCTCAGGCCAGGGCCAGGCCTCAGGCCCGGGCCAGGCCTCAGCTCTTCTGCAAAATAAACAAAGCACCAATGACCTCCTATCTATACCCTGATGAGCTTATGAAAAAGCTATTTTAAATTTCCTAGGAATGTCACTATTTTTCTCAGCCTAAATACTGGGATACCAATACTGGCCTAAATTACCGGCTTGTTGCTGTGCTTATAATGACTGAGAACCCATGATTTTCAACAGACAACAAATCTTTGCAGAATGGCTCTAATAACTGAGTAAGCAGCAATGTACATTTGAAATTTAACAGCTTAAATTAACAGCTTAAAATTTGCTGCTTAAATTAACACACAGTGGCTACAATTGACAAGCTATTAATTTCAGAATAACAATAAAGCTGGACACCGCAATGCGTGTAACTAAACTGTGATCTCTTACTTGGTATGGCCCTCAAACTGTCTCAGCGCTGATCTCCCACCAATGTCAAAGAGTCGAATGCTGCCATCTTCGCAGCCAGCAACCAACAGCTTTCCATCGTCTCTATAAGTAGCACCGTATGCAACGTCTTTGAATCGAGAGAATGTTTTGATTGGCTCCTGTGAGTATCGGCCATAAATGTGAATCTAAAACAAAATAACTTACATTTGTCAGCTAATGTTAAGAGGAAAAGCAGCTGGAGAAGGCTTGGAGCATGACTCTGGATGTGGAATAATCCATCCATGTTCAGCAAAATGCTCCTCAAGAGGGGAAGGATAGAAGAGAAAGTGGGCAGTAGTGTAATCCCAGGAAAGGGCAGAATGAGCTACTAGAAAAACACACACTGCACCCTTACATGGGGTTACTCTAAAGGAAAGAGAGCCACTTATAAAAGGGTGGAGAAAGGGGGAAGGAAGAAAATGATGCCTCTAAGGATAGTCCTTTCTTTTTCTCCATTAAGATGACAGGCAACCATTCAGCAAAGGTTTATACTAAGCCACATGACTGAGATCTGGGCTACCCCTGTAAAACTTGGTTTTTGTCCTTCCCCAGACTCTTGCCTCTAGCACCCCATTTCACTGTGGCCCACAGAACTTAATGAGAGCCGCCGAGATCCAGCCTGATTCGACTGAGGCCGTTGGAGGTGGTGGCAAGCTAGGCCTTGGAGTTCGCAAGGCTTTTGGTCTTGGGGGCCTTCAACGTCCATGCAGATAACATTGCTTCCAAACTAGCTTCATGGTGACTCCCATAGGGGTCCTAGGATTCTCCCAATTTGTTTCAAGTTCCATACATAAAGCAGGACATACCCTGGATTTAATTTTGGGGGCAGCAATAGGAGTGGGTCTGATTGTTAATATCGAATTGCCATAGTCAGATCCTTATGCCCTAAAGGCCTGGCTGAACATACCAAGTCCCTCCTGTATAGGCGGCAAGCTCATTTGGCTTGTCCATGGAGACTTATGGAACCAATAGGATTTCAGAATGTTCTATGGAATGGGTCTGCAAACTCTGGCTCTCCAGATGTTCATGGATTACAATTACCCACCAGTGCTGCACACTAACGTACAAAGTCCTAAAGAGCCTAGGGCCGACATACTTATGGAACCATTTCTCCCATTAAGTCCCCCAAAGAGAACTCCACTCATCAAGAAGTATCTGCTTGTGATTCCTGGTCCAAGGGAAGTCTAGCTTGCCTAAACCAGGGCTTGGGCCTTTTAGATTCTGGCCCCCACTTGGTGGAACACCCTGTCTCGTGAGACCAGGGTCCCTTGGGATTTAATGCAGTTCCACAGGGCCTTTAAGACAAGTTATTTCACCAGGCATGTGGTTGCAGCAGCAACAATTTACCATCAGGGTCTCCACCTTCCTGCCCTTCTCTTTGGAGCACCTCACAGATCCTCCATCCCTCTAATTAGCATTTTTTACTGGGTGTGTTTCACCATCTGGATTTTGTTTAGGATTTATACAGTTTTAATTGTCTGGTTTTATGATATTTATTGTGCAATTTTTTGTACCTGTTTTCAATATATGAATGCTGGAAAAGGGCAGGGTGGTATAAATACCTAATAAAATAAATTAAAATAAAATAAATCTGCATGGCTGTTCTGATGACATCATAACACAACAATAGAGAGAGCAAAACTTTAACACAGATGATGATACACAACCTAATTCCACAAAGGTTTTTTTCCTGATATAATAATGGTTCTGTTCCATTTTCCCTGCCTCTGTTTTCTCTAAAAACAAATAAAAATGTGCAGTTTATTTCTTCGTCTTAAATCCTTACCCTTGAGGAGGCTGTTACAGCATAATTGTATGGATGGACGGGAGAAAAGTCAATTTTATTCACTGCACCAAACTCCTTTATCTGAATGGGAGCCTGGAAAAAGGGGAGCACAATTTATACACATTTCATCTTTTAATTGTTTTTAACTAACAGAATATTTACAAACACTTTAAAGAAACACAAACTTTTAAAAAAGGATTTTGATTTTTTTTAAAAAAAAATTTTTCATTTACAGTACACTCTGAAGCAGAACTGGACTTAGACGGGTGTAACTCTTCTTAGGATGGCAGTGTTAGGACTGTAAAAAGATGCACATCTGCCACAGCATTACTTAATATAAAGTGAACACCAATGTTAATTTAATATTGTCACCTAGCAAATATTGTCACCTAGCACAAATGCAGTAATCAGCTGCTATCTTGAGTTGTTTGGCATTTTGCAGCATCAAACGTCAAATTAAACACCTCATGTCTTCAAATCAATGCGGGTACAACCCAGGTCTAAACCCAACAATTACCTTTGCATTCTTACCTTGTAATTCTTCCAGTATAAAGTATCCTGTGTTACTTTTTCACCAAGTTTTGGATAACTCTGAATCACAACAGGTTTGTAGCTAGCCATTATTTCTTTCAAATAATTTCTCCTCAGGCAGGAAAATATTATCTTCCAAGTATGTCAGCCTCTTAGAAAAACAAACAAAAACTTCACTGAAATTACAAGGATACCCCATATAGTTAAATCTATCCACAATGCTAAGTAAGAATGTATGGTTAACTTTCAACTAATTCACACATTATTGGTATACAATTTTGAGTAAAACTGCTTTTTTACTCAGCAGTGTACTTTTTGCTTTTTTACTCAGCAGTGTACTCAGCAGTGGCATAGTGGTTAACAGCAGGTGTACTCTAATCTGGAGGAACCAGGTTTGATTCCTCACTCTGCCACCTGAGCTGTGGAGGCTTATCTGGGGAATTCAGATTAGCCTGTACATTCCAACACACGCCAGCTGGGCGACCTTGGGCTAGTCACAGTTCTTCTGAGCTCTCTCAGCCCCACCTACTTCACAGGGTGTCTATTGTGAGGGGGGAAGGGAAAGGAGTTTGTAAACCCCTTTGAGTCTCCTTACAGGAGAGAAAGGGGGGATATAAATCCAACTCTTCTTCTTGTTCTTTCCCTGCAATGACCAACTGGAATGTTCCCACATTTCTATCATTTCACAGAATGTCAAAACAGAAATGTTCAGAATAGCACTTTTATAAAGAGATTGGAATGGTAATAGTGGAACAACACAGGGAATCACTTCTATAGGATATAGTAATGTAGTTTATTTCACAGTTTATTGTACATATCAGCTCTCTTTTTGCTTTAACGTCCTGTACTTTCATCATAATGGTATAACATGCTTTAGACCAATTTTTATTTGCATTGTTGTTTTTTCAGTTCTAAAATTTAACAAACAGTACCAACAACAAGGGAATTAGTAAACAGTACACATTGCAATCATATAGCTGGAACATTTATTCTCTATACCTAAAGCAAAATGAAGAATGCATACTAGCCAAGATCAATATTTCACCTAGAATGACAAAGCTAAGCTCCAGCTGGGTCCAACAATTCTGTACTAACAAATAGTAGATTGCACAAACAGAAATATACATGGAATAGAAGTTGGACATAACTATCTAATGATGGTAGATTGACATTAGCTCTATCATGGAAAAACTCTCTATTAACAATAGCACTTTTAGTAATTTAATCCTGCAGATTTCAAATACCTGCCTCTTGTTCTCACACAATCCTATTCTAGTCAATAATACCAAATACCAGGAGGAGTTTGCACATATTTTGCAGACCAGAAACACTCAGGCAAAAACAGGAAATAAAGCGTACTATCCTAATATTGGTCACAGCGTCTGAACTAGCAGAGACCATTCGCAGTTTAGAGTGTTTAAAACAGCCAATTCCGTTTTAGGTACTTTAGTAAACGGCTTGACAATAAAACTGCTACAAGTATAATACCTTCATACAAATCTATTTTGGCTTCATTTGGAATACTACGAAAATGCTGCAAAACTGGCATGACAGAGTTTTAAAACATGCGGGAAGAGAAAGCAAATGAATCAAGGCAAGAAAAAAGCCTAACTTCAATAAAATCACTTGTGAGCAGGGAGTGTAGGGAAGTGGACTTTATCACTCCCCATCCCACCCCGTTGGTCCCTGGTGGAAGCAGGATGGTGCACTAAGGCTCCTTCCACACATACAGAATTATGTACTTTCACAATTGTTTGCAAGTGGATTCTGCTATCCGCACAGTACAGTACAGCTGCAAAGTGGACTGAAACTGGACTGAAAGTGCATTATTCTGCATTTACGGAAGGGGCCAGAGATGGATCCTTGGTCTGACCCAGCAGGGTTCTTCTTGCAGAAGGACTACTTTTTCAAACTGTGGAGCTTAAGTGACGTGAAGAGCTATCGCCGGCTAAAATCATCTGAAAATCTGAACTCCAACAATAACGACTGTGCGGAATCACTCATATTTAGAACGAGTTGCATTCGTTATAAATGAACTCGGTTTCCCCTTTTGATAAATGGAAAATGAATTCATTTAGAACGATTGCAACTCGTTACAAATATGCTGCGGGGAATCCACCTCTGCCTGATGGGCCCTCGTGTCGCCAAACTGGCTCCTCACTCACCCTCGAAGTCCACACTACTTTCCGTCTTCAGACATTTGCAGTCACGTTGCTTCGCAAGGAAGCCGCCATCCCCACGGGGCAGTTTCAGGAAGCGGAAATTCCGTCACGACTTTCGTCACGAGCGCTGCGCCACAGGTTCCAGCATGCACTAACATGGCGTCTTGTTCCACATAGAGCTAGAAAAAGTCTGAGTTCCGCGGGGCTTGTGTGGTTCATGCATAGTCCTTGCTCCCATGACGTTTAATCGCTGTTGATCCAGTTTCACTCCGCCTAGGATCGCTCGGCTGCCAACAAAAGTCGCTTTTGTGATGACGGAGGCTGACGTACTTGCCCGGGTGGTTATAACATGGAAAGTTGTGCTGTTTTATTCCGGGTTCGTCCTGTGGGTTGGACGGAAGTAACGTCACGACGTAACCAGCTAGCCACAACAATACTGTCACCGTCATAACATTAGCGTGGAAGGACACGAGGCTGCGGAGGTGGAAGGTGTGTAGTGATAGGAGGAGGAAATCATTGTATGGGCGTGGAAACGGAGGGAAGGTCAAGCGGAAGGCGCATGTCCTGCCCTGATAGCGAGCCTGCCAATTAAAAGAGGCTGCTGAAGCTCCGCTCTCTGTCTTCAGAGGTGGGGCAGGTGGTGACTAGGGTCAGGGCCTTTTTTGTGACGGCACCTTGTTTCTCGAACACCTTTCTCTTTGAGTCTTGCCTGACACCAATTTTACTTTCTTTTGATTTATGGATGGGTTATATGTTGCTTGTGTATAACGGCTTGAAAGAGTTGTGCTGGGGGGTTTAAGTGTAAGCTGCCTTAAGCAGAACTTTGAAAAGGGGGCATAGAAATATTCTGAATAAATAACTACTATGCCTGGTCCTCTTTATGCTTAGAGACCGGCAGATGTGAGTCCCTTTGACGCAATGCCAAATCCCTTCTCCAAAACTGCAACCCTATTGTTTGTTTCATATTTGTTTGTTTCTTGAATTTGGACAAAGCGGTGCAAAAAGGTTCTGTCACAATGAATTTGTTCGTGTTTAAAAGTACCTCATGGCTTCTTGTTATTTTGCTGTAGCTTCTCAAGAGAGAGAATTATGTCATGATTTGTATCTGTCCATATTCCTATACAGGGTACATGGCTCATTGCCCATAACAACTGGAGTAGACTTGGGGGCATTAAAGCAAAGCAGCCCTTTACCACCATCACCACCCCCAACAGAGGGTTTTTTTTAAAAAAAGAAAACAGCTGGCAGTTCTTACTGAAGCAGTTTTGCCAAAAAGTTGAAAGTCCTAGCTATTTTTACACCCCAGCAAATACTATAGTAATGGTTGATCTAGTTACAGAACTAGTTTTTAATAGCCTAATGGACTTTCTGGATCATAGCATGGTTTTCAGAGCATTCCTTCCAAGTTCAAAGACCAGGGACATCCATGACCACGCTGCTGATGTTATTCAATTATAAGCAAAATTATGGTTAAGCTCCAGCATTACTTGTTCATAGGTAGCAAATTTGCCAGTACTTGAGGACATGCAGAAGTCTCAAAATGAAATCATGACATCTCTGATTAAAGGATCTGACAGTAAGTTATGTGAAAGACCACTTGCCAGAGACCCTGGAGAACCACTGCTGGTTCAGACAGACAGTATTAAGTTTGATAGACCCATAATCTGTTTTAGTATTACACAGCTTCATGTACTTACTTTAGACATGGCATCACTACAAGCTCAGGCCCCTTCCGCACACGCAAAATAATGCGTTTTCAAACCACTTCTACAACTGTTTTCAAGTGGATTTTGCCATTCTGCACAGCTTCAAAGAGCACTGAAAGCAGTTTGAAAGTGCATTATTCTGCATGTGCGGAATGAGCCTCAGAAAATACTGAAGTAAGAAAAAATTGATCTTGATACTTGTTTCTGTCATAAAAATGACTGTAACCATTAGCTTTAAAGAAACTGATTTAAAGCAACCAGACAATGCAAGGTTTGCAGCCTGTATTACGTTTGAGGAGCTGTTTTGCAATTTTTAATGCATATGGGGTAGGCAGTATTCTGCAGCATTTTGAAAAGGAAAAAATTACATCTGTTCATCTTGATGAATTTGTTTCTTTTGTGGCATTGTGTTCTGACATGTTATTATTTTGTGCTCAATTGCAGGTTATGTAAATCTCAGCCACTGGAACTTTGTTTTTGGTTTTTAAAAATACAATCAAAGAAAAAAAACTACAAGACAATACATAGCTAAGTTTCAGATAATGGAATCCTCAACAAATTTAGATGTTGGAGCTCAGCTAATTGTGGAAGACTGTGCTACCAGCTACAGCATCTCTCACATGCCAGATATTAAAGTGGAGCATCACCTTGATTCCAGCATTGAAGAAGGACCAGCACAGAGTGTTGCAATGGGAATGAAATTCATTTTGCCCAATAGGTTTGACATGAATGTATGCTCCCGTTTTGTGAAGTCCTTGAATGAAGAAGAGAGCAAAAACATCCAAGATCAAGTGAACTCTGATCTTGAAGTGGCATCTGTATTATTTAAAGGTTGGCATTTTAAAATTATGTTTTGTTTATTATTTTAAGAAATGGGGAAAATAGTATAACAGCAAAGGAATGCATAAGGGGATATAATCACTTTTCATGTTTTTCTCGTTTATGGAATACCTTTAAGAGTCAGTGATAGGTTTGGTCACATATTAGATTAGATTAGAGACTAGGAATTAAAATAGTCAGCTGGCAAATTGCACGTGGTGAGTAAGAATTTCCTCCAGGAAACCTGTTAGGAATGTTTCACAATGATTACTTTAAAATCTCTTTTTAGTATACCTATGGTTAAATTAGATGCATGTAAGTATGCAGTCTGGGGGAGGAAATTACAAATTTAGCTGTGAGGCACATACAGCCCAATCTTGCATCTGTTTACTTAGAATAGCTAATTTAAAGCTATTTTCCTTTTCCTGAGGTTACAAGAAGTTTGTTAAGATATCTTCTTTTGTTTTTTTAAACAAATGTTTCTAGGCAAAAACAGGTTATAAATAGTGGGAGCTCTGACTTCGCCCAAGAAGAGGTGTGATGAGTTAGACATTTACCCCCGACTTTTAGGCCTAAGAGCTGGCTGCATTTAGCCAAGCAATCATAGAGTTCTGTTCAGTTGAGTTGGTGAATCTCCATTGCTATAAAAGCCTTAGTGGCAGTTACAGAGAAGCTGTGGGGAGAGAGTCAGTTGGTAGAAGCTTGAGCTGAGGAGTCAACTGTGGTTCTGGCTTCTCATTTCTCCATGGGAAAGAGAGGAAAGTGAAGGAGAATTCTGTTAATGGTGGTATCGCTAGATTAGGAGAATATGATCTTGTGATGTTAAGATTATCTGTTCGGATTTTTTCATTCTACCATTGTAACTGTGTAATACTAGGTTTGAACCCTTGTCGATGTGGTTTCTAATCACCTGTTAGATAATATTTGATAGCTGTAAATTACCTTGGATGCCTAGACAATAGAACAATTATGCCAGTCTTGTCTTTTTGTATTGCAGTGCATTCTAAATTCATAGAATCATAGGTTGGAAGAGACCACAAGGGCCATCAAGTCCAACACCTTCCATGCACATACTCTCAAAGTATGTTCAATGTTGCAGGCCCTAGGAACTGTGCATTATGATGCTTAGTTCTCAGTATACTTGTTTAAAATCAGGCTGTTGATGCTGGATTTGCATATTGATTCCTGAACACAAGGTATGGAAAGACAATTCATTGATTTTAGTGGAATTTATTTCCAAGTGTGTATTCTTAGGCTATTCTTGATCTAGATGCCCTAGGTTGGATCAGTCTCAGAAGTTGGGCAGAGTTGGTCTTTGTTGGTATTTGGATAGGAGATCACCAGGGAATATTAGGGTCTCTGTGCAGAGGCAGACCATCCTGAAGTCTCTTGCCTTGAAAATCCTACATGATGGTCATGTCTGATTCAACTTTATGGCAAAAAAAGCTTAGGTTATTTCTTTACACATTAATTTGCCTTGTGTTCGGAGCCTAAAGGTTCCTGGCTAGCCTGCAGTTAGATATGTATTTAAGCTATAGGCACTATAACCTTACATTGAAGAGTTTCATCATTTACCTCTTGGGAGTGTTGGAGTTCTAGGTTTCTATAGCATTGACTATATTGTTGGTAAGGTTGTCTTCACATCCTGGCACTTGAATTGCCTCCAAGAGCTCATACTGAATAGGCATCCTTTTGCACAACATTAAAGAGCAATCAGTTCCATTAGGCTGACTTCAACTGTAGTCAAGAGAGCCAGTTTTCAGTGACAGCTATGTGAAGGGGTGAAGTAGCCTCTTTCACTTTGGAGGAAGACTTCCACATAAATGTGCTTTGGTAGCATCCTTGGGATATTACTTTTTTTACTACTCACTACAACCTCTTCTTTTCTTCTTTCACCTAGCTGAATGCAATATTCATACTACTTCTCCTGGAATTCAAGTCAGACATGTCTATACCCCTTCAACTACAAAACATTTTTCACCTATAAAACAGTCCACCACTTTAACTAACAAGCATAGAGGAAACGAAGTCTCTACAACACCTCTGCTAGTGAACTGTAAGTAGAATGGTAAACTTTAAAACTTTGTTCGGGGAGCTTCTGTTGGGACAGTACAAGATGCCAGCATTTTGGTTCTCCTTAAGAATATTATTATATGTTTCCTGTGTTGTTTTTGCAGCTCTCTCCATTCACCAGCTGGCAGCTCAAGGGGAAATGTTATATCTAGCCTCACGCATAGAGCAAGGTAAGGATTTGTTAGGTCTTCCCTTTAGCAGTGGGATAACTTGTGAGGATAGGTTACGCCTGTTTGTATGGCTGATTCCCATTCAGTCTCCATTTCATGCATTCCTCTTCTATTTTCTGTCTCAGACCTTATTGTTCAGTGAATGACAACATTAAGATTTCAAGCATTCCTGTGTCAATCTTCAAATGTACAGCACTAGGAAAGCAGAAGGGTTAAAAACAAAAACTGTGTCTTCACGCTCTCTAGTCAAAGGCAAACTGCATGTTATGTTTTCAATTACAATGTCCTTGAGTCAGCTGGAAAGGCATATTCTGAAGTTCCACATATTCCAGGCCCAGTTCATATTGGGACAGTACAAAAAGTGTGCTTAGACCTCCCTTCCTGCATGTGGTCCTGCCCTGAAATAGCCAGGGAAAGAGGGGGGGGGGTGAGGGCAATTATTTGCTTATATTGTAGAAATGTAGCACATAGTTCACCAGTATATATGCAGGCATCATTAGGGCAAATAGCATCCCCCTGGGCCATTGAAGGTTGGGACAATGACACAGAGAAGAAATCAAACCCCTCACACCAGTGCACCAAGGTCCCAGTCCAGATAAGCACACACAGAATGTGCTTCTCCATCTGACTGAGGATCATCCTCTGGGAAAATGTAACGTGTAGTTAGCCAGCGGTTCCCAACCAGGGTTCCGTGGTACCCTAGGGTGCTGTGAGCATGTCCCAGGGGTACCGCGGCAACCCTACCGGCCCCCCTCACTTTTGTGGTGTCTCCTGCCGGCCCCAGCAAGGACATGGAGCTGCCCAGGGGGCAGGGCCTACCACAAGGTCAGCAGCAACTTCCCGCACCCCCCTGAGTGGTTCTCCTGGGAGGGGAAGGGGGGGTGGCATTCAGGGGCACTGGGAGGGGAAGGGGGGGAATGGCAGGGATACCGTGAGATGTGAAGAGTGAGGTCAAGGGTACCGTGATGTCAAAAAGGTTGGGAAACGCTGAGTTAGGCACTTGGCCATATTTGTGATTTTAAGCAACAATGACCTTTTTTCAAGTTACAGCTCATGTCAGAGATATTTGATTTTTCTGAATTGTGCAATGGTTCCAAACAATAAAAACCGTTAGCCCCTCCCACTTATTGTGACAAGCCTTTTTCAGTAGCACCACAGTATTTATCCAGTATCTATATTTGCTGACAAAGTTGGTAGAGTTGCTGTTTTTGTTTTTCTCTGTTCTTGACAACAGCAAGCCTGGCATTTGTTAACTGCTGTACAGCATTACTGTGGCGGTGGGATCCATAGTCATCCGTTATTTGTGGTCGCTTCAGATGTCCCTTCCCCACTGCCAGGATGGTGGACAAATTAAGATGGGCTGCCCCTGGTGGAGGATGGAATCCCAAGGATTTCTGAGAACTCTGGGTTATTTTCCTGGCAATATGGCTGGCACTCCTGTCAAGGCCCTGGTCTCACCTTGGAATGATGATATTAGGAGGGCCATTTACATGATCGTTTCTGAGCACCCTCGCCCCACTTGCAGAGCTCTTCAGGCCCCAGGGTATGCTGGGGATTTGAGGGTAGTGAAGCAGGAGGGGTGAAGGCATGAGTGCAGGTGGCAGAAATCTCAGTCCAGATCTGACCGGACACCGGTGAGAGCCCATAATCAGGCCTACTCAGTGGCAGGGGTGCCAGCAGCAGTGAAGATCTTCCTGTTAATCCAGAAATTTGGCTAGCTTCCCTGGAAGCCTCTCTCCAGCTGCTAGGGTGGGTTTGCAAGAGTAGGGATTGGGATTAAATTTTATGCTATTTTTATTGTTTTGTTTTAATTGTTATAGTTTATTTATGATGTTTATTGTGGTGTTTTATTGTTTTTAACCTTGTGTAAGCCACCTAGAGACTTTGGTATTAACTAAATAAATGTATGCTCATATAGAATTAATTTCTAGGGGTATGCCAGCTTTCTGTATGTCTGTGCAATTATGTTTTGTTTAATCAGATGCAAAGTTGGAGTTATCAAAAAAAATTAAAGTCTTAATATAACGACTATTTAGGACTTCACGTTGAACTTGGAACAAATTTCAGTTCCTAACTTGGAGACTTAGGGCTGTGCCTTGCAAAGATCCAGTGTTTTAAGGGAGCACTCGGCTATCAGGCAACTGATTTTGAGATTTATTCAGTCAAAGAGTTTTTAATCTTCGTGTGGCTTGTTACGATAATGCCCCCTCACAGTTGGGTCCCAGCTCCTGCTACACCTAAGTCCTTTATGTGCCCCAATGATGAGATTGTTCACCTGTTTGTGTTGTCCAATAGAAAATGTAATCAATCATACAGATGAAGAAGGCTTTACCCCTCTGATGTGGGCCGCAGCCCATGGGCAGATAGCGGTGGTAGAATTTCTCCTTCAAAATGTAAGTGAAAACATCACCCACATCGTACTTAAGCCTTGTAGTATAGTCAGTGAGAGTAGTGTTGTAAATTTAAAAGAGGCCATTGCTTTTTTCCCTCTCTTCCAGCAAGCTACGGTTTGGACTGAGCCGCTAGGCCAGTTGCCCCCACCCACCCCCCTCCCCTCCAACCCTATGTCTACTGCCCTGGCCTCAGGCTTTCTAAATGCATGAATGAATCTGTTCTCCAAACAGTTGGGGGTCAAATCATATTAGGCCTTGTACTTCCCAATAACAAGGCCATTCTCAAGATCAGCAGGATAGGGAGTGGGACGTACCGGTATGTTCTGCGAGATAGTTACTTGCTGCAGCCAAAGCATTTAGGTTTAGGCCACCATAAAAGTTCACACTATCAGGGAATTCTGGCCCACTGGGAGACTGGGCTCACCACCTGAGAATCTGAACCAAACAATATACAGAGAGCACCTTAGAAAAATAATTATTGTCCACAAGGAAAGACCAAAAATCTCTCAGCAGGGTTGCAGAACAGTTTCTCTCAACATAAACATAATGTTAAAGTTTTATAGGCAGATACAGTCACTATAATTAGACAAGACTGATACAAGTTATGCTGACACTAATGCTTGGCAAAGATTAATTTTCCTTATCAGCACTTACATTTTGAGAACTTATCTGCTTCTTTTCTCTTGCTTCCTTCATGAACTAGGGTCAGCCTGACCTGGTTCAGAAATAATTTTGGACAGAGAGCAATGGAAGACACAACAGACAGCCTAGTTAAATACAATTTATAGACCACTGCATAAGGACAATTTATTAGATATGTCACTGCCTCTTTAGTTTATTTCATAGACTAGCTTCAGCTAAAATATCAGGCCAAAGCTGTACTGTGATTATACTTTGATTCTTTCAGGCCTTCTCTTTCAACATATTTATTTTGGGATAAGTTTTTGTGGGCCAGATTCATGAAGTGAAGATCATCTTTTCAATTACTTTCAGACTTCCATAAAAAAGCAGGATGGGGGAACGGAAGCAGTAATTTTCGCTGGCATCAAAGCAGATTGAGGCTGCATATAAAATAAGCCGATAGACCAAATGATCCCTGAAACACTGTTTTGCTTAAAAATTTTGTCAGAGGTGTAAGATCTCTAGAACGTTGTCAGTATACAAGCGGACCTCTGGAGTTCTTTTCACCTGTGATTGTGAAGCTAATGCCTTTAAAACTTGGTTTGTTTTTCCCTTCAGGGTGCAGACCCACAGATCCTGGGGAAGGGGCGAGAAAGTGCACTGTCATTGGCCTGTAGTAAAGGATACACAGACATTGTCAAGATGTTGATTGACTGTGGAGTTGATGTCAATGAATATGACTGGGTGAGTCCAGGTTGTTATGTGTCTGCATCTGATTCTGTGTTACCAGTTTGACCTATGACTAGCAGGGCACTAGGTGTGAAATTACTTTTTATAGGCTTAGATGACACTTGTTTGAAGAATAGTTTCCAAACAATTCTGTTTCTCCAATTGCAGTATTATGACTGTCTTAAAATCAAGCTATGGAAGATGAAATCCAAGCAAAGGTAGAGACAAGTCTAGCGGAATAGGCATGTTACTCTGTTGTAGTAGGCCATACACAATTTTTGTTCTAAAATAAAAACATGTCATTCTGTTTACAAAGATAGGGACAAACTGATCACTTCGTTTTTCTTTCCTTGCATGTTAATACCATATCTATTTAGGGTGGGGATGGTTTTGAAATGAATTTTTATGATTATTTTTAGGATTATATCCTACTTAGGGACTTTAGTGATGGGCAAAAAATATATACACAGTAAATAAATAATAAAAACCTAACATTGCATCCTACCAGTTCATTGTGCTGTCACACTTGGCTTTGCTACCAGTGAATGGACTGGTGAGATCCAACCCCTTGTACCTTGGTGTGCTCTGTGAGATAACTTTTCAGACATAAGTGCAAGCCATATTTGGATTTTAAGGTGTGTGAATGCATTCTAAAATCTCCTTGGCTTTTGCAGAATGGTGGCACCCCCTTGCTCTACGCTGTACATGGGAACCATGTGAAATGCGTTAAAATACTTTTAGGTAAGTACTAGCGGGGCCCGACCACGCGTTGCTGTGGCTTATTGTGGTGAAATGGGAAAGGAACAATAGCAGCAAATCAATTGCAGAGGCCAGCAGTACATGCTCATGGAAACGCGCAGGCTGATATTGTGCGATGTCATTGATGTGTGTGACCGTATCCTCCCTCACTTCTGTTCCCTTGCATGGCACCCCTCCCCCTATCTACCTCCCCTTTCTCTTTGCTAGAGTGGGTGGGTCATATCCAGATGCTGGGCCCCATCCCTCTCCTCCCTTGCATGCCACCCCTCACTCTCTCCCCTCCCTAACTTCTCTTCCCTTGCATGCCTCCCTCTCTGTCCCTTTCCTCTCCCACCCTCTCTGTTCCCTTGCATGCCACCCCTCCCCCTCCCTCCCTTCCGTCTCCCTCTGCTAGGGGTGGAGTGGAGTGCAGATCCAGATGTTGGGCCCGGCCCTCCCTCCCTTGCATGCCACCCCTTACTCTCTTCTGTCCCTCTCCCTCCACTTCTCTTTCCCTTGCATGCCTCTCCCCTCCTCCGTCCCTTCCATCTCCCTCCGCTGAATGTGTATGAGAGTAGGTGTGTTGTGTGGTAGCAGTGGCTGAGGAACAGAGAGTGAAAGGTACCTGCGTGTGAGTGGGGGGAACCCCACCTGACGTCTCACATGGCAACGGCATGATGTGTTCTCACTCTCCCACTCTGAGTTATTGCTCTAGTGTTACTGTTTTTTTTACTTCTCATCTCTGGCTATCCTGAAGCTAACATCTCTAAAGGGCAATCTAGACGCTCTAAGGGTGACAGTTACACACAGGCAGCTTCAAGGCCTGGTGTGCCAGGAAAAAGATGTTTTGCCTGGCTTGGGTGTGTTGTCTGACAGCAGGAGGTACATAAGAACACAGTCAAGGGAATGAGTAAGTGTCTGTGAAATTTTCAGTGCGTTTGGGCCAGCAGGTGCAGGGTTATTCTCGAAGCAACAAACGCATAGTTCCATTTTTATATATATAGATTATGAAGGTAATAGTAGCTAATGAGATCTATACAAAAAGCATAATAATAAATACAAGCTACTTAAATTCATGTTTGTTTTGTATAGAGCATGGTGCTGATCCAACTATAGAAACAGACTCTGGGTATAATTCCATGGATTTGGCTGTAGCTCTAAGCCATCGTAGTGGTAAGTATTCAAGAACATCCTAAGACCTGCTATTTCAGTGACTTCCTCTCTTTTTGAAGGCTACAGCATTAACATTTTTCAGCTCACAGTGTGTATAACAAAGTCACAGAACTGGGGACTTAGGTTCATTGTACTATGCCTCAGCTGTTTTCTGCTCCCCACAAAATTTTCTCATTGCAGTTCTGATAATTCGAAATCTAGGATTGATCCTAGTTACAGTTTGCTTTGTTTGCTACATTTCCTAAAATGCTGTGGAGAATATTAAGAACTGAATTTGTCCCTGTCTGCCTATGGTCAGACTATATGCTATCCGTGGTCACTCTACATGGTGAGCAAGAAACACATGCACGTGATTAGCCAAATGCTGTCCATTTTGAAAGGGCAGACACAGGGACCCTTGCATTTCTAAGAATCCTTGGAGGATCAGTGTTCATTTCTTCACAAGCACATGGCACTCACTATTGTGCTCCCAGTGATGATGTTTCATTGGTTAAGAGACCATTTTTATTTCCTCCACAAAGAGTCAGATGACAGTTGCTCACTTATAAGAAAGCAAGTGAGCAGCCATTAAGAATCTAGTACATAACTGCATCCTCCGTTCCCCCCGTGGCTGGAGTATGGATTAAAAATTGGGAGAGTTGACAGAATGAGTGAGCACCTTTCCACACCGCCTTCCATTATATGATAATTGCTTATTTGTCCTGCTTATCTAAAATGGGCTAGACCACTGCTTATACTGAAGAGATGTACTCTAACTTAACCATATTCCTTCTGTTTTAGTTCAACAGGTGATTGAGTCTCACTTATTAATGCTTCTCCAAAATGTCAAGGAATAACACCACTGCAGGAATGAGAGCAGATTCTAATCTGGAGAGTTGGACTGAGTGTTAGCATTGCAGAACTTGATTTACTTTCCTCAGTCCAGTCATTGCAGGGGGACTCCCATTATTTGCCAGCTAAGGATAAAAACTGTTCCTTTATGAAAATGGCTCAGTGACAGATTGTCACCAATCCCTGTGCTTCGACAGTTCTTGCTGGTATATGCATTTTAATAGGCACTGGTTGCGCTGATGGAATTGTCGACAGCATAGTATGGCCTGCCCGTGGTCTCGGCAAGCCTTACCTTTACCTTGGTGTTGCTTTGTTGTGCCAACAGGGCTTGAGGTCACAAATGGGTTAAAAAAACCCCTATCATAACAGCATAATGTTTCAAGCAAGAAGTAAGATGCCACCAGAACAATGTTTTTACTGCTTGATAGTTGTATTCAGGTAACTGTTTTTGGAGAGAGTGTTTCCCCCCCCCCCTTTTTTTTTTTGTTTATAGATGTTTTTAAAGCCAAACCTTACCTCTTTTGTAAATATGTTGTAAAATGTGATATTAGATTGCATAGAATCTTTGAGAAAGGAATGGGAAGGGGCAATCAGACTTTATTCTGTGTGGCATATATAGTTTCTATAAATTACGTATGTTTTTTGGGGAATAACATGATGAATCTTCAGAATATATTAATGTATTGAGTCTAGCAGTTGGAACATTGTATTAATAGATGATAGTGAAATGAAGCAGAGAAAGCACTGGAATATGAAAACATATATTTTTAAAATACACATTTAAATGGTAGGCAGAAAACCCACCTATGGTAACTGAACTTTCACTGCATTGCCACAGAGTAGTTTGAAATAGGTGGAAAGTTGATTACCATAATTATACTCTTTCCCCAAAAAAGATCTAAAGACAATTATAAATTCATCCGCCACTGTTTCCTGGACCTTATTTCCCTCCCCTCCAATCAGGTACCCTGACGTGAGTTCTGGACCTTCCTTCAGGGCTTCTGTTGGCTCCCTGGCCTTTCTGTCAGCATCCCACCCCACCGCCTCCTGAATCACCTCCCTCCCGCCTCTCCCCACTTCTCGGCACAGACACCAAGGCCTGGTCTTTGGTTGGCAGCTCCTGCTTAACACCCCTCCAATTGCTTTGCCTGACAGTGGCTGCCGCTCCCTGGAGCTGTGGAATAGCAATGCATCTTGTCCCTTCTCCACCTCTCTGCCTGCTTTCCTCTCTTGCAGGCTGAAGCTCCTGCACTTGGCTCACTCCTGACCGCCCATCCCTCTTTGCAGCTCCTGGGTGGCCAGTTGCATCCCTTTGATGCTGGGTGTCACTGTACCTCCATCTGCCCACCACCGATGGTGAGCTCTCATTGGGGCAGTTGGGCCGGGGTCACTGCTTGGAGCAGGAGGGAGCCAGCAGGGTCTGCAAGGGCTATGCTGGGCCCGGCACTGGACAGCTGCCCTTAAAACTGATTCCTCAATGCCCACAGACTGTTTTCCTCCATGCCCATGGGACTATTTTCACCTGTGGAGGCATGCTATTTTCACTTTCCCTGCAGCACAAATGACTGTACTTAGATTTTTTGGTGGAAAAGAATATAAACTGCCCTAGTTTATTTAAAATGTATACTGTGAACATGGTAACCAGTCTTTATCCGAGGACATGATCTATATTGGTTGTCATTGCAGAAAAGAGCATGGCTCATCTTTAGACTCGTGCGCACCCTCTTCTGCTCACCTTTGCTTAAGAAACATGGTAAAGCTCAACTCATAACTGTGGTTTGTTCAACTGTGCCTTGAGACCTACTCTAATTTAGTTTAGAGGACAGAGAATAAACCATGGCTTGCCATTTAACCTGAATCACAAACTAGGATTAAATACAAAAGCAATATATGGCGGATACAGCACATGAACCGAATAATGCCCTAGGCTTATCCCTGTAATGACAGACCATGGTTTGCCATTGAACCAGTCATGCTGTGGTGTCTATTTTAGGATGCAGTAAAACAACCCTGTTGAGGAAGACTATAAATTCTAAACACAGAAACAATATAGTATATCTTAAAACTTTTCCCCAGTAACAACATCAGCATATGTGAAGGACAATAGTGCAATATTAGAAATACCCTGGTTTCCCCATTCACTAGCCAGAGAAGACTACTGAACTGCCTGCCTCTCTTGGGGTCTTTTGCAAACATTTCACTCCATTTGTTATATTAGATGTGCTAATTAGAATGGCTAAAGCTGTAAATGTTTTAAAATTATGTATAAGGGGTTCGGCAAGCATTTTGAACTGATTTTGGATATTTTCAGAGCCATGGTTCTATATATCGTGTAAATAAAATGCTCATTAAATGTGTATGGTGACATGTTTCATCACAGCAGTAAAGTGACCCTTTGTTTTTCTCTAAGGTATATATTTTAAAAGGTGATTGTTTGGTATTTATTTCATTTTTATTTAAAAAAAAACAGCATGTTTAACTAATGCCAAACTTATTTTCATGCTGTGGTTACATACATGGCTTTTCTTCATTTATGTGGCGCACAAATATAGCAGGGATTAAAGAACAGAACTATTCCTCTATTCCACAAGTTCTCAGCATTATAATCTGTACAATGTTTGATTTATAAATTGCATTAAAATAAATGTGATCTGCTCTGTTCTGTCTTTAATAAACCTGTACAGGTAGTACTGTACAACTCTCGATGGTTGTGTGTCTCATAGCCCTTGGTGGTGGTTGTTATAGGTCTGCCATGCCTAGGCTGAGATCCTAACTGATATCCCAGTCCTCCAGTAAATATCAATTTGAGGTTCCCAAGCCTGGCAGGAGGATCTGCACAGACATTACAGGCGTTAAGTCGAGTAGTCTACATTCACCATTGAACTTCATCACAGATACAACAGTGTGTTATATTGAATTAAACTCTCCAGAGACCTGGAAAACCATTGTTTCAAATTTAGTATTCTACTTTACAAAGAGTATACCAAATATATCAGTTTAATGAGCCACCTGCTATCGTGTGTAATCCCTTTACTGCATTAAGAGCAAGATGACATGTTGATAATTCAGATGCCAGACCCGTATTTCAGGTGGCACAAGTAATGCTAGCATAGGAAACAGATGTAACATACAGTAATTAAAATAATTTAACAATATTATGTGTCACTACCACCAATTTTAGAGTGAGTTTTCTGTGTAATATCTACACAGCAAATAATTTGCTAAGAAAATAAGCTAGATGTGGCAACTACTAGTATAAACATATACAAGGAGTGACAAGGACACCATCTATATATTAAAGCAATGTTTTGTATTCTATAAGCAAGAAGATAGGCTAAACACCCCCTTTGTCCTACAAATTTCAATTCTCTCCCTGCCATCCAAGCCATAAAATTACGCTTTGACCTATCTATCAAAACCAGAATGGAAAACCATGGCTTGAATGTGGTTTTGAGGACAAGCACACCCACGCTTGGTGATTTCAAAAGAACTGGATTGCACAAACTAAAGTCCAGTCATTTAATGCCAAACGGCAGCTTACAATGGGCATTATTCACATACAAGAGTAACTTTTTAAATATCATTAAATGATCTGAATGTGTATGTCTGTGTTCCTGAACAAATGTTTTACATGATAGCCACAGTATGTTATTTACAGGTCACAGAAGAGAAAGCTAATGAATCAAACAAGTGAGGACCGCAAGGACTTCTGAGAAACATCTTATTTCCCCTTCCCCCACCATGTCCTCTTTCTGTTCAAAATTTCCAGTTCAGCATGGAAGGTGCTCACTAGATGGTGCTGCAGGAAGCACATAGATCCAGAAACACCAAATATTGCTTCTATTTTGCAATTCCTACAGGAGGGTTACAGCTCAGGGCTCAGATCTTCTACCTTAAGGGACATGGCAGCCTTGACTACTCTCTTACTATCATATAAAGGCAACCCTACCCCTCAACAACCCTACATTCAAAATTTCCTAAAGGGAGCTGCACAGGTAAGCCCAACACAAGGGCACAAGTCCCCTACTTGGAACCTTCATACCGTCCTTGCAGCCTTAACCAGACCACCCATTGAGCCTATATTGAAGTGGCTCAGGATCTTGTTCTTGGTAGCCATTCCTGCAGCACACTGGGAGTTCTGTCAATCCAACCAGAGTGCTGCATCATCCACAAGGACAAGGTCATTTTACACACAGATCCAACCTTCAGACCAAAAGCTGCCAGCACATTTCACTTGGCCCAGGAGCTTTCCTTGCTATTCTTTTGCCCTCGTCCCAAACACTCTAAGGAGGTTTGGCACACCTTTGATGTCAGCAGCCATCAAGATTTTTCTTCCACAGGACTGAGGAAATTCAAAATCATTATTAATCTCAATTTGCCCTCCTAACAAAGGTGGAGCTATGTCTAAAGCCTCTATCAGCTCTATCTTGAAAGAATGCATCCCAGAGGCTTACAAAGCAGAAAGGTTGAGGGTTCCACCAGGCATCACTGGGAATTTGATTAGAAGTACTCCATGAATGCTGCCCTGAACCACTCTTCAGTGGAAGAGATCTGAAGGGCCGCTACTTGGGCGACAACTTCTACCTTTGTAAAGCACTATAGGTTGAAGTCAGCAGACACAGCTTTCAGCTAGGTGTTGCAGTATGTGCTGAAACAATAGGGCAGTGGTGGCAAACCTATGGCACTCCAGATATTCATGGACTACAATTGGCCATGCTGGCAGGGGCTTATGGGAATTTTAGTCCATAGACATCTAGAGTGCCATAGGTTCGCCACCACGGCAATAGGGTATGACCCACCCAGTACTCTGGGACACTGCTCAGGAGTTGTCCTCTTGACTCTGCAAGTTGTCCTCCTGACTCAGTGGAAGTCTGCAAGTTGTCCTCCTGACTCAGTAGAAAATGGTCCACTGGATACTCACTGCGAAGGTCCTTCTCCACTGAAGGCAGAAGGACATTTTGGCCCTGGTCATTCTATATTGTTCCAGCCATGTCTGCTTCATTAGTACCACTTCAGTCTACCTCTGATTACTGTTTATACCTGCAAATTATTTGCTGTTATCTTTCCTCCTGTTAACTTGTTCGGTTCTTGTACTTAAATATCTGCTTAAGATGCAGTTGCTGCATTGGAAATAATCAAGCTTAGGAGGAAGGTGACACCCAAGAACAAGCAGGAAATCTGAAGAAAATTAATCCTGCCTCCCCATTGGAAGGATTGGGAATCACCCACCTACTAAATGTCCTCCTGTCTTCAGTGGAGAAATATCCCTTTGTTACAATGTATTCAACAGAAATGGACACGAACTATGAAACAGCATGATTGGGGAAACATGTAAAACTCTGAACAACTTATTTTGGTAAGATTTAAATCTACTTTACCCCAAACTAGTTGCAAGTTATCGAAGGCACACATTTAAACGCACAAAATACTACCTACAAATATGTGTCTAAATTTAACTTTTATTAGGATTTTGACTTAATACTTTTCCATTTTGTGCACATCAATCCAGCCGCAAATAAATGCTTAGTGCGCTAAGCAATAACCAAGGAGAGCTGCAATTTTGAGGAGTTTCCAAGTATTATAGATCTTTGACTTATCATCAGTACAAAAATGTTACAAATAAAAGTCACAATATAAAATAGCAGCTCCATGTAACTTTCAAGTTTTAGTTTCCAAAAAAGTGACCCTTCAGTTTGCTTCATTCTTCGAAGCCTCATCAAAGTTCTCCACAAGATCTGAAAGAGAGTGTTGTAAGAGTTCTTTAAACGTAAGTGGTAAAACTATTGCTGCTTTCACCCTGTAAACAGAGAGCTGAACAAGTTAATTGTCATAAATGATGGATAAATAGAGCTACGGACACGTTGCCTTCCTACTTAGTACTCTGATGCAAAACAGAAATCAGGAGAAATATCAAAATACAGAACCATTATATTTATTTAGTCATGAACACACCACTGCAGCTAGCAACCACAGAACTCTTTACATTCTTTTCCTTTAACTGGTAAAATTGGGCCTGAAGGCAGAGTGGATTTGGGAACTGGCAAGATATTGCTTGGCATCAAACACTTGGGAGGGAGGGAGACCCCAGCAGCACAGCAGATAGGCTGGGCTTGGCCCAACTATTTCAGTTTTTTCACTGTACTCCGTAGTGACCGAAAAATTAGGTTCTGCCTCTCCCTAAGAACAGCCAATAAAGCTGACAGAATATTGGTAAGGGAGACAGTGGAAGATGACTGGCAGCTGAGATGCGAGTTTGGCTCAGTGAAACTGTGGAGAAGAGCAGCTTAAAGCTGTCTAAAAAGGTTTGTAGAAAAGGACTGCAAATACGCAAACAAAAGAACAGTTCAAACGCTTTTAAAATGCAATTGAAAAGAAACCCTGTAACTTCTACCTGATGTACTTCTAGCAGGGGAAGACACACACACACACGCAGATATCAGTCTAAAACAAAATTTGTCTATTAGGATACAAATGGTGGCAACTTGTGAATGAAGAAGTTTTGGAGTCCCAAGTCCCAGTAGCTCTGTGCAATATCAGAGTGAGAGCTGACTGTTCAAGGGGGCTAGGTTACCCTGTCAGGCAATGTTCCTGCAAGTGAGCAAGAGGACCTGGGATGCAAAACAGTCAAGGCACTCTATATATTTTAAAAGGAGCAAGATGTGATTTCCTGACTTACATGTAACCCTGAAGCTGTGGGAGAGAGACTGAAGGGCGGTAGGTACTTTGTGTAAGTGAAAGGTAATTATACCAGCGTCAACTACTGTATTATCAAACAACATCTGCAACATTTAGGGCTGGATCTTACCAGCCTCTCCAACCTATGCCACCCATTATTCCTCCCTTCAAGGTTTCTGTCTGTGTGGCTCCCGTGATTTTAGGTTGCTGGCTTTTTACTCACCAAAACAGACACTGCTCCCTTTCTTTAATTAGCAAACAAGATGGCAAAATTCAACCAAAAGAGCTGTACCACAGAAAAACTGTGTTACTCTACAAATGGAAGGATTTCCCTAAATATATTAGCACATAAAGTAGCAGTAGTAAGAAATGGTTCGCCCCCAATCATAGTTCAACAAGAAGGCCCATTCCACTCTGTAAATCTTGTCTTGATTTAGCGTAAGATGTGTCTTATTTACTTTATAGAAATTTCACATTATGAAAGATGGAAAATTAAATTAACTGTTCTTACCTGGAACTTCATCATCATCCTCCTCACCAGTAGCAAGGGGTGCTTTTCCATCAACAGCTATAATCACAAAGAGAAATACACAATTTATAATTCAGGCTTTTTGAGGAACAGCTCAACTTGCAAAAAATAAACATGCATCAATTTAATAATGTTCAATATAAGAAACTCCTCTAAAATACCTTAATCCAGGTGCGAACCAGGATTGTTACAATATTTTACTAGATTATACCTAAAAGTAAACATGACCCTAAACCTGAGCAAACAAAACACAATAGTCCAAACTTCAATCATACATAGAATTCCTTAGAGAAAGAAAAAGAAAAGCATCACCTCTAGTAGCTTCATCAAGTTAGTTTTAAGAAAAGCAGTCACTCTGCCCTGCCATCTCTCACCAAAGGTACAGTATTTGTAATAAACTCAATTACCCATTGCTGGTCTGCAGTTTAACTGCTGTTTGTTGTTTTTAGTGATGTTAATAAAAACAGCTTAAAATATATTTATAACTTAAAACTTGCCTGAAAGTCATAACTTAAAAGGTGTCAATTTCAAAAACCAGATTTCAAAATCCTTCCTTTCTAAAATAAATGGGCATTCCAATCCACAGCTCTGTCGCAACCAGAAACAATGGCAGTGCTGCATTGCCCCACCACCTCCAGAGGGCTTCTCGGTGGATCAGGGAGGCAAAATACAAAAAAACTCTTCAACGAAAAGCCCTCCATTGGGCTCAAAGTGCTTACGCCACCCAAAAGAGTGGAATAAGTCCATGTCCCAGGCGCCTGTGTCCTGGGAGGCAAAGCCAGATTGGAAGTCAACTAAGATCCAGGTCAATTAAGGTTTCAGGTCTCTGGAAAGTCTCTGCTATGCTGGCAGAGCCTGCGAGGGCGCTGAAGTGATGACATGGCATTCCGTGCTGCATATAGAACTCCTAGTGGGCCACCCAATTTGCCCTTCCCAGGGGTAAGTGCCCTGGGGAGGGCAAATCCACTGGCCTACAGTCCCGCCGCCTCTACAACTCCATTCACCCCACCCCAAAAAACAATTGGGCCATCTCTGTAACCTCAGCTACTCCAACAAAGGACTACGTAAACTAAAGGCATCTGAAATCACCTGTGACAGGACCAGCAGTAGATCCTCATTCCCAAGGAATCTTAAAATCCAAACATATATAACATTCAGTGGCACTACCACACCCTATGTTTGAACTAGCATGTGACAATTAGCCCATGGAGATGCCAGGATTATTACCATCCCAAATTAGTTCTACTTACGTTGTTTAGGTAGAGCTTCTGCTAGTCTCCTCAAGCTAGTCAGACTGTCAGCTCCAAGCTGGTTTAAGATGCTCGGAAGCATTTCAGTGAGTTGCTTTGTCTCAGCGTGGCCTGTGATTGTGAAAGTATTAGCAGCCAGAGATGCTTGAACCTTCGGATTGTTGAAGTGGATGACTGTTCCCTGATTAGTGAACATGTTAACCTGCACAACAAATCAAATCCATTAGAAAATCAACTTTTTCAAAATGTATGGTAAACTTCATTTCAACAGCAAACTTCCTGTTCACATCAAATTCTTTACAGTCAGCGGTTTCAGAAACAGTATTTGAGGGGGAGATAAGAAATCATAAGTTACCTCTTCAATGCCAGAGATATTATTTACTCCTAGCTTCTTTAAGGAAAACTGAAGTTTCTTATCATCTGCAGTAGCTGTTCTATGGACAACCTTCTTCTTTCTGCGAGCAGTACCCTACAGATACAGAACATTGTAGTAGTTGCCAAAGTACCATTTCAATCTTCTCTAAACTGTACAAAGTACCTGTACAGACACACACAAAACCTTATATATCCCAGCAGTGAATAGTACAGACCTATCTTTCCTGCAGTTATGAAAAATTATTCACAAAGAACAATTAACTGTAACCATTAGTACATCCAGGAGAATCTTTCATGGGTGGTAGACAGATTCACATAGTCCATGGTTATAAAAATAGCAACAAATGTTAACATAAGAGCTTTTTTAAAATAATCATATACATCCAAGATGACAAGTTATGACAACCAAAAGTTTCAGCAAAAAAAAGGTATGATCCAAATTAAATCAAAATATTAGATTTAGTTCTCTCCTTATCCTATCAACGCTATTTTACCCACTTCATTCTGACCAAATTATGACTTAATTGTCAGGCCTAAATCATTAACAAATGAACACCCAGATGTTGTGTGATAGTGCTTTGGACATTTCACAAGTTTAAGGTATTGTCATTAGAAAGGGATGCTTTAACGAAACAACACTCTCAATTCCTAAACACTTGTTTTTACCTACTTCTTTGCAGTACTAGTACAGCTTGCAAAAAATTAATTTGTCAGTCAGGGCAAACCTTTCATACAACTGTTTCATTTTGAAGATGGATCTTATAAGCTGAACTATTTTGAGACTCTGAGCAGTAACCTGCTTTTATGTCAAAGCTAAACTTGCTTTAATTCAAATATTTATCAGACACTATGAAAACACTTTGCATAATGGAAAATTATAGGTTTCAAGTCGCAAGTACTTCCTTTAAAAGGCTCAGACCTGAAATTCTGCTCACTTCACCCTGATTAAAGATATGTTTTGTTGCAATCTGCTTGTGATGACAGCTTTAAAAGTCTAAGCTAAATTCAACCCCCCTAAAAATCCTAAGATACATTCGGCCCCTCCAAAAAACAATCTAAGCTACATTCAGACCCAAAATTTTATCATAAACAATATATAAATTCTAAAGCCACATTCTACTTTAGATGCTGCTTTTCAAGTACTTCTAAATAGAAACAAGGCTGAGCCCAAGATATGACACAGCAAGTTCACAGGTTCTTATCCTAGCAAAACATAAGATTGTTCCCTTAAACTACTTGGAATTTTACTAAAGGCACAGAACCAATAAGCTCAAGCCACCTACCAAAACTCATTAACGCACCTTGAATAGCCAGCACTTCACTACACTATCAATATTAATATTTAAACGTGCAACGTTGCATGCCTTGTGCTGATTCAGGAGTACTGGATTAACCTGTTCATAAATTTGATACAAATCTCTATGGAGGGGAATATGATAGCTGAGGAACAAAGAGGATTAGGGAGCTGAGAAACAACAACTGACTAAAGGCTATTTCTGGCAATGCAAGAATCTAAACTTGGATGCTGGCTAGTCAAGAATCCGAAAGTGGATTTTCTGATCAAGTCAGACACACTACAGCATCTTGCTTCCCTATGCGTTGCATGCACAATTAAGACTCACCATCCCACCCACCCAAAATTCAGTAAGAATCATTAACAGCTCCGATAGAACACAATTTACCATAAAGCAAGAAGACAGGGGGGAAAGTAAGGTTACAGTAGCTAAGCACTGTGGAAACGACATTTCTAGAGAAGAAAACAAATGGTGGGTAGCAGTATTTTCAGGTAATGTAGGAGAAATCCATATTCAACTGCTCACTCTCTAAAAAAGCTCAGAGTGATTTTGGGTCGGTGACATCACACTATTAAGAGAATAAACCTAAGACGACCCCCTGAGCTCCTCGTAAAATATAAAGGCGGTACATGAAGTGCACTAAACAACGCGAGGAGTGAGGAGTCGGCCCCTTACCTTTCCTCCGATGCGCACTTGCGCTTGGAGCTTAGCTAGCTTTTCTTGATTCATGATCGTCTCTTTCATCTAAAGGCGAGGAAGAGCACAAGCAGGATAGTTAGGCTTGCCTGGGCGTGACTCGACGCTGCCCGGAAGACCGAATAACTCAATGGGCAAACCAGGCCCGCCCAGGACACCGGGAAGCGCAGCAGGAGAGAAACGCCCCCCCCCCGGCCTCCCCCCCCCACCCCACCCGGGGAGCGGAGGAGCTGCGCGAGGCCCAAACGAGGGCAGGGAAAAGTCGCCCAGGGATCGGCCCCGTGCTCGGAAGCTCCCTCTACGATGAACCCGCGGCCTACCCTCGACCGCCAGGCCCTCGGAACCCGCTCCCAAACACCTGGCGCGCCCTCCTTCCCCGCCCGCCGCCCCCACGGGGCCTTTTTATACCTTCTCGGAAGGAAGAGGCCCGTCTGGGCAGGTCGAGGAGCCGGAGGCCGCGGAAGGAAGCGACGAGCTCGGCGAACACGCGTGAAAACGGCCAAGATGGCGGCCGGGAAGGGAAAACAAGCCGCTGTCACGCGGTGACGCAAGTCAATGTGCCGTGCACGCGCGACGCTTCCGCCCCGCCTCTTCTGCTCTGGGCGCGCGCCACGGGGTTTGTGGCCGCGCGCGGACTGATTGCTTGAGCGCAGTTCTGCCTTCTGAAAGACCAGGTCGAGGCTGGTGGGCGTGGTGGGGGGGTGGGGTGGAGGGAAGCTTGAATAAAACTCCTGGATGGCAGTTCAGCACCACATCCGATATAATGGCCCCCGCCCCACACCTTCCTGGGTTAACAGGGGCGTGGGACTCGTAACGTACTGCAGGTGCTAAGACATCCCATCGCTTTACAGATGCGGATGGCCTTCCAGCTGTGCTCCCTCTGCAAATTCCTATTCTCTCTGCTTATCTCGTTTCCATACTGCCCTCGGTTTTGCATGTTGTTTCTCTAGCGACTGTTGGGAGAGTGGCACGCCTGTTCAGAATGGATCGATTGCTCTATGGAACTGATTTTCTTTTAATGGCACTGTCCCATTATAGCATCTCCTGTTCACGTTTAAAAAAAGGTTGTGTCTCTAAAACTGGTTGATCTATACTCCAGTGTATCTGAGGAAGGGAGCTCTGACTGACTCATAAACATGCATTCTAGCATAAATGTTGTGAGTTTTTCAAGTGCCGCTGGGATTCAGTTTTATTTTGCTACTACAGAAGAAGAATGCCTGTGGTGTATCCTCAGTTCCTTCCTCACAATATTTATGGTGGCCTAAAGTTATAATTTTAATTTCTTTAGTGTTGGTAACATTGTACTTTATTTTGAGTAAAACTTGGTAAAGTCATTAGGGGCCTGACACAATTGCTTTGGAAACTCAATCCATTTGGTCTTGTATAGGCTGTGATTTACGCACATCATTGTGCTGTTGCATTGATCAGATTGAAGGCCCTTATGAGAAATATCTGCATGTCAGACTACTGGAGGCAAGTTTCATATGGAAAATCCTCTGGTACCACTGGAACTTATTCAGTGACTATATATTGACATCTGGAACATGTGCATGTAAAGTGCTGTCAAGTCGTAGCCAACTTAAAGCAACCCAGTGGGGTTTTCAAGGCAAGAGACTAATAAAAGTGGTTGCAATTTCTCTGCATAGAGGCTCTGGTTCACCCCAGTATTCCTTAAAGGTCTGCCATCCAAGAATTCATTAGGATCTGGAATACAGAGTTGCAATCCCTTTAGCAAGCATGTGACATAACTTTAAGTGTGTTTTGTAATGTATTGGCCTTCCTGGTTTGCTGTACCTAATTGGGTGAAAGCTTAGCCCTTTAAATAACGGTGTTATGCTCTGTATCTTTACTTTTGGTTCTGATTTTTTCCCCTTTTTGCCAGCAAGCTGCAGCTGTCAGAAGGTCTTTTTAATGGAGCTACAATAAGTGTGTTGTTGTTATTCCTGCAGTGCAGTCCCTTTTCAAAGAGCTTAAAATGTTGTTCAGAACTCAGTGCTATAATAGAACTTACTTCACAGTAATTGTGTTTAAGATTCCAGCCATACTTGAAAATAACTTTTGCTGAAAATGATGATATAGACTTCTCTCCAGGATGAAGATGACCCATTGGTGAGCACCATTGGGTTTGGTCAGTCAACTAATTACAAATCCACCTAGCAGTAGCATTGTTTAGCCCATGTTTTACTAGCTTGCTTGCAAAATTATCATGGAGGACCTTGTCTCTTTGGAACTTGCCTTACTGAAATCAAAGTAAGTTACATCCACAGCATTCCTTTCATCTACCAAGCTTGTTACTCTATTAAAAAAAAGAAAAATAATATTAGTCTCGCATGATTTGTTTTTAAAAAACCCAGGTTGACTTTTAGTGAATACAGTATTCCCTTCTAAGTGCTTACAGACTGTCTGTTTAACTATTTGCTCTAGAATCTTTCCTGGTAGTGATGTCAGGCTGAGTGGGTGGTAATTGTTTGGGTTCTCTATTTTTCCCCTTTTTGAAGATGTGGACAATGTTTGCCCTCCTCCAGTCTGCTGGGATTTCTCCTGTTTTTCAGGAATTCTTGAATATTGCCAGTGGTTCTGAGATTGTTTTAATTTCAGATTTCAATACCCTTGGATGTAGTTCACAAGGCCCTGGAAACTTGAATTCATTTAGAGTGTTGTATCACAGTGGCTCCTGACAATGGTGCAGTAGTGTAGCACCCACAGGGTGGGAGGGCATGACGCCCCAGGCATGCCCCAGGGCAGGGGCATGGAGGGGGCATTCCAGGGTGGTGCAGGTGGTGGGGCACAGGGCACGCTCACGCCCCGAGTGCAGTTTCCCCTCGCTCCGCCCCTGCAATGGTGCCACTCAAAATTACAGTTCCACATCAAGGCACCATCCCCACACAGCAGCCAAGGAAAAACACCAATCCACAGGCAGCAACATTGTCACCATGTAACACCTGTAACACTTGACCCCTTCCAGTCTCCAACCCTCTAGGCATCGGTCAGTTGGAGACATCCTGGTAGGAAATGGCAAGTGGCTTCCCTTGTGCTCCCTCAGTACTGAAACTGTGGCCAAGTGGTCAGACCAAGCAGTTTGGCCTCAACATTTGGCCAGTTCACTTCAAAATGTTGGGTTGAACCATAAAGCAAGCCCTAAGTGGCTGACCTGGGAAATGGAATGTGGCCTACATTTGGCAGAGTTGTGCTCCCCCTTAAGAATCAGGTCTCAGGGGGCTCCCGGTTACTACGTCCGGATGTTCAGGAATGTAATCATCAAAGTCCATAGGTTTAGGAAGATGTAAATGTTTAAGATTACTCAGATTTCAGCAGTAGGCTGGAGCACCTGCCACCAGTCTCTGCTGCAGGAGATGCACCTTTTCCCAGAGAACAGGGAGCCAACAACCCAGGGGCATAATGCCCATTGGGCAAAGTGGGCAGCTGCCCAGGGCATCAACTTGTGGGGGGCATCAAAATGCAGGGTTCGTTTTTGGGTATTTTTAGTGGTTTTCCATTTTTGCCTGCAGGGGGCGCAGTTTTTAGACTAGTGGCACCAAATTTTCAGCGTATCATCAGGAGACTGTCCTTATGCTACCCCCCAAGTCTGGTGAGGTTTGGTTCAAGGAGTCCAAAGTTATGGACTCTCAAAGGGGGTGCCCAATCCCCCATTGTTTCCAATGGGAGCTAATAGGAGATGGGGGCTACAGTTTTGAGGGTCCATAACTTTGCCCCCCCTGAACCAAACTACACCAAACCTGGGGGTCTCCTGATGAGACCATGAAAGTTTTGAGACTGTGCCTTCAGAAATGTGCCTCCCCAGCATGCAACCCCCATTGACAGCAATGCAGAAAACTCAATGCAGAACAAAGATTCTTGGGCAAATTTCTAGGATGTTCCTGCAGGGGGTGCATTTTTGGATGTATCGGCACCAAAATTTCATGATACGCTGAAATTTGGTGCTGATATGTCTAAAAATGCACCCCCTGCAGGCACCAATGTCCTGGTGCAAAAAAAAAATTGGTCGTGGTGGAGTGGCAGCCCATTTGGGGGGGGGGGGGCATCCAACTCAGGTTTTGCCCAGGGCTACAGTTTGCCCAGGGCTGCCTCGTTAGGCCTCTGCAACAACCGTTATCAGTTAACGTTATCAGTGCCTGGGCTATTCTCATGCTGTCCATTGAGGCTGTTTTGCAGATGGTTGAAGATATTGTTGGCTATTTTGGACATTGTAAATTGAAAAGAAAAATGAAAACATCTTTGAATCAGTCTAGTGCCAAGTTATCTGAAGGATCATTTCCTCCTTAGTTAACCTGTTTGTTGGCTGAGATCCTCCTCGCAAGCCTTTCTTTGAATCTTCATCTTTTTAAGGTGATGCAGTCGGCAGCTAGAGACAGGGCATTTTTTTGTTTGCTAGGGTGGGGGGGGGGAATCTGTACCTGGCTGTCCCTGATCCTAGACTGACACAGTAATCACAACACCACACTGGCTTGTTGTTTTATCGAGGTCATACAAAGTCTGTCCTGCCTGCCTGAGCTTTCAGGCATTTATTTATTATATGTACACAATTTTAATCATTTATACCTGGACTTTCCTCATGGTTCAAGGCAGTTCAATTGTGAATTGTTCCAACTTCTATTTTGCTCCTGTAAAGTTGGGTAGTTTATCCCTTGGGCTGTATATCTTTTTCATTCTCCTGGGTCTTGAACTATTTTAATAATTTTTAATTGTGGGGGGTTTAGTTGCCTTGACAGTTATGGTTGGTTAAAAAGTGGGGAAGATTTTTAAAAAGCCATAAATAAAATCTCTCCCCCACTCACACACACACACCCCAATTATAGGTCCTGAGATTATATTTGCAGGAGAAGACACGGAGGACAAGGCAGCATGACCTCTGAGCAGGGACAAAGAGGGTGATCCTTGCTCCAGGGCTCTGTAGCCTGGTGCTGCAGAGTGTTGCGGTAGGAAACAGCAGGTAGAGTCCTTCTGAAACAGAAGGAGTCTGTGTGACCCAGAGCCATGAGAGACAATGAGACTTTTGTCTTGGCCTTCAATGGGGCCTGCACACTCTTGTTTAATACACCCACTGAGACGCTTCCTGTTCCCCACAATGGAAGGGCCTTCCCATTTTGTGCAGCCCTGTGTAGAAAGATCTGCCTGCAAAGCCCATCAAAAGATTCCTTTTAAAAAAATTAAGAGAGGTAGAAACTGCTTTAGGGCGAATCACCCCACCCCACTCTGGGCTCCCTCCATGACAGTCAATGGGACGACCCAGTAGCAATGATGTGTAAAGCACAAACTGTTGAGAAAGAGGCTTTTTCACCCCACTGCCCATCTCCAACACATCTGCCACAGAATTTAAAAAAACTTTTCCCTTTAATGCTGAAGCTCGCTTCTCCAGCTAGTACCTAAAGATTATCAAAAGCTTTTATAGTTCCTCTAGTGCCCTGGAGACTTGGGAGAAACAGAGATCTCTGTCAAAGCAAGATCACGAAGGAGGAAAATACATTTGGCAGATGAGACTGTTCCTGGTTCCCTTCCTTGCTCTGGTTTCCATTTGAAAGAAATCTGATCGAACTTGGAGACATTCCTCCACCCACCTTTCCTGTACTGTTAGACCATGTTGCGGGAAAACAACAATCCTATGCACTCTTTCTTGGGAGTAAGTCCCATTGGTTATTGTGGGACTTAATTCTAAGAAATAGCACATGGGTGCAGGTGGTGAGTGACCTGATTTACTGACAGCATCAGGCCCCACATTATGAGCTTTTTACACTGCTCCACATTATGAAACAGGAGTCCAATGATAGTTGGAAAGTTTCTTCCAAGATAATATTTAATAAGAAATGTAATGTAAGAAATGTAATTTAATAAGAAACCATCAACATAGTAGTAAACAAAAGGAAGAGTTATTATTCTGTCTTAGAAACTACATGTATGCTTCAGTATTATCATTCAGTAATAAATATTTGTAGAGTGTCAGCACTGCGTAGTACCGTGTTTTCCTGAAAATAAGACAGGGTCTTATATTAATTTTTGCTCTAAAAGATGGGTTAGGGCTTATTTTCAGGGGATGTCTTATTTTTTTCCATTATTTTGACCCCCCTCGTGACCAGATCAGCTGCACCGAGGAATCTGTAACTAGGGCTTATTTTTGGAGTAGGGCTTATATTTCAAGCATCCTCCAAAAATCCTGAAAAATCATGCTAGCTCTTATTTTCGGGGTAGGTCTTATTTTAGTGGAAACAGGGTAGTTAAGATGTCTGATCAGGACCTGGGAATTACAGGTTCATATCTCCACTTGTGCCATGGAAGTTTTCTGGGTGATGACACACTCTCAGCCTTGACCCTGGCCACTATTTGGATGGGAGTCCTACAAGGAATACAAGGAATGCAGAGACCGGCAATCGCAAACCACCTTCAGATGCGTCTTGCCTTGAAAACCCTATGAGATTGCTGTAAGTCAGCTGTGACTTGATGTAAAAAAATAGTATTTCAGAGGAAAAAGCTGGATCCTATGGTGCAATTGACATCCCCACAACATGCCCTTCGTTCATGAGTAATAGCAATATATTTGACTATTCAGTTCCACTATAATAGCATCCATTATTTCACTCGTTTGGCATCTTCAGTCATACGCAATAAGGGTCCAGCCCTTGAGAGCGGACACTGAGGGGAGCTCAGAGCAGTTTGCTTCTTAGCAGATCAGGAGTTCTGATAAACAGAGTGAAAAGGAGCTCCCTCAAGCCGATCTTTGTTTCTTTGTTCCTTTTTATTCCCCGCTCACCACCAGGAAAAAGTCAATCTTTGAAAATGCCCGTGAAACTCAAGTTTCGCTCCCTTTTTTGATGTCTGAAAAATTCAGGATTTCTGCTTTCAAGCGCTGAACTTTCTGCACTGCTGAGGGCTTCCTGTATCTTGAAAGAAACCTCTCAGTGCTGTCGGGGCAATTTGTTCCTTGGCGAGTTTTGTGCGTGCGAAGGATTGGTCGAGTCGTTCCAGGTGGTGCAGAAGGTGAAGAAGGAATGGGAGGCCAGCCAGAAACCCGAGTGGGCCAAAAGGCCTTGTGATTCTGTGGCAGGAGCCGAGCCAGAGCTTGGCAGACTCCCAGCTGGGACACAACTCCTGAAGAAGAGATCGTGCACGCCGGCAAATGTTTTCCCCTCGGCCTTCTGGAGCGACTTCATTGAGAATAATCCAGTCGCTTAGGGTGGCACCGACACATTTTCTTTAAAAGCGCCTCATGTGAGAATGGTGCAGGATCTCCCACCCCCACCATTAAGGACCGCGGGCTGCGTTCCTCTCACAAGTAGGTATTTCTGGCCGCCTTCAAGTCAGCCCTTGTGCTTCTTACTAAGAGATCCCAAAGAAGCAGAGCTTCCCTCCGCTCAGCGAAACCCATAGAAGGCAGCCCCGGAGGACAGGATGGAGCGCAGCAGCCTCGACGGGTCGGGGGAGCGCACGTCTGAATGCCTGGCAGGCCCAGCGCTCTGGTGCAACGCGGAGGCCGTCCAGAGGCCAAGAGCGGGTTGTTGGTTGCCAGCGATCCGTGCCCGCGCAGGTGGGTCCCTTTTGCCTGCCTTCAGAGGCTGGGTCTGGGTCCGTGGGCTGCCCCCCTGCCGGGACGCCCCCTCTGCACAAGAGCTGGGCGGCGGCTCCGCTGCAGAAGCCCCGCGATCCAACCGGAGGTGCTGCGCGGCGGGCAGAAGAAGCAGAGCCCGGTCGCTGGCCTGTAGGTGGCGCCCTTCCTCTACGCTGAAGCCGCTGCGAGCGCGGACGGGGCGCCCGGAGGCGAAGGGGGCGCAGCGAGGCGGGGGCTCTGTCCGGGGCTGCCGCGAAAGAGCTGATGAGCGGGCGGCAGCTGCGCCTTGGGGCCGTCTTGGCACCACTGGCGCCCCCGGGAGCGCGTGGCTTCCTTGCCCAGCCGCCAGGCGGGGGGACGTGCGAGGAGGGCGCCCTGAAGACTCTTCCCCCAGCCCCTGCACACTGAAGAACGGCCGGCCGGCAGGGCAGCCTTGGGTTCGAGTCCGCCGCTCGGCTCCGCTCGCTGGCTCTCCGTCGCCCAGTCTCCTCTCCTCCTCGGAGGAACCGCAGCCCCAGAGAGAAGGCCGGAGGAGAGCGCCAAGACGCGGCCGTGAGCCCGAAGCGGCGCGGCTTCTTTTGTGCTGGGAAAGGAGCGGTAGAAGGGCGGGGGGGGGGGGGGGGGAGCGGATCTGCCGCCTGACAGCTGGGGAAGGGCCGAGGGATATTCTGGGCGGGACTGCCGTGGCTATTATTATCTGCCCTCAGAAGAGCGTCTGGGGGTTTACCTTGGGAAATAACACTGCCTCCCCCCCCCCCACCCTCCAGTTGGAAGCGGCCCTCCTAAGCGCAGTCCTAAATTACAGCCGCTTTCAAAATCCCAGACCCTCCTGTTAATGCGACGAACCCCTCAAGCGCTCCTCAATATCTGCAGCCGCCTCCTAAAGTGTGAAGCTCCTGCTAGAAACTGTTGAATGCGTCCATTGAAATCTGTTGCACGGAAAGCTTTCCCGAGACCCTCGTTCCTCACACCCATTTACTAGGAAGGAAGGAAGGAAGGAAGGAAGGAAGGAAGGAAGGAAGGAAGGAAGGAAGGAAGGAAGGAAGGAAGGAAGGAAGGAAGGAAGGAAGGAAGGAAGGAAGGAAGGAAGGAAGGAAGACCCAGACCCTTCAGCAAGATGTATGATGAAACGCCTAGAAGGATAGCCTTCCTTTTTTTTTCATAGCTGCACTCCGACCACTTTAAAAAAGTAAGGGAAGTTACATTAGAATAATTCAAACTTTTCCTGCAAGCTTTCATATTCGATATTGTCAGGGGACTTGTGAAATAGCATAGTCTTCACGTTACTGATAATTCTGTTTATTGTCAGTAATATTTTGTGTGGAATATTTCAAAATGGTTCTTGGTATTAGTGGGAAAAACCCAAGCCTATCGACTCAGAATCATGGGACCCTTCCACACACGCAAAATAATGCGTTTTCAAACCACTTTCACAACTGTTTGCAAGTTGATTTTGCTATTCCGCACAGTTTCAAAGAGCACTGAAAGCAGTTTGAAAGTGCATTATTCCGCATGTGCAGAATGAGCCTTACCCAGGTCTGTTCAACAGGAGAAGACGTTCTTAGCATTGTACTGCTAACCAGACGAACTCATACATCAACCCCAAACAAACACACTCAACTTCCCAAGAAAGTACAGTAAAGAGCTGTACTTGAGAAGTTTGCAACACACTTCAATAGGATGCGCTGATTTTCTGGGGTGTTTTGAAAGTCCAGTTTCCGTGGCCGTCAAGGCCGGGCTATAGAAGTAAGTTCAATTTAAACCAGGGCTGCTTATTGCTGAGGGAATTCCCCCTTTCTCCTCACTTGGAAAGAAGACCCGTTGCTGTGGAATATTTTATTTCCATACTAGCGTCGTATAGGACGGTGATCCTAAAGAGAAACTCTCTTACTCTAAAGATTGTGTGATCGAGTCCAGACCAAAATGTAGCAATGACGTGCCACACAGATACAGAGAGTTTTATTTATATCGCGACCAATGCATCAAGAATTCAGTTAGTGAAAACTAGCCTGATTTTTAAAAAAAGCAGAATTTCGAATTTGTAAAATCTCACTTTGTTTTTTACAAAAATCCGGAGAGTTCTTGTAATCCCAACCATAACTCTGAAAACCTTGACACCTTTTGTGTGTGCGTGAGAATTACTATTAAACACAGGGGTTCACCAGATGAGAAATAGGCCTTTGGGGTGCTGTGTGGTTTCCGGGGCTGTATGGCCGTGTTCTAGCAGCATTCTCTCCTGACGTTTCGCCTTCATCTGTGGCTGGCATCTTCAGAGGATCTGAATAGGCCTTTGCTCTCATGCGATAGTAACAGCTGAAGGCTGCGATTCCGCAACTTTCAGCCTGCGCCAGATTCAACTGGACTTTCCCAGGAAGTCAGAATCTAATCCAGTAGCATCTGGTTAGTGACCACTAACCAGAGTTTCGGGGTCTCGACTTATCAGAGCGACAACTCCCTTCGACAGACACTTTGACTTCGGGAACTCTGGTTGGCCTCTGTGGTGCCCACTGGGCTTATCTCTAGCTGTTCTGCTGTAAACCAGCACTGATGCGACCCTCCCAAACCTTCCCAGTAGCTTGTGCGGATCAACCAGCGGAATTCGAAGGAGCCAGTAAAGGCGCTCTTGACTATGCCCGGAGCCCGGGAGGGACTGAGCGTTTCCTCCACCTCGAGCTGCAGGCTGATCCCTCGGAAGTTAAATCCTATTGATTCCAAGAGAATGGGGGTCCTTAAGTAAAGAATGCGCGGGATTGTAGTGGTGCACCGGAGCCCCGCCGATTCCGGCGGCCGGGATTTCTAAGTAAATGTACTCCGGCTGGGCGTGTTAATCTGATCCCTTGACATCTCCTACCGGTATGAAGCTGTTCCGCTTGGAAGTGTGCCTGCCTGGGCTCCATGCATTTCAGAGCAGCGCAGTTTCGTTTGGGCTTCCTGCGGAACAGCCAGTTCAGATTCACCCGACGCCTTTTCTCAGTTTTGCACATTCGTCGGCAATTCCTGGGGGGGGGGGGGCTGCCCCCCTGAAATGGAAGGGGGCCTCGCGCAAGGGGGGGCGAGCTTTTTACACTGCTCCCGTTTATTCTGGTAGGACTTGGGCAGGAGACAGTCCCGCAGGATTGTACCCGGACGGAAAGAAAACGGGACAGGCCGAGGAAGATCACTCCCGCCCCCCGCCCCCCCCCCACCACACCCAGGATCACATCAGGGGAGGTCCCTACTTCAATCTGTGGCGCTTTCCGATGGCGAGGTGGAGAATCGCGTTCCCTGGAGAGGCTGCCGAAGAACCAGCCGCCGCGCGTCCTTCAGTTCCTCCCTGCTGCGGTGCAAAGATGGACCTGGACATGCATGTGCCGAGAGCAGCAGAGCACGGGGGCTGAGGTTTCGCCGCCCCCCTTCCCGCCTCCCCCGGGCCGAGTCCTCCTCCTCCTCCTCCGCCGCCGCCGCCGCCTCCCCGCAAGGACCTGCCACTCTGGCCTCTGCGCCGCCTGGGAACTGCCTCCAGGCTCTGGGGCTCCTTTTCCGCGCTCCGGTCGCCTCGGAGAGCAGCGGAACCCTTTGGTCGAGCAGGGCTCGGTCGGGGGCGTGCTCTAGGGGGGGACTGGGGGGGACTGGGGTGGGGGGACGAAACAAGGGAAAGAAGTCTGCTGGGGGAGGGGCGGAAAGACTGGGAGGGGCGCATCTCTGCGGGGGGGGGCAAAGCCGGTCCCGATAGTTCTCCCTCCCGGGAGTGGGGCCCTCCAAGGCCCGGAGTGGAGGGGGGGGTCCGTTTGCTGGCCGGGTGGGCGGTCTGCTTCTCCCTGCGGTCCCTCTGACGTGGGGAGCCACGTGACAGCCGCCTCCCGCCGGCCGGAGGGAAGAAAAGGCCGGCCCCTTTCGGAGGGCGCGCCAGCCAGCCCCGCCGAGCGCGCTCCGCCTCCCGCCGCCCCGGCCCGGCCCGGCCCCGTCCATGTCTGAGGGCGCGCCCGCCGAGGGCCCAGGAGGAGCCGGGCTGGCGGCAGGAGCGCTGCGGCCGCCGGCCTGCCTGCCAGGGGGGCGCCCGTCCCGTCGGCTCCCCGGCCGGCCTCTGCTGCCCGGCGCCCAGCCATGACTCTGGGCGCGGGGATGTGCGAGGCCGCCTCCGCGCTGGCCGACGACCCGGACATCGACGTGGTGGGCGAGGGCGAGGAGGCGGCGGCCGACGAGGAGGAGGAGGAGGAAGAAGAAGAGGAGGGCGACGGGGAGGACGACGGGGAGGACGAGGACACCCGCAGCAGCCGCCGCCACCGCTTCCCCGAGGAGGACGAGGACGACGAGGACGAGGAGGCTGCCGGGCGCTCCCCCGGTCCGGTCTTGGGGGGTTCGGGTTCGCCGTGTTCGTCGCCGGGCTCGTCGGCCTCTTCCCCTCGGCCCCGGCCGGCGGCGGGGTCCTCCTCCTCTTCCTCTTCTTCATCGTCGCCGTCGTGCCGGGCGGGGTCGGGGCTGCGGGGCGGCAAGAGCAGCCTGGTGAAGCCGCCCTACTCGTACATCGCGCTGATCACCATGGCCATCCTGCAGAGCGCCAAGAAGCGGCTGACGCTGAGCGAGATCTGCGAGTTCATCAGCGGCCGCTTCCCCTACTACCGGGAGAAGTTCCCCGCCTGGCAGAACTCCATCCGCCACAACCTCTCGCTCAACGACTGCTTCGTCAAGATCCCCCGCGAGCCGGGCAACCCGGGCAAGGGCAACTACTGGACCCTGGACCCCCAGGCCGCCGACATGTTCGACAACGGCTCCTTCCTCCGCCGCAGGAAGCGCTTCAAGCGGCAGCCCCTCCCGCCCCCCCACGACCACCTCCTCCTCCGCCGCGGCGCCGGCGGCCTCGAACCCGCAGCCTTCCTGTCCGCCGCCGGCCCGCCGCCGCCCCCGCCGCCCGCCGCCTATGCCTACGCGCCCTACGGATGCGCCCCCGCCGCCGCCACCTACGGCCTCCCGCTGCAGCCCTTCGCGCCCGCCGCGCCTCTCTTCGCCTTCCAGCAGCCGCCGCCGCCGCCGCAGCCCCCGGCCAGGCGCACCCCCGGAGGCCCGCTCCTGCCCGCCCCGCCGGACCTCGGCCGGACTGCCCCCCGCTTCGCCTACCCGGCCGACCCGGCGCCGCTGGCCGCCTCCTTGCACCCCACCGCCGTCGCCAAGAGCAGCGCCCCGGCCTCGGCCCTGGCCCGCTCGCCCTTCTCCATCGAGAGCCTCATCGGGCGCAGCCTCAGCCCCGCCGCCGCCGCCGGCCCCGGCAGCAGCTGCGCCTCCCCGTCGGCCGTCCTGCCGGTGCTGGCCCGCTCGCTGGCCGCCGCCCACCCCCGGGGGACTCTGCGCCCGGCGGCCCCGGCAGACCTCCTGGCCGCCCGCGTCCCCAACTGCTGAGCCAGCCGCCGCCGCCGCCGCCGGGCCAAGGTAGGACCGGGCGCTTCGGGCCCTCCCGCTTCCCCCCGCTCCGCCGCCCCCCTCTCGGCCCCGGGAGCGGGGCAGGCAGGCGGGCGGGGGCTCTCTGGCTCCCCAGCCTTCCGTCCCTCTATTTATGCCGAGCCGCTGCTACCTGCTGCAGAGACAGAAAGACGCGCGGCGCGCAAGAGGAGAGGTCCTTGGTTCTTGCCTTGGGAGAGAGAGATACAGATATATATATAGAGAGAGATATTAAACATTCTCCGATCCCTGCCGAAATTCTGGGATGCAGCAACCGCCGGGTTGAAAGCCCCCCGCCCCCAACACCGGTAATGACGGACAGACGCGGGGAAAACAGCCCCCACCCAAGAGGTATTCTCGAGGAAGAACAGCCAAGCCACGAGCTGCTTTCTTTCAACGTAGTTCTCGTATGTATTTTTATATATGAAACGATTAACATTGTTTACACAGAGGAGAGTCGAGATTATCATGTCTTATTTTAACCTGTGTTTTTTGTATCATAATAGGCTATGGAGGTGCTTTTTTATTTTGTACTTTATGCGTACTCTTTACCAGGAATATTGTTAAGGTTACTGACAAGTGTCATTGTTACCGTTCTTATTTGTAACGACACAAATTTTTTTACATAATTTTCAAAAATAAAGCCATTAATTTTCGACAAAAACCAACGCAGCAACCGGCTTTAGGTCTTCAGATCTTTACAGTGGGATCAAGACCATTTCGGGGGAGTAAACCCATAGACTAGACTTTAGTAGCCCTCAGTTTCGATTTAGGATTGCACTGCCAATGCCCCGTCCCCTCCCCCCAACCTTTTACTATTTGCTTTACTTTTAATACTTGACCTTACGAATAGTGTTTGGTTCCTGGATAGATGGATAATGTATGGTTGAAAAGCAGGACCACAAAACTCTTTTCCCCCCCCCCGCCCCCAAGCCCCCCATAGCTAAGGAACAGGCTCCCCGACGTGCCACAATCTAGTGCAATTGAAGAAACTGCACTAAAGTTAGTTTGAGCCCATAGAATTTATTAGGGAGCGACCCCCGCTTCTCTACCGTGGGAGGTCTGGCGCAGTAGCTCAGGATCGCGGCCATCTTGGAAGTTCGGTTTGCGCCCCAGGCCCTCACCCCCGAGTTCAATGTGATGATCATCGGCCTAAATCTTTCATTCTGGAAGTTCACCTTCACCAGCACGGGCAATCGGGGCACGAGGACTTTAACGAGTTGTCCCTCGATGAAAATATTACTTCCTGGCCTTTGCAAACAAACAAAAAAGACACTAGAAAGCCGAAAGGACTAACCAAAGAAAACCGGTGATGGATAATGTCAGTGATGGATAATTTCAGTTTTCTACCGGCCGCCGTGTTTTATAAGAACAACTTTTTTTGTATCTGAATCAAATAAATTTTAGAGTATTTTAAGAATCCTGAAGTGTACCTTTAAGTTGAACCCACCTCGTCCACGAACTTCTCTCGGGAAGGGTGTTTGTGTTTTTAGATTTTTTTTTTAAAATGAAGGTCCACTTTTTTACACGAGGCCTAGACACAACAGAAATGTGCTCACAATCATTATTTAAAATCCATATGAACAGGAAGTTACATCAAAACCCTGAGCAATATTAAACGCTACTTTTAAATGTGTAAAAGAGTTGATAGAAAAATTGGGTCTGTTCGTTGGTTTTGAATTATTGAAACCTTATATCTGTATTTGAGTGGGATGCTGCCAGGCCCACTGACTTTTAAGTTCCACGTAAGTCCCAAGTTCAGTAACACCCCTTCTTCATGAACCAGTTTGCGAATGAATGAGGTGCTCAATTGGCCCCCTGCCCAAATTGCTGTGGATTCAGCAAGGGACAGAGCAAAAAAAGTAAATCTCGTCGGATTTTATTAAATCACAGATTCCGCCCCTCTGAAATCTGTGAATGATCCGCATAGGACTGATTCGGACTCATTTCAGGCCTATTTGCTTCTAGGACTGCAAAGTCACAAAGATTGTTTTGAATTAGCGACCTGATAATGGTGGCTCTGCTGAAATCTGTCGGTTTAAAGTGCAGGGTGGGGGAGGGCTTGCAAGCTTCTTCGAGATCTGTGCATATCGATCCATCGATTAAGATAAATCTGCCCGACATATTCCCACTGTTTTCTTTTGCAAAAACAAAACAGAAACTTGGGGATCTGTTGCCCTTGATGGTGCAAGAGCAGTTACCGGGTTTATTTGCTTGTTTGTTTAACAAAACTTTACCGCCTGTGTGTCATGGCTGAAGTTTCCTTCATCCCAGAAGGTTCGGTTGAGCTGGGGGGGGGGGGGGGCCCTCTTAACCTTCGCCAAAAGCCTTCGCGGCTGAAAAGCTTCCTCAACCCCCGGGCCCAGATGCCCAAACAAACTTTTTCATACTGCCTGGCTCAAAAGATGCTACTTGGCAGCAGCCAGAAGAGGCTGGGCAAGGAAACAGGATGGGGGCATCCCGATTCGGGACCCCCTGGCGGAGGGAGGGTCGCGAAGGGGGGTGGGTGGGCTTGCACCCTGTAGTGGAAAGGGAAGGGAGCTGGATTGCGGCGCTGCCTTCGCTGAAAGAGGAAGGTTTCTGGCCTCAGGTTGGGGGGGGGGGGTTGCTGGTCAAGGCACAGTTGACTTTACGGTGACCTCCATCGGGTTTTCAAGGCCAGAGACGTTCAGAGGGGACCGGCCTTGGCCTGTGGGCTGAGAGAGCAAAGGAGAACCGCGAGTGGCCCAAGGTCACCCGGCCGGCTTCGTGTGGAGACGCAGGGAATGGAAACCAGTTGACTCTGGGAAGCAGCAGTTTGGACTCTGGTCCGGCTCAGGTCTCCGTCGGGTTTTCCAAAGACACGCAGCGCCAAGAGGTCCGGCTCCTCCTGGCCTCCCGGGTGTTTTTCTAGGCAGGAGGCATAAGGGGCCGAACTGTGCCTGGGGTGGGACGGGGGAGTCCCCGGGGGGGGGGGCGGAGGGGCCTGGTCTTGCGCCCCAGGGTTGTGGCAAGGAGCGAGGCAGAGGGCCCTCCCGGGGACCTCGACACCTTTGGCCGGGGGTGGAGGGTGGGCAGAAAGACCGGGGAGACCTTTGCCTGGCCCAGGTGGGGCAAGGTGGGCAGGTCCGTTGTCCAGCGGGCTCTGCCGGGGGTCTGGCCTCGGCCCGCGCCCTCGGGGGCGGGAGGGGGCCTCGGTGGGCTTTCTCGGAGCAGGTGCGGCCGGCACAAAGGCCGCTGGGGCCTTTGATGGGACTTGGAAACAGCGGGATGAAGAGGGGCTCCCCACCGGCACGCAAATGGAATTGGGGGTCTCCTTCGGCTTTGAGGCTCTCTGCCGAGATCAAGCCCCGCAAAACGAACCGGGGGTCGGCCTCAAACGGCCCCCCGCCCCCGTCTTCCGGCTCTCCTTTTCTCCGCCAACTACAAAGTGCGGATTCATTAACCCAGGTCTTTTCCCCCCTCATCATATCCCCCGTGGGCCTGAGAGGCGAATTACCAGGGCTGAATTGGGAGGGAATTGCCTGTCTGGGGAAGAGCTAATGTTTCAATCGGTGCCCCAGAAGGACCACACAAAAAGCCGCCCCTTCGTTTACGGGGCTATTATGCCGCCCTTTAAGCTCGGGATGGACTTAACCAAATGTTATCTATTGGGAACTTAATGAAGCCCTTATGTATTCAGCCGGGCTTTCTGCAAATGCCACACACGGTGGTGTCCCTGAAGAGGTCCCCTATCTACGTCCCCCCCCCTCCCCTTGATTCATTCATTTGCAGTGAGGATGTTGCAGTTGTGCCCCCCCTCCTCCGGAAATTCTTTAACCCCTTTTTCTCCGATGAGTCCTTGTTTGTTCAGCCGAAGGCAAGAGCCAGATAAAAGAGTCACCTCACCTGCACCTCGCCTACCGGTGCTGCCTTTCCCAGGGAACCTGGAGTTATATTAGGGTTTCCTGGGAGCCAAAAACCTGACGGGGAATGAGAAATATCCACCCACCCACCCTGCTCTGCCACTCAGCCGCACAAAAGTCATCGATCTTGGCTGCTATCCAGCCCACGCCTCTCCTTTAGGCTAGATCCAGATGTTTGGGCCGGAGGTGGACGGATCAACACGTGTCGGGTAAACTCCGGTGGGTGGTTCTGCTGGGTCAGGAGGTTCCTTTGAACGAGTCGCTTAGCAAAAATCATTAGAACAAACAAGAACAAAAACACAACAAAACAATGTATTGAGGAGGCTTTCACGGCCGGAATCACTTGGGTGCTGTGTGGTTTCCGGGCTGTATGGCCCGGAAGATGCCAGCCACAGATGCAGGCGAAACGTCAGGAGAGAATGCTGCTAGAACACGGCCATACAGCCGGGAAACCACACAACACACAACAAAACAAAACAACCCCCCAAACAAACAAACAGTTTAAAAAGCCCCAAGAGCGGCTGCCGGACTTACCTTTTCTGGAGTTTTCTGTCCCCTGATGCTTCATGACCTCGCAGCCTCTTCTGGGGCCAAGGAAAGGCTCCGCAGCAACCCCCCCCCCCCCCCCGCATTCCCCCACGCTTCCCAGCTGCCTCCTTCGGCCCCACAGAGAAACGGTCCCGGCTTCTCCTCCCTCTAGACCTGCGTCTTGCAGTCCTTCTGTCGGCTGGAGGCAATCCGGAGTCCGAAGTTCAGTCCTCGAGGCCGCCGGGTCGCCTGGAAAAGACGCCGGATTTTCGGGACATCTCCTGGCGCTGGACCGGACCGGACCGTGCACCCACCGCGCTGGGCGCCCAGTAAGTGCTCCAACCTGCTCCATACAAATGCAACAAATGCGTTAGCTAGCAGGAAGACACTCGCCCCTTTTGGTCTGGCTTTTGCTTCCTTGAGGGGTCCCACGAGGCTCTCCCATATTATCAAATCTCCTCTTTGGTGGGTGAGTTTGTCTGTGTTTATTTTAATAAGAGGCCCCGTTATTTTTCTGCCCAGTCTCCTTAATGCAAAACTGTATTTTGTTCACCGGCTTATCCGGTTCCTGCGTCGGATGTCTTAGTGGCATCTGGCCTCCCCACTTCTCTGCTTGAAAAAGCCAGCCCCTTGAACTGTGCACAGGAAGACAGACCTAGTTTAGGTTTATTTGATCCTGGTTTTTTGTTGTGGCGGGAGCACGTGAGGCCTTCCTCTGCGCCGGGCTGGGAAGCGACTGCGCCTTTGCTCAGTGGGAGTGACTTCCAACTCAGCCTGCGCAAGACTTCAAGCTAGAGGCTCAAACCAGAAGGGTCGGCTGAGGAAGACCTGGTCTGTTTCCTTTCAACAACAGACCCCCTTAGGGTGTAACACAGGCTGTTTCAGGGACACACCACACACCCTTCATGAGAGATGTTTGCCACGTGGCAGCGGGTGCCGCTGCTCCACAACAAGCAGAACTGAGCCAGCCAAGGACAGGGCATGGTCCGATTTTCCGGTTTATGGGCTGCAAGTCACTTGTTCTAGGACAGGGGTGTCCAACCCGCCAGATGTTCATGACTGCGATTCCCATCAGCCCCTGCCAGTTTTTCCCTCAAAAACTTGGGAAGGGATGGGAATCCCTGCACCAACTGACCAAGCTGGCAGGGGCTGGTGGGAATCGTAGGCCATGAACATCTGGAGGGGCAGAGTTGAACACCCCCTGCTCAGTCTAGGGCAAGGATGGGCAGGGGCGGTGGGCAGGAGGCCCTGTGGATATGAGGTGTGCGTGAGGGTGGATGGAAGGGGGGCTTTTAATGTTTTGTGCAGACAGTCACTAATGATGTTTCGCTCCGGCCCTACGCGTTTAGGCCTTGCCTCCTCCATGTCCGGGTTTTGGAGACCTCACCCAGTTTATGTAGAAAGCAAATGGGTCGCCCCCTCGCCGGAAGGCTCACAAACTCGAGACCGTCGTCCCCACAGGACCACGCAAGCAAGAGCACACAAGAGAATATGCAGGTCCGACGGCCCTTGTCTTCTTTGACTCTGAGGAAGGCCAGGCCTGGTGGCTGGGAACTGTGGGACCTGCACGGCTGCAACAAGCAAGGGGCTCCGCGGAAGGCCGACCCTGGCGCAGCGGCTTCTGCGCTCGTCACAGATGCTGCAGTTGCTCTTCGTTCATTTCTGGCTTCCCTGCGTTCAGCAGCGTCCCCCTCCTCCCAGGAAACTGATCCGATGCAAGAAGGATCTGGGCCTCGAACTGCGGGTAAGAGACCTTTCTTCCCCTCAACAAATTGGGAAGGGATGGGAATGCGTGTCCAGAAGGCGCTTAAGGAGTTGGGTGGAAGTGGAGGCTGCCTCCGCCCTGGAAAGTGGGCGAGGAGGGCACCCGGCTGGCACGCAAAGGCCCCGCGGCCGCGAAAGGGTCGGCGTGTGTCGCCTTCGTTCTGCCTCCTTTCTGCTCCGTCGCTCCCGCGTCTGTGTCTTTCCGGATCCGGGTCTTGGTGTCTCCTATGGTGGAATCAAGCCTTTAACCTTTTGTTGGGTGCCGGGAAGGATTCAGAACCCCCAAAATGGAAAGGAGGGGACTGGCCGCCTCATCGCCAAGTGACTGGAACCCATTTGACAGACGTGTGGGTATTCCAGTCCTCGAGTTATTCACCCAGAAGTCCTTTCCCTTGAATGCCACCGGACTCATTCCTAAGGAAGTGTGGGCAGAATTGCAGCTTCCATCCCAAGCAGTTTTGCTTGGGACAAGCAACCAAAAAGGCTCTTGAACTGCTTTGCAATCGGTGAGAAGAGATCCTCTCTGCTAAATCCAGCAGGCTGACCTTGGGCCGGCTGAACCCAGTTTCAAATACGGACACTACTTAAAGGGATCTGCAATTCGCCATCTTCTAGAGAGTTGGGAAGAAGCCCGGCCAGTTCCGTGGGACTGACCTCTCACTAAACATTTTGCGAGTCCCGTGAATGTCCTGGTGCAGTGCGCAAGGCCCCTTGAAGGCCGCTGGATTAACTTCCCAATTCACTATCCAGCGGAACTGAATTGTTGGGAGGATGGGTATGCAGAACCACGTGGCTTCTGAACTCCTCCCCCCCCCCAACAAAACAAGCAAAATGTGAATGCCACTGTCCCCCTCCCTAGCCTTCCCCAAGGACAAGGAGGAGGCCTGGAATCGCATCCTCCCCCGCTTTAAATCTACTTTGCCAGGATCCTTGTTATGCACATTTGGCGAGGCGGGTTTTCTCCACGGGTCCTTAGATACCCTTTGCCTTTATAGGGTTTCCTTCCTTTCCACAAGGCCAGGTTTCATTTCAGTCAGGGCGACTCTGCCTCTAAAACAAAAAGGTTCCCTGTAGTTGTGGTGGCCACAGACTGTTTCTCCTCTCTCGGGCCATCGGCCCGCCACGACATCTCGAGGAAGACCACCACCTCTGACGGCACCGTGGACTTATGTTCAACTATTAGTGGTGTACAGTCACTGTATTGACTGTTGCCATCTTTCTTTGCCTCCTGTGTCAGATAGCCAAAGGCCCGGAGAAAAACGTGCTGACCCTTCAGCACAGCCTTGCAGTGTGTGTCGTGGTCAGCGGCAGCTTTGTGGGGCCTGGCAATAAATAACATCATTGGCACATAATATCCCGCTGAGCCTGTGTTTGAAGGACCGGACATTTTCTCTCCAGGCTACTGGCGAGGTAGGGCTCAACCACTGGGCCTTTCCTTTGGACAAACTATCCACCATCGTCTCCATATTTCCGGTTTGAGTAGAGGCCCCAAAGTCAAAACATGGCCGAAGACCTGCTTTGTCTCCAAGTTTCCAGAAAAGTGTTTGCCATTGATTAGAGCAGATGTATTCCAGTAACGACAGCACATGGCTGGAAACAGGCGGGGGAGGTTGGAGAGAGAGAGAGAGAGAGAGAGAGAGAGAGAGAGAGATTGTCCTCTTATCCAAAAGAGCCTCTGTGGTTTTCCGATCCAGATTTCATTCCCTGACATTCTGATCCTGATCACTTGCTGAGAAAGTTCCGCTGAGTTCGCTGAGTTCCGGGGATCTCTCCTTTCAAGATGAAGGCGAATCGCTCTGGATTCCGTGTGGGGTTGACTTTGCAGGTCTTGTGTTCTATCGGCTGGCTGCAGTCACAAGAAGAAGAAAAAGAAGAGGAGGAGGGGTTTGGATTTCATACCCCACCTTTTTCTCCTGTAAGGAGACTCAAGGTGGTTTACAAGCTCCTTCCCTTCCTCTCCCCACAACAGACACCTTGTGAGGTAGGTGGGCGCACCGGAGACCAGGCAGCCCTGGCTGAGGGGGACCGTCCTCTGGCTGCAGCTGAATGGCTCTTCCCAGAGAGGAAGCGTGCATGATTGTGTGCGTGCGTGTGCGCGCGCAGGCCGGCCAGATGGGAAAGGGTCTCTGGGGGAAGGCCCTGCTGGTGCCACTGCCAGCTGCATTATTTTAAACAAGAAGGAGAAGAAGAGGCCTCACTTAGCACCTTCTGCTGGGCAATAAACACAAGGAGACCGGCTGAAAATGAAGATGGATTGAGGGCCAGGGGGTCAAGGATGCCAGAGCAACTTTTGGGCATCTGGGTGAAGGAGGCTTACATCGAAGCATGAGCTGAAATGTAAACGCCAGATAAAAATAGAGTGATTTCTTCAGTCCTCGGATCTTTGTGCCCAGAAAATACTCGTCAATACTCAATGCGATTTGCTCCCTGGCATGTCCAGACCTGACTCTGCCACAGAGTTATTTCCGATAGCTTTAGTTTTCGATCTACTTTGGTGAGTCTCAAAAATATCCCATGTTTCAGACGTTGGAACAGAAGGATACCACTTCTCCCCCCACCCCAAAATAACTGATCTTACCCTGCTCTGTCGGGACGGGGAACCTTCTCCGCCCCGAGGTCTGGAAGCAACTGGGCTCCTTACCTTCTGAATAGACCCTCTCAAAACGGGAAGAAAATGTGAACAAAAAACATGAAGAGCGGTGACTGGCGAAGGACTCTGCCTGCTAAAAAGTCGAGCGGCCTCTAAAAGTCGGGCATCGAGTACGGAGGCCAGTGTGTGTGTGGTGGTGGTGGTGGTGGGGAGACACAAACACCTGTTCTTCACCTGGATAAAAGAGTCCCAATTTCTGCCTCTCTAGCTCCCAGAGACAGAGAAGGAATTTCCCAAGTAGCCACTCCTCAATCTTCCGCAGGCTCAGGGTCAGGCCAGAAACTCACAGATATCCATTTCGTTGGAGTTACTACTGAAGCTCGTGGGGAAGCGAGAGATCGAAGACCGCCCTGTCTTACTATCAGCCTGGGACTGAGGCCCTTCTGGTCCCATGGATCTCAGCGTAGGAGTGAAGCCCCTGCCTATTCCAGATTTGCCCTCAAGCGGAGTCCGGGGTCGGAGGGTGGGGTGCCACCCGATCCAAAGACCTTGGAGAAGGGGGAGTTTTGCAGCCTCAAAAATCATGTTCGGGTGGATCGTGCTTCAAACTGCCCTTCAAGAAGCGACGCTTTCTTATGCTCCTCCAGAGGAGCCCGGAAAGTCCTTACTTGTTCCTCTCCGGGAAAGATACATTTTAAGAGAACAACTCCCTGATAGCAGAAAACAAGAAAGAAGAATGAGTAATTTCACTGTCCGTTTCAACGTGATCTTAGGCGTCTGTTAATTATTGTTTCCCTACCGCTAAATCGAATATTTTTTTCTTCCCAAAAATACTTAAGATAAAGAGAAATACTTTTAAACCGACCTGCTTGCTACCTTCACTGAATCTTTCTTTCTTTCTTTCTTTCTTTCTTTCTTTCTTTCTTTCTTTCTTTCTTTCTTTCTTTCTTTCTTTCTTTCTTTCTTTCTTTCTTTCTTTCTTTCTTTCTTTCTTTCTTTCTTTCTTTCTTTCTTTCTTTCTTTCTTTCTTTCTTTCTTTCTTTCTTTCTTTCTTTCCCAACAGTCCCGAGGGGAATGATTTCTGTTTTCTCTTTTGTAAAACGAGAGCAAAGCAATTGATATCTTACAAACCCTAGCCAAGCACATTAGCAGCCTAACTCTTTACAACGTTAAAGGCCAATGTCATGAGCCTATTAAATTCCTTGCGCTCCCTTTTTCTGGAAGGAATGAAAGAAAATCCCGGCAGCCTTCTTGTCTGAAAGTCGGAAGAACCTTTTCTATTGTCAGACAAACCCACAACTCGGCCTATCGGCAGTATCTGGCTTAACTTCAGGCACTGCGTTTTTCCTCGGTCACCGAGAGCCACCAAGCAAGTCCGCGAAACCTAGGAGTAAGAGGCGACCCATGGGGGATTTGGCATGGTCTCCAAGGGCAAGTGGGGCTCTGCGGCTATTGTTAAGGCCGGCCTCTTCCACCCAGGGTGGAACTGAAGGTGGGGTGCCGCCGGCCGGAGCCTGGCCACATGGGGTCTCCGTGGCCAGCCCCCTGGAACCACCAGAGAGCGCCGCCTTTCCTCTCCCGCCACGCGGAGGCGGTGCCCAAAAGGCACGGGAGATGGCAGCGCTCTTGACCTTCCGGAGGCTCAACAACTCTGTCTGGCTGCTTCCAGTCTGCACCTTGCGGAGCCTCGGCTGATGCTGAGTCCGGCCTTTGGGCCTAGGAGGCCGGCGAAGGGCTCCAAGTTCTGCCAGGCTGCTGGCGCCTGTGGATGAGCCCCCTAGGCAGACCTTGTGCAGAGGCGCCTCACTGTCCCCTTTGCAGAAGACGTGGCTTTATTCCAAGCATACTCTGAGGCCCCTTCCGCACATGCAGAATAATGCACTTTCGATCCACTTTTAACACACTTCGCAGCTGGATTTTTTACTGTGCCGAACAGCAGAATCCACTTGCAAACAACTGGGAAAGTGGATTGAAAGTGCATTATTCTGCATGTGCAGAAAGGGCCTAAATGATTCCGCACATGTTTATAACGAGTTGAACCGTTTTCTTCTAGTGCGCTGCTGCCGATCTCCTCCTATGTAAGCGGGCGATTCACCTGGAGCCTCAACAACATGGGAGTTACTCAGGAGTCACACTGTCCAGGCAAGGGAAGGGTCTGGGGGGAGGAGGGGACGCACTCTTGTCTGCCTTTAGGGAGGCCCCGTCTGATGCCTTTTCCCGCTCCCTGCCCCGCTCCCTCTGGCAGTCAAATAAATGTGAATTTTTCCACTCGGAGATTTTCCGCAGAAAATTGTATCCTTGGTTTTGTTTTGTTTTTGCAGCGCTGGGTGTTAAAGATGGTGCCGGTGACACCGCAAGGAAAATAAGTAGACTGAAGCGGCCGGGACTGAGGGTCAGCCTTGGTCCCTTAGGCCGACACCCGGCCAACAGCATCGTCCCCCACCCCACAAAGACCATTCAGGTTCATTTGAAGGTCGGTCGCGCGCAGGTAGGTCCCCCTGGAGGGCTCTACATTTTTCTGTGCACTGATACACACCAGCCCGTGTAGATGGATTCAAGTTATAATGCGGCTTAAAGTCTTCCTTTTCCACGGCTTGCATCTCTGACCGCTCTACTGATGGAGCACACCTGCACAGCGGGTGATTCGTAGATCTTAGTGGGGAGAGTCCAAGTTGTTGTTTGCATGCAGCCTCCACATTGGCAAAGATCCACCAGAAGATTGGGGGCGGGGGGGGGGCGGGGAATGAAGGCCATATTTATGGCATTTATTTTATAGTCAGATTCTGTTTACAGCTTTCAGAGTCACATCCACATTGCTGTGTTTTCTCAGTCTCCTGAACAATCTGGTCGTTCTTTGGGGTTTCCTTCCGCCTCCCCCCCCCCGCCCACCCCGCAACTGGTAAGCACACAGCCCCGTAGAAAAGGAGCGGGGTCAGAGCGCCCAGAGGTCGGCAGGGAGGCCCGAACGGCGAGTCCATTGTCACGATTGAGGTCGTAGCATAACGACTGTTCGCTATTCATGAGCGGCCTGGCCGGGGTGGGTGGGGAAGGGGAGGGGACTTCTGACAAATCGCTACCGCCGCTTTTGCGCACAAACCGAACATCCGGAAGAGGTTTGCAAACTGCTGCACAGGATCCGTGTCGCCGGAGGAGTTTGTGCCGGGAGGGGGGCGCATCACCACCGCAGCCTTTCCAAGACAACCGGGTGCACACACCGTTGAGGCGCTCCGGAGTCTGCTCCGGACTAGGCTGCCTGCACCAACAACCGGCTCGACTTTCAGTTGTAGGGCCGGGGGGGGCGGGGGGAGCAGGTCTGCTTGGCCGGGCCGGCTGCCCTCTCCGCTTAGGCGTTTGGAGCGAGCGGCCGCGGGGGCGGGCGAGGAGGAATTCGCGGCCCAGGAGCTCATACAAATCCCCGGACCCTCGGGCTGCAAAAGCGGCTTCCTTCTAGGGAAATAAATGACGGGAACCCAAAGGATTAGTCGCATTCCACCCCGGATCATTTTTTTTCCTGGCAACATTTCGAAACGATTGATCCTCCCCAAGGCCACAAATAATGTCCACAGAAAACGATCTAACGTGGGCGGGGCGGGGGGGACGACGACGATTTTGCGCTGCTTGCCTTTGTGGCCTCCAAAACCCTGTCGTTGATTTCGCCAGAAGCTCGAAGGGGACTTTGGACAGGCGTCTTTCGCTCCGGTTGCGTCCATCACTTTCCCCGCTCCCTTCTTCGGGGGCTGTGCCCTTCAGGCGATCCCCTTGGGTGTCTTGGCCTGTTTTGTGGGGAAGGGGTGGACCCCCCCCCCTAACTACGAATGGGGAGGGAGGGAAATACCAGCGACCCGTCAGGATTCACGGCCCATTCTTCCACGCTCTCGCCAATACTTGCCAGAAGGAAGCAGGTCGTGCTCCGGACCCGAAACTGAACCAGAATTTACAGCCCACCCCCGGAAAACCGGTGTTTTGATCGTTGACTGCCACCAATCTGTATATTTTTCAGTGTGTTTGGTTTTACTCCTGCACGGGAAGCAATCGGGGACGGGAGGGTCGGTCTGGCAGCGCCGGGGCCCAACTGACCTTCATCCGGGCAAGGATGAGGACCTCGTGGGAGATTTTCTTCTGGAACCAAATATGTTTGGCTGCAATTTAGTGGGGCATCCCCAGGTCTCAGCGCCTGGTGCAGCTTTCGCAGGGGGTGGTGTCCTCTGTCCTATTATGAGATGTATCACACATTTAAATGGGACCCAGCTCCGAGGCATGCTGGGATTACATTTAGGTACTCAAACAGTCAAAGGTACAGTCCGTTTCCTACAAAGTAACTTCTGTTGATATCATTGGGTCAACCCGAAAATGTGATTGGGAACCGTCTGCCTGACCCAAAGCAAACACCAAATCCGGCCCCTTTGCAAAGTACAGAGAGTGTGCTTGGTTGGGAGGGACCTACCTCTACCTCACCGGTTAGCTTTGAACAATCCCCAGGCCCCTGTCACCACTCAGGATTATTCTGTTCTACATCTGAAACATCTTATGCCCCTCCCACCCCATCAGGGTCCCCGAGGAAGTGAAGGTCGAACAGTCTGAACATTAAAATAGCATTTCAGAATAATGCAATAAAAACGCAGAAATATGTAAGAGCAAAACCAGAGAGGGGGACCAATAGCGGTAACGAGGGGTTAAAGAGGCAAAAAACCTCTTCGCCTGTTGTCCGAAGACACCCATAGAGGGAGGCAGAGCAGTCAGTCTGGGAAGAACCTTTTGGCGCCATGAGTGAGAAGGACTGGGAAGATGACTAGAGTGGACTACGGATAGGTTCTTAAGGCGATCCTTAAGGCCTGCTGGCCGAAGCTGGCATCATCACCTTGCATTGGGTCCAGAAGCAATTTGGAAGTGAAGGTGAAGGTGGCACAAGGCTGGAGCGGCATTATTACCCTTACTGGCTTGGGAAGCGGGTTAGTTGGGATTCCTGTCATGGACAGCGGTGAGGGGGGAATGCGAGGTCCTGTTGCCCTTGTCCCCCACTGTGATCCCACCCTACTGCTTCCGGACTCCTAAAGTCTTCCCTGAGCCTTCATCTAGGCCTCCCCACAACCAAGTCTCCAAAAGAAGAGGCGCGGTCCGCAAGTTCCGTCGCCCACTTTTCAATAGTAGTTTAATCTGTGACAAAGTGCCTCCCGATAACGCCAAACCTGAAACCAATGACACAGGAGCCCGACCCACCCGAAATGGAACACGTGATGCGCATGTTTAACTGTGCAATATTAAGCGAGTCGCTTCAGTCTGAAGCCACGGAATTCCGCCGCAGTAAGTCTGCAGATGATCGCACTGCCGCCCTCCCGCACTGAAAACGTGGCCAACTTTGGGGGCCTCTGTGAGTCCCACGGGCAGTCCGCCTCTATCAGAGTTTCCTCGGAAGTCACTCCCGGTGAACGAAACGGAATCTGCGCAGGAAATCTGTGTGAACAGTTGCCCTGTGGATGGCCAAGAAGGAGAGCTGCTTCCCAGTCAGCCTATCGGAGATTCAGTCGGGTCTTAAGGAAATCTAGTGCCTGATCTCTCCAGCTCTTCTTTCCCCAGGCGTGGGTTTTCCTTGCTTTGGCGTGGCTTTGTTTGGCGTGGCACCGCTGCCCCTTCCCGCTCCTGGAGGCCAGAGGGACCCTCCCAGCCCGAGTCCGCAGCGGGAGAAGGGCGGACCCTTTGAAGTGTTCCGGGGACCCGAGAAAGCTGCGGGTCGCCCCCCCCCCCGCCTCCTGGGTCGCCCATTCTTCTCCGGCCTCAGTCGCCCCGCGAGTCTCCTTTGCGGCCATGTCAGGCCCCACCACGACCTTTCTGTCCGGAGACCAAATGGTTCCCAAATGCGGCCTGGCATCCCTGCGCCTCCCCCTGCCCGGGCTCGGCCACCCCCGCCCCCGCCCCTCGGGCCACCCTGCTCATTAGACTAATTAGCAGATCTGTAGATGGTCGCGGACCTCACAGGCGAAAGTGCTTCGGGCGGGTGAAAAGACCCCTGAATACCCTCCGTGGGAGGGCGGCTTTTCAGTGGGGCGGCAACAGTTGCCACATTGATCCCTGCCCATTGAAAAGAGCTCGATTAAAACGTTTGGGAGCTCTCGCCTCACCCCCCCCCCCCGAACTCGCCCTAATTAGAGGACCCAGAGAGCTCACTCAAAGGGGGAGGGAAGAGCCCCCCCATGGCTCCCCCCCGCAGGCCCCGCCTTCTTGCCTTTGCCGGACAATCCGAGAGCGGTAAGAGAAGGCCCGCCAGCGGCGGCGGCACACCGGCCCCCAGCCCTTCTGATCTCGGCTCCTGGTTGATGCGGCGCCTCGAGCTGTGTCTTCCTTCCGGCTCGATTCTCAGAGCAGAGATCGGGTCAGCCGGCCACCTGAGCCGGCTTGAGAACGTGTCAAATAAAGGGCGCCTCTGAGCATGTCTATTTAACCCCTTCTAATAGTGTTGGGGTTGAAACCAGTTTACATCTCAATCCTTTTACCACGGAATTAACATCTGGCCGTCCCACTACACCTGCATGAACGGTTTGAGGGCAAACCCGCTCGAGAGTTTCAGGAGGGTCAAAATCCTGATCCAAAAACAGTTTATTTTCCGAGTCATGGAAGGCTGAATGATTAGAAGTAACCCGGCTGCAATATTAACATAGTCCTCCCCCACCCCCGCCCCCGAGAAGAAATAATCAATTATACGGAGCCGGCGTCACCCTAAAAGGAAGGCGTGAAGCCAGAGAACTTAGTTGTACAGTTTTTACGCTGTTTAAAAGGCCAAAATTTTCTCGCAGGAGTTTGCGCGACTGGCCAGGCACAGCTTTTCCTTTGTAGTGTCTAGAGTAGGGTGTCCAACTCTGGTGCCCCAGATGTTCATGGACTACGATTCCCATCAGCCCCTGCCAGCATGGCCAATTGGGCCTGATGGGAATTGTAGTCCATTAACATCTGGGGCACCAGAGTTGGACACCCCTGCTCGAGAGTGACGGGCCGGCTCCAGGCACAGGGGAGGACTGAGTGGGTGGAAATATTAACACATCTGACCTTTTTTACATGGAGAATAACAGATCAAACCAGCCTGGAAGAAGAGATTTTGGCGGCACCTGATGCAGCGGACTCCGCTCCCAGCTTCCAGCTTTGTTTTGCCCGGTCTGCATGGAAAGATGCAACTCCAAGACTTCTCCATCTGTAGGGCGGAGGTCCCGCGCGGGCAAGATTTCCTTTGGTTCGGCTATAATCCCTCTTAATGGAAAACAGCCAGATGTACAAAGAAATATCATCAGGTCAATTTTTTTAATCTCGTTAGGTTAGAAAAAGGGAACCTCAGCAAAAATATGTCATTAACTACATGTCAGCCCACGCTGTTTGCAAAACGCCGTGAACCATAAGCTCTTTATTTGAAGGGGGGGAAAAATCAGACACAACTACTGTAAGTGTAACATGATCTCACAATGTCGCCTGGTGGAAGACAACTCCTGGGACTCTGTGCTGTTGCAACCAATGCAAAGATGAGAAAAGGAGATAAATTTCACCCAGGAAGGCTCGCAGTATCGGAAAGAGGCTGGTGTGCCCCGGGATCCAGGCAGGGCGACACCGAGCAAAAGGATACACCACCCCCTTGAGCATTAGAAATAAGGCGACAGCTATCAGCCCCACCCCCCTTGCAGTTATATGCCAGATTAAGTTGTCAGCTGCTCATAATGACGGCTGAGCCCATATGGGAACGCTTTTGGGGGGTATTTGCGCAGGGAAAGGGTTCACACGTGCATGAGTTTCTCTGAAACAAGCAGCATTTGTGATTGGCAGCCGAAAGTGCCAACGGATTCCTTCGAAAGCACCGTGTTTCCTGTGCTCTGAGATGACGTGAGCCGGTTGTAGAGTTGGATCTCATTCACATTGGCAAACGACCAACACTTTACCTTGTAGCCATCAAGCGATGACACCATGAAACGTAGGGATGAACGCAGCAAAAAAGGCACGACGACTGCCATCATAGGCTATCGGAGGACTGGGAGTGCACTGTGGAAATGGCTACTCAGAGACCACTTTAAGCTATTGACTACAGAAGAAGTGCAGCAGTTATTTCACTGGCGCCATGTTGTCATGTTTAACCTCTCACTGCTATAGACAGAAGGATTAATTATTGAAAGGTTTTTTTTCAAGTGTCTTCTTTCCGTGTTCCATGTTCCACTGTAGGCACCTGAATTTCAAGGGCAATCTCAAATACATTTATATATTTTAAAATCCTGCCATCTTCATTGTAGTGCAGAGAAGCAGGGAACCTACCCATGCAGGAGAATAGGGCAAGGAACTCAAGGGTTTAAACCAGCCCCCCCCCCCCGTCTTTTCAAGTCTATGGACACCTTTGAAATTCTGACAGAAAGTGGTAGACAGTGACACCAGGTGATGGACTCGACAGCAAAATGTCATGGAGAGAGGTTAGCTTCACTTTAAACAACTTTAAGCAACTCTTCACCATTTCAGGCAGAAGCTCTGTTTAAAATACTCATATTATAAACCTGTTTTCTTGCATACATACACACAGTGACCCAGTGAAGATTCTTGTGCCAGCTGCCTCTAAAGTCACTTCTAAAAGCACTGCACAGTCAATCAGATTTCCAGCGCTGCTGGGCAGGAACCCCACATGGCCCAGCTTACTTTTAAAAACTCGTCAGCTCCAAGAAAGATGCTGGGGGGCGCTTGGAGCCCATGGGTGCCATTTTGAGAGACCCCTGGTGTAAACTGGGATTTGGGTCCCTACTCTGCCAGATGAGTGGGAACAGCTTAACCACTGCTACACAGCTCACTTTCAGACAGTTGCCTTGTCTTTTTATGCCTCAGTCCTACCACTAATCAATGTTGCTGAGCTCAGTTGAAGTTTCCTCCAAATTAACATGCACAGGACAGTCGAGGGATTGGATGAGAGGCTGATGATAATTGAATAAGGGACCTAGACTCCGGTGCTTTAGCCTGGTGCAGTGGTTAAGAGCGGTGGATTCTAATCTGCAAAACCAGGTTTGATTCCCCACAACTCCACATAAGGGGTGGACTCTAATATGGTGAACCACGTGAAGCTGCCTAGTCACGGTTCTCTCAGAACTCTCTCAGTCCCATCTATCTCACAAAGTGTCTGTTTGGGGGAGGGAGATAGGGAAGGGTGTCGCAGTCCTCTTTCTCCTTACTGTTGAGAAAAGTGGGGTATAAATCAGTCAGTCAGTTTTATTACGGCCATTAGGCCAGCAAAGGGGTATAAATCCAAACTCTTCCTCCTCCTCCTTCTAACATTTGCAAATATCTTTGAACCACACTGCACTGAATGAAATGCTTGCACCTATTCTTACTTAAAGAACTTTTGCCCATTACATCTGGTGGTGTCAGGCTTCTTTGTGCGACTTTGATTAACATAAAACTCCCAGAATCCTTTGCAGTAGGGCTGAGATTTTATGGGTAAGAAAGGGAGATTACCCCGCCGCCAGCGATAATTAAAACAGGAGGCGCAGGACGCGGCAGGTTCCCATGCGAGGGGCAACCAGTCCCTTCCGGATGCCCTATTTGGGGGCTCACGAAATCTGCGCAGGCATTAGCCGGGGAGGGGCTGAAGGACTGCCAGGAAGGCGCTGATCTACTTTGCGCAGCGGCACTATCGTAGCTCATGAGGATAAACCGAAGGGCGATTATTGCTTGTTGAAAACTTTCCCCAGTACTCCCCCCGCCGGGAGGACTTGAAACACAGGAATCCATGGCAAGTTTTGGTGGTCTCCACAGAGACTGGTCTTCCTGGTTAAATATATAGAGGTGTGTCCTTTTCTGTTCCCTAAATACCCCAGCCTTCTCAAACCTCCACACCTGATCACCATCGTCTACCGCGCAAAACTACCTCTCTTCACGTCTTCCCTTCGAAGCCCCAGGAAGTGTCGCCCTCGCTGCCTTCAGTCTTCAGAGCACTTAATTATAAATTAACTATCCAACGTTATACATCAATCTTTCATCGTGTGTGTGTGCGTGTTCCTTTTGAAGGAACTATTGCGTGCTTTTCTAAACTTTCTACACTTCTGAATACCTCCTCAACTTAAATCCTGTTTGTTTGCCGTACGGAGCAGTAAGAAAATGTAGTTTTAGCACCCTCCATAGTCTTCAGCGTTCGTATTCGCGTGCGGGAAAGTAAATAGAATAGAATAGAATAGAATAGAATTTTTATTGGCCAAGTGTGATTGGACACACAAGGAATTTGTCTCCGGTGCATATGCTCTCAGTGTACATAAAAGAAAAATACATTTGTCAAGAATCATAAGGTACAGCACTTAATGATTGTCATATAGGTCTAGTAAGCAATCAGGAAACAATCAGTAGTAATGAAAACATAAAATGTAAAATCATAAAATAAAATAAAATGTTGCGGCCATGGATAAAATAGAGGTGTTGTTAACCAAAAACAAAAAAGGGGTGGGGTGGGGTGGGGTGGGGTGGGGTGGGGTGGGGGAAAAGCAGGAAGCTCGGTGGAGACCCCCAAAACTTGCCACGGATGACTGTTTTTCAAGCCATAAAGGCGGGGCATTGAGAAAATTTCACAACCAGCAATACTCACGCGTCAGTTTCCCCTCCTGAGCCGTGGCCGCTGCGCCAAGATCAGCGCCTGGCAGGTCTTGGGCCCTTCAGCAAACCGGAGCCCGGTCACGCCCACCGACAGCGGCCGGCCACGCCCCCAGCCCCAGCCCCAGCCCCAGCCCTCTCTGCCTTCAGCTGCTCCAGCTTTTCTCCACCGGAAGAGGGGAGCTCCCCTCTCTCATCCATCCATCCTCAACCTTGCTGCAAGGGCTCTTGGGAGTGTTATGCTAATCAAGGACAACGTCACAGGTTTCACGTCGATAGCATCGCTTCCCCCCAGCAAGAGCTGGTCCTGCATTTTCTGCCCCCTCCTGGATGCGGGAGGTGCTTCGGAAGAGCCTGGGGGCCCGGGCGGGGTCTGCTGGAAGCATCCTTTGGAGTGCAGATGTAAGGAAGCGCGCGCGCGGGGGGGGGGGTGTCCTCGCACCCTCTTGAGACTGGTCCCAACGCCCATGGTTGCCCATTCGTGGTGGTGTCCCCTTCCCCGGCATTGCAAAAGTGCCTGTGTTCAAGGCTGGGGACCCCTGGTACACTCAGGAGAAAGTTCATCCTACAATATTGTTTCAAAAACGTCTCAGAGAAATAGACCCTCCCAGCCAGACATTCACGGTGCGCTTTTCCAGAGGTGCGTTTTTCCAGGCACGTGTTTAGGATTTTGGAGTATCCCCTTTTCTCGGACTTCTTTCTCTTTTACCCCTTGGAGAGCAATCGCTAACGATGTAATTAATTCAAATTAAAATGGGAAGGGTCGTCCAGATCCTTAAGACAGGAGTTATTAGTAAGAAGGTTCCCTTGTTTTGCTAGTCGATCACAAGCATCTAATTTTGGTCTGACGTCTCCTTTTCATTTGGCAAGATAATTGGCAAGATAACGTGAGCACGGCTTTTGTACTGCCTGCCCTGTTGGAAAGCCTGGACACACAGGATGGAGAGGGATTAAGAGCAGGGATTAAGAGCCGGTCTGCACGGAGCAGAAGGAAAAAGTAGTAGCATCCTGGATCCGATCATTTTGCCCTGCAATTGTGGAGGTAAAAAAAATGTGCTTTCTAAATGCTCATTCTTTTTCTGCATCACTGCATGCAGTAGACCAGGAGTCTCCCTGCCATGCTGATTTTCTTCACATAGGAAGTTTCGGACAACACATCGCATCAGCCTTTAGCATAAGGGTGTCCAACTCTGCCCTTCCAGATGTTCATGGACTACGATTCCCATCAGCAGGGGTGGATGGGAATCGTAGTCCATGAACTGCCTGGCCAGAGTTGGACACCCCTGCTTTTATAGCTATACCACAGGCCAGCATTTCGCCAGCTTCCCCTTACTTTCAGGGTTCCACCCCAGTGGGAATCCCCCCTATTTATTTGGACCCCATAATCTCCTCTGACTAGCCTGCCGCTTTGCCATTTTACAGCAGGTTCATAGCACCATGTGATTAGTGATACCGGGAATCCCCGTGCTCTGCTTTGTTGGGGTCTGCAGTTTAAAAGGGCTAAAAAGCATCCTTTTTTTAAAAAAAGGAAGCTCCAGCAAAGAGCAGAGTCAGAAAGAGAAAGAGGAGACCCAGGGACGGGGCTCCTGCGCAGAATAGGTGCCGGTCTGGGCAAGGGAGCCCAGCTTTCACCTCCTTTTCCAAAGATCCCAACTTTACCTTCGGAAGTGACTCTTAGCATTTGCAGGCGAGTTTATCTTAAAGTCCATGGAGAATAACCTCCGGTGCATTTTTTGGAGCTCTTTGGAACAGGGGCGGAGTAAGAATGTGACTGACAGTTCAGAGGATCCTTCTGTGCATGGCACAGTATGAGAGCTGAAGAGGCAGGTGTTTTAAAGCAGGCTCCCAGTGCAGGATTTCATCCAGAGCTGGCAAACCAGCAGCCCTCTGTTTAGCTGGAATGCCCAAGGTAGATTCTGGCCTTCCCATTAAGTTTCTTAGCGCCTGGTCGAGCATAGTGCAGCCATAGCACATGCCTTGCCTTTTAGTTTAGTCCCCACATGTCGCCAGTGGTTATATTTTTTAATTTTTTTGGTCATATTACATTTTATTTCAGCTTGTTACATCTTTTCGCTGTGGCGTGCATGGATTTTCCCTCTTCCCTTGAAACCGCACTATGCTCCTGAAGGATGGGTCACCCAGTGACTTACATGTTGGGGGGGGGGGGGGGGGGAGAAGAGATTTGAGGAAAGGTCCCAGTCCAGAGCTCTATCCTTCTCTGCACTGTGCAATTAATGCTTCAGATGAATCCTCCCATTTAATAAATGGCACCTTATTTGCACAAAATCTTATTACTGAAACAAAACTGCCTAGGAGGTCACAATGAAGTCAGCAAAAACCCACATGGTCAATGTTTTCAAGAAGCTTATACCCAGTACGATTCCCACCACTCTGGTCCCTTCCACACATGCGGAGCAATGCATTTTCAATCCACTTTCACAACTGTTTGCAAGTGGATTTTGCTATTCTGCACAGTAAAATCCAGGTGCAATGCAATGAAAGTGGATTGAAAGTACATTATTCTGCATGTGCGGGAAAGGCCTCTGAAAATCTTGTGCAGAAGTTCTTTCTGCAGAGGCAAATCATCCTCAGCACTTCTCTACCCAGCCCTGTTTCTCAGCTAGAAGTTTTGAAACCATTGCCCACTCAGCTGGAAGCAGACTGGCCCCTCCGTTGAACTGGAATTGCTGGGCTCAGCTCTAGGGTCAGCTGGATAATCCCCGAACAATGTTTGCCTGCCACTCAGCTAGCCCCGATAATCAAGGAAAGGGCTGCAGCCTGCAACAATAATCAAGGTAAGTGCTGCAAAACCAGCCAACACTGTTGTGTGACAGGCAATATTCAATTGGTGCGCTTTTCCCATGAGTCAGACAGAGAGCTCTCCTTTTGAACGTCTGCCTGCCATGCTGCCTCAGATGCCTGCCTGGAAAAGAGTGGCCACCCTGGTCCTGATGGTGGCCGGTGCACAGCTGAAGCAGCCTTCACACACATTGGTCACCTCCTGCCTCGGCCCTGCCGGACCCCATTTCACACCCCATTTCCTCAAGGATGAAGGACGTTTCCAAGATGTTTTATTTTTGTTTTATTTTTGACCTGGTGATATCATGGCATCTCCCCTCTTCTGCTTTTTGTGTAAGGTGTGCCTCCCTGCCCCCGCCCCCCCATACTTGGATCTTGAGATATAGTCAAGGCCAGGAGCAAATGTGAAGCCACCGCTTGGGGGCATCACTTGGGTGCTTCGAGGTTTCTGGCCCGAGTGAGTGGTTGCCAGGGGCGTCTCTCCCACCTGATGAGCAAAGAAACCCCTCTGATGGAGCCTCTTGCCACTCTTTCCCCTCCCGGGACTGCCCAGACAAATTGTACTAAGTCGAACTGGCCTTTCAAACGGCAGAGCGTACTAAGTGGGAACCAGCCCGTGCCCCCACACCTGGTCTGCGCTTCGCAGTCTCCAGGGAGTCCAACGGCCAAGCTGAGGTCAGGCCAAGCCAGTGTAATTGCAATCCAGCAGCAAAGGGTGGGGAGACCCCGGAAGAGGCAGCCCTCGCTGACTGGGAGGGCAGAAGGGACTGCTGGCTGCAAGGGGGAGGAGACATGACAGGTGGGGAAGGAGTCTGCCGTCCTGGCCTCAGAGAGCTGCTTTTATAAGCACTGCAAGGGAAGCATGCAAGGGAAGGGGAGGGAGTGAGGGGTGGCATGCAAGGGAGGGGAGGAAAGGGGAGGGGTGATTATTTTGTTCTTACTTTAACATCTTTCTTTTACAAATCTAGTCTCATTTTCCCCTTGATCATTTAGATGTTAAATGGTCACCTAGTGGAGAATTGTATGTGGTGGTCATAGCTAATCAAGTGGATATATATGAACTTGCAGCAGCGTCTCTCTCTGGCACCATCATTGCAGAAAAAAGAATATCTTCAGTAAGATTTATTACGGTAAGTAGCAAACAGTGCTGAAAAAGTAAAAGTAAAACACTGCTGAAAAAGTAAAAGTGGGGGGCACAGCCTGGTACCGAGGACTTTTCTCACCGCCTGGCAACCCACTTGACCAGAGGTCTTCCATAAAACCCCAGTATAAATGCGCATTTGCAGAGGGGATGGCTCCTGCTTTTCACTTCATTTTGATGGCGAGGAAGAGGGGCCTGGAGATGAAGAAGAACAGCCACCACCACCAATTTTTGGAGGTTTCTCTTTTGCAATCCCAGGACTAGGGAGTTAGGGATAATGAAAGATGGACGACCTGTCTGCCAAACTGCCCAAATAAGATGGCCAGAACCATTCAGAGCTGAACTTAGATCCTTCTGTTGCATTTAGCCACAAACCCTCTAAATAGGGGTGTCCAACTCGGGCCCTCCAGATGTTCACAGACCACATGAACATCTGGAGGGCCAGAGTTGAACATAACTACTCTAAACCTACGCCGAAGATGGTCTCCACTACCAGTGTGTGCCTCTGATCCCTTGACATTGTTCCCACCAACCATGAGGGAAGCACATGTCCTCATCTGCACAAGCTTACCCTTCCCAGTAAGCCCTACTGGACAGAGTGGGATTGACTTCCAAATGAATAGGCACGGGCTGCCAGGTGTCTAAATCCAAGCAGCAGCCTTCTAGTCTGGGTCGCACCGGGAGACATTTCTGTTTCTCGTCTAACATTTGAAGTTTCCTTCTGCAAAGCTAAGCCCAGGACATAGATCAAGGGAAGCCAATGGGGTGGGGGGTGGGGTGAAGCTGAGTGAACTGATGGAAACAAACATGATGAAGTCCATTTACAGGGCACAGCAAGTCTTAAAAGATTGCCTGAGGCCAACCAAGAAGGCCTCCAGGTCCAGGGCTAGGAGATTACTGCACTAGGCCCAGATCCATGTGCTTCCGTGTGGTTCCTCTGCCAACATCAAAGACTGGAACTCTCCCCATTATTTAACCATCCTCAATTTTATGGTTTGTGGGTCTATAATGGGGTAACCCCTGTCATTTTCAACATGCCACCCCCTGCCATGTCTTGCTGAATTCTTCACTTCTTCCTTTCCGTACACCTCAGTGCCTGCAGTTCTGCAGAATGACATATGCAATTCAGCTTTTTCTGTGCATTGCAGGCTTTAGCAGAGATCGTTGAGGGAATGGTAAAGAAATGGTGTTTGACTGTGGTGGTGATGTTAAAATGTTATAATTTACATCTTCATCACAAACCATCATCTCTACCATCACTGATCAAGAAAAACATTTTCCCATCAGCAAACATGTAACTTTTGCACAGTGGGGATATTGAGGTGTGCTTCAGAGTGATCAAGCTTCTGCATTTTTCTGCATATAGAAGGAGTTTCCAGTGGATTCCAACCTTCGTTTTAAAACATCCAAGTTATCGCATCAAGAGAGCTAACAGAGTCTGAACTTTTAATCATGATGTTCTCTGTTTGTAAAACTCCAATATGAGGTCTTGTTAATATTTCATTTCAGTGATATTCTCTTTGAAGTTGATGGAGTTCAGAGCAAGTGTTCAGAGTCTCTTGTTTGCTCAGCTGTAATAAGAAGAGAGCATTTTGCTCACACCGGGACCTCCAAGAAAGTTCCATAGGTGGTTTTGTTTCCACCGTTCTTCCATGTAGTACATTAACAGCCAGAAGGGAGATCACCTTTTTTCTTGCCGTGCGGGTAAACTATTCTAAATGTTATATCTGATGGCTTCATGGGAATCAATTTTGTTCAGCATCAGACACATTTTTCATATATATGCAAGCAAGTTCTACTGAAATAAACAAGCCTTCCAGCTCAGTCCTCAGCTTGTTTTCTCTGAAGTTCTGTTCAATTCAGTGGGACTTATTTTCTGCCCAGTACGCTTACCATTCCTCTTCTCTATGTAAAGCAATTAGACTGCCTTATGACAAATTATAACTGGGTTTAAAGTGCAGCCCTGAGCCTCTATAATTAATGGATTTCCCCCACTCTCTCAAACTGAGCGGATTGTGGATAGCACCCTTTCCCAACATAAGCAGTGTTCTTTAATAAACATGTAAGTAGTAGAGATCTATCTTGCTATTTCATCTGTCTCTACCTGACAGAGTGAAATTGATGTGCACAATCTGTCACTTCCTTTATGCAAACAAAGACTTTGAGAGAGTAAGGGCAAAGTCTGAGGTCAGTTATATTAATAGAAGGCTGGAGTGAAGACTGGACCAAGAGCTAGCCCTACTAATGCCTTCTGATATTTTTTAGGTGGGTCACCTGGCCACAGGGTCTGGAATCCTAAGGAGTCTACAGGTGCTACTTTGGGTTTGAATGCTGCATGTGTCCACTATGCTGTAATACTTTGATACAGAACAAATATAATTTTGTGTTATTGAGTGCTAAACCATACTCAAGCCTCGATGGACTAGCTGATGTTATATTAAAGCTTTACATCTGTTGACAGATGTCTGAGATCCACTTTGCTGCAGATGTTTTATTTGGCTTTTGCTTTGCTGACATTAGTTTTATAGTCAAGAAGTTCCATTTTGAGTTGTATGCAATATTCTCATTTATACACCCAAGACCAAGAAGACAGAGGAAGAGTTAGGTGAAAAGCTTTTCTATTCACCATTGGTTAGCAATTACTCTGATGTGTTCTTGGAGTACATTTTTTGTTGCTGCAAATTTTACCCTTATTTAATGTACACATATATTTTGGAAGCATGCAAAGTAAGATTGTAATCCAAAGCTCCTTTGCTCTTATTAACATGAGTGCAGCAACATTAGAGTAAGTGAGCTGTAGATCTATTATCAAAAATAAATGCCAGGAATTTTTTTGAAAATGAAAGGCCAGTATAAGTTTAGAGGAACAAAATCAGCAGCTTATAAAATCTAAAACCCTAACCCTGTTGTTGGAAGAAATGCTGTGGATATGTGTAGGGATATATCAGGTCTATCAAAACTAGGACAAAGAGGCTTAGAGACAGCGTCTACTCTAGAGCTGCGGCTATGCTAAACTCCGTGGCTCCGTGTTGATGAAGGGAAGGAAGGGGAAAGTGAGGATGGGGTATGAGTCTGAAATTGTGTGCATCGAGGAATGCTGCTGTAAATTTCGTTGTGCGTGCACAATGACAATAAATGCTTATGCTTATGCTATTATTTGTATAAGAGAACAACTAGATTTGTGTCATGTCTGTGTGCGTGACATGCAGTGGCTTTAATTGTATCAGCAGCAAATCAGCTTCAGGCTCAGTACATTTAACCGAGTCTCACCAAGCCCACAACTGGAAACACAAGTGTACCTTTCAGTCCAGCATGGTATGGCACAACCCAAGTTTCTGCAATACCCAAGTTTCTGTTCTCTTATACATCAATAGCAAGAAGGAATCACCTGTTTTCTCACCATGTATCAGAGCTTCTCAGGGAATAATATTCATGGCTTCTCCATGTGGGTTTGATTCCCCAACCCCGTCTGCTCAGATTATTTTGTGAAACTCTGATGCAGGTGAATATAAGAAGTGTCCTGCTAGATCAGACATGTGGTCCATCTAATTCAACATCCAACTTGATGCCTGAAGTGATGCCACCCACCCACCCACCCACCCATCCATCCATCCATCCATCCATCCAGGGCTAGGTGGATGGTGACAAGATGCCAGATTTTTGTAGTGGCAGCCATTCTATGGAATCCTCTCCCAAAGAAAGATGTCAAAAGATGGCCCTTTGTCCTTCAGGAGACCAATTCAAAAACTTATTTCAGAAGGGTAGACTATATGCTTCTGTCCACATTGTACATTTTATTACAGATTCCCATGGGCTTTGAACTGCGGGTTTTTAAAAACTGTTGTGATTATTAGAATTTACAGGAAGTGGGATTGTCCAGAAGCAAATGCCATGTGATAGATTTTATTAGGTCCAAGAAAAGTTTTATTAGGTCCAAAAAATGGTGCAAGCATTCATATTCTTCCAGAGGTTTATGCTGTCAGATACCTTGTGTGCCTTATTATGAACAATAAGGTGGGACAAAAAGGGAAAGAATGCCCCGATTCATTCCCCAGTCACAGAACTGAGGGCCAGTGGCAAGAGATGGCATTGCTCCTGCCATCTCAGCAAGAACACCCATTACAGAAAGACCAGCTGGCCCTAACTAAATATAAATGCCTGCTAACAATTCACCTCTTCATTCTGGTTTTGTAAAATTATCTCCTTCCTCTCCTCCACCACAACCCTTCCACTGTGTGTGGATTTTCCCCCCCCCCCACAACCCTTCCATTGCATGTGGATTTTTTCCTGTTTGTAAGTTTATCTCGTTTTTTCCTTTACGTATATAACATCTTCCATCAACAGCGGCACTTTAATATTAATTGTGCTGAACCCTTTGGGATAAAAGGTGGGATAAAAATTAAATCGTTAAATATGAGCTATACCTCCAAAGGTATCTCCCATAAGGTGAACAGTTGGTTTAAGTTCACGTGGGTGTGTGGGGTTTTTTTGGTTTTGTTTCGTTTTTCTGGGCAGCCTCCGGTGCCAGTGGGGGACAGACAAGGACACAAGAATAGATAGGCTGGGCAAATAGAAGAAGCTGGAAATGGGAAGAACGTTTAGAGTTCGAAACACTGTCAGAGTTCTAAATAGCTTTCGGTCTTTTTGGTACTAGAGTTGCCAACAGGCCTGGATGAAAATGTGCAGACTCTTGAATAGATACTTAATTGTTTTAAATAGTTTTATGGTTTGTTTTATTGGTTTCATTTTTAGTTTTTTAAAATGAATTTTATGTATGATTTTAGGCTTTATGCCATTGTAAGCCACCCTGAGCCCCTTGGGGATAGAAATATAATGAATGAATGAATGAATGAATGAATGAATGAATGAATGAATGAATGAATGAATGAATGAAAATTAACAGATTACATTTTTTCATGGCATGGAGGTAAATAACATCACTGGGTAAATAGTATGCCAATAAGCCTCTATTAAAAGGACAGGTCATATTTTTCCTTCAGACAGTTGGTAACCCTGTTTGGTACCCTTGATTCTCCTATATTTGCTTAAAGTCTTTGTTTTCTGGCTGTTGGAGAGAGAGCATGAAGGAGGCCCAGTTTGCTTCAACAGCTCACCCAGCTTTATTTGCTTTTGGGCACATGTGGTTAAGGCATCACAAGTTATGCTGTCGAATGCCGAAATATGTGCTTCTAGCTGCTTATTTTACTCTAATGGAGATATTCTCACCAGTGATTGATCTCCTGCGTCAGAACAGAATAATCCTAACCACCTTTGGTTTTACAACAAATTAATACTGCAGTCTATATTGTTTAAAGGGAAGTCTAAAGCCAAAAGGCAGAGCTTGTAAAAATAAATACTCATCAGCAAATATTTTGATTAGGTTAAAATACTTTAAGTGTTTAATTCTGGAAGAGAGATGGGGGGAGGAGTGGAAAGAAAGGAAAAGTTGGGGGCTGACAGCCAAGACCCAAAAGATCCGTTGCTCATTCGGTGTTGTACATTTTGAGCACAACTGAACTATAATTTTTAAACAATCACCACCTGATGAACATGGTGCATTTCCCGAAAATTCTATATTAAATATTTAGAACCCCAATTTTACATGCTTGGGAGCCATGTTAATTACTAAAGACCCATGAAACTAGTTTGAATGTATTGTAGACACAAATGCTTTAGGTTCTTTTTACTTAAATTGGTGGAATACGCAATCTGATCCTCTGAATTTTACTCTGAAATAGTTACTGCATTCATGGGTCGATTCCCCGTGGTCAATTTATCGTGTGATACTCACATGGAAAAACACAGTTTCAGCAAGAACTCCCCAATGCTTAAATGCCGAACGCGGAATCATCCTGGTTCTGGCAAGTGCTCCCCCCCCCCCTTATCCCACATTTTTTCAGAACCTGCATCGAAGTGCACCTTTTCCCCCCAATCACGCTTTGAAGCCGAATCGGTGGGGAGAAACGGGACAGACACAGTTTATTCTTCCAGCCCTTCGAACCTTCCAGCCAATCAGTGGGCTGTGCACAGTGCACGCGCAGCCTTTTTTTTTTGGTGCCGCACTTGGTGTGGCTACGTAAATAGGAAGCTATGGTATAATGATTTTGATAAATTGTTTATGTGTGGCTCCATTCGAATGTAAAAACTAGAAGAAGAATAACATGAATTTTCAATCAGGGGAGGAGTAGTGTTCCCACTCCAGCACAATAGCCAATCAGAAGGTGGGGAAATTCTGCCTACGCATTTATGTAGTGACGTAGCTGTGCGAAAAAAGTTTTTTAAAAAGTTCCCGCTCCAACACAACACAACAGCCAATCAGGACGAGGAAGAACAGACCCACTGAGAGATCGTGTGTTCGTGGGGAGTGTTACATTGCTTGAATCTGCGATAGACATTGAGGTCTTCACTAGACACACACTGCAGTAGGGAGGGAGAAACTGCGATGAAAAGGTGTGGTTTCTTTTGAAACCTGGTTGTATCCAGCTTTAATTTCTCAGTGGGGAAATGGAGAAGACTCACTAGAAAAAAATCTTGTGTTCCTATGGTGGATTCTGCACAGCGTAAATATAACATCTTTAGGATACTGTGGAGAAATGGCTCCTTCCCCCTTTTCTTTTTTCTCCTCCCCTCCTCCCATCAGGTATCATATATTCGGATGACTTTACAGATTCCAGTTGAACCATCAGAAAATGCTACCTGGCCTAGAGAGAAAATATATTTTGACCCAGCCTGACCAGGTCAAAGGAGGGTGGGGTCTGGTATCTGATAAATTGCTGGGAGTGGAGGGGTGAGGTCTCTTCTCTCTTTCCTTCTGCTGGGGAGCTGACCTCTTGCTTTGGCTGTGAAGGGTGTAGCCATTTTTGGACCATGTGCTCAGTCAGGTAATGTGAACTCTTTGAGAATTGCAACCTTCTAAGTTTTAGATGCCTACCCTATGTTCAACAACTGCTAGCTAGGGTATGTTAAGAGATAGGGGCAGGGAATTTGTGGTTTCATCTCCTTTGTTTCGGAAACCCTTGCTCCATCTGGTGCTGTGCTAAAATATACTGGTATCCATTTTTATTTTTAATAAATACTTTTAAAACTTAGATGTGGAGAATGGTTCTCTATACCACGAATGCCCCATTGTCTTGATTACGCTATTTAAATAGGAGGGGAAGGAAAGCTGGGGAATCCTGATCTTCTCTAGTGGGCAGTCCTCAACTGATCAGGTGGTGGCAGCGGTTTACCCAGAGAGAAAGCTAGCCCTCCCCAGGAAAAGTTGGAAACCCCTGGGAGAGTGCAGAGAGCGGAATAGGGCCTGCCAGGCAAAGCAAGCCCTTTTTACCACAGATGCTATAAAAAGTGTTTCGGGGAAGAACTTCTCACAGCTCTCGTCCCCAAAATGAGTTCAGTCTGTTATATTCCTCTCAACCCGGGTTTTTCCAATATTGGTACACTAGCGATCTTTACCGCCCCCCCCCCGCCCCCCCGCACAGAGACAAAACCTGGGTTGAAGGCATGTCCTATCTGCTGAGTGAACCCAAGCAGGCATGAAACACTTTATTTCTCCCGCTCAAAACTCTTACTTTCATTTCTGCCATTTGCCCTTGCCATTTTGTGTGCTGCACCAGATTCTCCATGAAGATTCCCCACAGAGTTTTCCTCTGCTTTCAGCTCATTTGTATTGCTATTTCACTGTAAAAAGTAGTTGAATAAAGTTTGTTTTGCCTAGAGATCCCTTGCATGTGTTGTTTTTCCTTGTTTTTTGTTTTGAGGGGTATATCTGCAAAGCTATGGTGACACAAATATTCACATATTGCAGCTTCTGTAGTCATGTTAATGTAGCTTTGTAGACTTCCCCCTCAAAAGAAAAACCATGACAAGTGCATGGGATTGCTGGACAAAAGAATTTTTATTCATCTGCTTTTTACAGTGAAATAGAAAATGGATGAGCTGCAAGCAGAAGAAACCTCTGTGGGGAATCTTCACAGATAATCTGCTGCAGCGCACAAAATGGTGGGCACAACTGACAAGAAGCTCTGTACAGCAGGCAGGAAAAAAAGATTTATTCTGGCTGGCAACGCTTGTGTTCTCCCATGCTGTGGGATTGCAAAATGCCAAAACAATCTTTTTATAATGCCCTAAAGACGTTACATTTATGCCGTGCGGAATCTACCTATATTATACATATAAACTAGTTTCAAGCCTGTTTTTTTACTGCAATGGACCCTGTCCAGTGTCCTACAAACCCTAATAAGGGTAGTTCTGTGAAATTCTTGTTTCAAAAATTTTTTGCAAAATGTCCTCTGGCCTATTGGCAAAAAAGAATCAGGCAGCTAAAGTGACTTAAGGCTGCTTTAAAACCGTGACTCTGTGACTAAACAGTCAGTGAATGTCTGGCTAGGCTTTGGGAGACCCAAGCTCACATCTCCACTCCGCCATGGAAGCTTGGTCACATCTTACAGGGTTGTTGTGGGGATAAAATGGAGGAGGAATAAAAATGTTGTAAGTCATTTTGGGTCCCCAACTGGGGGTGAAAGTGAGGCATGATTGACATAAATAAACTCTCTGCACTGTTAGTGTGAATTTTGCTAGGACTTCTAAAAAAATGAGGGTGGCATTTGCCTGGAAGTCTGCCAGCAAAGAGTATTTCTTACGTCTCTCCCCTTGCTGAGTGTTTGAGCATTAGACTTCACAGTGGCAACTCTGGCAGCAGTCGTTTCTAACACGTTCTCAATCATGTTGCCTCTCCATCTAGCCATCTCCTCCCTCTCCCCCCCCTCCCCACGCACTTGGGTGTGTGGCTGCTGCTATAAGCAATCTACAGAGTTCTCAGTTTTCCGAGAGGATGAAAACCTTATACATGTGCCCTGAGCCACCCCAGTTCACAAACTGAACTCTTTATAAATGTCTTTCCCTTCAGTTCTTTATTAACTACCCCCAAGGACTGTGGCTGCTGCTGCTGCTTCTCTTGCCTGGTGGTGGTCTCGCTCCTCCACAAAGCACACATGCTAAACAGATTAACATGCTTTGGCTGACCCAAACTTCACAAACCAGGGATAGAATTTCTACAGCTCCATGTGGAAATTAACCTATATGTAGCACTGGTCAGCTGCAAAGAGGGAGTTCTGGCTTGGGCCAGGCAATCTAAACAACCAATGTTCTTTGTTACCCTTGGCCTTTTCCCCCCACCCCTCCCCGTAGCTAAACATTTATTAAAAAAAAAGAAAAGCATTGTACTCTTTGCTCAGATTGGGTGCAGATCTGGAAAAGCTTTATTTGTAAATGATTTTTGGCAACTCTGAGACTGTTTATAGACTTGCTAAAGACCCTTGAAGGGCTGTTTAGATATAAATTGCACAGCGGAAAAGTCTGATTCTCATTAAAGATCTGTCTTGATCTCCCACCTACCTCCCCAGCAGATAGAAGGGAAAGCACACTGCACTATAGATCTTCTTGCAGCGGGAGAGGTGGTGGTGAAACAGTACATTGAACATCTCAGCATTTCTTTTTACCTCTCCTCGAAACAACCCTTCCGTACGCAGAATTATATGAACCAAATGCAAATTCAGCTCTCTTCTTCCAAGAGAATTTGCCATCCCGTCTTCAATTTAGTTGTGTAGAATTATTATTAATCCTCAGAATGGTGTGCTTACTCATCAGAATAAGAGGCAGTCTCTTTGGAAGAGTCTGCATGGATCCTGTGTGCTTAGGACCATAACTTTATTTGAGTATGGTGGAGTGTTTTACATTTTGCCTCTCACCAGCTCTCAAAACAGCCCTGTGGGAGGACAGCATGTCGCTAAAGACATCTCCACATGTTACAGTTGCTGTGGAAAACACCAGGTTTGCGTCCGTGTTTCTTCCTGCAAACCCAGAATGTGAGGATGTGATGCACTGTGCGCGCACACACATATGCATCTTTAAATGCTTGTGAATATCTATCTGGAAATCATGGGCCAAGGTTAACATGGGCATTTAAAAATATACACATATAAATGTAGTATGTTGTTGCAGGAGGTATGGGATTAACACCAGTGTGGTGGGTCCTACTCCTGTCCTACCATTCTACTGAGAAAAGTTTGTTCATGTCAGTATTTATGCCCCACCTTTCCTTTCAGCTCAAGTCTTAAGCCTTCCTTTACCAAAGGAGTCTTCCATTGGAGGAAGAGGCACTCAAGTTGGAGAATGGTTCCTTGGGGTGGAACTTGGAAGAAGACTAATTGAAGGATGGTTTGATCTTCCCCACAACAATTATAGTGTGAAGATGGGTCTTGCACATCTTCTATTCCTCTTCTATTGTTACCTGTGGGACAGAGAGAACACAGCATGCTCAAGGTGTCTTGAATGAACCTCTGAGTTTGAAGCTGCAATCCTGGGCACTTGTCCTGGGAACAAGCACCATTAAACCCAGTGGAATTTATTCCTGAGTAAGCATATTTTAGGATTGTGTTGTGTGCTGCTTTTCATGGAAGATTAACTTCCCTCTGTTCCTAAGTCCCCTATTCAGAAACTGCAGATATCGATGAAATTGGTAACATTTCCAAATTATGCTTTTCAACTGGTTGCCTTTTCAGTTTCGGGCTTAGTTGGATTGTAGATCAGGAAAGTATCCATTTCTTTTTTGAAACAAACAAAACAAAAATCAGAAACATTCGAACGCACATGGATATGGATGACAGCCTCAGATTTTGCTGTGCTTCCAACCAAGTAGAAACCGCTCTCCATTTTGCTGAGAAAAAGTAACTGCTGCAGAGAATAGCAACAAACAAAAGTCACTGTTGGCTAGTGTCACAAAAGGCTGTCAGGGTAGCCAAACACAAAGCTTTTCCTCCAGGAATTCCTGATCCTTTCTGTATGGCTCTGGCCCTGTGGATAATATCATTACAGGCCTAAACAAACAAGCAGTTTTCTCAAATCAAACAGCAAGCAGGCACAGGGGATTACAATTCCTCTCTGCAAAGATGATACAAGTAAATTTACACTCATGACTTGGAGCGGGTCCAGTAGCCATGAATAGATGTTCAGTTCTGTAACAGGCTATTTCAGAGCAGGGATATGCTGTACACCCTACGTTCTACACTCAATTAGCAACAATCAATGTTCGGTATTCAGAGTCTTATTTTCTTTCCTATCCTCTGCTGAGAACATCAAGGACCACTAGCACTTTTATGAAGCCAGACTTCCCAGAGAAGAAGCATTTACTATGGAGTGGGGTGTATTCAAAACCAGTGACATGAGTGACAGGTTAACATACTCCTTCCAACCAGAAGTCCAGCGCTGTAATGGGATTTCCTGTATTGTTGTGTTTTGCCGCAACGCCCTTGATAAATACAAGCAGGTCATCAAATGTGCAGCCACCATCTTTCAAATTCCATTTTTGGGGAGGATAAAAAATAGCTGGCAATAAAAAAAAATAACGCAGGCTCATACTGTGATGGAGATCCTGCACAGACATTTTAATAACCAGCTATAAATTCAGATTCTGCGCTACAGTAAATAATGTGACTGACATATTGGAAACGTCCAGGCCTTTAAAAAAAGTTCTAAAAATAGTTCATGAATCAACCTTATCTCTGCAGAACAGATGGAAAAGCACACAAATTTATAGAACCAAAGACTTTTTTTAAAAAAATATACAAACTATAACCTCTTGTAAATCCTATTTCTCTGTATTTACTTATTTTTAAATGTATCTCTCTTCTTCCACATTTTAAGTTCATCTGTAATACTTGTACAGAAGGCAATAATGTTCATTCCATATTGGAAAGGTAGAATGGTCTTCTGTATTTTCAGGCAAGTCTTTAAAAAGGATCACAGATCTTTCTTTATTCCCCTCTTACTCTGTACTTTCTTCAAGAAGGGTCAAGCTATTTAGGAGACCCTGAGACTGACTTGCCAGTGTTTTTAAAAAACTGTTCATTGCAGCTGTGATGAGACTTACATCAGACCAAAGCCACACTGCTCATGAAGAGAAGAACTTCATCCTTTCCTCTTGGGCTATGTTCTTGATTTAAATAAATGACTTACACAGATTATCTGCCTCATGTTAAGGTACCAAAGCAACTTACAGAGAGGAGAGAGCCAGAGAGTGCTTCAGTCCCAGGTAAGATTTGGCTTGGTCACATGGGGGCACATTTGGCTAGCTGCTCCCTTCCTTCCTTGCCCAGCAGTGAGCTTCTAGAGATGAGTATTTGCCAGGGACAGAGGGAGAGGGAACTGTGCCTAGGACACAACCTGCCTGCGTGTGCCCCTGCCCTGATCTGCCCCCACCCCGCCCTGGGAGGGGGATCTGGGGGCAATTTTCCGCCCCCACGTGATCGTGATGCCAATGGTGCATGCCTGGGGCCCAGTTGCAGCTTCACCACTGGTATTTACTGCTTATCCTATTTTTATGTCTGAAGAAGGGTAATTTGAACAGACTGGTTGACCCAAGTCACAGTAGACTCATGGCTACATTGGGATTCGAACCTCTTGCTTCTAGTCCAGTGCTCTATTCATTATACAACATTACCTCTCTGTGAAAGAGTTGTAGTAGTTACCGTTTATGTATATAAATGTGGCCCTCAGATATCATTCACTCCTGTATATAAGCTCTTCTTTTGCATTCGCAGTAGTCTCATTAAACAATATATACGGATCTCAACCATGTCAGATGAAATCAGCTTTTTGTTCTCCAGAATGAGCTCCTTCCAGCATCAATGCTCTATCTGGCACCTAGAAGATTGGGCTAGTTTATGAGAGACCCAAGTTCAAATTTCCACTCTACAATGGAGCTGACCTTGGATCTGTCAAGTTCTCTGTACCTAACCTACCTCATAGAGTTGTTGAGGAAGGAAATGATGTTATATCAGGTTTGTGAACTACATCTTTTAGTTCCAGACAGTATGGCCCAGGGGTAGGGAACCTTTAACACTCAAAGAGCCGTTTGGACCCGTTTTCCACGGGAAAAGAAAACACTTGGAGCCGCAAATAATTTTTGACATTTAAAATAAAGATAACACTATATATATAGGGGTGTTTTTTTACCTTTTACTCCACTCATTCTGAGAAGCGCATGGATGCGCCCGCCCTGCTGCCTGCAGGGCGGGCAAGGATGAAGCTGGCGGTTCGGCTCGTGGAGCCACAGTGCAAGGGCAGAAGAGCCGCATGCGGCTCTCGAGCCGCAGGTTCCCTACCCCTGGTATGGCCACTTCAGGCTATAACCCCTTCCAATTTGATCTTCCCTTTTAAACACACACACACACACGCACGCACACACACACACACACACACATTTATATCTCAGTGGCTGTAAAAGAACTGAACAACTAATTTTGATCACTCAGGAGGACTTTGGGCTTATGGTTCTCAATCAGGCTCAAATCATTTTTGAAAGGGAGAGGTTTTGCAAAGGCAGGTTGTGAAACAGCATAAAGGAGGTCTGTGGAGTGGGGTGGGAGGAAGCAAAATATCCCCTTGGCAATGCCCAAGCCTTAAAATAGCTCTTTGGATCTCAGCCACTTGGATAAGAATGTAAGAAATTGCCTTGCTGAATCAGTCTATCTCATCCAGCACATTCTCTCCAATAGCAGTCAGCCAGATACAGGGTGTTTTTCCTCTTAGGTTGGTAGACTGTTTACTAAAGTGGAAATTTATTGGTTGACCTAAGAAAACTGCAGTGTTGGAATTATTTATTGAAAACTGGAGGTGTTTTATGTGTGAATAGATCCTGGGCAGGGTGAAGGCATCCTCTTACAAAATCCAGGTTACTTTGTAAACAAGTTTGTTAATATACAAGGTAAGTGTATTCTGGACAAAGATATTAGATGACTGCCAAATAAAACATGTTTGTGATTTATTTTACTGGTACTGGATTGTTCCCAAAAGATTCACAAAGAGCAGGAGCAAGTGCCCAGGATGCAAAATGTAAGCAGTCTCAAACTTCTGCAGGATCATTTTATTTGAATTTACAATTCTCCAACGTGGTTTCTGAATATCAATAAAAGGCCAAGTGCAAAAGGAAAGCAAATAATGAAAACCAGCACATATCCAACTAACCCCCCCCCATAATAACAATAACAGCAACTAACAGAGTATTTCAACGTGTCCCCAGAACAAAATCACCCTTGTCTCCCAGCTAAATGCTAACAGGAAGGGACTGAAGCAAACATCTGCCTGGAGTGTGTGTCCAGAGTCTTGGTGCCACTCAGTGCCACTTCTGGGTGGCAAGGGCACATAGTCCAGAGAAACCACTGAAACTCTTAATATGTGGATAGATTCTAGGATGTTAAGGTTCTCCTTATCATTCCATGGACCCAAAGCACTTTGGATCCTAAGGGTGAAAAGAAGCAGTTTTATGTTAGGCCTGAAGAGCGACATGGATCTAATAAAGTTTGTAAGATGCTTCCTCCTCATTCCCATCTTGTTCTACTGCTGTGGTTCTGCTTAGAATGAGACTGTTTGGGGTTAAGGATAAGGTTCTGGAAAGCAATTACATCAATAACCAGTGGATTCTATCAGGGTCTGTTCATCAGGGACAGTTCCTGTCATCTTGAGTTGTCAACTGATAGTTTCTCTTTCTGGAAAATGCAAAGAGAGATTTTTCCAGAGGAAATTACTTGTCCTTTTCTGTCCACTTTACTAAAAGTCTTTGTCAAATCCTATGAAAATAGCAAAAGAAACAGTCATTTGTAATAGAGAGGAAAGACAATGGGAGCTAGTGATCAGAATCTCTCTGACGCCTGAAAACTATAGTTTTTACTGTGGAGCAAATTTTTTCTTTTAATACACCTGATTATCACTTTAAGTTTGCTGTAGCTGCACCCATGTATGGTAGTACTTTCCAGAGGACACATCTGATTGATACATCCTATTGTCATGACTGATTATTGCTTCATGGGAAGAAGAGGTGATCATGCTGGCAATAGCTCGAGAAGCACAGGAGTTGAAGCGTTCCTGGCTTCCTCACCTCTTTTCTATTAGTAAAACATACAACTGAATCATTACCGTACAGGCTGGAATCAAAGAATGCAGTTGCTTTTATTGGCAAAATGGTAGATAAATCAGTGATGCAAGAATGCAGGCGGGGGTGGAGGATTCAACCCCAGAACTGCTTAAGCTGGGCTTGCTGGGTGAAAAGTTTATTCTGTCAATTTCCCCCTTGAGATACTAAGGTTTAAGGAAATGTTTGTACTGCTCTAGAGAAAGAGTTGGCGGTATGTTTTTCTTTTGTGCTTTGGCACTCTGGACAGAATTCCTGAGGGTACAATCATCTCACATATGGTAAGTCAAAGAAAGTTGAAGGAAAGGATTGCTCCCCCTCCCCCTCCTCCAACTTTGTTCTGGATGGAACCAGCCCAAGGAAATCTAGTGAGACCAATGAAATAGATTCAAGGAGAGCTGGGTCTCTACCTCAAAAGAGCAGGAACCTGATCCCAAGAGAACAAGCAGTTGTCCATTGAAGGCATTCAAAGGCAAATTTTAAAAATGGCAAGGAAGAGATGTACAGGATTAATGCAATTCCATAGGTTTCCAGGAAAATTATGTTTTTGAGCCACTGGGAGCTCCCAAATCTTAGCACTTTTAAATGGAATTGTGTGTGTTTAACATCATTACTGGGCTTATCAAATGCCGCATAGGGTATCATCGAAGGCTTTCACGGCCGGATTCAACTGGTTGTGGTGGGTTTTCCAGGCTGTGAGGCCATGGTCTGGTGGATCTTGTTGCTAACGTTTCGCCTGCATCTGTGGCTGGCATTTTCAGGGGTGTATCACAGAGGGAAGTCTGTTACACACTGTGTCCAGTGAGAAGAGAATGTTTAGTGGGGTATATATTGTCCATGTCCCAGAGTGGGGAGCCAATCAGTAAATGTTTGGGTGGAACTTGCTATGCAAAGATGTGGTTGATAGCATTGTATTGCGGGTGGGGTTTATCAGTCCAGGGAGTGATTCACATTTTCATGCCCTGCTGCAGCAGCAGTATTGGTGAATGCAAATCCTGTGTTTGAGTGGACTCCATTATTCATGAACTTAGCATGCCCTTGGGGTTTGCTTTTGGTGTTTTTAAATACTAATAGCCAAGCTTTGTTAATTCTCAGAGTGTCTTCTTTCCTGTTGAAGTTGTCTTTGTGAATTTCAATTGCCTCCTGTGTAGTCTGACAAAGTAACCTTCTGAATTGTCCAGAATTTCAGTGTTTTCAAATAAAATGTTATGTCTAGTTTTGTTTAAGACATGTTCTGCAACTGCAGATTTTTCAGGATGGTTAAGCCGACAGTGTCTTTTGTGCTCCTTAATACGAGTCTGAATTCTGCATTTTGTGGCTTCTATATAGACCTTTCCACAGCTGCAGGGTATGTGATAGACTCCTGCAGAAGTGAGGGGGTCTCTCTTGTCCTTGGCTGAGTGTAGCATCTGCTGTATTTTCCTGGTAGGTTTGAAGATGGTTTGTAGGTTATGTTTCTTCATCAGTTTCCCCATTTGATCAGTGATTCCCTTGATGTACGGTAGAAATATTTTTCCTGTGGTGGGCTGTTTCTCCTCAGTCCTCTGGATTTCTCTGATTTCTGTTGTGGAGCAGCCATTAGCCTGCAGAGCCCAGTCTAGATGATTGATTTCATCAGGGAGGAGGTGAGGTTCACAAATTTGTTTTGCACAATCTGTCAGAGTTTCAATTATGGAATTTTGTAAATAGCAGTGAAGGCCTTCCATTTGTGGCAAAACATTGGTTCTTTTTTATGCTTGAGATTTTCAAAGAGCTCTTGTCATAATACATTGATACATTTTGTACCACTAACACATGAGAGCTTTTTTTGGTGCACATCAGATTGTAGAATTCTATTAGTTTTAATTCAAATATAAATTAATCCTTATTGCATTTTTAAGCACTGAAAGAGCTCTACATAATTCCACTAGAATCATGAAATATTAAGAGTACACAGCTGGAAAAGCCCCTTTCAATAGACAACGCTAAGTTAGTTCTGGTTGAGTATAATTTGCTATTCTCAGTAACACAGTAAGAACAATGCAACTCCAGTTTGCATACTTTAAAAATTGCTTGAGTTTTAAAACATGCAACTAACTAATATTTTGAAACGTTTAATGTAACAAATAAAGCTAGATCTATCCTTCCCAGATGGCTCCTTTATTTGGGTCCCTATGGCCCCATTAAAATGAAGGTAGATGTCAAGTGCATTTGAGATATCTTATAGGAGTTTTATTGTTTGCGCACCTTTGAAGGGCGCCTTCCAGGCAGCAAAGTCATTGCTCAGCTCCCAAATTAGAAGCAGCCTTATACTTTCAAAGTGTGTTCTCCATATTTGTAAAGTCTTTACTGCCAGTTAGTAGGACCACCAACTTTATAACCCAGCTGAAGTGATCAAACTGCTTTTACCTAATGCATCAAAAGACAGAGACTGGTGATGTCAAACATTTATTTAATTAATTAATTTATACCCCACCCTTTCCCCGCTGGGCTCAGGGCAAGTCACAACATAAAACTAACAATCAATAAAAGTTTATAAATACGATACGATAAATACTGATAAGAAACTTGCACTGGATAGGTGGACTTTTGTATACATGTGGCAGAGAGAGGGAAGAGGTGTGTGTCTTGGAATATCTGCTACCTGGCGAAGCACTTTGCTACTTAGTACCGCAACATTAAAGGAACCTCTTCTTTGGAAGGTGACTTTGTGGCTGTGTGCTGTTGCTGGTTTGCATACTCCTGGGTGATCTACTCCTGTGAGGTGCTCTGCTGGAAAAATATTTGTCTACACCCCTGTGGTTCTGACAATATTCCCATAAAACGGTTAAAAACAATCTAAAACAGTTAAAACAATCTAATATATCATCTGCCCATTCTTGCATATCTTAGCAACAGCACAGGAGTATGCTGGGACAGTCTTTAGTTGACTGGTGGGCAATTGATTGGCAAAGGCCAACTGTATTAAGAAAACTGACAGTTAAATTGTTCCAGCCCTCAAACTGGCATTTGCAGAATAGAGCAGCCCTGAGGAATACAGAAGCTGGCCATACATAAACTACACAGTAGACAGATTTTGGATTTATAAAATAAAGATGTATTAAATGTGCTGCATTATGTCTCTGCTGCTAGAATATTTTCAAAGGAATTACACAAGATTCTTTGCAAGATAAATTCAATTAGCCAAACAATATGCCTGGACGAAACGGTTTAATTGAGGGCAAACCATTTCACACTGTTCTGCAGCATTTTGTTTTTACAGCCAAATGGCTTTGTGGTTAAAACAAATGCACTGGGATTCATGTGGATTAAGCAGGCTAGAATGCACTCATCCCCTCCATAACCAAATGCAGAGGATATGATTCCAATGTTGATTCTCAACATGTCAGGACATGTTTTCTTCAATTAAGCAATCACATTTTAAAGTTCAGTTTGTGCCAGAAAAATAAACAACACATCTTTCTTATACACATTCAGCAGCATAGGAAAAGAAGAAGAAGAATGTTACAGTTTTCAAGAGGCTAATCTTGGAAAGCCCATAAAGCGCGGTGGAGAATTATCTTGGCCGCCGTTGCTGCCTGGGAGCATGCAGGGAGAGGGGCAGGCTCGGCGCTGGCATCCAGCCCAGCAGGCAGGGCCACTCTCCTGCAGGTGTGAGCACATGATGTAGGTAGTGGGGGCGGAGCCACAGCCTTATATAAGGGCAGGCTGGGCCTTCCTGGGCCTCTTTTAAGCTATGGCTTCTCCCACTTCACCCTCCCTCGTTTTCCGACCTTGTAATGTTGCCCTATTGTTTGTTGGGCTTTGTTGTTATTTACATTCATCTGCTATCACAGCCTGCAGGTTGCACATGGGAACTGATTAGTTCAGGGGAAGAACAGCCTGCGTGCTCGGCCTCCCCTTTTGGTGGGGGCCTCCGCAAGAGGCCTGGGGGTCACAGTGAGCATGTGTACCGCATGCCCAGGTGGGGGCTGTGGGTGGCTCACGCCCCCTGGCAGCAAGAGGAGTTCATCCAGAGGCCAGCGCCCAGATGGCTCCCACTAACTTGCTGCTCTGGGTGTTGGGTTTTTCCCCCATGCATCAGGCTGGGGGAAGGTTGTTACTGGGGGACAGCAGACGTGCTGCCCAGTGCCAGATTCGTCCCCTATGCTGCGTCTCTGCTTCCTTCAGCCAGCATATCAATAAACAGGCTGTGGTCAAATTTTATTCCACACAAGGTGGTTGTCTGAGTTGTCTTTTCGCACCCTCGAGCTTATTCTCCCCTCCTCAGGTGGCAATGACTTCTTAGCTGCAAACACTTTGTGACCAACAGCTAGTGGTTGCTTCTGCCATTGTTAGCAGCAACATCACCACAGATTCTACTGGGCACCTGGGAGTGAATCTTTTTCAACTCAGTTGGATTTACTGCTGAATAGACCTGCTTTGGAAGCAACTTCAACAATTTTTCTTCCATTTTAGTTGATATTTGCAGAGTTGGCACCTTCTGTTCAGTTAGCCCTGATTCTGTGCAATTTCAAGGAGCGTTCCTTAATGTCAGCAATATCCAGAAAAAAATGAAATGTACTATAATAGCACAAAGCAGCTTTAATACATGACAACAGGATATTCTAATATGGCACCACTGATGTTCTTACACAGGTAAGTTATCATTTTCTCATGATCTCACAAAGAGCAGTGAGCCTAAAACTTATGCCTTTGTCATCTGCCAAACAGAGAGAAATATAAAAGGCAAAGTCTTTTTCTACCACTTAATCTTCACACTTGGACTATTGCTCCTGTTAAAGTTGTAAGCATTCTGGCTGTGGGGTTAAATCAGATTATGACAGCAATCCTAAACAGGTCAGCTCAGAAGCTATGCAAGTCTGTTCAGTGGTGTTTACTTCCAGTTAAGTCTCTTTATGAATGTACTGTATGGCCTCTATATTATAGAATGCCCCACTGGGGGCTATCAGGAAGCTCCCCCCTTCTATTATTTTGTAGAAAGTGCAGAACAGAAATGTTTAGGAGGGCATTCTCATAAAAAAAGACCAGAACTATACTATAATGAATCAGCTCAGGAGGTTTCTTCTGTGAGTGGTATATAGTACATTACAATGTTTATTGTGAATTATCTCCCCTCTTTTCACCACTATTCATCGTCTCCTGATTTTGCAATCCTTTTGTCAGTATGGTATTTCAGACTTTAGGCAGTTGGGTTACCTAAGACTTTTCTTTGCCCACATTGACAGTTTTGTTGCCGTAGACAATTCCGTGGCTGCTGTCTACTTGCATTGTTTTTCCAGTTCTTCAGTCCTAGCCCCGTTGCTTTGCTTTGTTCATTAGACACCTTTGCTGTTCATCTGAATTGTTTCCATCAAATGTTAAAACCCACCTTGAGGCTCAGTAAGCACGGCAGGCTGTAAATGAAGAAGATGATGATAAATTTGCCATGCTGAGGTGAACCAAGAGGTGAGTCACACGCCTGCTGCTGGCAAGGCACAAGGAAGGAAAGCCTTTTTTTAGTAAATATATTCTGTCATTCTGGTCTTCTGGCAGGAAGCAATTTTATTGCCTGGTTGGGATTCATTTTACCCATGCCAGACCGCCCACCCCCCACAGCTCACAACAGCAACACTCAAATATGGCCCGGTAATACAAGCCCTCTATAAACACTCACACTGGTTCCTCTTGAGAACTCTATTAGTTGCTGAGAGATTTTAATCCTGTTTGCTTTATGGCATTCCGCCTACCAAAGAATCACATGGGCCTAGATCCAGAAAGCTACTTTTGTATCCCTGAGCTTTTTGCAAGCCTGCTGGGAGCTGTAAATATATTTTTTAAAAAAAGAATACAGAGTGTCTTCATTTAGCATGCCACCTACAAGCACCTCTCAGGTTGCAAAGATGCTTGTTTCGTGGCATAGAAATGCTGCTGGTTGACAAATTTACATCCAAGGCTAACAGTTTGTCTGGTTCTTTGCATCCTGCCCATTTCTATTAACTGTAACCGTCCAGTCCCATTTTTTTTTTAAAAAACTGCTTGCAATCAACAGCTCAATCTGCAGTAGAAAAACCAAAGATATTTTATGAGAATTATAAACCCAAGAGGCTTTTAAAGTAAAAAGACACCCATCTCCTCCTTGTATTAGCTAACTCCCAGACACAGTAAGAATGATGTCCCGTTGTGGCCAGAATACTGAAAGTACGATCTTTAGTTGCAGATTTATTCTCCTTTTGAAAGGTCATACTAGATCATAAATATGCTTTTAATGTAGTTTATGTTAGGTTAATTTCCTTATCCTTCCTTTCCTTTGCTGTTTGTAAATCTCATGCAGTTTCTGCAGTCTGGAGATGAGCATTAAGTTCACTGACAGAACCATTAAAATGCTTTATGACATGAACTCAGTGAGCATGGCGTTTGCTTTACCTATGTGCACTGCAAGATTTATGTTCTTTGCACCACCAAACCTTATAAATCACATCTGGTGTATGTTCAGCGCTCCCTGACTCCAGGCAAACAAAACCATCTTCTTTTTACCTTATGCAAGGTCAACAATGCATTAAGAACCCATTAACATCCCTGTAGCATTTGTATAGGCACTATGGGCTCTTTAAAGTGACCAGTTGCAATGAAATAATAAAATTAAAAATACTGTTGAGGGAGAAGATATTGTTATTCTGGTTTTCTGAAAACCATAATTGTGGCAAAACACTGGGAAATGAGGTAAGTCTTTATCATCTCTCTCTCTCTCTCTCTCTCTCTCTCTCTCTCTCTCTCTCTCTCTATCTATCTATCTATCTATCTATCTATCTATCTATCTATCTATCTATCTATCTATCTATCTATCTATCTATCTATCCCCCCCTTATAGATGCAGAACAACATATAATTTATTCTTTACATCATTTTTTTCATTTTTGTATTAAATATAAACTTGACATTTTTGACTGAAAAACTTCAATTAAAATAATCTAAAACAGTTACAGAGAATGAAGAATCATGTGATTTACAACCAACTCAGGAACCCAGCGTTTGCCCAACTGGATGAGGTCTAGGATTTTGTTCTTTGTTAATGCCATTATAAATTGTGTTTAAACAATCTCAATACTAAATCATTAGTACTGACTAATCACTTTGTGTCCATCTGGGAGGGAATAAATTGGTATTGATTAGGGATACTACAAATTTAGCCTTTGCAATACATTTGTATTCATACAGACTTCTGTGTAGTAATCTAGAATTCTACATTAAAATACCAAGCACTGCAACTAGAAAATCCAAAATTTGTAAGAGAAGGAATTAACGAGAAGCGCTTTTTCCCTGTTGGAACTGAAAATAGCTAATGCTCAATTTTACAGCTTCTCCACCATACATCCCTCAAAGGGCCCTGTGCTTGGTAAACAGCAAGTTACTGGTGGTCCCTGGCCCCAAAACTGGCCAACTGTCCTCAGCCAGGGCCAGGGTCTTCTTGACACTGGCCCCAGACTAGTGGAACACTCTGCCAAGTGAGATCAGGGCTCTGAGAGACTTATTGCAATTTTGAAGGGCTTGTAAGACAGAGCTTTCCGCCAGGCATATGGCTGAAGACACCAACAGTTCCATCTCACCGACTTCCCTTCTCTGTTCTCTCCTTTCCTTCCCTATTCCCAGTATGATTAGGTTATATATCAGTATGGGGGGTGGTGTGAAGTCCTATCCCTCAAATTTTAAGAGGTGCCAGGATTTTTATTGGACTTGAACTTGGATTTTATTGATTTTTAAAAAATTGATCAAAATTGATCACTCTGAACCCTTGGGGAAGGGCAGCCTAAAAATATTTTTTTAAAATACATACATTTAAAGTAGTCAAGGTTTTTCTTTTTTTCTTTTTTTACCAGCCCTTTTTCTTGTCCCTTTAATGACTGCTTTACCAGCAGATGATAACAAGTGATAATTCTGTGTAAAAGTTCAACTGCTCACGCCAGTTTTCTTCTGGTCATTTGGCAGTTCTACCAAGATGTGTTTTACAAAGTGCTAAGGGCTCTATGGAACTCAGATAATCAAAAGGCCAGCTGCACAAAAAGGATAAGAATCCCAACAGAAATTGAGGTACTCAGATTTAAACCAGTTTAATCCTATTGAACACTACATGGAAAAATCACCTTAATTCCAAGTACTTAGTTAAAAAAAAACCTGAGACTAAGCTGAAAGCATATTTGTTGACATAGCAAATAACTAAGAGGCAAGGGAACCTGGAGCTGTTTGCCTTCCGGTTTTGTATGTATGTTTGCTGCTTAACTTTCTACTTAGCCCCTACCACCATTTTCTCCTCTGGACCATTCGTGTGTCCTTTCTCCTCTGCCTACTAAATGAACAGGACTGCAATCATTACTGAACAAGTGAAGAATGACTTGGGGAAAGCCCCATTTCCTTAATTTGTTTTGGTAACCAAAGAAAAAGGGATGAATAAGTAAAAGACTGGCAGGGGTGGCTGGGATCAGACCAGGACAAGCCGGTCCTGCAGGGCAGGGAACTTGATCAATGGGGTTAGAAGGGCTGTCATAGTCAGGCAAGGTCAAGTCCAGTGTAGCAACCTGAAATCAGAAGGCATGCTCATGAGGAAAATCTAAAACAGTGAGACAGGCGCTGCAGAGGACTTTCAGTGTAGACCAGTAGCCGAAAACCAGTCTGGGGAAGAGGTTATATAGTCCTAGCTTGCCTCTAATTAGGCTTCCCCAGTCATATGACATTGCTGGGCTGCAGTTCCTGGGCAGAATTTCCACTGAAAATTTAATTTAAATATAACCAAGTTCCAAAAGAATCAGCACCTTTTCATCCAGGCTCCAACATCCTCTTGCTATTTGCAGCATAAGTTTCCTAGTAGAAGACATTCTAGGGTACTCACTCCCTTGGGGGCCGGTGCCTGCTGTCAGAGATGCAATTGTTATGCTAGCAGCACCAACATTTCAGAGTATCTTTAGAAGACCCTCCTGATGATACCACCCAAGTTTGGTGAAGTTTGGTTCATGGGGGCCAAAGTTATGGACCCTCAAATGTATAGCCCCCATCTCCTACTAGCTCCCATTGAAATGTTTTTTTCAAAAAGGTGTATACAAACAAGTCCAGGAAAATCCCATGATTGGTTGGGGGGGGGGAGAGAAGAGCGCCAGAAACGGGACTGATCTGTGTTCCATGGATCAGCTGTGAGATCTCGAGGGAACCTGAATATTTTGGGTGACTATCCCAGGATTAATAGCCAGTGAGGATATCACTCAGTGGTCATTTGTGAATGGTGCTGTGATCCACTTTGGGCTCAGATTGTTCAGCTCACTTGCAGTTGTGGTTGTGCAGGAAGTAGAGTGCTGTTGGAGATCCCTGCTATCTTACCATAGTGTCTGTTCAGTGGTTTCTCCCACCCTCCTATTTCTTCTCCTTCTCCCACTGATAATTACTCTCTCATAACCTCCCGCAATTTCCAGCATCTGAGCTACCATGTTCTGATGCACCCTGGGCTATATACTTCCCAAATGGCTGGCGCAGTAAGGAGTGGAGAAGGTGAAGTGAGACATTCTCAGTTAGGAATTAAAATAACAATAAAGAAGATATGTAATGATTACTAACATGGTAATCTAATCAATTGTTGAAACAAAAATGGGGTACAACCTGTATTCTTGGTGGAAGGAAAAGGTTCTGAATCTCCCATTCAGCAGGGAATGCAAACATATAGCATCAGTTTCTGAGCTGCACCCTAGCAAACCTGTACCACATTTCTATCTGAAAATAAAAATAACTGAACCTGTAGAATAGTACGCTACTCATGTCTAGATAGTCTTTTTTAAAAAAGAGGCGCTGTTATGATGCCCAATGCCTTACCAACAATGAACAAAATAAGAGTGTTCTCCAGAGTTCCTCCAAATGACTGGAATGTCTCGTTTTCAAGTTAAACAGCTGAATAATCACTTGCTAGTCTGTCTGGATTCAGGGAATGTGCTCTCCACTCACCACTATATTCCTCTAAAAGGAGGCAGATGGCTCCCACCAGCTGAGACAAATGGAAGGTGGTATATGCAAGACTATTTTCTACACTTGCTCTTTTATTTGACATGTGGAATTTCCCCCCCTTCCCTTCAGCCCCTTCTGATTCCCCTGGAGGACTGCAGACTGTTTGTAGCCTACCAGTAACATGGGAAAGAGTCTATGGCCAACAGAGTGACAGACAGTACCACCCAACTGGCAATGGCTTTTCTCTTCACAGAATAGAAGATAAACAGGCCCCACCTGCAATCTGCTCAAAGCTTTGGGAGCATTTCCAGGCAATCTCGGATTAAATAAAGTTTGTGATGACAACATGGAGGTAGGTAAGCTTTAAACACTTCCCCAAACTTTGTAGTTCTTTGCATAAACTCTCATTGTGTTCCATTACTATGTATGTATTTGAGGAAACAAAAAGGGATCTGTCCAGTTGTTTAGATGAACATATGTGAAGTATTAGCCAACACCGAGCTGCACCTGTGGAAACATGTCTCAGTACAGATAAGTGTGCCAGTGAAGTCATCAGAGACTAGGGCCTCTGTTGCTCCTAACTAACTGGAATTTCAACACAAAGCTTCTCTTTTTTTACTTTAGATGATAGCCCACTGTGCAACTTGGCCTCAAAGGAGATGTACCAAGATGCCCTTTTTCATTTCTCCTTACTTTCCTATATTGTTGCTGGAAGTCTTTTAATTTTGGCCAATTGTCATTTGTGATGTTCCCAGTTTTTTTCTTTATAAGACATTTTTGCGTTATATATGCAACTGGTGCTCAGTTACAAGCATGATGTTACGTTGTGCATTTGGTGATGGTCCCAATTGTAGAGTTAATTTGACACAGCCCCTTAGGGGCAAAAAGTGGTGTGTATTTATTTATCGTTTACTTAATTTTGTTTATACCCTGCTCTTTCCCAATGAGCAACCATCTATGCATAGAAGACACATGGATTTTTTTCTCATTCCTCTTCCTTTGTGTAGCCCCTCCTAGACCTAAAAATATCATTCTGGGAGATATGAGACCTTAGTGGAGGCATGGCCATGCAGGTTGGTGTTTGGAGCCAGGAGGAGTGATGAAATTCACCACTTCCCTCAGCAGAAGTGCTCTTGCAGTAGAAGGAAGAATAATTTCACCCCTTTGTCCTTCCTAACTCCAGCCCCGTCTCAGGACTGTATGCTGGTTCATCTATGCCGGGCCTGTGACCCTGGGAATGACCTTTCTTGGCACCTGAAGTGTTGCAGAAGCAAAAAGGAATACAATCCACACCCCCTCTATGTTCTGTGAGTGGAATGTTGGGGATACATGCCTTCTCCTTTCTATTCAGGCCTTGGCAGTTGTTAGCTTCACCATTCAGAAACCTAGCGAGGCCCTGCTGAGTTCAAATAAAGGATTTATTTCTTTTTATCATAGATGCCCATGGAATTCTTTCAAATGTGAGAAGGTTTTAAGCAGCTTCCTTTTGGCTGTCTGATCCACTCACCTTAATTCCTCAGGTCTTGCAGTGAGGGAGCGGGGAAATCTTCTCTAGATTTGGGGTTAGTTTAGTTCCCAAGAATCCAGTGAGTGCAGGACTAAATTGGTTAAATCCATGTTTTTCCCAGTATCATACTCTGGCTTTTTTAAAAACAAACAAACAAACAAACAGTGTTGTGTTGTTTGCTGACCAGGGTTATGTCTGGAAGAAGCAATCCATACTTTCCAATATATCATATCACTACCCATATGACAGGCCTGTTTAGCCCAATGTCCCTTGCCTTGAAAACCCTATTGGGAGGGGGGGTCTCCATTAGTCACTTGACAGCACTTTCCACTACCACCAAAAATGGTCACTTCCAGCTCTGTTGTGGGCTAAGCGGAAAGGCTAGTTTTGGTGCTTCCATGTTGCATCTTCTTTTATTCAGGGTATGCGTCAGTGGGGAGGTAGACAGGCTGGTTGTCCCTCCTCAGGTTTTTCCAAACTATTTTGCTGTTTTGCTCCTCCTTTGAACAGGGCACCATTGGAAAGCTCATGATTGATTGATGAAACAGATTGGCCCCCTGGCTCAGATACAGATTACTCGAGCTTCTTGAACTATGATCAGTTATGTTTTCTAAGGTAGCCCAATAACACCTTTTGAAATATGATTCCTGCACAGTGGCTGGCTTGGAGTCCAGGGATGATCATGAGGAGATGAAAGGTCCTTCTTATCCTACGTTCTATCTCCAGTACAGGTCAGTCTTGGGAAGCTAACAACTGTGATGAAGATTGCTATCACTTGTGTTACTTGTTAATGTATGGAAATTAAAAGCATGGGGATTAACTCATGGAGATTCCATTTTTAGATACTGTGGTTAAGTACCTACCAGCAACATTATGAATTTTCCCAAGCTTTAAATAAGCAGTCCAAATGAATAACCATCTCCATATCTTGTGGCATTGAGTTCCATGACTTAATTATGTGCTGCATGAAGAACCCAGCCGGAGAGTTTGGCATCCCAGTGGAAACTACACAGTTTACCGCTGTTTCCAGCAGCTTTATCAGTGATTTGGATTTATAGCTTTCCTTCTTCAACCCAAGCCATAAATGCTCTAACCATTAACAGGTTTCACTGTTTCAAATACACAAAAGTGCTCATAAAATGTAAGTCCAAGATGCTGATATGTCATTACAAGCTAGTAACCAGGCCTATAAAATATTGAATGCTGGGAGGAGGGAAAGAAGGAGGGACATTTTTATTACTTGCATAAAAGCTGGTTTAACCATGACTCACTTCCACTTCTTGTGACAACAAATGTGTTAAAAAAGGGAAAGGGGGGGGACTTCTTCAAGAGTCCAAAGTTCCGCTCTTCCCAGTTCCTTTTGAATACACTTTACTTCTGCATACTCTCAGCCAATGAGAGGAAAAACATTAAATTATTTAACTAATGTATTATACTTGTCCTGTAGCAGCCCTCAACTAGTGTGTTAAGTGTATTTGACTAGGACTAGGGTTATCTAGATTCAAATTTCACTTCACCCTGTGACTGAACAGATCATCTTGACCCAGTCATCATCTCTCCCTCTGCCTATCTGATAGAGTTGATGTGGGGATAAAATTGCGGGGGGGGGGGGGGTCAATTGTTTATGCTTCCCTCAACATCGTGAACAAAGGACGAAATATAAATAAGTGAAACACTTACATATTTGGTAATTTCTAGAAGGAGAGGTGTTGACACCTGCCTAAAACCCAAGACGTTGGCCCTAGTCTCCATTATATGGGAGCAGGCTATGGTTGCTTAGTAGTGAGGGTAAAATGATGTGCATATTCAGAGGCTGTAGGTGGTTCCACACCAGCCTTTCACAAAGCAGCACTGGTTAATGTTAAGCTGGATGATGTCGCATAGGTGCCGATCGAGGATGTGTTCAAAATTTTTCATGCTGTGGGAGAGGAGGTGTATTGGTCAATAGTTAGAGCATTCCACTGAGTTGCCCTTGTTCTTGAAGGTTGGTACAGTGAGGCTCATAGACCAGTCTGTGGGCGGTTGGCCACTAGAGATCATGGCATTGAAGAACGCGGTTAGCCAAGTTAACGCTTCAGTGTTATTATTGAGCTTCCAAATGTCTGCTGGCAGGTCATTTGGGCTAGGGGCCTTCTGGTTTTTCATACTTCTGATGGCTGTAACCACCTCCTCAGTTGCAACGGGAGGGGCTGGGCCAAAGCATAGCAGACCTTCCGGAATTGGTGGATGTGGGAATTCGATGATTGAGATCTCATCAAAGTGTTTTTCGCCATCAACTCAGGATTTTCTTATCCTGCAGTCACTGACCACTCTTATCTTTTACGCACTTGTAGTGCTCGATGTAACGTGCCACTCTTGTTCGCGCTTTTGCTAATCGATAGATGTTATTTTCACCTTCCCATGTATCTAGTTGTTCATAGAGTTTTTGGTGGTATTTAGCCTGGGCTGCAGCCACTGCTTATATGGCTTCCCGCTTGGCGGCTGTATAATGCTGCCAATTGTCACCAGTCTTGTTGGCAAACCAGGATTTGAAGACCACCTTCTTCTCTCTCAGTTTCTGCTGCACCTCCTCTGTCCAGAGTCATGCCTGCTTATCGAGGCGCCGGCGGCCTGGTTTCCTCGTGCCGAGGGTCAGTTTCGTGGCAGTGGTTACGGAGTCGCGAAGTGTATTACATGTGGCATTGATTGAAGTTGCATCTACTTCAAGGAAGATAATGCTGTTGACTATGGTCGTTGCGTAGTGGTGTAGTTTCCACCATTTAATGGTCGCTGGTCCTCTTACATGGCCATCATGAGATTGCATGCCAATCTTCATGTCCATGACTACTAGCTTATGTTGTAGGACCAAGCAGTCAGATAGAATAACTTTAATGTCGGTAGCATTAGAAGTGAAAACTCATTATCATGTCAACATAAAGTTGATCTGGCTGTGATAGTTACTACTGGTGTAGGTCATCAAATGCTTCTTAAAAATGTGTTGCAAATTACGAGGTTGTTGGCTTCTGCAAAGTCAAGGATTTGGTGGCCATCATTGTTACGTGTACAATAACCAAGACCACCATGGCAGTTGTATCCATCTTTGGCCCGACTGACGTGGCCATTCAGGTCACCACAGATTATGAGCAAATCTTCTGCAGGGCACAAGGCAATGAGGTCATGTACCTCCTGCCAGAACTGCTCTTATTCCTCTTGTGCATCTTGTCTGCGGGGCATGTGCAGAGATGACCCACAATCAGTGGGTACCGATGTCAATGTCAGCAGACATGAGACAGTCAGATTAACTTCAGTCACACAATTGCGCAAGTCGAGGCTGACGACTAAGGTGGCACCTTTCTGATTCATCATGCCATTGTAGATTAGTTCGAACCCATCACCAATGTTGCGTGATTTCTGTCCCTTCCATCTTGTTTCTTGCAGGCTAGCTATTCATTCATTCATTCATTCATTCATTCATTCATTCATTCATTCATTCATTCATTCATTCATTCATTAGATTTTAAACCGCCCACCCCCAAAGGGCTCTGGGCGGTGTACAACAGGCCAGAAACAACATTACACACAACAGGCCAGGAACAACATTGCACACAATAAATAGATTAACTTAAGTTAAAACAAGTTACAGATTCTGTAAAAATAGCAGCATTAATATAGTACAGTACAACAGTATTGCAAAAGTGTGGTGCCCGATCCCAAGGCCGGGAGGGGACAGCAGTGCTAAATAGATGTTATAACGGGCGTGCCAATGATGGAATAGCACATGGCACAAGGGCATCCGGGGGGGGGGGGGAATCCACGGCCAGCCTCACCAAAGGCCCGGTGGAACAATACCATTTTATAGGCCATGTGGAATTCACCAAGCTCCCGCAGGGCCCACACATCAGATGGAAGAGTGTTCCACCAGGCAGGGACCAGGGCTGTAAAAGTCCTGGCCCGGGTAGAGGCCAGCCGCATCATGGAGGGGGCAGGGACCACCAGTAAATTGGCCTCTGCCGATCGCAGGACATATGGGATGAGACGGTCATGAAGGTATGAGGGTCCCAAGCCGCGAAGGGTCTTGTGTACATAGCACTGTTTAAGTATTTCTGAGAAGCTTGCGGCTACGTCCAGTTAGTGTTCCGATGTTGAGTTTAGCGATTTAAACTGGTTTCAGTTTTGATTTCAGGTGGGCTAGCTTCTTTGGCCAATTCTGGCCTCGAATTGGTAGCCTTTGCATATTTCTCACGTTGGTCGGGCGAGGCCAGCATATAGTGCCTTTTGAGATTGGCATTTTTGATCCTTGGGTTACAACAAAGGTTAACCAACCAGCTTGTTGCCACAGCCTAAAGTCGGGACCGTGATCAGCTCAGCACCACCTTGTAGGTGGGCAGTTTCCAGCAGCACCACGAGGAGGAACGGGCATCACCGCCTTAATAAGATGTTATATAAGGTAATGCCATGAAAAGCTATGGGAAAAGAGGAAATTGGATTACCAAGTTGCACTTACAAAATCAGCTAGGTTCTGGATGAATTCTGATGGCCTAATTAACTGCAGTTGGTTTCAACTGTGCTTTGCTGAACAAACCATGGCCATCACAGCAGATGATAAGTGTTTTCTTGGAAAAGTGTCTGCTGATTGTGGGAACTGACTGCAGCAAGAAGGGATTTTCTGCCATGCTGCAACTGCAACTCTGTGCTCTGGGCATGGGTCTATTAAACTTGCTGCTCCTTGATGCCACTGCCACTCTATCCTTGTGGCAGTGATGTGATAGCTGGTTGGACAGGGACCCTCTATGAAGCCCCTCAAACAGGAGTCAGGAGAGTTGTCCCAGTTGCCTCAGGGTTAAGACCACCCATGCAGCCAGGCAGGCAGGCAGGAAGCAATCAGGTGCTGCTGCTATTTGGAGAGGGAAGATGCCAGTCATATACCGTCCTGCCTTTGATAGGCTCCTGGGAGTTCATCTGTCAATGCATTCCCCCTTTTCCCAACATTGTAATTACAATGTGCTTCCTCCTGCCTGGGACTTTGTAGGCTATTGGGTGGTCCTACACGGATCAGGAATTGTTTCTCAAGAAGTCTTTGCCACTTGGGCACATGTCATGACCAAGACTTTTCTCTTCGTTCACTGTTTTTTATTCTGACTGTAGCAATTACCTTGGTTGCCTTTGGCCTTGGTTGGGCTTTCTTTGATTTGGAAATAGGTTTTCCTATTGGTATTTTGTATAATTTCTCTCCTGCATTTCAAATGTTTCTTCCTGGCAATATTGTGTCTAATTCTAGCCTTCTATTCAACAACATTTGCTATGTTAATCTTGTTTTTGTTTTATCTGCTGCTTTTCTTGTACATCATTAACTTGTTGACCTGTAGTTAATATGACTGTTGGTCTTGCTGTCTCTGCCATTTCCTATGTCAGTCTTAGCTGAGTCATGGTTTGTCCACTAGATGCTGTTATTCCTGTGGTTACTCTCTCTCTCTCCCCCCCCCCCCCACTTTCCCAGAACAATTGATTAGGGGAAGAATTTGACAGTTTCATCCTTATTGCTGATTAATTGATTTAGGATATGTCTATGCTGCCTCTTCCAAGTCTTGCTCAAAACATCTCACAATTAAAGCAATGTTGCAATATTTTCAGCATGGCATAGGCTCATTCTGCACAGCAGATTTATAATGAGTTGCAATTGTTATTAAAAGAGTTTTAAATGAGTTCATTTTTAACGAATGCAACTCATTATAAATCTGCTGTGCGAAATCCATAATAGTGATTAAAGGTCTTGAACTAGTAGCTGGGAGACCATGGGTGATCTTGGGCTAGTCACAATCTCTCAGTCTTAACCAACCTCTCTAAGCTGTTATGAGGATAAAATGGAGGAAAGGAGGATGATTTAAGCTGCTTTGAGTTCCCATTGGGGAGAAAGTCAAGGTACAAATGAATTAAATAAATAAATTTGCTAAAAAAATTTGCCCCAACCCCCCACCAAACTCCCCCTGTTCCCCACTGTGTCCCCTGCAAAAAAATTAATCTACTTTCCTTTGTTTGAGTACTGCTGAGGCCACTAACTCTCTGAGGGTGGGAACTTGGACAGGGGAGTTGCACTCCTTCCCTGGTCTTGTCCCTGCCCCCAGTGTGTTGCCAGCCACAGAGCTGCTTGAACAGAGGAAAGTAAGGTGAATTTTAAAGGCACATTCTGAGGCCAGCAACACTTTGGAGGTTGGGACAAGGCCAGGGAAGGAGCACACCCTCCCTGCTCTTATCCCTGCCCTCAGTGTGTTGTTGGCCTCGGTGCTGCTGGATGAAGAAAAGTATGTTAATTCTTTTGCAGGGCTTGTGCGGCGGAGGTGTCCAGGGAGAGTTTGGCCGGAGGGGGTCTAGAAATGGGGTAGGAGGGAGGGGGCAAGTAACCAAAATGCACCTTCACATGACTCAGGTGAATGGCGTCTGGATCATCTATCCCCTCTTGCCCGTTAGATACGCCATTGCACACAGATTTATATGCATGAACCTCCAACTGTTGAACCTCCAAGTAGAAGCCTCCAAGTTGGAGGTTCAGAGTCAACTTATTGATAACTTTAGATATCCTTGCAAAAGGAATGAGTCTTTCAAAATTGCTGATTAAGCCTCAGACAGAGCAGAGATTTGGACCTGTCTATTGCACCGACAGTCTTCCTTGCTCACAGCGGTTAGTTGAAATCACTGTTGGAGGAAAAACAGCATCTCCATTTAAGGCATAGCCCAGGTACAGTTTACTTAAAAAAAACTAATTTCAAAACCTTGAATTCTTCTCTAAAACAAATGTTATAATTTCATCACAACGCAGCTTACAATACATAACTATCTCAAACTGCAATATTTGAATGTTGCCAAGATTTGGAATATTTTAGCAAGGCATGGAGTCATAAAGAGCACTGAAGGCAAGCGAAGATGATCTGGAAGCTGGTTTTTCTGAAAGTGTCTGGATTCTGTACGGCTTGGGACACACACAGACATGCAGGATATGAAAAGCTCTGGGCAGAAGTACTCCACTTCCTCTGGGGAGACTATAAGCTCAGCATTGGTTTCTGCTACAGATTGTGGTTTAGTACTAGCAAGCTATTCCCAAAATCTGGAGTCTGTAAAAAAATTGTTGCTGTATTTTAAATATAAAATGTGTTGGCAACTTGGGATAAATTTATATGCAATATGGTATTCACTTTTCTTTCTGACAAGATGGCCATAATTCTTTTCATTGATTCTTCTGAAGTGAACAGTTGTGATTAAGAATTTAAAGAATCCCTCCAACCTCTATTTTGGTCTATGCTATGTTTTGGATAGTATGTAAAATTCAATCCTTACGTTGCCACAAAAGCTTGCTAGGTGATGTTAGACCAATCACAAATGCTCAGCCAAACCTGCAAAGATTAACTAACTAACTAAAGTAAAATACTGTTTTTGTGTATTTTCTTACTGGTAAACTTGTTGTTTTATAACTGTGTCAAAAGTCGATTGTTTCATCTGTCAGTATTGATCACCTACCAATCCTTCTCTTTCAGTTTTTCTTTATGTCATTGTTCAGTGCTATTACCTATTCACCTTAAGTCTCCATTCTACAGGAAACTTAGATGGGCTGGCTATCCTTTTAGGACACATGACAGGCTACTAATCTTAAGGACTACCTGTGGTCACTTTATCTCAAAAGGCACCACAAGAAAATCCGCATGCTGAGAATGAAGTCACCCTCAAGCACATTAGCCTTTAAAAACATGGCAGCAGAGGCTGGAAGATGTGAAGACCTCTCAATCTTACTTCACTTCCACTCAAAACTGTTTGCAGAAAGTTATGCAAACCTCAGGATAGAGTTTGCAATTCAACCACAGGACAAGCAAACATTATTTTTAGCAGTGGTTGGGTTTCATTTCCAAAAGTTTCTTCTGGCAATAAGCAGTATAAGGCTGCAGAAAAGTTGTCTCTTTCTGTTTATTTAACTGGCTTTAGAGAAAAAGTTTCAGTACTGAGCAACGATAGCTGAGCCTATTCATCGTCAGCACAGTTACAGCAGAATTAGTGCTCACACTGAACATCTGAACCTATATTGAACCAAGTCATGCCCCGGTCCCTCTAGCTTACTATTGTCTCTTGGGACTAGCAGTGGGTCACCCGAGGCAGCTCGTTCCCAGAGACTCCGACCCAAGAGTTGAATCATGTTACAAAGTCCTCTAAAGTATTTCCCAGGACTTGTCCCCTTCGCCATGTGCTTTGTTTCACGTGTCTGTGATCCACCAATCTTTTGATGAAACCCATACAGTTTATAATACAAACCATTTTTGAACGTGACTCCCATGATTTCATTGTGAGCACATGGAACATTTTTTTCTATCTTGGATTATCTCCAGTAGATCCCACAATATTCATTAGCCCATGCTTTTCCCAGTCACTCCCTTTTCTCTTCTGTGGGCAAAGAAATGGGGAAAGTGATTATTAGAAACTTCTGAAAGGGGGATTGAGGAATTAGGGACGATACTCTTTGAAAATGCGTATGAGGCTCCTTAACGGTCCCTGCTTCATTTTCCACTTGACTGCTTTACGGCTGAACTGTAAACTAAAAATGACATGGGCTCATTAATTTGGCAGCGACTGGCAAGATTTGGTCATGTAGCATACCCAGAAAACCATTGTTTAAGGCTGGGTCATGTCAGAGGTCAAGCTAAATATGGATGAAGCTCCTAAAAGAGTGAGCTGAGGAGTCCTAGAGAGCCCTAACCTTCCTTTGTAACCTCTGGTTGTCCTCAACAGTGCAACCAACTTTGAGATTTCTGGGGAAGACTTTCCACAAAGCTGTCGAGTTACTAGCAATATTATGTCAGATGAATCCTTTTTAAAAAGCAGCCTCAATTATATCATCCTCCGTTCATGTCTGACAAACTGTTTTTCCACGATGGAAAATCACCATCCATGCATGAGGTGAGGAGGGGGATGGAGCACTTGTTGAGATGGTGTGAACTCAAGCTCAAAGTGCTGGAAACATCAGATTCAACAGAGGCATTCAAGATTCACTTCTGGACATTGGGTTGATTGCATTTGTTTGGTTTTGAGAATGAATTGTTAAATCCTTAGGCTGTCAAAAAATTGAACTTGGTGACAATCATGCTGGTCACATGGAATCCTGTCTGGCTTCAGAGTTAATACAGCTAGACGTTAAATCTGTTTGAGAATAGTACAAATGTGCATTCCACTTCCCACCACAGAAGAATGGAATGGGGAGGAAGATAGTTCCATAAAATCCAAAAATTCTTTCCTTTCCTTCTGCTCTCCAGCATGAATTTGGGACCCATGAGGGAAAGTACAGCCCACCATTGTAGGCTTCCAGGTGGTTAATATTATTTTGGGAGAAGGGTTCAAGCAGATACCTCAGTGCTTACCTATCCCTCCAGGGGAGAGAGCATGCTTGCCAAGTTAAGTGAAACCCTTTCTTGTGCTTGACACAATTAGTAGAAAAAGAATCCCCTGATGTCACCCAAGCTGGTGCTGCCCCCACCAGCTGGTGGGGCCACTCTCCCAGGCCAGGGCACTCGCAGGCTGCCCAATAGGACCCATGCTGAGTCAGCATCAGGGTTACAGGGGACCTGAGGCAGAGGACAAGCAAATATGCTTCACCTCCAGGCTGTAAGAGGGAAGGGGGTTGCAATTTTAAGCCCTATGGGGGGCATAGTTTCAGTGCTTGCCAGGGGCACCATTTTCTATAGAAGTGGGACTTCAGTTTCTCTGATTTCCTCTGCCTTGAATCATCACTAAGTTCCCTGGCTGGTGCTGGCAAGAAGGAACTGCAGTTGAAACATGGCAGCACGCATTGTTGCCCTGGCACAGACACGAAAAAGCTGGTGTCTGGTGAGATCAGCAAGAGGGGCATGGCAGCAGCCATTATTTCTCTGTCATTCCAAGTCCATTGGAGCTGGTGAGGAGGAAAGTGGGGACTTCTTCCTCCTGCCAGCTCTTAGACTCCCGTCAGATGAAAAGGAGATGTCAGGAGTGGGGCATGAAAGATGGAGAGAAAAGGGTCCATTTATAGGACTGTCCGGATCTTCTAGTCTGCCCCTGAGGCTTGAACTCTTCATTTTGTGATTTGATCCATCCCCAACATCAGCCACTTTGTGAACTGTCCCATTCTTCCCACATCCTTCCAAACAGCTATTTTGGAATGGTGCCAAATTACTACCTGTGATGGGCTGCAGCAAAATATGTATTTTTAAAGTGCAGTTTTGTCAAAGTATAATATTGTTTACCTTCAGAGGTTTCTACTACGCATTTCTATAGCAGAAGGCCATGTTTTGAAAGAGGCTTCTGCTACATAAGTGTATTCTTTTGTTTATAAGAGAACTTCTTGTTTTAATCTGTACATTGAAAAACAGCAGTACAGTCTTCCTAGTTGTATTGTTTGAAGGTAAAGTCTACAAAAAGAGAAAGTGGAAGAGTTAGAATTATCTGCATTATTAATAGGATTAAAGACTTACAGGTGTTGGCACACCTTTATTCATTTGGTGCAGAGAGGGTTTGGTTTAACCTTTCAGGTGCACCTATCACATCTATTTATGGTTGTACCCTCAGAGTGAGGCACAGGAAGGCCTAGGAACAGGGGAGTCACCTGAGTGGCTGCAGCCTCCTGCAATGGCGTAGTGCCAAGGGGGCGGGGTGTGTGTGTGAGACTCACTGGGCATGCCCCCCTGGAGGGGCATGGTGGGGGCGTGGCGGGGGTGTTCCGGGGTGGGAGCAAACATGAATGTGACAGGGGCATAAGGTGCACACATGCACCAGGCGCAGTTCCCCCTCACTCCACCCTTGGCCTCCTGCACTCTGATTGGACAAGTAGATGAATGATTCAGAGAGGGAAGAGGTTAAACTTGTCACAACGTTCTCTGAGACTTTTGGTCTGAAGTTGCTAATGTTAAGTGCTGCCTGCCTTAACTATGTGATGAACTAAACTCTGGGGGAAGTACCGGTAGATCAGTCAAAGAGAGTAACTGATTCTACTGGTTATCAGTCTGCGTCCGATATGAAAGCAATCATACACAGACACCATATACTGGTGGGGTTAGGTTTATTGGAGAGCCAAGTTGAAGGCTATATAAACCAGGGCAAGAACTGCTTCTAAAGGGAGAAGAGTTCTAATATACCAGTGGGTCTGGGTAGGGATTTGCTTTAGGTTTACCTCAGTGGAGAGTTTATGGGGTTTTTTAACCTAACTGTGAGGCTTTGCGAGGGTACAGTGAAAAAGTACCAAGCCAGTGTTAGGACCCTGTATTTGAATAGCCATAAACCAGAACATCTAAGCAAAGGAACTGTACAAACTGTGAACCATCTATGTAACTAACATCTAAGTTAAACTGAACTAAGTAATCTTAAGTGCAGTGCTGAAGAAACCAAAAACTGTAAGTCTCAGTGCCAACCTCTCTTGTGAACAGTGTATATATATTTATCCTGCCTCCTGCCTAGTTTACCTCATCTTATCCATTTACAAGTTAACCCCCCTTTACCATCTCATGTCTGTTAAATAAATCTGTTGTTTATTTAAGTTTAAATCTTCCTCAAGTATTTATTTTATTTGTGCCTTTGTGAGGGGAACGCCTGTTTAAAAGAGAAATAAAAGTCAACGGGCATCCTCCACCTCCTGGGTGTGAACAGGGCTGAGGGAAAGTGCTTTTTACCTTATGCTACCATTATTAGAGGTACTTTTGTCCCTAAAGGGAAAAAAGTGGGGGAAACCTGAATGAGTGGTTTCCCTGTATAGAAGGTATGTGTGGCAAGGGGCGATGGAGGTTCCATTGTACTACCTTCAGAATTAGGTTCAACTTGAAGATCCTCATCCAGGAGCTCTGTTCCTGCCACCACTCAAAGTTCTGTTGCATTGCTTTCCACTCAATTACTGGAAAGAGGGATACCTGATGATAACCAAGCCCCACTCTCTCTTTGATTTATTTTTGTTTTCAGAGCAAACCAGGCTTGTCCTTCTCTGGGGATGAGCATCAGTAGCTGCTGGGAAAGGAAGAAACTGTCCCAGTTCTCCACTAGAAGCTGTTTAATCTGTTGTCCAGCTATTTCCCATGAGCTGTTATAACCCATCGTTCCACACAACAGGCCCACAAATGAACCAGCACACAGCAGCAGATGAAGCACTGCTGAAGGAGTTGGGTAAGGCTAAATATCATCTTGTGACCTGTCCACACCAACTTGCTGTTGTTTCCATTCATGGGAAGGAGATTGCAGCAGCATCTTCAGTGGCAGCTGAACTATCAGCAGGATAATAGGAGGAGCAGCCGTGGTTGCTGTGGCAACAGCCTCACTACATTTGGGGCATTCTAGTTCAAGAGAGGCCCACCTCTATTGGTGGGGCACCAATAAGAGGCTAACATCACTGTGCTGCTCCTTCAGCCAGAAGGAAGGGAAAGAGGCTGGTATATTTCCCGGGGGTGTACTGTTTGTGACTTCCTGTGACAGGATTTTTGCAGAACTGAGTAAGGCTAGAGTTGAGTAAGGCCAGAGCACATCAAGAGTCCTGCCTTCAGTCATCAGAACAACCAAACTTGTACCATTAGCTCCTAGGGATAGCCATAGCCCAGGCTAGCCTGAGTGATTTTGTTAGATCTTGCAAGCTAAACAGGGATGGCCCTGGTTAGTATTTGCATGGTTTTTATTAATGTTTCCAATAGCATGACTCATGTATTAGTGATTTACATGCACTGGAATATAAAACTAGCCCCTTGAAAGCATAGAAATAAACAATCCAATAAAAATGATTGAAAGCGCTGAGCTGAAAGCTCATTTGAAGACAACAAACAGCTATCCAAGATTCCCTTCCCCCTTATCTTGAAACTCTCAACAAACTAATTGTTGAAACTAACAGTCTCCCTCTCTTACATAACACTCACCCATTCCTTCCTATTTCAGCATGAATTACCTGTCAGGTGTAACCTGTTTCTCAGAGTATGCATTCTAGATGATTTAATCTAAATACAAATATCCTGACGTATAAACACTGTGAGAAAATGGGATTGTTCCTGTGCTGGTAATGGTTAGATTAACTTGTACATAATATGTTTTTGTCTGTGATTATGACTGCAGGGACCACATTTTCCCTTTAACTGGGCCAGATAGGATGACATTCCAATGTAAATCCGCCTTAGCTCTCCCGCTGTTTAGTCAGAAGACGTGAGAGTGAGGAGAAATCAGAGAGGGGAAGCTCTTTCCTTGGCTAGGCCATTCCCGTTCAGGACATCCACATCTGAAAACAATGCTTCTGCTATTTATGCACATGGTACTGTCATGACCTCGTCAACCAGGATATATTAAGTGAATTTCTCCAGTGTTTTCCTTTCTCCTGATGTCTGCTATTGACATGGTTGTGTGATGAAGGCTTTTGAAGGAGCTAACTGTGCATCAGCACACAGAACTTAATGGCATTTGAACTTTGGGAGTGAGCGAGGGTCCGTTTGGAGAGCCTTCAAATGTGATTTCATGGCTTTAATAAAAAACCTGAAAGGCGCAAAAAGGACAAATAAGTAAATCTACCTTGCGGACCTTGAACTGACTGGAAAGGCTGCATAGAAATGTCTTAAATAAACAAACCAGGGATTCTTTTCTTGGAACTAGAAATTATAATGAATTTCTTAGAAAATAGATCACAGGCTCTGAGGTCAAAACAGAAGATTACATCATAAGCACAACATTTCAAATCCCATAGTTCACCTTGAAGATAAACTTCACCATTGACTCTTTAACCATTTATATGAGGAAAGCAACAAGATTGTTCTGGATTATATTCTTTTACCTTCCATGTATAAATGTTACAAATGTATGCATGACACACTAAATAAAAGCAAAAAAAATATACAGTGAATTGGTAGAACAGGTTTCTTTGTTTAGGGTTACATCGGAGTCTCAAAAATAATGTTCTATAAAGTTAAAAAAACACAAAAAAGTTATACAAATTCAACTCAATAATTACTAAACCAAGAGGGCACCATATTCTCTTGCATTTGGTTGTGTTCACATTTTTCTGTTACTGTTCCTCCTTTGACAGGGTAAGTTTGAGCATTTCTATTGTACTATGGGTTTTTTTGCCTTTTCTATTGTACTATGTACTTTGCCTTTTCTGTTGTACTATGCTTTTTCTTTCTTTCTTTCTGTCCAGTTTTATGTGCCCATTTGGGAGTGTGCTTAGATGACTGCTCCCATATACATAAGATGTGGGTGTAGTAATGCACTGCTGACCCAGCAGCACCGTGGTAGAACGTTGGGACGCTTCTAGCGGGACCTCACGGCCTTTCTGGTTGCCATCGCACTCCCCTCCCCTCATCCCCCCCCATGAGTCACGGGTGCATGAACTGGTCTGGCCTCAGTCACCGGGCTTAGGGACAATGGTCTCTGCTCCCCAGGTGGAGAGGATTATGAGGCCTCAGACAGCTTGCGGCTCCTCTCCCAGCGACGTAGCCAGGTGAGATCATGCATCACATGATGATCTCCGACCCTCCCGCCCTCCCGGGCCTCGCCGAACTTCCCCGGTCCCTCCCTCCTACCGCGCCCCAATAGAATAATAACAATAAAAGGTGCCAGGAACCGCGTGCACGGAGGCTTCGCTAGGGGAACCACGGACCTCCGGGTTCTCGGGCAAGCTGGCCACATGATCTCCACCAGATGTTATCTCCCGCGTCTCGTCTGCGTTTCTTACGCTGACCACGTGGGTCGACTACAAGCTGGTGCTGAAACCGGGAATCCTCGAACCTCCACCCTGCTCTCACTGCCGCTCTGGGAAAGGGTCAGCGATACCGAGAATCCCGCTGGATCGGCGCATCCAGGGAATGCCACCCGTTTGATGTATCGCTTCTGTCCTTCTGGATCGGGCGCATCCAGAGACACATCGCCAGTCCTAGGGACACTTCCTCTCGTCCGGCGGAACACCTGGAACACGGTGAGTATGGGGAGCTTGCAAAAGCTTAGGGCTTATGCCATGCCAAGCCACGTTGGATCTAACTGAAAGCGTTAGCGAAATCACGGCAGAGGTCCCCGTGAAGAGAAGGGAGCTGCGCAACCGCGAATTGGTTGAGGAGATTGAAGCTCAGTGTCCATGGTAAACCCAGAGGGGGGTATTACATTGGAATCTTAAGGACTGGGAAAACATCGAGCGACTCTTCGCGACCCAGAGCTGTGGCGCTACAACATGTCACTGCTACTGGCGTGGAGACAATGTTATGTAAGCCATCAGCCTGCAGGACCCATGGCTCCCTTGTTGTGAGCGCCCTCCTTTCGGATCTTTCACACTTCAATTTCAACCCCGGAATTTTCTCTATCCACCAAATTCGGTGGGCCGCCTGCCCCCCCGTTCTGTCTCTGCTCGCCAGCCCATTTCAAACTCTCCAGCAAAGCTCCAGCTCAGCCTCCCCCTCTACTGCTCCGCCTTCATTTTCGAAGCCTGCACCTCGTCAGCGCCCGCGTAATGGCGCGGGTTTCAAAACTCTCATGAGCAGTATTAGCCCGCGATCTGCAGAAGAAAAACCTGACGGAAGAGCGATGCCGATATTCTTGCATTGTGCCCCGTCCATTTCACAGATACGAGGGTGGCGTCATTCGGCCGGGTTGTCGAGTACCGCCCTTTAAGCTATAACATCCTCACTGAGCTCCATAAGCGTCGCGTAGGCGTAGGGAATCACTAGCCCTACGTGAGAGGCATGCTGGAGAGTGTCGCGAGGAATCACCTAATGGTTCCGGACGACTGGAAAACCACCTTTCATGCTCCTGAGCCCTGCACAATGGTGTGATCTGGGAAGCGAAGTTCCGCCAGCAATGCATCAACAGGAGCCGCCTCGGCCGGCGCCTACACAGCTCAGCTTTACGGTTTCATGATGCTGCGTAGCCTAGCGATCAGATTGTCCTGCCTGAGGCCACCCGCTACGATTAAGCCTCTGAGTGCCTATAAGGCATGTATCAAAGTCCCCAAGGCCGGCGAGCCAACCCAGAGTTTCTCCACCGTCCGGCAAAAACCCCAAGAGCCCTATGCCGAGATTGTGAACAGGCTCCAGGAAGCGCTCAAGAGGCAGGTAGATGGCGAAGGGCCCAAAGCGAAGCTCCTCATCGCCTGCCGCCAAAGAGAGCGCCTCCCGCGAGGTGCGCGGGGCAATCGCGGGCCTGGGCAAAATCCTGAACTGGCCGACATGCTTAAAGAGAACTGCCGGGACATCGGATCCTCCGCCCACCAAGCTAGCCTCCTCGCTGCAGCACTCCACCGGCGGGAGGCAGCCTCCAGGATGACTTTCACTTTAACTGCGGCAGACGGGCGGACATCTTCGGAAGGAGTGTAGGCAGCCAGTGGGGGCCTACAACCCGATGGAGGAGGGTCCTCCCCAGGAGGAGAAGGCCACCTAAAACCGGTGCCTGATGCCAGAAAGGCTTCCACTGGAGAAGCGACTGCCCGTCCGAGCTCCCGCCCGAGCGTCTCCCAACCAGGACCAAGGAGGAGAATACTAGAGCAGACCCAAACACCAAGGCCCTGCCAAAACCACCCCCCCTCTGGGTGGCATCTCGCTGCATGCACCCAGCCCATCTCCTTTAAGTTCCCCACGAGGTTCTTGTCGCCCCAACCCAGTATGGCGAGCCCATCCCTGCGGGACTATTGGGCTAGTGCTGCCAAGGCCTCTGCGCTGAACAGGGACTGTTCATCGTCCCCGGAGTGATCGACTCCCGCGCACCAAGGACCCATCCATCTCCAAGTCTGGACAAACATCCCACAGGAGTTGCCTGCGGAGCCAGCTGCGCTCAGTTGATTCTCTTGCCCCATGCGCTGCCGCTGCCGACCCAATAAAGGCTACAAGCCCCAGCAGCCAACATGGCGCAGCCTACACCACCGTCGCGGTGGAAGGCTTATCGGGAGCTCCGCCCATACCTGGAGCTGCGCCATAGAAGGATGTATGTTCAAGGGCCTGGTGGACACCCGGCTGATGTTACTGTCATCAGAGCGGCCCGAGTGGCCCGACCAGTGGCGACCGAGGCTTGCCAGCACATCTGGGGGGTGGGGGAGACAAACCCGCAAAGGCCAGACATCCGCCGCTCGCGGTCAACAGCCCAGGACTCGGCGGCAGCTCACAGTCCATATCGCTTTTAGACATCCATGTCAATCTCTGGGGAAGGGACCTCATGAGTCAGGTCAAAGCGACTTTGGTCTGGGATGGATAAAGCCGTCACAGATCATTGATCCTAATCGTGCCTTCGAAAATTACTTTCTAATTTCCATTAGAAAACTGTTTCCCTCTCCCTCCTCTTCTCCTTCTGCTTTTTCGCCCAGTCGAGGCGGGAGGGCCAATTGGCTGACTGGCCCTCCCTGGATTAAAATCTGGGCCCGTCCTGATACCGCCGCACTGTCAGGACCGGCCCCAGTTTAAAACGGGGCTGCCACCATTATGCCCCTAATACCCAAACCTGTTTGGGTTATAACCTTAAGCCTGGCAACTTTATCAATACCACGTTAAAGGCCAGGCTTGCTTGCGACCGCCCACAGGGCGGTCTCGACGGCTGACAATTCCCTCAAGATAATTGATCACAAACTTTAGCACCATCCAGCTTCCTTTTTAGCCACCAAGGTCACGGTAAGTGCAACTCCCTTGCAAAGAAACCCCCCCCCCTTTTTTTGTTTGTGTGCGAGGAATCTGCCTCTAATCGCCTGGTGCATCATTCTCAGATTTACCCATCCCCAAAGGCGCTTCCAAAAGCCCCTTTTGTCTCGCCGATTCACCATGCATTCCCACAATCCCCAGGACCCGCCTGTCCCCTCCCCTCGAGGCTCCGGACCTGTAGCCAGCACCCTGATGGCTCTGAAGCCAATTCCCACCAGGGTCGCCTACCTCCTGCCCTCCCTGTCAAACAATTAAAAGAAGAGGTAAATTTAGTAGGATTGCATTAAAGCAACCTTCACAGGCTGCAAAACAAAGCCTTCTTCTTATATTAAACTCTAAACTCTAAACCCCAGCAAACAAAAACCCGATCCTGATCTCCGCCATCCGGCTCTAGAACTGAGCACGGGACCTGCCCCCCCATAACCTGGGGAAGGGGTGTGTTTCGATCCCTCTTCCTACAGGTCCCTGTGGACTCCGATTAAACCATAACAGGCCAACCCATGGAATGGCGCCAGGAGGAAACCAACCCCATCCGGAGATGGAACGCACATCTCTCTAAAGGATCCGTAGCCGGTCTCAACAGGAGCGCCCGTCATAGCGCCTAAAGACCCGAATGACCTGGGGAGGCGTCCAGAAGGCGTCACCAGCCAAGCCCTAGAGCTGCTCATAGCAAAGACCACCGAAGACACCGAGGGGCCTCTGTGCAGCTCTCTTTGGAAACTATCACGCCAGCTTCCGGCTGACCACCATCCTGCTCTGCTGCCTCCTGCCGATGGCGATCGGCCCACCCAATGACGAAGCCACCAGACCAACATCTGGGGCAGTTTGCTGCAGCTGCCAACGCGTCTCATCTTTCTGCCTGGGCCAGTACCCAGGAATTAGGAGCCTGCTAAGCTCCTGCCTGCTCCCCGTCTGCAAAGCCGAGGAACTTCCTAAGCGGAGTCTGGAGCTAAGCCCTTCATGAATGCCTCATCCATCAGGTACTCTATGAGCCGACTGGGGACCCGTCGTCCAAACCCTCCCGTGGCTCTCTCCCTTGTCACCAAGACTGTGGCTAACCACCGAATCTAACACCTAAGCCCGCATCACCGGGCGCCAGCCAAGCGAGGGAACCCGGCCGGGCCCATTCATCGGCTCGGCCAATTGGAACTGCACACATGGAGGACATTCCCCGTGTTGAACATCCTGCTCCCCAGGGCTGGTTCTGGACCTGCGGGGAAGAGCGTTAATTACATTCCGCCCGACTCTCTGCTGGAACTCTTTGTTGCCTCAGTGGCCTCACCATCGTCCTACCCCAGGCTCCACCTCGGGGAGCCGACGCCCGCCGCCAGCAGCTCCGGCTCTGCCTTTCGACCCTCTCCTGTCCGAGACGGCAGTCGCCTCTCAAGCAGAGTTGCGTCTCCCTGCTTAACTTCCTAGTGCGGGAGTCCCGGACTGCGCTTCTTACAATGCTAAGACTATTGGCGGCTGGCCTGTGCCCTTCGCGAAGATCCATCAACTCTACCTCCATTGCTCTGGATGCTCTGGCCTCGAGGCAGCAGGAACCGTCAAGCGACCCTAGACAATCGTGCCTCTATTGATTACTTATTGTTATTACATCACCAAGGTTGTGAGAATGTACATAATATGTGTTGTTTTAATCTTTCTGATAATTCCCCAGGTAGTTCATATGAAGAATGCATTGAGCTGCAAGAAGTTGTATCTAATCTAGTATGATGTTTTGCCCCATTGGTGGTCAACCCTCTGGAGCTGGCTGCGGGAGGATGGTTGAGTGCTATTGTGCAGCTCTGCATTGGTTTGGTATTGTGCCTCGTTATCGGATCTTGTTTCGTTCAATGTGTCTAATATTGCCTGTAGCGTGTGTAAGCCCTGAGAGTTTCCCTTTACCCCGCAGTAACCCAGAGTTCTAATGTTACACAAGCAGCTTTCGGGGTCAGCTTGACCAGGCGGCGAGGAGGAGACCAAAGCCGATCCCTTTAAATCGCCTCCAGCATTTCTTGGGGTCCCCCTTTTCTAAAATGTAAAAGGGAGGAGATGTAGTATCGCACTGGCTGGACCCAGCAGCACCGTGGTAGAGAGCGTTGGGGCGTAGCGGACCCTCGGACCTTCTGGCTGCTTTACCTGCACCCCCCTCCCTCATCCCCTCTATGAGTCACGGGTCATGAACTGTCTGGCTCAGTCACGAGGCGCCCAGGGACAATGGTCTTGCCCCCCAGGTGAGGGGATTGAAGGCTTCAGGCAGCTTCACGGCTCCTCTCCGCTTAGTAGCCAGGTGAGATCATGCATCACATGATGATCTCCCGACCTCCCACGCCCTCCCGGCCTCTCGGGGCTCCCCGGTCCTCCCTCCTACACGCCCCCAATAGAATAACAATAAAAGGTGCCAGGAGCCGGCACGCGGGAGACTCGCTAGGAACACGGACCTCCGGGCTCCCGCTGCTGGCGATCTCCACCAGATGTTATCTCCGCGTCTCGTCTCGTTCTTACGCTGACCACGTGGGTCGACTACATGTGGGTTCCAGTTCAACCTGTTCTCTTCTACTTGGTCTGTTGCTGGGCCATTTGTGCCATTGTCTGTCTTAGCACGATTCAAACCCAAGACTCTTGTCTGCCACATGGATGCCTTTCCCCAGCAAGTTGTTGTGGAACTGACAGAGACACTGTTATCGTGCAGCTGGGTGATCTCATCTTGCTGTCTTAGTCTCTGCAACCCCCTTGCCTGGTCGAAGACTACCTGAACTTTGTAGCTCCCACCTACTCCAAGATCTGCACCCTTGTTCAGGCAAAGGTTTTTCCCATCCTATCAGGACTCCACTGCCAAGGTGACTGCAGAGGCATGGTTTGTGAATGTGTGACTAGACCAACTTCTCTGTTTGCATACCTAGCAAAAGGGAACACGGTTGCAGAATTTACATCTGTTTCCCTGGCTTCTGTTCATCCCAGTCTCCTACTGGTCATGTCACAGTCCTCCTCATAGTGGGAGGGGCAGGCTGTGTTTCTCTTTGTGTGTTCTGGGTGTGGGCAGTGGTGGACTGACATGGCAGGGAAAGATGGCTGCCTGTCAGGGGCCATGATTGGTGAGCTGTGATAGGGTTGCTGTGGACTGTGATGCAGTTGCTGTATTCTTTGTATCAGTGGTACTGCTGGCATGCCCACGTCAGTGATGTGTTGGCAATGGCGTCTTCAGATGGGGCTTCAAATCTGCCATTTATATCCAACTCGATAAAGTTTGTGTCTGGCTCTAAAACAAGATATGTATTGTCAAAGGCTTTCATGGCCAGAATACACTGGCTGTTGGGGGATTTTCGGCCTATGTGCCTGTGGTCTGGTGTGTTGTTTTGTTGCTCCTAACATTTTACTTACATCTTTGGCTGGCATCTTCAGATGAGGATAAAATGTTAGGAGTAAAAACTACCAGACCATGGCCACACATCCAGGAAAACCCACAACAGCCACAAAAACAAGATATAGGACATGTTGGGTATCTCTGGCAGATAAAGGAGTCCAGCGGCACCTTCCAGACTAACAAAACTTATCCCAGCCTGATTATGCCATTCGTCGCTCAAAACTCACTTCTTCAGATGCTATGTGAAAGAAATTATGTTGGATATTTTTTTATAAGAAAAAAACCCCAATAGGGTAAGAAAGAGAAGGAGTTGGATATCATTGGAAGAAATGAGTTCACAAATGCACATGGTGGCATAAATGTTCTAGTCTTGAAGGGACCACTAGTCTTCTGTTTCATTTTACTATGATAGATTAATTGAGCTCTCTCCAGATTTTTGTTCAGCCAAACCCCCAAACTCCAAAGACAAAGACCCTTCAACCACTGAATTCTGACTGTATTTACAAAGATGGTTTTAATCTTTAGTTTCAGTCAGTTTTTCTTTAAGTTGAAAACAGCTGTGTGTTTAATTGATTCATTAGTAAACTAATTCATTAAATATAGGTCGGTTTCTGCAGCTGATTTATTAAATGGACACCACAGAATTTCTAACAAGGAAATTCATCATCCAGATTTGCTTTGCTTTAAGGAGCTCAGGTGAACTTCCTTGCAACAACTGTCTGAGGAGCTAAACTGAAAAAAACTGAGGAGCTAAACTGGCCCTAGTATTTGAACCTAGATTCCTTGCGTCTAGGTCCCAACATACATGGTTAGACTCTGATGGGCTGATGGGAGGATGGAAGTATATGGATTTTCCCCTATGGATTTCACAACCTATGGCTGATTCTGCCTTTTCTCACAGTGCTGGACTGAATCCCCCACCAACTGTTAATGCTCACTAGATTCATGGCACCCTCTTCCCCCGAAGGCCATATGTGAGTTCCCTTTATATCTACCCCATATGTAGAACTTAATCTAGAAAAAATAACAGGTACACAAAAGCCTATGGGGATTATCTTGGTTGTATCAGATAAATATTTCTTGTGCCAAAATGACTTAAATAAATAATTTATTGTTTGGAAAATAATTATCTCAAACACAATGGTTAGATCAAGAGTTACTCTCAGATGGTTTACAATAAATGCCACCATTACCAAACAGAAGGAAAAGTTCCAATTAAGAAGCGACTAAAAATCTGTTTCAAAGGGGTAATTAATGAATCAGACATATGCATTAATACCCTCAGTCCTGATCAGCAGCAAGGAATAGAAGGTAACAATCATGGACTGTACGAAATTAAAAAGATTTCTTACAACAAACGACCCCCAGAAGAGATGATCCACATTTTCCCCATTATGGGGCTTGAGACATTAGGGTGACAAGCAATATATTTTGTAAAACAACAGGGATTTAAGAGGCAGACATGTACAGATGTTGCATTTTCCATACATTTTTGTGGTCGGAGAGCAATGTTTGAAGATATATGTGTGAGGTCATTTGAATGCACTCTGCAATTGGTCCTTCTTAGACACACAAGACCATCTGGCGGTCAGATGTGGATGGCAGGTAGACCGATTTGTTTTTCACTGAAGTCACTGAGGAATGGAAATGTCAAGTGCCCTAACAGGGCAGAGGAAAAATGGTAATCACCACTCGACACAGCAGTGCCTGCTTAGTGAGCCTCCAGAAAAGCAACCCAGTAAATGAAGTATGAAATTACAGGCCTTGTTGTGTTTCTTTTTCTTCTGTGTAGAGGAAGGAGCATGCCAAGCCCTTGTTAAAGTGGTTAGGAAGAGTGATTGCTGAGTATCTGCTCATGGTGGTCCATATGAGTTGAAAGAGCGGTAATTGAAGAAATTGCTCTAAAATCACTTAGTCGGGAGGTTCTGGAGAGCTGTGATGAGTTTCTTGACATGTGCATCAATACTGCTTTCATTTGTTATTTGAGGGTTTTAGTAAAGACTTTAAACTGGCTGTTATTTTGGTGACTTCAGGACAAGAAGGTGAAGGTTGATGGGCGTGCATTTTCCAGGGTCCAAATCTAGCTCCCTAAAACTTCTCTCTGCAGACCAGACTACATGCGATGCTGAAATTCTGTGATTTGGTCCTAAAAGCACAAAGTAAGAATGCGGAACGTGGCACTGACCAAGGCCATTTGCCTGATCAGAGATGCCCCACCCCCTCCAGGTCTAGTTTGGGGGAAAGGAGCAAATTGTGCCTGTCTTTTTCTTCATCAAGGTTTAAAGAAGACAGGTCAGGTTACCTTCAGCTAGGGCAGGGGTAGGGAACCTGTGGCTCTCCAGATGTTCAGGAACTACAATTCCCATCAGCCTCTATCAAAGCGGCGAAGGTGGCCATGCTGGTGATGAGGGGCTGATAGTATTCCCATCTGATTCAACCTCCCACAGAGCTGTGACCTTGATCCACAACAGTCCCCCCCCCCCCCCACCTCCACCCATTGGTATTTTTTGGGTCATTTAACACATTCCAGCCATGGAATTCCAGCATGTCTCACAGTTTGCTTCTCAGATTGTGATGGGACAGCCACCTTTTCAAGCTGTAAGAAAGTTCTTAGAGAAACTGTCACTTCAACTTACTGCCCACCTCTCTTCAACATCACAGTTCCTTCCTTGGAAAGAATATGTTGAGGAATCTGTCAATTCTCCTTCCTCTGCTAAAAAGTCTCCATGAGAAAAAAGGGGAAACAAATTTTACCAGCATCACCATGGTTCCTCATGAACCAGCTCAACAGAGCAGGCCTCTCTGCCCAATTCTTGTGGTTAGCCTACCTAGACTGGTAGATCTTCCCCTCTTCGCATCTACTTCATTTTCTGTTCCTTCTCAACATGACATTCTTAAATTATTTTTTAAAAAAGAAATATTTTTATGTGTTGGTCACAGTACATATATCAGGAAGCAAATGCCCACATTGTCTTCCCAGTACATGTACTGGATCAAAACTATGGCCATTTTATAAATTAAACATTTTAGACATCCAAAAGTGAATGCCCATGAGAAGTGGTTTTCTTAATACATAATTGGCTAAGGGATGGAATGAGTTGACGACTCACTCCTAATCAATGGGTGCCCATTGATTGGAAGTGCATCCTTCTCATTCCAACCAGTCCCCCGTCCATCTTCCCCTGACCTTGAAGCAACGTGGACCCTATGGCAAGGGCACTGGGAAGCCATCCTCCCTGCTGGGCCCACCAGCACCCTTTCCATTGCCCCACCACCCTCCCCCATCCCAAATGACAAGTTGGGGTCCGTCACAAGCCTCTGCCTTCCCCCATCCTCCCTCTCCCACCCCCCAAACACCAACCCAGGATGGCACAAGCCTGGCACAAGGCTCCCCCTTCCCCCACCCCCATCTAAAATCCTTGCGTGTGCAACGGGATTGCCGCCCTCCACCACCACCCCAGTCTAAAATGTAAATCTAAAATCCTTTTGTGTGCAAGTGAATTTCCACTCTCCTGTTTGTGGCACCTGCACACGCCACTTTTCTGCCCAAGGTTTCTCTCTCCATTTTTTTTCACTGAAAGCGGGGGGAGGGCACTGCTTCTCAGTGCCTGTCCATTGGTGGGGCAGGCCAGAGCAGCCCTGTTTCTGCTACAGAGGAGTTTTGCACGCCGGTGGAAGCCTCCAGAGCAACAAAGGGGTATTTCAAAAGGACCTCAACCTTTGCAGTTCAGGAAATTCATGGAGTAAAGCCAGTGGTGGGATTCAGCAGGTTTGCACCACTTTGGCAGAACCGGTTGTTAAAATGGTGCTTGTAAACAACCAGTTGTTAAATTATTTGAATCCCACCACTGAGTAAAGCCATTGCCGTGGGGCGCCTCTGGGGCAGGAACATGGCAGCCACGCTGCAGCACCTGGGGCTGTGCAAAGCTCCCGATTGCATCAGGGCATTCCCCGTGCCAACAGAGGGGCAATTTCGGTGTGCAAAAACAGCCTTTATTACTGCAATTAATTATTAAAGAAATGTGCAAGTCTACTAAGGAGCCATGTAGTTCTTAGTGTTTGGAGGTAAAATACTTGGCATGTTCATCCCAGTGTTCACTGATCCCAGACTCCCCACAGTCTCTGCCAAGGAAGCAAGAGGAGGCTGCTAGCAAGCTGACCATCAATTCCATTGCAGAACTGAACATCTGTGTTGCTACAGGTTGTAACCGCCTCAGAAGTGGCCTGCTTTATTTAAAGCAATCACAGCTCTGGGTTTTCTGCATATACATACAGAGAGAGCTTAAATTAACATTCCCATGGTATGTATCAAGAGCAGATCTGTGAGTGAAGAGGGAAGGAGTACTCTTAGGGTTTCTGCTTTGAAGTCTGAGCTGAAACACAGCTCTGACACCTCTCTACTGACAACTCATTTGAACAGACTTGTGTCTGATGGCTTATTTATAATTTCATCAGAACAGCATTTCCCTGGACAGAGTATGCTTTAACTCAGGCTTGCTCCTTTCTTGCCCCAACAGCGCTGCAAAACAATCTATCAGGAAGATGTCTCATAGGAAATTAGCCAAGCCCCATTCCAATTGTGTGGTTCTTTGGGAAGGAAATGATGAGTTACAGCTCTCTTTCTCCATGAATCGCCCCGAGCCTTTTCTGAGCGAAGGTTTGCCATAACTTTCAGGAAAGTGACTTGGAGTCTTCACAACTGCTTTAACTTCATTTTAAGTCACAATAGATTGAGCTATGCAACGATTGCTAATTATAGAACTATCAACTACAATATGTGTATGGAAGCTTGCATGGCTGAAACAAAAGGTTTGAATCCCAAGATTTGCCAGTATAGATCCATTAAATTTGACTTGGATTGAATCACAGAAGCAGAGAAATGGAAGAATGAAACTCAGTAACTTTGCTATGTATGGTGAGGGTTTCATGCAGTAAACAAACAACAGCAAGCTAAGCTTGCATGGTTCTTAAGAAAACAAATGTTTTAAGCACGAGGGTAGCTATGACAGTGCATAAGAGTAGCCTTGTAACTAGAGTGGTATCTTGCTGGGCAGGCAGGTCAACTCTGTGTTGCTATACTGCCTGCCAATAGTGAGCTAATTGTAGCAGACGTAAAGGCTTGTGCTGATGCAGCAGGCTTCTGTGGAGGCCAAAAAACCTCTTGTTCCATCTATATAGTAGTTCTGCATTGACTTGCTGCATCTGTTCATTACATCTATTGTAAGTGCTGTGAGCTGCCCTAGGTGTGCCCAAATGTCTTGAGTTGTCATTATTGCACTAGCACATCTTTCTGTGTTTGACTCATTCTCACTTGTTTGCACATCAACTGATTATTAATCAGTTACCACCATTGACAGCTAAAGAACATAGATGGTATAAATGGCTCCCCGGTAGTAGCATAATACAAATTGGCTCTAGTTTTTGTGGGACCTCAGCCTAGGAAACTCTGTAGCTACTTGGAGATGGGAGAAGCTAAGGGACTATCTGGATGGGTCCCCTGTTTAGGTAGCGCTCTAGCTTTGTGCAAGGTTGGGAAACTCATATATCAGACCAGGTTGAAACTGATTGAGAATTAACAGTTCTGGATTCTGCCAGGTGGTGTCAGCCAAGCAAACTGATCACAGAATAGAAAAAGCTGTTGGACTATGAAATGTGATGAAGTCAATGTGAGAGGTGAGAGATCCTATACCTCATTGTGGCCTATACCCATGAGGATGATAACTAATGGCTTGGCCATGGCTAATTTGAACAAAGGTTGAACACATAAGCAGATGAAGCTGCCTTATCAGACCATTGCTCCACCAAGGTCAGTATTGTCTACTCTGACAGTAATTCTCTAGGTTTTGAGGTAGATGTCTTTCACATTACTTATTAAAAGCTCCTTTTCAGTTGAACTGCCAGGGTTTGAGCCTGGGACTTTCTTCATTCTATTCCTCTACACAACAGCACTGTCACAATACAGTCAGTATTTAACTGGATACTTAAGTAGCTGCATGTACTATCAGAAAAAAAATTCATGATGAAGATACTAGAAACACTCTTGTAGAGCAGGCCAAGGTCTCACCCAAAGGCCAACTAGATGCCTTTGAGATGCATGTGTGCAAATCTGATATCTCCCCTGCCACTAGCTCTCAACCACATCTTTATGTGAAACATCTCCATGGCATGCCTCTGAAAACAGAGGTTCCCTTTACATACCATTGGCAAACTTACCCTCCATGAATGTATATAATCCCTCTTCAGAGCCATCTAAGCCAGTGGCCATCACAATAACTTGCGGCAACAAATTCCACAAATTAATCCTACTGGTGATTTACAAGAATTAGGGAAAAGACAGGCACCTAGGGGGAAGAGAAAAGGCAGAAGATGTCACAAATCTGATAAACAGTGTACCTCCCAAGTGGGCCATCAGCTTTTTTCAGCCAAGTTTCACTGTCCTTAGCAAGAGCACACACTTTTATATTATCATTGCTACTGCTACTTAATAGTATATAGCTTCTTAGTGTATCACAAATAACTATCAGTTCCTCCTTCATGTGGTGCATTCGGGAAGGCTTGTAAGACAGTTTTATTCCAGAGGATGTTTGGCAGAGGGTAAACAATTTTTACAAAATTGGCAGCATTTTAAAAAGTAGGTATTAACTGTGCATTAATTTTAACTTGCTGTTGGATGCTGTGACAGACACCCCATACCTTCCAATATCACCCAGGTGGGGAAACTTCTCTGACTTCTCCTGTCAGTTTTTCCTACCTTTTCCCTTTCAGAGACTGAGGTGCTTCAGAAAATGGTAGCATTTGTTTGACAGCACTTCCCCTCAGCCCCGTAACACCACCAGAAGGTGAAGGATACCCGCTGACTTTATTCATTTCTAGGTACACCCCTCACTAAGGCACTCTTAACTAAATGCTGGAGGCAGATTTAAACTTAAACACATTAAATATTTATTAACAGAGAAGATGGTAAGGGGAGCAATAATAACTTGAAGATGGATTTTGATGAGGCAAGTAAGGCAGGATGAAAGTTAAATATATATACACTCTATACAAAACGTTCGCACAGAGGTTCAGAAGTTTGTTTCTCCACACAGCACTTAACAAGATTGTTCAGTTTTAGTTCAGCTTAGATGTTTCACATATTGTACAATTCCTTTAACTTTATAGATGGTACTGGCTTTTAGCTTCTTCACATACAGGGTCCCAACACTGGGTTAGTACTTATTCACAGTCCCCTCACACAGCCCATACAGTTAGAAAAAGCCTAAAAATAAAACATAAACTCTCTACTGAGATAAACCAAAGCAAATCCCAATACCCCAGACAAGTAGTGGGATTCAAATAATTTAACAACCAGTTCTGTTGGTGGGATTCAAATAATTTAACAACTGGTTATTTACAAGCACCATTTTAACAACCGGTTCTGCCAAAGTGGTGCGAACTTGCTGAATCCCACCACTGCCCCAGACCCACTGGCATACAGGAATCCTTCTCTCTTACTAGAAGATATTCCTATCCTGGTTTATTGTGACCCTACAGCTTGGCTCCCCAATAAACAATTCCACCACTATACTTATTCTATGTTTGTATTTGCTTTCACTTAGCATTCAGGATAACAATAGCAGTCCCACTCTTTGACTGACTACTTCCCTCAGAGATGTTTAGTTTTTCATGCACAGTTAAGGCAGACAGCACTTAAAACCAGGAACTCTAAAGAACAAAAACCCTCACAGATTCTTCTGACAGGGAGTTAACCCCCTCCCTGCTCTGCATCATACAGGTACTTGGCCAATCAGAATGCAAGAGGCCACAGCCAATCAGGTGGCTCCCTTTTCCCTAGGCCTTTCTGCCTCACTGTGACTGTAAACAGTAAATTGTTTTAGACAAAACTGCACTTTAAAAAATTCATATTTCCTTGCAGTCCATCATAGATGCTTATGTGTCCATGCTGCTAGTGCTGTTTTGTTAGCAACCTTGAATCTGTGGAGATAAGGTGGGGTATAAATATTTTAAACAAATAAGTAAGGGATGACCCTTGGCTTGAGAACTGGAAAAGCCCCATTCCAGATACCGTGATCTTGTTTCGCCCCTCTTCCTACTGTGAAGTATCTCTGGCAGATGTCCAAGTGAAGGAATGAGGAACTGAACCACACGCTACCTTTTTGAGATCAAACATGTCAGTAGAATTTGGATGGAAAGTGGGAAATTGGAGAAGTGCAGAGGCCTTTCAGTTTCTCAGCATAGCAAAGGGCAAGTTCCATGGTTATGTTTTATCAACTTTGGTTCTTATTGAACTGGCGTGATAGCGTTACCATAAAGAAGTTATGAACTAAAAAGGGAGGGGCTCCAGAAAAGGTAGGAAAAGCTCCAGAAAAAGCCAGAGGCTTCTGCCATTGCTGGGGCATATGTGAAGGGGTGGTATAGGGCTTGGGGCAAGTGGGAGAGTGTTCTTACTTGGTAATTCCCCCCCCCCCCAAAAAAAAGCTGAGGAAAGAAACTAAAAGGAAAGATATTGCTGCACTTAGCCTGATTCACCATTAAGGCTTAATTAAGATTGTGTTTGTTCTGGACACTAGAAAACATTATTATGGTTGTGTGCTCGGATATATGTAGTCTGAATATATACACCAAAATACCTTACTGATATTTTGGGGATATATTTGAGTATTTGGAGTTTTTGGGATGCTGATTAACTCCCCCCCCCCCCAAATATTCAGCCATGTCCAAGAATATTTGAGGTCACTATTGTAGAACTCCCAAATTTGTTTTTCATGTGTTTTCCCTTAAGTTTGCAGGACCCATGGGCAACAGGATGGAGGGGGTGGGAGACAGCTCTCCTCAGCAATAGGCACAGACCTTAGGGGGAGCACAAACTGTCTGCCCAGTCATGACAAGTTTTTTAATCCCTTCATGGCTCTCTGAGCATGAGCAAAGAGGATAAAAGGCATGCAATTGAACTCCATTTCATGGCTAGATCTTTTGAAGTGCTGCTGTCACACTTGCTGCTGTTGTTCTTGTCTTTACCTTGGAGTGTAACCTGCCTGGTTTTGAGCCTGGCTGCAGGATGTTTTCAGGTCAGGTTTTCTAATTTCTATGTTTTAAAACAATGTTTCAAATTTTTCTGGGGGGGGGGGTTGCCTTGCTTTTGTTTTTGCCTGGTGGGTTGTAATTGGAGAAGGGAGCCTTTTTCCTTTCTGTCCTTTTAAAATATTTTTCTTGGTTTTATTTTGTGCTGTTTTTAAAAGGATCACTTTCTTTTCTCTTGGCTTGTTTTAGAGTTTTTCACTTTTACATTTACATTGTTTCTAAAACAGTTTTTTTTTAATTTTTAAAGGAGTTGTGCTGGTGGGGGTTCCAAGTTATTATTTTTGGAAGTTTATCTTTTAAAACTTTATCTGTAGTTTTTTATTTCTGGTTTTACAGTTGTTCTAAGGTTTTAAAGATCTTTATGTGGTTCTGGGAGGAGTGGTTTCATGGAGTTCTGTTTGCACTGAGGCTGTGATGGACAGGAGGCTGTCCTGCCCCTGATCAGCCACTCAGGTCGAATCCCCACTACTGTCTTAGCCAGGTTTCAGAACACAAACTAACCAGGTTTGAGGGACGACCTCCCCGGTCGAATCCCCACTACCATCTTAGCCAGGTTTCAGAACACAAACGACCTCAAACCTGGTTAGTTTGTGTTCTGAAACCTGGCTAAGACGGTAGTGGGGATTCGACCTCAGAGGAGCCGATAGGATTGCTGCTCCAGCATCCAATCACCTTTGAGAAGGGGGTGAGGTATATATTTATAACACATAACTGACAAACGTGTTTAGGACTGATAAATCACAATGCTCACAAACAACACACACAAACCCCTTACCCTAGTTTTGTTATGTGTTATGTACCTATTATGATACATGGGACAGGAGAAACAGCCAATGATTGACTGACATATAAAAAGACCTCCAATTTGTATTTACGGAGAAAATAATGGCTATCTCTGAAGTATATAGATTTCCATTTTGAGAAGGAATTAAAGAGAAATATTTAATTTCATATACTTCTTTCAATACATCCCATGCTTATAACCTGTTAGGTTTGGTCTAAAGATTTAAAGCGCAGGTTCCTAGCTGACATCCTCCACACCTCACACAGTTCACAACACAAATTCATTTTGCCTTCGACAGCAATCCCAGATTGTAATTAAGATGTGATGGACTACAGAAGAAGAGAGAGTTGAACTCTGCTCAGAGAGAGAGCAGTAACAGCTCAGGTCTGGCTCAGGAAAAAGAGTAGACAGAATGAAGGGTAGCTTTGCCTGGTAGTGTGCCAAAGCAATTGAACTCTATCTCTGGGAGAGAAGAGTCTGCCTCTGGGGATGAGCCAGAGGTGGAGCGAGGGGGAACTACGCCCAGGTCGTGCGCGCACTCTGCGCCCCTGCCGTGGTGCCCCTACCCCACCCCGGAATGCCCTCAGAATGCCACTCCACACCACGCCCCTCCACGGCCTGGCCATGCCCCCTCCGCTGCTCCGCTCGGGGCGTCGTGCCCCACGCGACCCTGTTGGTGCTATGCCACTGGGATGAGCAGACCATTTAGTCTGACTGTGGGGAAAGGGCAGGCTGTTGTGGGTGGAATCCTGTGTGTGAGAGAGGATCCAGCCTAGAAGCTACTCAATAAAAGTCTGTTTGTCCTTGAAAGCATTGTAGAAAAGTCAAACTTTATGAGGCTTATGAAGTCATAAGCAGTTTAATTTTTTGTGCCTCAGCCATGTTTCTAATTTATCTACCCAGAAACCTTTGTTGTTGGTTTATTCCTTTAAAACCAACCTGTAAATAAATAAACCTTAGTTGTTTTCATATTAACCCAGTCTCAGTGATTTCAATAATCTCTTTATGCACCACAAAACTTACCTCACAGGAGCAAACCCAAAGCCTATACACTCGCTACTGTAGAACACCTGGAAAGTGGTGGTGGTGGTGGTGGGGGGGGGAGGTTTATAGTTCAAAAAGAAACTAGATTCCAAAAATCTTAGGAGGCAGCGTGAATCTCTTCAGTACAGAAAAAAAAGACTTATGATAAAGCATAAAGCTACGCCTCTGCATTTTTCCTAGCTATGCCTAGCTACGCCTCTGCATGAAGGCTTTTGGGGCGAGGTTGCTGTTGTGTGTTAGACTATTAGCTTCTTTGAATTTTGCCCCCAAAGGAAAAAATGGAAAGAAGTAGGATGAAGATCATGGCCCCAATCTCAGCTCAAATTACCTCACAGGATAGTTGTCAAAGGATACAACAGAGACTGGGAGAACCTTGGTTGCATCCCTGCACTCCTCAGAGGTTGGATGGGTTAGAAAGGTAATAGCTAGAGACAATTAACATTCCTCCCCTCCAGAGGGGCTCTTGAACTGGAAGATCTTGTCTTTTCTGGGCAACGATTTACAGACCAAATAAAGGAATGTTCCCTGGTAATAAATGCCTCTGGCTTGACTAATTCTTTTGATAGCTTCATTTGGTGTGTGAGATTTTCCATTCATGCAGCACTCCAATTGCTTGGATGCCACTGTTTTGTGGCTGGGAGATCAATTGCTTTCCAGTGCAGCACCATTTCCATTCTCACTGCCAATTGACAGCAACAGTGCCCTGGCACAACAGTGGTCAAAGTCTTAAAACCTAAATGCATATGGAGGAAAACATAACAATAAAAATTCTTAGCTCAAATACTTAGCTTCCATGCAAACTTCCATGCTTATCTCAAAATAATCAGAGTTCTGCATGCTTTATTCTTGCAACAATTCTGACAGCATCATATCCCCATCCTGTAGATTTGGGGCTGATGTTGAAAGATACTGGCTTAGTGTGTTCATGGCTGAGATGAGATTTCAACCAGAAAGCTTAAGTCGTCTTTAAGCATTGTGCTGTACTTTGGAATTTTGATTGGCGTTCATGTGGAGGAGGAAACTGAAGGGACTGAAGACGTGAAGGCTTGAAGCTGCCTTATGCTGAATCAGTGCCTTGGTTCATCAAGGTCAGTCTTGTTTATTCAGAACAGAAGTGGCTTTTCAGGGCCTCACATTCGCTATGACCTGATCCTTAACTGGAACTGCTGGTATACCACTGAGCCACCACCAGCCCTACCCCAATGAGCATTCTGGCCAACGTGGGCTCCATTTGGGGGTGAAATAGGAACCTCTTTTATTCTTCCATGCAAAAACACTTGTGGGGCTTTTCTGCACCTGTTGTTTGCTCTAGCTTAGCTGTTTAACTGCATCGGTTGTTTTAACTGCATCGGTTGTTTTAACTGCATCGGTTTCTTTTCAGGAAAAAGGGAAAACTCTAAGGAAACCAGGAGAGCAATGACTAGCTAATAATAATATGTGTAAGGAAGGATAAAAATCAGTGCAGTTTAGAAGTCTGACTGGATCAAAAGCCCTTAGCTCTCAATATTTTCTTAATACTAGGTTGGAGAGGCACATAATTGTGAACAAAGATGAGCTCCTTACTGCAAGGCAGTAGGAAAAAATCTCTTTTGAAAATGGACAAACTCTTCTACCTCAACAGACCTTGTTAAAACACACAGGCACACTTCTGTAAGGCCCAGGACTGAAACTTGCAACAGAAAAGATAAAAGGGGAACAAGGGAAAGGACTTTTTGATATTCGGTTTCCTTCTGGAAATCAAAACAAGACATTAAGCAATGGGGGGTTTCTGCACTTGGTTGACTTAGAACAGCTGCTGGCCAATTTTTCTAGTGCTGGGAAGAAAAGCAGATTGCTGCCTTGGGTCTGAGCAGCTTTTCAGAAGCAATCCAAGTCAAACTTCCATGCAATGACTTCATTCAAAGCTGGTTTGCATCACGAAGAGAAACTCCGTTTATTTATTTGTAATAACTTCAGGATTTTTTATGGACCTGAAAGAGGATGTAATTTAAGAAAACATCAGCAAACTTTCCCAAATACTGGGGTTTCGAAATGAACAGTGCCAAAAAAACCTTGTCAATGGAAAAGGCTGGTGATTAAACATTGAAAATGGCAGCCAGAGGCTTTTGGAAGGGACCCTGGAGTGAAGGGCTCTGAAGTAGGTATTTCCATGCACAATAAACATATCTTTATACGGACGAATGGCAAGGCCAGGTGAATTAGTATTTATCTAACTCTAGCTGAGCACTTTGGACATTTCCAGCCTGCTTAGATAAATGAGTTTATGGTCTGTGGCTTAATTATTTGTTTCCTTTACTTTCCGAGTTTCCGGTGCTTCCCTCAATAGTTAGAAGGAATACATTTCCCCTTTTAAAGAATTCTTTCATGTTCAAATGGTGACCTAAATTGTTTTTAAATTCTAGCCTAGGAACAAGTTCGGTAGCAGCTTTTTAAATGACTACGGGGACCAGAGAATCGCACCAGCAGGCCTCCTTTGGCAGATATTTACCTGCTTGTTGTTATTTTCTTCCTGTTCATTAAAATTTTCCTTTCTATCACAGTCCTAAATAGAATCCCTTGGAGTTGGGCTTCTAATGCTAGGAATGAGAAAGAAGCCTTAATGTGTGCCACTGTGGTTTGAGTATAAAAGCTGATCTTACCTTGGGCGTATTTACACATGCTGAATAATGCACTTTCATTCCACTTTCAATGCACTTTAACTATAATTTACAAGTAGATTTTGCAATTTCACACAGCAACATCCAGCTGCAGATTACACTGCAGGATTGAAAGTGCATTTTCATCATGTGCGAAAGCACCAGTCTTGCCAAATATATTTAAAATTTGGATTGAGCCGGGCATTTTTTTTTCAGCATGAATGTCTCAGGCCGGACTGGCAGATTTTTGACTTTTGTAAGGCTTTGATGCAACATTTCACCAGTCAACCTTCTCCAGTACACTGTGAGCAAGTGTTAGAATGTGTTTCCTTCCCAAGACCATCTCCTGCTGGTTTGAGACCGGGTGAACAACTTTCCCACCAGTATCAGTAAGGAAATGGCCTCACTTAGATTCACTGGTCAAATTGTTTTTCCAACAGAGCCTAGGCTTTGGCTGAAGGTGGCCGGAGCAATCCCCGTTTTTCCAGGCCTCCTCCCTCCCGCAGCAACTTGGAGAACACATTGCCCAGTGTCTGTAAGGCTTCTGCTTCTTGTTTGACATTGCTTATTTACAAAGTAAACAGAATGTTCCTTTTAACACACATCATGCTAACTTTATTAATGAAGAAAACAATCCCAGGGGGTCAACCCAGGAGACCCTTGGAACCTGCCAGCAAAAACTCTTCAAACACTCAACGCGTCAGATCCTCCAAAATGATATTTCACACAATGAAGTAAAAATAATATTTTCCTTTCAGCCTTTCCAGCCGCTTTTGTGGACAGCAGACAGAAATTATTTTCTTATTCTGCTCCCAGAGCAGAGATCTGTATGGAGCTGCGTTTATTTGTTTAACATGATGATTTCATCCTAAACGTCTCGACAGCAAATAGTTGGAGGTTTAATAAAGGCTCTTTGAAAGGAGGGTTTGAGCAGTTATTTGTAGAAGGAAAATGCAAAGTATGCAGCTCTCAGAAGGAGAGCCCAAAATGGCTGTTGTGACTAGGGGGGGTGGCGGGGTGTGTGAGGAGGACCCTGGTCAGTACTGGCCCTGCCAGGAGAAAGCAGGAATTCCTAGGGTGCTATTTCCTCTCACTGATCAAACTGATCTGCTGCATCAGATTTTGGCATTGGAAAGAAGACTGACCTTTGCATTAACAAGTGACTGATAGTCTCTCTCCACAAAAGAAGACAAAAGGCTCTTTCTTCAGACTCCATCACAAGATTGTGAGAATGATAAGCATACTTGCACTTGACTTATAGCAGGCTTGCAATAATCAATGAAGTTGTTCTTATTTCTCCTTTACTTGCCAAAGATCTTTTTGGAATTTCAAATGACATGGGCACCTGTTTCATAACTTCTTCACGGCTATCATGGAAGTAAAACAGTCATACAACAAATTACCAAAAATTTGTCCTTAATTCACATCTCCACTGATTGAATGATCATTCTAGCAAATCACAAGACTGAAATACTGCAAGGTATTTTCAAATGGCAAATTTTAGGTTGGAATATGAGAGTTGGGTACAAAAAAGAAAATAAAAAAACAAATTGAGTCAGTTGGAGTATATGTTGTTCTCCATCACTCACAAATACATAACAAGGAAGCAGGGCAGGTCTAATGCAGAACATGAAAACACTAACTTGGTGCATATCTGCTGGGACACATGATCAAAAGCAGATTGATGACATCACCTACTATTGATGCACAGCACTATAGGAACTGATGCAGACTCAACTAGGGCAACTAGCTGTGCATATAACAAGCCTTTCCTGATCACCAGTCAGTGTAAATGATTTATTTTATTTGTTTTTATTTGTATGTTTTTAGATCCTTTTGTAGTTGTTGCATGTTTATGTAGTATATCCTTTAATGCATGAGAATTTTTTCTTTGTGCATATGCAATTGCACAATTAAAAATTTAAATGGTAAGAACAGAATACTATTTTTCAAGGTACATGGATACATGCACACACATATACCGTGTTTCCCCGAAACTGTCTTATATTAGCTCTTTGCTCCCAAAGCATTGATTTCTAATGTCTTATTTTCAGGGGATGTCTTATTTTTCTGCTCCACAGCTGCATGCTCTGGTGTTCTGTTCGACGGGCATGCTTCCAAACAAAAACTTTGCTATGTCTTACTTTTGGGGGATGCTTTATATTTAGCACTTCAGCAAAACCTCTGCTATGTCTTATTTTCAGGGGATGTCTTATTTTCAGGGGATGTCTTATTTTCAGGGAAACAGGGTATGTACACACATATGTATATGTGTGTACGTGGGCATGTGCGTATATAAAATATATCAGATACTTTTTTTAAAAAAAAGTGAATAAGACAGGAGGAGAAAACCTAAAAGAACATAAATTGTTTTCAATCCTATGTTCAGATGATCAAACAAATACTTCCAAACAATGGAGTACTCTTGTGCAATGCGCTTTTTTCCCCCCAGTGTTGCTTATGTACAGCAAATTCTCAGTGGGCTGCACCCAACCCAGTCATAAATTCCTTCTGGAGATGAAATGTGAAACCATATGCATGGACAATTTGCTAAGATTAAAAGTAAATTTACTAGCATGTTCAAATATTTATAAATCATCATTTAAGTCTACATTTTAAAGTGATATTGATGGATTTACAAAACAAGGTCCACTTGGGTAGTAGTTTCAGAGACAACAAATACTGTAATCAGCCTTCTTCCTTAGTGAAGAAGGGAGAAAACAAATGGAATAAGTAAGCTGGTAAATAAATAGCAAGGGCATTATAGCAGGTATGGGAGAGAGCATGAAATCAGAGCAAAAACAATTCTAAGTGGTTGGGTTAGCTGGATAGTTTGTTGCTAGGTACTAGGTAAGTGGTCATGTATTCCGGGCATCAAAAATAGATTCTTTGTAAATTTATAGGGCTATCTTCAATTGTAGCAATGCTGCATGCTTATTTATCATTATGTAGATAACCGTGTAATGTGTATCTTCTGTAGATATTCTTCTTGTGATGCTACTTGCAGCAGACCACACACATCCACACTTCACGCTGTAACTTTGTCATGCCATTGCTCGATCCCACAAGCTGTTTTCTGTGTTCACATCATGCTCTCACCAGGTTCACTGGGCCTTTGCCTAGCCTGAGCAGAGGAAAGTACCCGTAAGCCTGGATAACTGGGGTATTTGTTTTTTGTTTGCTTGTTTTTAACCTTAATGCTAATAAATGCAGGAAGCCAACCATCCCACATAAAAACATATGGTATCGTAATCATTCCTGTGGGAAAATTGCTCAAGCATTGACAGTGCATAGCAAATGCTATTGTTCCCACAATTTTTGTTAAAAGGTCCTATATTCTGTGGACTGCCATCTACTGGCATATTTTTTCTGAGTATTACTGTCTTGTAAGCATACTACATGAATGGTGATTTCCTCCCTAAAACATCCCATATAAATCATAAGTTTATAAACTGTGGCTTCAGTCACATAGGTGTAAGGATAAAATAGGAACCCAAAGTACCTTACATTGTCCTTCTTTTCTCCACTTAATCATCACAATAATCCTGTGAAGTAGATTAGGCTGAGAGTGTGCAACTAATCAAAAGTCAGCCAGCAAACTTTAGGAGCAAAGTAGGGATTCAAACTTTGATTTCCCCAATCCTAGTCCAGCACTCTAACCACTATACAGTACCGCTGATTATTTGCCTTTGTGTAATGTTGAAAAGGCCATGGAATGCAGCCTGTTGCTCAGTGCAATTGTATTGTATTCAAAGATACCTAAACAAAAAATAATAATAAATTGTAAATTTGTCCAGGGTTAATTGATGTGAAATTCCTACACTTTGTGTTGTAGAGGGATTACAGATGAATAATGTGGGGCTATTTTGCAAATGGTAAGATTCAAAGTGGGTGTTCCTTCAAAAAGGCTGGGAACCACTTCTGAGGTTGTGACCCAAAGGTAAAGAAGAAGTAATGCTGGGTGCACAGATAAAATGAAACTGGGGCACTGCCTTCTGGCGGAAAAAAAAAAATGACTGATTGAGTTCTCAAACTTCTCTCTGCCTAAACTTTAGACTCATAGAGCTGTAAGGAACCTCAACACTCATCTAGTACAATGCTCACACCGTGCAAGAAATTCATAACTACCTCCCCCCACTCCTCCAGTAACCCTTGCTGTAGACCAGAGGAAGACAAAAAACATCCAGGACCCCTAGCTAGTCTGGCCTAGACGAAAATTTCTTTCTGACCCCACAGTGGCAATCAGCATTTCCTTGGGTTTACAAAAAGGGGCCATGAGAGCCAACCACAGACTCAGCCTTTCCTCCCCTCGAAAGATTTGTCACGCACGGTCATCTAAATGTAATCCAGCTTTTCTTATGATATGTTTTGCATCTAGATTGAAGAGACAGGGAGATAAAATAATCCTTGTCTAACACCTTTGCCAATTGGAAGCCATTCTGTTTCTCTATATTCTGCCCTAGCAGTAGCCTCTTGTCCAGAGCACAGATTGCACATCAAAAAGATCAGGTGATGTGGCAAACCCTTTTCCTTTAAAACCAGTCATTGCTTTTCCTGATCCACACTGTCAAAAACCTAACTGTAACATGAAACACAGCTGATTTTCTTCTGAAACTCTCTTATATGCCTCAGTTTGCAATATGGCGTCTCTAGTATCTCTTCCTTTTTTGAATCCAGCTTGAACATCAGGCATTTTTTTTGTTCCATGCATGGTAATGGTCTTTGTTATAAGATTTTGAACATCTCTTTATTTGCATTAATGTGCGGTTAATAGGTGCATGTCTTTGGCGTTTCCTTTTTTTGGAAATTGGATTGTAAATTAACCATTTCTAGTTTAGAGAATATTGTTTTACTTTCCACATTTGTTAGCATATTCTTGTCAAGATTTTGGTGGATTCCATTTCGCTGACTTGGAATTGCTTTCAATTGATAAAACCATCTGCTTCTGGTGATTTGTTTCTCCCGTTGCTCTCAATGAGAATTCACTTCACTTTCTAAAAACTTTATGCGTTCTTTTTTTCAAAATATTCTTCTTAGAAGTAATCATCATCCTTTCATCTCTTCTGTATATTGTATTGTTCCTGCCATTTCTTTATTTTCAGTATCCTATGCAGTAAATGTATTTCCATGTTGATCTTTAAGCATGCCTACCCATGGCTTTAAATTTCCCCTTTAATTTCTTGGATTTTTTCCCATGGAACAAGTCTGTTGTTCTCCCTTTTTTGTGGTTCTCTTCTGTTTTTTTTTACACTGGATTTATTATAGTAGTTCTGAGTGAGTGAGGGAGTGAGTGAGTGAGTGAGTGAGTGAGTGAGTGAGTGAGTGGTAGGTAGGTAGGTAGTGAGTGAGTGAGTTGCTCCCTCCGCAGCAACTTGGAGAACACATTGCCCGAAAGTGTCTGTAAAGAGCTTCTGCTTCTTGTTTGACATTGCTTATTTTAGAAGTAAAGCAAGAATGTTCCTTTTTAACACACATCATGCTAAACTTTATTAATGAAAACAATCCCAGGGGTCAACCCAGGGGAGACCCTTAGGACACCTGCACCAGCAAAAACTCTTCAAACACTCAACGCGTCAGATCCTCCCAAAATGATATTTTACACCAATGAAGTAAAAATAATATTTTCCTTTCAGCCTTTCCAGCCGCTTTTGTGGACAGCAGACAGAAATTATTTTTCTTATTCTGCTCCCCAGAGCAGAAGATCTGCATGTATGGAGCTGCGTTTATTTGTTTAACATGATGATTTCATCCTAAACGTCTCGACAGCAAATAGTTGGAGGTTTTAATAAAGGGGCTCTTTTGAGAGAAGGAGGGTTTGAGCAGTTATTTGTAGAAAGGAAATGCAAAGTATACAGCTCTCAGAAGGGAGAGCCCAAATTAGCTGTTGTGACTAGGGGGGGTGGGCCGGGAGGTGTGTGAGGAGGACCCTGGTCAGTGCACTAGCCCTGCCAGAAGCAAGGAATTCCTAGGGTGCTATTTCCTCTCACTGAGATCAGAAACTGATCTGCTGCATCAGATTTTTGGCATTGGAAGAAGAAGACTGACCTTTGGATTAACATGGCTGATAAAATCTACAAAAGAAGACAAAAGGCTCTTTCTTCAGACTCCATCACAAGATTGTGAGAATGATAAGCATACTTGCACTTGACTTATAGCAGGCTTGCAATAATCAATGAAGTTGTTCTTATTTCTCCTTTACTTGCCAAAGATCTTTTTGGAATTTCAAATGACATGGGCACCTGTTTCATAACTTCTTCACGGCTATCATGGAAGTAAAACAGTCATACAACAAATTACCAAAAATTTGTCCTTAATTCACATCTCCACTGATTGAATGATCATTCTAGCAAATCACAAGACTGAAATACTGCAAGGTATTTTCAAATGGCAAATTTTAGGTTGGAATATGAGAGTTGGGTACAAAAAAGAAAATAAAAAAACAAATTGAGTCAGTTGGAGTATATGTTGTTCTCCATCACTCACAAATACATAACAAGGAAGCAGGGCAGGTCTAATGCAGAACATGAAAACACTAACTTGGTGCATATCTGCTGGGACACATGATCAAAAGCAGATTGATGACATCACCTACTATTGATGCACAGCACTATAGGAACTGATGCAGACTCAACTAGGGCAACTAGCTGTGCATATAACAAGCCTTTCCTGATCACCAGTCAGTGTAAATGATTTATTTTATTTGTTTTTATTTGTATGTTTTTAGATCCTTTTGTAGTTGTTGCATGTTTATGTAGTATATCCTTTAATGCATGAGAATTTTTTCTTTGTGCATATGCAATTGCACAATTAAAAATTTAAATGGTAAGAACAGAATACTATTTTTCAAGGTACATGGATACATGCACACACATATACCGTGTTTCCCCGAAAATGTCTTATATTAGTTTTGCTCCCAAAGATGAGCTATGTCTTATTTTCAGGGGATGTCTTATTTTTCTGCTCCACAGCTGCATGCTCTGGTGTTCTGTTCGACGGGCATGCTTCCAAACAAAAACTTTGCTATGTCTTACTTTTGGGGGATGCTTTATATTTAGCACTTCAGCAAAACCTCTGCTATGTCTTATTTTCAGGGGATGTCTTATTTTCAGGGGATGTCTTATTTTCAGGGAAACAGGGTATGTACACACATATGTATATGTGTGTAATGCATGATAAGGTATGTGCTTTGATATATAAAATATATCAGATACTTTTTTTAAAAAAAAGTGAATAAGACAGGAGGAGAAAACCTAAAAGAACATAAATTGTTTTCAATCCTATGTTCAGATGATCAAACAAATACTTCCAAACAATGGAGTACTCTTGTGCAATGCGCTTTTTTCCCCCCAGTGTTGCTTATGTACAGCAAATTCTCAGTGGGCTGCACCCAACCCAGTCATAAATTCCTTCTGGAGATGAAATGTGAAACCATATGCATGGACAATTTGCTAAGATTAAAAGTAAATTTACTAGCATGTTCAAATATTTATAAATCATCATTTAAGTCTACATTTTAAAGTGATATTGATGGATTTACAAAACAAGGTCCACTTGGGTAGTAGTTTCAGAGACAACAAATACTGTAATCAGCCTTCTTCCTTAGTGAAGAAGGGAGAAAACAAATGGAATAAGTAAGCTGGTAAATAAATAGCAAGGGCATTATAGCAGGTATGGGAGAGAGCATGAAATCAGAGCAAAAACAATTCTAAGTGGTTGGGTTAGCTGGATAGTTTGTTGCTAGGTACTAGGTAAGTGGTCATGTATTCCGGGCATCAAAAATAGATTCTTTGTAAATTTATAGGGCTATCTTCAATTGTAGCAATGCTGCATGCTTATTTATCATTATGTAGATAACCGTGTAATGTGTATCTTCTGTAGATATTCTTCTTGTGATGCTACTTGCAGCAGACCACACACATCCACACTTCACGCTGTAACTTTGTCATGCCATTGCTCGATCCCACAAGCTGTTTTCTGTGTTCACATCATGCTCTCACCAGGTTCACTGGGCCTTTGCCTAGCCTGAGCAGAGGAAAGCACCCGTAAGCCTGGATAACTGGGGTATTTGTTTTTTGTTTGCTTGTTTTTAACCTTAATGCTAATAAATGCAGGAAGCCAACCATCCCACATAAAAACATATGGTATCGTAATCATTCCTGTGGGAAAATTGCTCAAGCATTGACAGTGCATAGCAAATGCTATTGTTCCCACAATTTTTGTTAAAAGGTCCTATATTCTGGACTGCCATCTACTGGCATATTTTCTAGTACTGTCTTGTAAGCATACTACATGAATGGTGATTTCCTCCCTAAAACATCCCATATAAATCATAAGTTTATAAACTGTGGCTTCAGTCACATAGGTGTAAGGATAAAATAGGAACCCAAAGTACCTTACATTGTCCTTCTTTTCTCCACTTAATCATCACAATAATCCTGTGAAGTAGATTAGGCTGAGAGTGTGCAACTAATCAAAAGTCAGCCAGCAAACTTTAGGAGCAAAGTAGGGATTCAAACTTTGATTTCCCCAATCCTAGTCCAGCACTCTAACCACTATACAGTACCGCTGATTATTTGCCTTTGTGTAATGTTGAAAAGGCCATGGAATGCAGCCTGTTGCTCAGTAATTGTATGTATTCAAAGATACTAAACAAAAATAATAATAAATTGTAAATTTGTCCAGGGTTAATTGATGTGAAATTCCTACACTTTGTGTTGTAGAGGGATTACAGATGAATAATGTGGGGCTATTTTGCAAATGGTAAGATTCAAAGTGGGTGTTCCTTCAAAAAGGCTGGGAACCACTTGGGTTGTGACCCAAGGTAAAGTAATGCTGGGTGCACAGATAAAATGAAACTGGGGCACTGCCTTCTGCGGGAAAATGACTGATTGAGTTCTCAAACTTCTCTCTGCCTAAACTTTAGACTCATAGAGCTGTAAGGAACCTCAACACTCATCTAGTACAATGCTCACACCGTGCAAGAAATTCATAACTACCTCCCCCCACTCCTCCAGTAACCCTTGCTGTAGACCAGAGGAAGACAAAAAACATCCAGGACCCCTAGCTAGTCTGGCCTAGACAAAAATTTCTTTCTGACCCCACAGTGGCAATCAGCATTTCCTTGGGTTTACAAAAAGGGGCCATGAGAGCCAACCACAGACTCAGCCTTTCCTCCCCTCAATTGTCACACACGTTCATCTAAATGTAATCCAGCTTTTCTTATGATATGTTTTGCATCTAGATTGAAGAGACAGGGAGATAAAATAATCCTTGTCTAACACCTTTGCCAATTGGAAGCCATTCTGTTTCTCTATATTCTGCCCTAGCAGTAGCCTCTTGTCCAGAGCACAGATTGCACATCAAAAAGATCAGGTGATGTGGCAAACCCTTTTCCTTTAAAACCAGTCATTGCTTTTCCTGATCCACATTGTCAAAAACCTAACTGTAACATGAAACACAGCTGATTTTCTTCTGAAACTCTCTTATATGCTCAGTTTGCAATATAATCTCTAGTATCTCTTCCTTTTTTGAATCCAGCTTGAACATCAGGCATTTTTTTTGTTCCATGCATGGTAATGGTCTTTGTTATAAGATTTTGAACATCTCTTTATTTGCATTAATGTGTTGGTCCAATAGTTGCAGCAATCTTTGACGTTTCCTTTTTTGGAAATTGGATTGTAAATTAACCATTTCTAGTTTGGGGCTATTGTTTTACTTTCCACATTTGTTAGCATATTCTTGTCAAGATTTTGGTGGATTCCATTTCTGTGACTTGGAATTGCTCAATTGATAAACCATCTGCTTCTGGTGATTTGTTTCTCCCAATTGCTCTCAATACAGAATTCACTTCACTTTCTAAAAACTGTACGTTCTTTTTCAAAATATTCTTCTTAGAAGTAATCTGTCATCCTTTCATCTCTTCTGTATATTGTATTGTTCCTACCATTTCTTTATTTTCAGTATCCTATGCAGTAAATGTATTTCCATGTTGATCTTTAAGCATGCCTACCCATGCTTTAAATTTCCCTTTAATTTCTTGGATTTTGTGGAACAGATCTATTGTTCTCCCTTTTTTGTGGTTCTCTTCTGTTTTTTTTACACTGGTTATTATAGTAGTTCTGAGTGAGTGAGTGAGTGAGTGAGTGAGTGAGTGAGTGAGTGAGTGAGTGAGTGAGTGAGTGAGTGAGTGAGTGAGTGAGTGAGTGAGTTAGTTAGTTAGTTAGTTAGTTAGTTAGTTAGTTAGTTAGTTAGTTAGTTAGTTAGTTGCTGGAATGCTGCATGTAGACTTTTGATTCTGTCACCTTTTGTTTCTCGTCTGTAGCAATTTTAAGAGTTTCCTCAGTCATCCATTGAGGCCTTTCATTTCTTTTGGCTACAGGAATAATTGGAATAGTCTTTGCACATTCTTGCCTGGTAATATCTCTAGTTTCAAACCCTAGTTCATCTGGTTTTCATTGTTGCTTATATGGTATTTTGGAACTCTGGTGTTTTTCTTCATTCTAGTCTAATTTTCAGTATTAACAGCTCCTGGTCTTGTGTTAACTGAGAGCAGAGCTTTTCCATCTTCTGCTTCCAATTAGGCATCCATTCAGGTCAACATCTGAATGCCCCTTCAGCTTTAGTCCAGCTGCAGCAGTAAGAATCCTGCTACTTGTACTTGTCCTCTGCTCTTTCCAAGTAGCTGGTTGAGTGCCATCCAACCTGGGGATAACATATTCCAGCCCTATGCATTTTTTTTTCATTTTGGATTATCTCATCATAGGGTTTTTGAGGTAAGAGTTGATCATAAGTGTTTTACATTGCCTTCTTCTGCACAGTACTAACCAGGGTTAGTTGTAATGACACTGCCGTTGTCTATGAAAGATCCTCTGCCAGTGTCACCTACCACCACTGCTTCTGCCCAGTGGCTACTCTTCAAGGATTTTTCTGCTCCATCACCATTGGAACTGTCTGTTTTCTTCTGCTAATGTGGTTGTTGATCCCTAAAGGGGGTAGGCACATCTTAGTATGGTGTTACATGTATGACCGCTCCATCTTGAGTGACTCTGCTAGGAGTTTAGCCTCTTGACAGAGTCTACACCACTTACAATATTGCTCCCAGCTTTGCTGACACATAGAAACCATTTATGCATCCAAAAGGGGGAAGTAAAGTCTATTTCCTAAGAAACTATGACCATAAGGTGGCTACTTGAAATTGTGCTCGTGTGTCAGCCGGTTCATTTCGCTCCGTAGCAAAAACACCTTATATGGTATGTATTTTCAAGGAGTCTTCATTGTGGGCAAAGTTGGCCTGATTTCCATGTAAGTGCTTTGTGCATAAAATCATACTGACAAGCTATACCCTCTGTTTAAGGCTGATTAGCATTCCCATGGTGACAAAAATGCTAAACTGATAGATCAAGGAAAAGGTAACCAACAGGACCCAGTGAGCCAAATTATGCTTTAGGGACCACAAGAAAGATCCTATAAAAATGAAAGAAGCAATTAAGTACTTGTAGTGGAACACTGTATATGAATGAGATTATAAGGTGGCTTGCATTAGGGCATTTTTAACGTGTCAAAATCAACTTGTTAAAAAAAAATATTTGACTAAATACAGCACTGAATGAAATCAGGGTACATTCACTGAGATTTTTCAAGAACTAATAGATTTTTTTAAAAAAATATGTACTAATTGGACAGCAGGAAGAAGGTAGGAGTTGGGTGCTGTGTGGTTTCCGGGCTGTATGGTAGGAGGTAGGAGTTATTCTCCTTCCAGCCTCAACTGCTTCCCTTCTCAGATCCTTCTATTCAATACCTGATGGAGGAAATTGTTTGAAATGAAATCTGAAACCTATTGCATTGTAGCTAGTGGTGCCACAAACCTTGTAGCAAACATGTTGACCAGGTAAACACAAACGTTTTGACAGCCAGCACCACCACCATGTCTCCTTGCCTCACAGCTGTTGATCACAGCATGCTGGTCAGCTTTGTGTCATCATGGTTTGTATGAAAACAAACAATAGTCTGGGACTCCTGAGGTCAGGGGTCCCTTTTGGCAACCACACCTCTTAAAAGACCTTCCTCCTGATAATATAATATATACAAATATTACATTTTTGTATCCCATAATTAATGTAGAAAACTGCCATTCCTGATTCTGTGCTCACAGTGGCCAAAGGCCATTTCCCCACTGGGTATGACAGACATACTCTTTTACCACTGTGGTTGTAAGAATGAGTTTAGGGGCTCTACAGAATAATTCATCTATGATATGTGATCTTGAGTATGCACTGTTGGAAAATTGTATTTATACAGTCCCAGTAAGGATTGAAATGTAATATAGTTTTGTGTTGCTGAGAGTTAAAGGATTTTGACTGTGTGGTTCTGGGAATAATTAGCCTCTTGCAGACCAACCCTATAGTTCATAGAATAGAATAGAATAGAATCTTTATTGGCCAAGTGTGATTGGACACACAAGGAATTTGTCTCCGGTGCATATGCTCTCAGTGTACATAAAAGAAAAATACATTTGTCAAGAATCATAAGGTACAGCACTTAATGATTGTCATATAGGTCTAGTAAGCAATCAGGAAACAATCAATAGTAATAAAAACATAAAATGTAAAATCATAAAATAAAATGAAATGAAATGAAATGTGAATGTTTCCTGGAAAAACACATGACAATTTGTCACAACCCTTATATTATAATAATATGAGATTGAGCAAGTACTCTATACACCACCTTTAAAAAAAACAGCCAATTTAGAATAGCGGCTGGTCTCTTTTCGACTGTTGCGTACTTAGCAGTGCAGACCCCTCTGCAGAACACTACAGAGCTGTGTCAAGAAAACCACAGAACAATAAATACTTGCAGCATAATCCAATAACTCCGTTTACAATAATTGACTCTTAATTAGACACAGAGAGCTGCAGCGGAGCAATGGCTTGAGGAGCATGGAAGCTGTTAAAGGCTGAAAATGGTTTCCAGAGCATTCAAAAAAAAAAGCCACGTACATTTCGCTGAAGAACATAATGTGACAATCTAATTAAAGAGTTACATTTTCCTCAATGAGAAAGGCATGCATGCAAGCTGCGGTGGATCAGTTACAAATTCAACTTGCATTTTGTATCAACCTCAACTTTTTAAAGTTAAGTCTAAAACTAAGTCTCAGTCCTAACAAGAGCAAAGTATCTCATGTCCCCATAAGTGTTTTTAGAAACGTAAATATATACCTAATTCTAAACACACTGTGTTGGATTCAAAGACTTCTTTTCAGTGGGTGAGGAGTTCTGCTCTTTGAGAACGCAGCGGAAGGGATTTGTAGGATCCATCATATTTACCTCTAAATATTTCCCACTAATTTGAGTGGAAACTACCTCACAGTAAATGTACTTAGAACTGCAGCCTTGCAAATATCTTTTATTGAAACCCAAAGAGCTTCCATCTGTTTAGAATAAGTGTGGTGATGATAAAATGTTCCTACGCCTGGTGCGGTGGGGGGCAGGCATATGTTTGAGACAAAATGTGAACATTAATGTTTATTATCGATACTCTTCACATTAAAACCTAAAAAATGTTGGAAAGCGAGATGAGTCAAAGGCGAATATTAACTCATCTTAGCAAAGAGAAAATTTAAGATTATGCAACAAAGGCTTTGTCATTTCTTTTCACTGTCGTTTCCCTGTCACTAGTTTGGCTTGCCTCATTCCTCCCGACCCCTCTCCAGCAACAAAAAGAGTTGACACAAGACCTGTAATAAACAGACACCACCCCTGGCTCCAGTTAGTGTCATGTCAGTTTATGGCTGTGCTGAATCCAGCTCCCAAAGGGTTCGTAAAAAACAAACAACCCCCCCTCCACCGAAATACAGTAATATTCTGCTTCATTTAAATCAATTAGAGTCCATTCATTGGCTTCAATAGAATGGAAGATTTTTTAAAAAAACTTACAGAGGAGCAGACTAGCCCTATAAACAGGCCTTTGGGCTGAAGGGAAGGAGGTTAGGCTATCTTTATTGTTCTTTTTGCTAAGGAACATCAACATGTAGATGAGAATATCAACATATGTGCTCATCACCCCAATAAACAGGTTGCTTACCAAAACAAAGTTGTCATCTGCTCCATTAAACTCAACAGTATTTCCCCATACGTTGTCATTTAAATCTAGATTTTTTTCCTATTATCTTATCTAATTTGACCCAAATTCCCTCTATTTCTTTCCCTTGATCATAACAGTTTTGCACTGTGCTGGTTTCCATCAGATCCCTATTATTTCTTGAGTGATCCAAGAGCATCTCATGAGGGGCGGGCAGTCATGGGGTCCCACACTCCTCACAGCACTGCTGGGCATGTAATAGGTCACACAGCTTGGCAACTGCTTGGCGACAGCAGGAGGAGGGAAGCCAAGGTGAAAGCAAAGAAGCTGCTGCTGTTGTGGCAGCACTGGGGAGCTCTGTGGCTGTCAAAATGGTGGCTGGGCTGCCCTTTCCGTGGTTTGCAGAGGCAAAACATCAGCACTGAAGCTTTTGTTGTCACTGACCTCTCTGCATAAGGGGATTGAAGCAGGAAACCATGCTATCCTAGGGACTTCCCACTGAGCTATGCCTGTCTGTGCAATAGTCCCTGTTTGAGTTCATCTGGCTGTTGATGATATCAGGACTGCAGTGGAATGCCAAACACCTGCTGGTATACCTCCCTTGAACTTACCCTCTTGGTCCAGTGAATGGGGTGCTGGTCTTGGATCCCAGGTTTGTAGGATTTAGTTCCTCCCTTTCTCCCTCCTTCCTTCCTTCCCTCCCTCCCTGGCTATGGAGTATGAAGCTTGGAGGATGGATGGTTGTGTCTGGGCAGCCCTTTTGCTGCTATACCCTTTTCAACAAAAAGAACAAAGTAGAATCGTAACTTCATCCACCATGTGCTGGATAGCCCTTGTTTTAGAATGAGCCACTTGAGTTCTAGTGCCTGCCTAGTTCAGATAGGCTCTAGGACCCAAGCAAAGCATTCTAAAACAAAGATGGTCCAGCACACGGCCAATGATGGAGTTACAATGCTACTGAGTTCTTTTTGTTGAAAAGGGTATAGCCTGAACCTTGCCGAGGAAGGGGTGGGCATCCTATCCACTGCATGTGTGCTCTTCCCTTATTGGAGAGTGGGGAGAGAACTGCTTGGCCTTGTGACTCTGTTGGATTCATTGTTGCTGAGTCTTTTCCAGAGGCGTAGCTGGCCCAAACTGCGCCCAGTGCGCAGTGTGTTTTTTCTGCCCCCCATGGCCCCCCTGCAGCAGCACCCCCCATGGCACACACACCCCGCCCCCCCCCCCACACACAGACACTTACCTACGTTCCTTTTCTATTTCTAGTACTTTTTGAGGCTGAATAAAGCAGCCTCTTCACAGTTCAGGGGAAAAACTGCCTGATGAACTATACTTTCCAGGAGACCTTGTGAGCCCCAAGGTCTCCTGGGAACTGTAGTTCCTCTGGCAGTTTTTAGCCTGAACTGTAAATAGGCCGCTTTTTTCAGCCTCAAAAAGTACTAAAAAAGGAACGTAGGTAAGTGTGGGAAGGGGGGCGGGTGTGTGTGCCACGGGGGGCACCACGGGGGGGGCATGGGGAAAGGGGGGAGGGGCCGGGGTGATTTTCTGCCCCCCAGACATTTGCCCAGTTCATGATGCGCACCCCCCCGTCCCCTTGGCACTCCGCCACTGGTCTTTTCTCCTTGTCTGCTGGTTCTCCATGGAAGGTGGGGTGTCATTGAGGGGCAGTGGCCAGATTGGCAAGTGGTGATTGGCTGCACCTATGTGCAGCAGCCTGTTATCTGATTCCTGGGTGTTGCTCGAGTTGCTAGGGTCTCTAGCATGGTTGCTATGCCATCTGCGCTTTACAGAGGAGCACAGGTTATTATTTCCCCTTGCCCTTTCCCAAAATGCAATTTTAAAAATAGTGATGTGTAGCACAATCTTTCTGAACATTTGAATTGGCTCAAAGTTTTGGCTGCATCAGGAAGGAAAGATAGGGAGAGACCATTACTTCTTCCTTTTTGGCAGGGTTACTGTGGCTGTGTTACCTCTTGGGGCTCCTAAATGTTTGTAATAGAAATAAGCCCTTGCAGTTAAAATAGTTATTTTATGAGTGTAGTTCTTTTTCTCAGTGGGCCTCCTGCTAGGGAATTATGTGGGGCCTCTTAAGTTTGGAAACTTCTGCTTAGGTTTTGTACTGTAGTAAATGTTAGTTGGCCTAGCTATTGTGTCCCTAGGCATACAAGTGTGTACAAATCCATTTTAGAATCTTTCTTCAAGTACACTATTCTACCATCACACATATTTATCTTCATTTCATCTGCTCAACCCTGCCACAAACCCAAGTCACAAAGACAGCAAGTCTTACCATTAACATAGTGAGAAAAAGCTTTTATGGCACCACTTTCTGCAGGCGGGAGAAGAAAATGTTAAGTTTCAAGTGCTGGGGGTCCTCAAAACCTTGCATCTTCTCCCCAGTCAAATTTGGATGGATACAGAATACAGTTTTGTTCTGTGTAAAGTCTTTAGGATTTGGGACACAAAGAGGAGGAGAATGCTCAGCAAAGGGGTAGAGAATGTCACCAGTGTCAGGAATATGTGGTTTGGGCTCAGGTGGTCTGCCTCCTTGAAAAATGGGTTCAGATTTGTTAATATCACAGTGACGTGTTTGGACTCATTGTGTTTCAGTGATGCTTATGCTGGTTTCAGCCGGGAACACTCTGCTGTCTGCAACTTTTGAGAAATCTCTCCCAAGCAACTGGAATGAAATCCGCAGGCATTGTAATCCCTACTCAGAGGATCTTCCATCCACTGCTAAAAAAGGTAAAGGAAGGTCTCCTCATTCCAGAGGCAATTAAAGTTTTCACCATACTGTTGGGGGAGGGGTTAAGTTGAGGAGTGAGATTGGCTATGAAGGGGAAGAAGCGTGTTTGCTTTCCTTGCCTGTGAGCTCCACTTCCATTAGAAGAAAATCATTCTGCTGTTCAAGTAAATGAGTGGATTTTTTTTATACATTCAAATCCCCTCAGAGTTACGGTTAGAGAAAATTCCCAGTCAGTGGTTACCAGGGGAGCAAGAGAGGTTTCACGTGCATGATTTTTATATGTGCACCCCCAGAGACTCCAGGGTAAGGGGACCTTTAAGCCTGTTGTTACATCAGTACAAACTTAGAACAACCCCTCAAGTTCAAATAGAGGGAGAAGAGAGAGGGAGGCAGGGCTTTAAAAAAATACTGAATGTGTAAAATAGCAGAGAAAGAAATCAGGGGAAAGGAGGTGAACAGAAGAGCAATGCAATACACTTGATGTGGGAAATACCCTATGCTAAAAAATATGCCAAATCACAAAACATTTGGGGAATAAGCACTCAGCGAGCAAAAGAAACATTTTCTAGTGGAAGAGCCTCCCTTTTAAGTGAGATGCCATTAATTCCAGAGATGGAAACACTCCCTTTTGTTTGTAGATGAATACAGAGAGAAGTGGAGAGAAGATAGCAGTCGGGAGGAAGAGTGAGGCTCTCTCAGAGCAGGACCCAGAGAAGAAAGCAAGCTGAAGGCATGGAGGTTGGGAGGAAGCGAGAAACGGTTGAAGAAGTGGGCACAAAGTTGAATACGTCACCTGTTATCACATTGCAATTGTAGTCTCAAGGGCCAAAGTGGCAAGAGAGCTATGTGATCAGGAATTTCTTTGCCTCAGTGAAATGATAGAGGAGTAGCCCTGGGATGGGACTTCACTAAATAAGTCTTGTCCTGAAGTGACAGAAAAACCATCTGAAGTGGTTGGACACCACTGAATCTAGTTAGTTGACTGGGGGAGGGGGGGCTCTTACATGGTTTTCCCCTGGGCCTTTGCTAGCACTACTGGGGACAAATGTCATTGGTCACTGTAACATTTCCCACCACAGGGTATGTCCCAGCTTGTTCTAGCAGGTCAGTTCGGCCCAACCCCACTGCACAAAAGCCTGAAAGGGGAGGGATTTGTTTTACCAAGGAAAACCCAATCTGTCCAGTAGGATGCCTTTGTTTTTTGTATAACCATCATATGAGGCAAAGCATCTAAAGGTTTTGTAGTAATGTTGGTGCCCCTGACAGGGCTTGTAGGTAGGAATCAAGCCAGCTTCTTGATTTCTTAAACAAACACAAATCTTGGTTCTACTATCAATACCTCTAATATTATATATATAAACTACTTGTTATATTAGTGCACTTCTTCGAATACAAAACTTTTGTAAATAAGCCACTATGTGAAGCAGCTGCAATTTTGTTGGCATTCATGCCCACCCTCTATGTAGCTGAAAGTTATGAGGTTCTGCTCTCTTCATTCTGTCCCAGGGTCATTTCTGTGTTAAATCCAAAACTCGTACATTTCTCTGTCACCAAAGGTTAGTCTAGTACAGCAAAAATCACTACTTCTAATAGTAAAGTTGCAGGCCCTTATGACAGTCAGATCTTATGACAATCCCTGGTGGGGGTTTTAAGATAAGAGATGTTCAAAGGTGGTTTGCCGTTGCCTGCCTCCACATCATGACCCCAGTAGTTCTGAGAGGTCTCCCATCCAAGGGGTCAAATACATGCCGGCGTTGACTCTGCTTAGCTTCTGATGAGATCTGGCTAGTCTGGGACTTTGTATCTGTCAATAATTCAGGCATACCTGGTTCTCCCTTCCACTACTATATATTACAACCACCTTATGGGGCATCAGACTGAGACAAAGGGACTTAGCCAAGACAACCAGGGATCTTAATTGCTGGGTGTAACTGCTGCACACAACCTGCACTGTCACTTTTTAGCAACTCAGGTTGTTCAATTAGTTCACTGGGTGGGCATTTTGCAGCCTTGTCTCCATGCTGAACCCATGCTGAGATCTTCTACCTTTCTACTCACCTGCAGCCCTTCACCAGACCCATCCTGTCTAACTTCCCTCTGTTTGTCCACAGCAGTTTTACAACACATGGGCTGCATCTATAATGCCAGCAAACATTCCTCACATCCACACACACAAAAGGCATTTGGAGAAAGTAAAGATCTGAGGGAAATAATTAACTAAGGAAGAAACGGTGCCTGAGCAGCAGAACCTCTTTTTCCATAAGAAGGTCCCCAATTCAACCCCTGTGCTGCCATCTCTCCATGCAAGTGATGGGAAAGGCTGCTGCCCATCTGTGTAGCCTCCGCTGGCCTTGAAGGACTTCAGTTCTGGGAAGGCAACTTTAAGTGCCCAATTCAACTAAAATAGAGTTAACACCATCTTAACTTGCACCCTTTTCTCTTTCCAGTTCATCGCCGGGCATCTGGTTACACATTTGTGCTCTGATCTTAAATAACTTTACTTGCAATGCAATGCCGAGTAGACCGTTGAAGGGTTTAATTCTGAGTAGGACCACATTGGTAGAAGACCACTCTTCTTGCCACTTACTTAAGAGTAGTAGTAGTAGTAGTAGTAGTAGCAGCAGCAGCAGCAGCAGCAGTAGTAGTAGTAGTAGTAGTAGTAGTAGTAGTAGTAGTAGTAGTTTAATGAAGGAATAAGAGGGGAAGTCCTCCTATGGATTAAAAACTGGTTGAGAAACAGGAAGCAAAGAGTGGGTGTAAATGGGAAATTCTCACAATGGAGAGATGTAGGGAGTGGTGTCCCCCAAGGATCCGTATTGGGACCAGTGCTCTTTAACCTATTCATAAATGACCTGGAAGTAGGGGTGGGTAGCGTGGTGGCCAAGTTTGCAGATGATACCAAATTATGTAGGGTGGTGAGAACCACAAAGGATTGCGAGGAGCTCCAAAGCGGGACCTTGATAAATTAGGTGAGTGGAGCTAGAAATGGCAAATGCAGTTCGAAATGTAGCAAAATGCAAAAGTGATGATGCACATAGGGGCAAAAAATCCAAACTTCACATACACGCCTTCACAGGGGTCAGTGCTATCAGTCTGAACTTCAGAGGAAAGGGATTTGGGCGTCTTAGTTGATAGTTCCATGGGGATGTCATCGAACTCAATGTATATGGCGCAGCTGTGAAAAGGCAAACTCTATGCTGGGGATAATTAGGAAAGGAATTGAGAATAAAACTGCAAAGATTGTCAGCTGCCCTTATATATAAAGCTGTGGGTGCTGACGCACTTGGAGTACTGTGTTCAGTTCTGGTCGCCCACATCTCAAAAAGGATTATTGAAGAGATAGAAAAAGAAGAAGTGCAGAGAAGGGCGACGAGGATGATTGAGGGACTGCAGCACCTTCCTTATGAGGAAAGGCTGCAGCGTTTGGGACTCTTTAGTTTGGAGAGGAGACGTCTGAGGGGGGGGGGGGGGATATGATGATTGAAGTCTATAAAATTATGCATGGGGTAGAAAATGTTGACAGAGAGAAATTTTTCTCTCTTTCTCACAATCTCACTAGAACCAGGGGCATTCATTGCGAAAATGCTGGGGAAGAATTAGGAACTAATAAAGGAAACTTACTTCTTCACGCAACGTGTGGATTGGTGTTTTGGAATATGTCTTAATATCTGCCACAGGAGGTGGTGATGGCCACTAACCTGGATAGCTTTAAAAGGGGCTTGGACAGATTTATGGAGGAGAAGTCGATTTATGGCTACCAATCTTGATCCTCTTTGATCTGAGATTGCAAATGCCTTAACAGTCCAGGTGCTCGGGAGCAACAGCCACAGAAGGCCATTGCTTTCACATCCTACATGTGAACTCCCAAAGGCACCTGGTGGGCCACTGCGAGTAGCAGAGAGCTGGACTAGATGGACTCTGGTCTGATCCAGCTGGCTTGTTCTTATGTTCTTATGTTCTTAGTTTGGATTTCTCGCCTGTACTCAGATTCAAGGTGGCTGACAAGCTCCTGTCCCCTCCTCTTAAAAGCTATGCTGCCTGTCCTGCTCTTATCATGCTGCAGTCCAGCCCAGCAGAAAGTTCTGTTGCGCAAATGACAATTTAAAATAACCACTTTTAATTCCACGGTTTAATTCCGAGTAGACCTTAGAAGCAGGGCCGGGTCGGAGGCAATCGACGGGGAACCACCTCCGAGCGTCTTGTGCCTTGCAAACCCTCCGGGGTGGCCCTAAGTCAGCAGCGCCTAAACGGCACCCAAGAACCAAACCAGCAGCGATAGTTGGTGAGCAGCCAAGTAGAAACCACCAGGTGCTGGGAGGGGGCGTGGCAGGTTCGTTTAAACCCCCCCCCCTCTTCCCACAGGTTGGGATGAGAGAGGCTGACCGAGGCGGTTCAGATAATGCTTTCCGCTCCCCGCCCCGCCCCAGCTCGCCTAGTACCCTAGGATCTAACACAGAAGAACCAGCACTTTCAAGTTCAACCGAAGTCCTACTCTCGGTTTACGGAGAGGGAGATGTCTGGATTCCCTCGTGACTGAGGCTGCCTCCCTGCTTGCTCCATCTGGGTACCACAGTCGTTTTCTCCCTGCCCCTCCCCCCCCAGCCCAGAATCTCGCAGGACCTCTCCGAGCCAGTAGGATTCCCGCCCCCTTCCCCCGCCGGGTCCCAGGGTTGCCCTTCTCTTGTGCGTGGAAACGATCTGTGCCCAGCAGCAGATGCAGCAGGATCCTCTGAAGATGCCGGCCACAGATGCAGGAGAAACGTCAGGAGAAAATGCTACTGGACCATGGCCATACAGCCCGGAAACCCCACAACACCCCAGTGATTCCGGCCGTGGAAGCCTTTGACAACACATTTAACAATCTGTTATTATGAATCCACTTTTTTATTATCATTATTTAGGAATAAGGAATACATCATATTAACAATATTGTGGTTCTTCATTAATTGAAGCAATAGTGGCGCGATATCCAGACTCAGGACGGGTCTCAAAACTGCGCTTGGTTTTTACATCGGGTCTGATGGGGGAGGGGGGGGGTGGAGAATCGAGGTTCGTAAAGCGGGACTCTTCAGAGAGGCAGTCCTCTAATGGAAAGTTCTCTCTCCTGTGTCTTCTCCACTCCCCACGATCTGTCCTGTTTTGCATCATTCTCAGATGTTGTGTCCCATAGTCACGCTGTGGGTCTGCGTTGCTCTCCAGCCTGCATCGCTTTCCTGCCTCCCGAGTGCGTGGCTGGGGTTTGGGGGGCTCGCACGTGCCCCGCTATCGCAAGCGCTCCCCGTCGAGCTGCGCTTCGCCTGGCTTCTCCAAAGGATCCTCCTTCTCCGAGAGCGAGGCAGGTCCCTGCCCCGGACGACTGAACCACTCCAACTTTGCAAAGGGCGGTGTCGATCTGGCGCGTGACCCCCCCCCCCCCAACAAATTAAAGGGAACGTTTAAATAATACAAATAAATGTTTAAAAGCAATATCATTGTTACAAATAAGGGTTGGCCTTGATCCGGGGGGGCGGCGCGGTCCCGTAACCCGTCCCCCCCCCCCTTCCCGGCTTGCTGGCGAGTGGCGGGCGCGCAGGGGCTGTGGCCAAGTTCTGTTTATAGACTCGGTTTCTTCGCACCCGTCGGCCGGGCCTTTGCAGTCTGCGGTGGTTCTCTGATCCCGCTGACCCCGGCCATGTGGTTTCACTTTTTCGTCTGATCTCAATTCCAGGACCAGCGGGGAATAAAATACAAATTGAATAGTAACCATTCACAGACCGCCCTTCGCCGACGCCTCTTCTTAAGCCCTCTTTGTCTTGCAGCAATTGCCAGATAAACGGCTCCGCTTTGGACCCACGTCGCCGGCCCCCCCCCCCCCCCCCCCCCGCCCTACCCTCGAGGCGGTGTGTCCACCAGGTAGAAGAAACAAAAAGGAAACAATGGGCCCCCCACCCAGCCCCTCTCGCTGCTGGCAACAACAACGCCAGCAAGCAGGACATTCGCAACTTTAAAGGGCGACTGCTCTGCACGCTGCTACTACTAACGCTTCTTTGGATGTCGTTCACTTGGGCAAAAGTGGAGCTGGGGCAAAAGAAGGATCTGCCCCACTCCCGTGCCCCCCCCCCCGTCCTCCTCGTCTCTCTTGTCGCCCCAAACATGTTTTTTTGCCATCTCAGAAGAGGCCGAGGTGGGCGCGGAAGGACCCTTCGGGCACAGCGGGCGACCTCATACAGTTAGCTTCCGAGGGCGCCCAAGAACCCCCCCCCCCCCCGGCGTGCCCGTCTCCCACTTTTGGACTCCAGAGGGAAGAATCGGGGCATCGCCATGACTTGTGATCCTCCCCAAGGCGGCTTTTCCCACGAGGTTCACCCACGAGGCCTCGATTATTGCAACGAGTGGCTTCAGGTGGGCCTCTCTGGGAAACTGCCGCGTGTCTACACGTGGCCTGAACTCTAAACAGACGTGCCCGGCAGGCGCCATTCACGTGTCTCACCAGGCACGTGTTCTGGTAGGTCGCCTGGACTCTGTGGCGGGTCCTCCTGGTTGAGATTCAAAGCCAGGCCGCCAGTCATACACCGTCTAAGCAGCTTGATGCCACTCGAAGTCAAGTGGGACGTCAGGTGGGTGGTTCAACATGACCAGGAGGTAACGTGGCACGGGGGAATCTGCCCAGGCGCTAGCAGCCGGGTTTTTGCTCTGTGTTTGGCGTGGGAATCCCTTGGAATCCTCCATGTCCGCACTTGGCTTCTGGGCTTTAGAGATGTTTTGGATCTGGTAAAGGGTCTTGCCTTTCGGAGAAACGCCTGGTTTGTAAGTCAGCAGCCCCCTAGCAGGGGTGGCCAATCTATGGTGCTCCAGATGTTCATGGACTACAATTCCCATCAGTCCCTGCCAGCACGGCCAATTAGAGCACCATAGGTTGGCCACCCCTACCCACCGCAGCTTTCCCCCGGAACGGTGGTTGCAATTAGGTGGGTCAGCCTCAAAGGTGCCTTCGGGTTCGCCTGGAAAGAGCTGTGAATTTTGTCTCGATCAGAATGAATGTTGGGTGCTTTCAAGTCAAAAGGAAAACGCCCCTTGATTTGAATGACTGGTAATGTCTCTTTCGGGAAACTGGTAGATGATTTTTTTTCTTCCTCCCAAGGAATCCTGTGTTTTAGGGAAGGAAACCAGTAACTCCCTCCCCTCCATTGATCTGCAGAGATAATTTCTTTTCCACATATTCTAAAGGGCGTCTTCATCCAAGGCCTTCAAAAAATGATCCCTGTGAATTTACATCTTTCTTTCAATCTTTGTTCTGATGGATCCCAACCAATTAAGGGTTGCGCTGCCGCTGCGTTATCTCAGCGAGGCCTGCGCTGCTGGGGGCCACCAGATCTGCTTCCACGTGGACCAGATCCCGCAGGGTTGGTCGGAGCGGCAAGGGCAGGGGGGTGGGGTGCCTTTCCTGCGGCGCAGAAATCTTGCCAGAACGTCCTCCCAGATCAGCCCACAGCCGAAATACGGGTTGCAACAGACCCGGGTCAATAACGTCAGGAGTGGTCCCGCAGTTGAGACCCGTGGATTCTACGCCGTCTGGGCAGCGTCCGATTGAAGGATGGAGAGAGGACTTCTTGGATGGAGAGAGGACTTCTTGGAAAGGGAACGAGGCAGGCCAATGGCCCCTTCCGCATATGCAAAATAATGCACTTTCAATCCACTTTCACAATTGTTTGCAAGTGGGTTTTGCTGTTCCGCCCAGTAAAATCCAGCTGCAAAGTGCATTGAAAGTGGGTTGAAAGTGCATTAATTTGCATGTGCGGAAGGGGCCCATCGGCAAGTGAGGCAACGACTTTGCTGGGTTGCAAACTGGTTCGAACTCCCGGCTGTCTGCCCGGACCCGGAAGAAGACAACCCCGACTGGAGGGGGGGGGCGCTAACTCGTTTCTACCGAAGAATGGTTTCGCTTGTTGAAGACAAACGCGGGATAGTTGCCCTTTCAAAGATTTCTACGTGGGCTTTCTACCACGTGATGGCTGAGCCCCCTGGCTACTCCCTGCAAAACTATTCAGGCCTTCCGCGTTTTTTCCACAGGCTTTTAAAAGCCCTGAACAGATCTCGTCCAAGTCGGTGTGAGAATATAACTGGACGAAGTGACACCGCTCGAAGTCCCTCGTCCTTATCTTAGTCCCGATCTAAACACGTGGCGCTGACAGGCAGCAGCGCAGGTGCATTCGAGGGATACCGAGGGCGAGTAAACGACGCGGTCCTTTGAGCTGGGCGAAATATGCGGCCTGCAAAGGGGCGTTTCAGTGGCTGAGGAGGGACTGAGAAGAGCTCTAAGAAGAGGCTGAAACCCCCCATTTCTGCGCACGATTTCAATAAGGTTTCTTCCACGTCCGCTTTAGACCTTTTACAGACCTCTTGGAAACGGGACTGAGTTCTAAGAGGAGGAAGCTGGGGTTCAGCAGACGGTCCTGGGACCCCTTCCCAGGCCGATCTGCACCTCGGCCTCTTCTCTGGGTCTTCTGTTCTTGCTAAGGCCCGGGGGCATGGTTCCACCCACCCACCCCCGGCTCGGCGTGCAAGCTCAACTGAGCGGCTGATGGGAGGAGAGCGCCCCCCGCCGTCCGGGCTGGCCACTGCGACGCTGGGGGGCGCACCTGAGCGGGGCTGGGGAGGGGGCGCTCTCTCACCTGCTTCCCATTAAGTGGGCCGTCCGGCCTGCCGCGCTCCTCGGCGCTCTTCTTCTGCCTTCGCCGGGATTCTTATAAACTTCCCTTCGTTTACGTAGCCTGGTTTTCATTGCGGCCGTTGTGCCTGGGCTGCCTCTCTGTTTAGTTTATTAACCCGCAGGGTTACTTTAACTAAATATTTGGGCGGAATACTTGCGGGTTGGGTTTCAACGTGCTCCTTCCAGCAACATCGCCCCGGTTTGGGAGGCCGGACAGGGAGCGCTCTGTCTGTCGCCTGGACCAGGCAGCGGAGCAGCCCAGCGGCCGCATCCAGACCAGGGCTGGGCGGAGGCTGACCCCTTGGGCGAGCGGAGCCGGCCTCCCGGGGCCCATCTCGTGGTCCCGTGACGGAAGCGGGGGGGGGGGAAGCCCAGCCCCGGGGGACTCCCACCGACGGGGCCAGCGCAGGGAGGTGCTCGGCGGCAGCGTTGTGCAGTGGTCCCAGTGCCAGGCCCCCGGCCCGATTCCCCCTCCCCTGGTCGTGTCTGGCGAAGGGAAATCTCGTTTGGTGCTCAGGTGCTGCTGCTGGAGACGAACCTAAGAGTCTGAGCAGCACGAGTTTAGACGGTTCGCGCCGAAATGACTCCCGCAGGTCTGGAGTGCGGAGATTTGCTGGGAAATAACTGGTTAGGTCTTAGAGGCGTTTTTGTCCTTCCTCGCCCGGGAAAACAGCAGCAAATCTTTTAGTCGGAGCACCCACCGAACATGCTTGTGGATTGCGACCCTGGCCCCCATAACAAACACATTACAACCCAGGTTAGCCTCGCTGGCATTATCTGGAAAACAGGCTAGATGTTTCATTATGGATTAGTTAATTAATGAAAATATTTCAGAGAAGGCCAATAAGAAGGACCCCAAAGACTAAGAGGGCCACGGCGCTCTAGCCAAAAACATCTAGCAAACCTTAGCATACCTGTAAGGCACCGCCCCGGCCCGCCCGCGCCCCCTCGCCGCTCATTTTTATTGCTGGGTTCCTATATTGCTGTTATGTGACCGCTCGTCCTCCTTAACAACAAGAAATACGATCTATAGAATCAAGGGGGGAAATGGAGGCATGAAAGGGGTGCCCGTGCGCCGGCTGGGTGGGTGCGTGGGCGGGGGGCTCAATTCGGAGCCTGGAAGGCAGCCGCCAACAGGGGTGCCCGTCAGAGAACGAACTGAATGACGAACTGAATAATGCCATAAAGTCGCACCAGGGCCCCCGATTCCCAGCCCTCTTCAACCGGAGCGCCTCCTAATACTTGTTGGCTCATCTTCGGAGACGCGGCCAGTCGGTTGGAATCGAAACGCTGTCCTTTGGTCAAACCTACAAACTACTGAAGCCTCCACACCGGCTTTGCCTCCAGATTTAAGCTTTTGGTTCAATTTCCCAAGTGAAGCCCCAAGAACACGTTCCTGGGAATAAGCCCCACTGGGTCAAATGCGAGCTACTTCTGAGCAGACCGTTTAGGGCTGCTGCTCCTAAAGTCACCGCGACCCGCGTCAAGTGTTGGGCGCTTCCCTCTGCCCACTCTTCCCCACAGCTCCAACAGGGCCTCTTTTGAGGTGGGACTCAGCTGGACCCCCAACACTGCAGCAGCGGGGACGAAGACCGGGCTCAGCTCCATCCGGGTTCTCTCCCTGAAACCTGGGTGGGTGGTCGCCTCCTAGGCGCTCCCTCCGTCCCAAGCTAGGAATCCCATCTGGGGATGCATTTAAAAGTGGGAGGAGGGGGGGGAGGGAGGGAGAACCTCAAAGGGTGGCGGGGTCAGGTGAAGAGAGGAGCCGGGGACAGACCCAGGATGCCGGGTGACGCTGGGCAAAAGCCCACCTTCCAGTGGCAAGGAGGGGGCCAGTAAAGAAAGACTCTTACGGACTCTCCTAGAGGTGTGATTCCATTTGCCGATCCCCCCACGGCCAATTACAATTACCCCCCCCCCTTCTCCACAGCCGCCCTGGGAAGGTCTGGAGGCTGCGCTCTGCTCCCTCCAAAAGATTGTCTGCTGTCTTGCTCTGCGCTTGAGGGCAGCATCAGCACAGGGGGGGGGGGGGAAGGGCAGAAGTAAGAACAGGTGAGGGACCCAAGAGTTGGGCCTTTTTCTGCTTTTCTGTTTCCATCCCACAACAAGCTTATCGGCCAAGCGTCTCCAATTTACAGATGAGGTGCTGAAGCTGAGAGATACCAAAGGGTGGACACCATGCTTCCAGTGTGGCATAGTGGGGAAAGTAACCTGGAAAACCAGGTTCGGTTCCCCACTCCTCCACATCGAGTCAGCTGGAGGACCCTGGGCCAGTCACAGTCTCCATCGGAGATTGACCACCAGCCAATTTGTTCACCTCACAACCGTGCACAATTCATTGAATATGATGTTCTCATGGTAGAGACTTGTTGTGTATACATTGGTTCAGAGAATCTCTCTCCCTTTTTGTGCATGAGTGTATGTGGGGTCTCGAATTATTGTTGTTGTCCATTGTATGTATAGTTTATATGTTCATTGATGTATTTGAAAATGTTTACATTAAAATGGAGTTTCTAATTCTGTATTAGACCCAGACAGGGGATTTGTTGTTTATGATGGACACCAGTCACAGTTCTCTCAGAACTCTCTTAGCCCACAGAGAGGCCAGCCATAGATGCAGGTCAAACCATCGGAGAAAACGGGCCTGGCGCGCTGCAGTGGCGGGGGAGCGGGGCTGACAGGCGCGCGGTCTGCTGGCCGGGCGAGCCAGAGAGGCGGAACTCCCAGGCGGCCCCTTCCCAGCCAGCTCTGCAACAGGAGAGGTTCAAGGCGTAACTAAAGCCGGCCGAGCAGCGCCTCCCAATTCCCAGGCAGAATTTTCCAATTAGGCTGGAAGGAAGACCGGAGAGGGGACCCCCCTCCCGCTCCCCCCCCCCCACCCGCGCGCCCTCTGCAGCTCGTCAGAGCGGGAGGACAGACGCGGGGCCACAGGGGAGCCCGGGAGCCATCCGTTTGGACCGGCCTGCCAGGGAAGGGGGAGAACTCGCCTCTCCCTCCGCACTCCCCGAAAACGGACCGGGAGAAACCCCAGCCCTGCCTCTGCAGTCATTAATCAGCCCATCAACAAGTCGACAAGCCAAAAACAGCCCCAATTTCATCCAAAAGGAAGGCCTTCCCTTGGCCTAACAGTCCAACAAACTTGGCCGGGTGACCTTGGCGGGGAAGAGCCGCTGCTGTGCCTCCTGTGTTGCAAAGGGGTTCTCTCCAAGGTTCCGGGCTCACCTTATGAATATCTTTCAGAAACCTCCCTAACCCTCCTGTCGTTCTGTGAAATAAACGCCTTGCCTGGGAGCTAAAGATCTACAGGAGCCATTCAGCTTCGCCATGGCAACGTTGTGCTCCTGGTGCTCAGAAGCAGCACACACAGGGTCCTAGGTATAGATTTGGGGGGGGGGGTCCGGGGGGGGCCACACCCCCACCAGCCCCTAGGGCATGACCATGCCTCCCCAAGCGGCCGCCCCTGGCCTAGCGTTTATATAAGTAGCTCTTCGAGGTCAGGGATGGCAGACTCCCCTACCCTGCCCTTCTCTGCCCCTCCCCTCTGGGCAGAGACATAGAGAGAAAATGGAGCTGGGTGCAAAATCTGAGCCCCCCCCCCCCTCCGCAGCCGCTGTGATGCTGGAATCCACCTCCAAACGGCATCACTTTCAATGGTGTTTAAACTAGAGAGCCCAAATTCTCCTTTTAAATCCACCATAAAGGGAGAATCTGGGGTCCTTAGTTAAACTACATTGAAAGTGATGCTGTTTTGGGGTGGATTATCCCCCACCCTGAAACAGCATCACTTTCAATGTGGCGTAGTGGTTAAGACCAGGTGCATTCTAATCTGGAGGAACCGGGTTTGATTTCCTGCTCTGCCACTTGAGCTGTGGAGGCTTATCTGGGGAATTCAGATTAGCCTGTGCACTCCCACACACGTCAACTGGGTGACCTTGGGCTAGTCACAGCTTTTTGGAGCTCTCTCAGCCCCACCCACCTTACAAGGTGTTTGTTGTGAGGGAGCAAGGGCAAGGAGATTGTAAGCCCCTTTGAGTCTCCTACAGGAGAGAAAGGGGGGATATAAATCCAAACTCTTCTTCTTCTTCTAAACTGAGGACCTCAGATTCTCTCTTTAAATCCATGCCAAAGGGGGTGGATTTAAAAGGAGAATCTGGGGAAATTTGGGGGGTGCCTGCTGTCAGGGGTGCAATGGTTAAGTTAGAAGCACCAAGCTTTCAGGGTATCTTTAGGAGTCTCTCCTAATGATACCACCCAGGTTTGGTGAAGTTTGGTTCAGGGGGTCCAAAGTTATGGACCCTCAAAGGTGTAGCCCCCATCTTCTATTAGCTCCCGTTGGAAACAATGGAGGATGGGGGCACCTCCTTTGGGAGTCCATAGCTTTGGACCCCCTGGACCAAACCTCTCCAAACCTGGGATGCATCATCAGGAGAGTCTCCCAAACAATCCCTGAAAGTTTGGTGCTGCTAACCCAAACAATGCACCCCCTGCAGGTCAAAAACCGAAAAAGCACTAAAATGTTTTAAAAACCCACAAACGGAGGGGCGGAGCTTCGGACATGAATGGGGGGGGTCAAACCCGAGAATCCCACCCTTACCTACACCCATGAGCACACACCTGGTCCCTTCTGCACATGCAGAATAATGCACTTTCAATACACTTTCAATGCACTTTGCAGCTGGATATTACTGTACGGAATAGCAAAATCCACTTGCAAACACTTGTGGAAGTGGATTGAAAGTGCATTATTCTGCATGTGCGGAAGGGTCCACCTGATACCTTACTATCAGTCACACATAGAGTGAATTACATGTTTCCCAAATACAGACTTTGGCCATGTTGTCTCTTCCCCCACCTTAAAACCAAACGTGATATGTATAGCCCATTGCAATCTGGGTTGAGGACTGAGGGAAGAAACTGTGTGTGTGTGTGGTTTGTTTATTTGTTTTAAGATGGTATCATCAGTACAAACGTAGAGTTTCAGCCATAAGCGCTGAAAGGAGATCAGAGGCCTTCAAGTGGTAGAATTGGGGCAGTGAAGATCCCAGAGATGGCCATCTCATAAACAGGAGTCTTTAAGGTAAACAGGTTTTCTTCCTGCATTAGTTTTCAGGAGTCATGACCTGAATAATGCCAGGCTAGCCTGATCTCCTCAGAACTCAGAAGTTAAGCAGGGGTGACCCTGGTTAGTATTTGAATGTGCACTCTCCAGATGTGTGATGTGGAGCCAGGCAACTGCAAAACACCTCTGAACATCTTGTCTAGAAAGCCCTAGGGGCGTGGTGGCGAACCTATGGCACTCTAGATGTTCATGGACTACAATTACCATCAGCCCCTGCCAGCTGGTGATGGGAATTGCAGTCCATGAACATCTGGAGTGCCATAGGTTCGCCACCACTGCTAGGGGATCATATTAAGTGACTTGATGGTGCATACACACGCACACAAAAACCCTTTCATGGGACAGAACCCACTCCAACAGAAAATAATAATAATAAATTTAAATCCTGCCCTTTCCCTGCTAAAACAGGTTTCAGATGCTTGAAGAGGGTCCCTGCTGGGTAGAGATGTATGAACCACAGAATTATAGAATTATACAGTTGGAAGAGGTCACAAGGGCTATCAAGTTTAACCCCCCGCTCTGCAGGAATACACAATCAAAGCACTCCTGACAGTTGGTCATCCAGCCTCTGTCAAAAAACCTCCAAAGGAGGAGACTCCACCACTCTCTATGGCAGTGTATTCCACTGTGGAACTGGCTAGGAGATTCTTCCTAATGTTTAGGTGGAATCTCTTTTCCTGCACCTTGAATCCATTACTCCTTGTCCTAGTCTCTGGAGCAGCAGAAAACAAGCTTGCTTCCTCTTCAACATGACATGCCTTCAAATATTTAAACATGGCTCTCATGTCAACCCTTAACCTCCTCTTCCCCAGACTAAACATATCCAGCTCCCTAAGTCTACTTGTAAGGCACGGAATCCAATTTTTTACCATTTTGGGGGCCCTCGTCTGGACCCATTCCAGGTTGTCAATATCCTTCTTGAACTGTGGTGCTCAATATAGGACACAGTATTCCAGGTAAGGACTGACCAATGCAGAATAGATTGGTACTATTACTTCCCTTGATCTAGACACTATACTCCTATTGATGCAGCCCAGAATCACATCGGCTTTCTGAGCTACAACATCACATTGCTGACTCGTGGTCAGCTTGTGGTCTGCCAAGACTCCCAGACCTCTTTCATGTGTATTATTGTCAAGCCAGATGGCACCCATCTAATATCTTTGCATTTCATTTTTTCTGCCTAAGTGTAGTACCTTACATTTTCCCCTACTGAAATTCATTTTATTAGTTTTGGCCCAGCTTTCTGATCTGTCAAGGTCATTTTGAACTCTGAGCCTGTCTTCTGGAGCATTAGCTACCCATCCTAATTTGGTGTCATCTGCAAATTTGATTAACCCTCTATTCCATCAACTGAGTCATTGATAAAAATATTGAATAGCACTGGGCCCAGGACAGAACCCTATGACATCCTACTAGTCACTTCTCTCCAGAATGAAGATGAGCCACTGGTGAGCACCCTTTGGATTTGGTCAGTCAACCAATTACAAATCCATCTAACAGTAGCATTGTCTATCCCACATTTTATTAGCTTGCTTGCAAGAATATCATGGGGCACCTTGTCAAAGGGCTTACTAAAGTCAAGGTATGCTACATCCCTAGCATTCCCTTCATCTATCAAACTTGTCACACTGTCAGAAAAAGATATAAGATTAGTCTGGCATGACTGGGTTTTTGAGGAACCCATGCTGACTTTTAGTAGTCATTGCATTCTTTTTCAAGTGCTTATAGACTGTCTGTTTAATTATCTGCTGTAGAATCTGAGATTATGATGGAGGGAATGGAACAGCAGGCTTCAAAGTTTAGTAAAATCAGTTTAGCAACAGCTAGGAGTCCTCTGCCATTAACTAGCTTAACAGAGCTAGCTTAACAGCAAGGAGGGAAAGTGCCCAGTGTACCTGTGCGTCCTCAGCCCCTGTCCCACCCCGGGATGCCCTCACCACCCCCGCCACCCCCACAGGGGCTCTCGCCTGGTGCGTCACACACACCCTGTCCCCTTGGAGCTACGCCTCTGTATCTTAACAGAATTAAGGAAATTGGTGTAGTACTTTTCTTTATTGTGCTTGAAATTTGTGTCCTTATATCTCACCTGGTGCTTCTTGCATTTTTATTTGACTGCACTGAACTTTCAGTTATTGCACTGCGGGTGGACTACCCAAAAGAGAACTTGTGCAGCTCTTTGCCCACCTGGATGCCATTGCCTACCCCTCTCAGAGATCCCAGTTGCACAAGGGCCCCTTTCGACATTCTAGCAGACGCCTAAAGTGGTTAGGCTCTGGGAAAGTCTATGGGAAAATCATCTTCAGAGAGGCTTAAGTCAGATTTTGGAATCCACTGCTGGCCATGTAGGAAGTCTGATTTATGGCTGCATTTCCACCTTCCTGTGTTTTACGGTGTGTCTGTGATTTGGGTCTCACTCCTCAGGATTCTTTGTGCTGGAGTTGCTGTAACAGGCCAGAGGAGCTAGCCAAAACTACAGTGTTAATTCCTTAAGTCATGCTGTTTGTATTCAGTGTGATTCTGGTTGGATTAAAGCAGACTTTTATAGTAAATGAAAGCACTCTGGCAGCATGTGTCCCCCCCCCCCTTCAATCCAGAGACACACACCCCTTACATTAATTTAGGGCCTTTTCAGACTTACTTCAGGTTTTTGGATAGAATATACTTAGAATATTTGAAAACTAAACCAAAATACTATGTCCAAAACATACAGCAAGGTGAATGTGCATATTTCATAGGCCATTTGATCCCCACCCCCCACCCCCGTCCCCCCAACCCATTTTGAAAGCAGTCACATCATGCTACTGGTCGAATGGGCATGGCAGCATTCAAATTTCTACAGTCAGCTTCCATCTGATTAAGGGAGGTTTGACTCTTGAGAGCTTATAGTTCTTGTTTGTCTCCCAAGGTGCTGCTGGACTGGATCTAGCACACTGCCTGGCAGAACCTTTATTTCCAGAAGCTCAAGCAAAGCAACGTTTTCTTGCTATCACTCATATCAATCAGGATGAACTCTGCTTTCCTGGGGTCAGGGGCCCCAGTGGCCCCAGAATTCTCTCTGAGAAGGTGGAATTATCAGGGAGGGTGCACATTGCATCCAATGTTCTCTCATAAATCTTGCAGCCAACCCAGTCCTTGGTGATTTACTCAAACCAGTCCTTGATTCCCAGCAGATTGACAGGATTGCAGACACACTAAAATGGGATGGAGTCTCTTTTTCATAAGGCCCTACATCAGGGGTCTGCAACCTGTGGCTCTCCAGATGTTCATGGACTACAAATCCCACCAGTCCCTGCCAGCATGGCCATGCTGGCAGGGGCTGATGGGATTTGTAGTCCATGAACATCTGGAGAGCCACAGGTTGCAGACCCCTTCCCTACATGACTAGTGGATCAGAGCAATGGAGTGTCTGCTACAGCATCCTGTTTCCCACAGTGACCAAGCTGGTGACTCCCAGACCTATAAAAACAGACCAAAGAATTCCCCCAGCACTTGGCAACCAGAGACCTCAGCAGGCTCCCCTGAAGGTAATTAAATTAAAAGTTACTTATTTAATTGCTAACATTATTAGAGTTTTGGGCTTCAGGTTATAGTTATTTACCCTTCCTCGATAGTGTCCTTCTAAAATTTTTCACTTAGGAGGCAGTGAGGAGCTCCCAACTGAGTGGGAAGCAGCTCTCAGTACCAAGGGATGGAGGCCTCAGCCCTGACTCCAACTAAAGTGCCGCTCGTTCATTGCTGATTCGGGTGAGACTTGACTGTGTGCGACTGGTTTCAGGCTGCAGCCAATCAAGACTAAAGTATTCAAATAAAGTGGATTTTCCTTGATGATCAGCTAAGAAAATTCTCAGAATTTCAAGCTACGTCACATCTAATAATTTCAGCTGAGAGGGGAGGGAGAATAATTCAAGCTTGTTCCTTCCGTTATGCAACCGCCACACTCAGCCATTCCAGCTGCTAAGTCCTCCCGCCTTTTCCTTGGCACTGTTTGTGATGCAGCTCGGCAAATTCCGCTAGGCTTAGAAGCAGAAAACATTGGCAGAACATGAAATACATTTAATTCCAAAGCAAATGGTACAGAGCTACTGGGCTGACTGTATTGCTCAAGCCTGCATTTATTTCAACACAAGCTTCCACGAATGATAAATGAAGCTACCTCTGTGGTACCACTTGGCTGTTCCCAGAATAGCGGAGAGTTCCTGCCAAATTTGTCATATGGAGCTCGGCTAGAGAGCACTTCAGTATAGTTAGTTCAGGAAGAGCCAACAAACCAGAGACTAGCGACAGAGCTGAGATTACATTTACATGAAGAAATGTAAACAGCATTAAACAGGGCTGTCATATAGGAAGCCTCTTTTTACTTGTGAGGGTTACATTATGGTAATTTTCTCACAGATAGGCAGCTCAGGGATTAAAGTATATATTCATCTATAAAACACATTTGCTCCATGCAGGGGGTATTCCCATAACCAGGAGCAATGTGATGTTTATGCATAATAGCCATGTAATACTTTAAATGTTTTTAGATGTGTTTTTAAGTATTTTATTGGACATTACATTGTATTGTGAATCACCTAGAGCAGTGGTTCTCAACCTGAGGGTCGGGACCCCTTTGGGGGTCGAATGACCCTTTCACAGGGGTTGCCTAAGACTCTCTGCATCAGTGTTCTCCATCTGTAAAATGGATAAATGCTAGGGTTGGGGGTCACCACAACATGAGGAACTGTATTAAAGGGTTGCGGCATTAGGAAGGTTGAGAACCACTGGCCTAGAGCCCTTTGGGGATGAGGCGGTCTATGAAATTCAATAAACAACAACAACAACATAAGAACAGCTAAGAATTGGTGGGAACGTTGTCCAGATAAAGTAATGGAAAATGAGAAGGTCAAGATCCTGTGGGACTTTTGAATCCAAACGGACAAAGTGTTGAAACACAGTGCACCAGACATCACCATGATCGAGAGGACAAGAAAGTGACCATCATCGACATAGCAGTCCCTGGTGACAGCAGGGTCATTGAAAAAGAACACGAGAAGGTCACTAGAATGCCGTGATTTGAAAATCGAGCTTCAGCGTCTATGTAACAAACTAGCTGAGTGCCGTCCCAGTGAGTAATGTCGGCACGCTGGGCGAAATATCCAAAAACACTAGGGCAGCACTTGGAAGATCTTCGAATTGACAAAATTAACAACTGTCAAATTCAGAAGGCAGCCCTGCTGGGATCTGGACGAATACTACGCCGATACATTACAACTTCCTAGGCCTCTGGGTGAGGCTCGAATTGTAATGAAGGCCAACAACCAGCTAAAGATCTGGCAGCTGTGAAATCTAAAATAATAATAATAATAATAATAATAATAATAATAATAATAATAATAATAATAATAATAATAATAATAATAATGTAGTCGTGCCCGCGGAGTCACTGCAATGACGAGACGAGACGCGGAGATATCATCTGGTGGAGAGAGCCAGCTTGGCCGGGGAGCGCCTTTGAGGTCCGTGATCCTGGCAACTCTCCGGCGTGCTAGTTCCTGGCACCTTTTATTAGGAGTTTATCTGGGGGCGGGCAAAGGGGTGGATCGGCGGGGAGGCGGGGAGAGCGGGAGAAGCGGGAGACCGCGAGATCGTCAGGTGATGCATGATCTCCGCTCCGGGCTGGTGCGATGCAGGAGGAAGCGTCCGATGTCTGGGCCTAATCCACACCTGGGGGGCAAGAGGCCCCATTATCCCGCTGTCTGGGACACCTGGTGGCTGTGAGCCAGGTAGTTCACTTGACCTGTGACTCACCAGGGGGTGGGGGATGGGGGAAGGGGAGAGTGCGACCAGAAGACACGTTGGGCCGGCATGCCAACTCTGCCTACGGTGCTGCTGGGTCAGCGGCTCATCCCTACAAATAATAATAATAATAATAATAATAATAATAATAATAATAATAATAATAATAATAATAATAATAATAAATAATTAATAATAAATAATTAATAATTAATAATTAATAATTAATAATTAATAATTAATAATTAATAATAATGGAGGCAGTATGTGCCACATTTGCATGATGCTGCAGATAAACAGAGAGAGGCCATCCCTTGGTGTCCTCTGTAAGAGCTTACAGGAGCATCTTACTGGTTGCAGTCAGTACTGGATGCTGGACAAAGACTGCAATCCTAAGAGTACTTGTCTGGGAGTAATCCCTATTGAATAAAATTAGATTTACTTCTGAGTAGATCTAATTAGGCTTGCTGTCTAAATGTATTTCAGTCTTTTCAACAAAAGCACTTTTTATGTTCTTATGTGTTCGTTCTCTGTAAAGAATAGTAACATCTGTAGCTTCCAGGTCAGTAGTGAAGCCCAGAATTATCTTCACTCTGCAGCCCCTGAGAAATTGGGAAAATGGAAGAGTTGCAACGCTAGACTTAACCTTGTGGTTCAAACCTGTAGCCACATTTTCATGTGATTTCAAAGACCTTTCATTCTTTCTTTGTGATTCTGTTAACTATGAACATTCACATTTGTAACCCTTATCAAACATCAACCTTCAACTTGTCCATCTAGCAAAGCCGTGGAACATCTTCTGACTTCTGTCCATTGGTCTCAATGGCTTCTTTTTAAAGAGTTTTACAATCCTAATCTGAAATAGTAGCAACTAAGTGGTAAACTTGGGTAAACAATGTGCTTGGAATCTATTCTGAAGTGCTTAGAACATTCCTGATTCTCCAGAATTGGACTTTAGATACTTGTTTGGGTTGTGTACAGTTGTTTGCTAACCCACTTTTGCTGTTTCAAGTCAGCTACCTGGACCAAGATACCATTTGTGCAATGGCATTTCCTCTACCGAAGGGAAACTCAGAGCAGCGAAGAAGGATGTCTCTAAGCATATGCATTCTCCCTGCTTTCCACTTTCATGTCATTGGCTCAGTTAATTAAAATTGCAGTAATAAGGGTGGCTGAACAGTTTAGCTGATTGGTAATAGGATATATAGCCTTTCACCTCCAGGTCACCGGTTTGATTGCAGCACAAGTAGGTAGTGACTAAAAAATTATTACCATCCAATTGCTTTTCAGTGACCTCTATGAAATCAGTTGGAGACATTCAGTTCTCCTCCTCGCTGGGTAAGTGTCTGCATTGTAAGAGCTCCTCATGCAATTGGCACTAATTGCCACCTTGGTTGGCAGGCTTAGTGGAGGATGAAGATAAACTAGTATGAGGAATGGGTTACACCATCCACTGAGTGCTCTACTCTTATGGGGGATGGTGAGATATACCAGGACAGCTACAAAGGGAACCATGTTCTACAGATGAGAAAATAGTAGTCAGTCGGTAATAATAAAGAAACATTTACAATTCTTTTTTTAAAAACCCAACTAACATACCGGTAACTGCACTTGCCAAATTGCTCACTATTAATGGAATTACTGGCACTTTATGTGCTATGTTTTTAATCCCGAAACCTTGCCAATGAAATTAATATTTTTAACATGTTTTTTTCTCAGTAAATGACTAATATATCCCATTCTTTTAAGCTCAAATCCTGACCAGGTTGCTTGGAAGTCAGGACCCCAGAAGTCAGTGGAGTTTATTAGTAAACATGTTTAGGATTGGTGTGGTGGTGTTCACTGGGTCTATGGGATATCAGTTTTTTCTTTCCTCTTGTTTCTACAGGGTTTATCCACAGGATCTCCAAATGCTCCCTGTGGCTCTGAGATTGATGCTACAAACTAGCAGCACAAACAGTGGTGTGAGACATTACATCATGACTCAGTGCCAACAAATTCTTCCCCGATTCTTCCCCCTTAAAACTAAAGCATGGATGTGGTGGCCTTGCCCAATCCTAGAAGACAAACTGGCAGGAGGTACCCTGTCTGTCCTGGCAAAAGCATTGAATGGGCAGTGTCTGGCATGGAATGTAGCTCTTCTCTTCAGCCTGTCATTAGGTCTGAACTCAGTTCCATGAGAGGCTGTGCTGCTGCCTCGCATGGTTAACACCAAAGCTCTGTGGTCCTGCTGCCCACCCCACAAAGCTTTACCCAGCCTAACCATGACCAATCCACATAACACCACAGAAGTCTGTCTATTAATGATCAGTTATGATCTCTTCCATTGACAGCTGAAAATCAGAACAAGAATTGCACATGAAGCACAGCTAACAATAAATTTTTGAAAAATTAACCATACACAAAAAATTTACAAGTCTATAACAACCCTGTTGTAATTGATGAGAACCCAAGTCCCTCCCTCACCCTTTCTCTCTTTCTCAAGCGTAAATGGGTTTTAGAAAGGGGAAACAAAACACAGCACTAGATGCATTCTAATAAAAACCTCTATTTCTTTTGCACCAGGAGTCCAGGCTAGCGCTTTTATTTAGGGTCCCTCTTCCCCCTGCAGTTGCTTAAGCACACAGTTTTGCTTCAAACCTTGGAGAAGGGAAAAGAAACTCAGGAATCCCGTAGTTGTAGAATCTGGATAGATTCCAGGAAATTCCATGTCAGCCATGAGGGTGGGCGCAAGGCCCTGATCTCAGCCTGGGCTTCTACATCTGTAGATTGACACGACTATGAATTCCTGGTTCCTTAGTGTACATAAGGGGGAGAAGTGGAAAGGAACCTGCTTTTTCTCCCTGCACTTGAGAAACCCAAGGAATCCATGAAGTATTAAAGCACTCCCTGCACGCTGCCAAGAGTCAACTGTGTATTTGAGTGGATAATGGCGGGTATATGTGCTTGACTACTGTCAGATTTTTTGTGGCATCAGGGAAACACAAGAGAGGGAAAAGCTTCATCAAGGGTCATGTTGTCCGGATGCATGTCATGCGGGCTTACTGTGAATGTTTGGGCTGGTGACCCAATGTAAACGTGATTCTGCCCACATGGGACCCTTCACGGAAAGGGTTCTCTTTTTTGACGTATCTACCATCGCTTTAGAATTGGTTCTTAAACTGATAAGTTTGCTAAAATTAGTTTCAAGAAATACACTGAGGGGGAGAAGGGGAATCCCATCCCGGCTCTGATGTTTCAAGTTTTTATTCTATAAATACATTTAACCCCAAATTTGCCATAATTAAAATACTTGCTTTATTAGCAGGAGTTTTGGATCTGTTTCTATTCCGGTTTTGGGTTTAAAAAAATTATTTTCCACTGTTCTGTTTAGCTTTTCAGACATCCTTTTATTAGCTATTGTTCTAATTTGGTAGTTTTTTCCTCTCTTGTGGTTTTTAAAGCGCTTCTATGTTAATATGAGGACTCCTTTATAGTTTAATTGCAAACATTTTCTTCCTTTTCTGTCCCGTATTTCTGTCTCATATTCCTTTTCTGTCAACATATTGACAAAGGGCTTAAAAATGCTGGAGATTTTGGAGGGTCAAGCTGGTGGCAACCACATCACTGAGACACTTCTTTGGCATGAGCCCTTTGGGGGAGGGCGGTATAAAAGTGGAATTAATAATAATAATAATAATAATAATAATAATAATAATAATAATAATAATAATAATAATAATAATAATTGCCAGAGTCTTTGTAGTTCAATACGAGGATTTAAGGATTGAACTACAAAGACTCTGGCACAAACCAGTACAGGTGGTCCCAGTGGTGATCGGCACACTGGGTTACGCGAGTGCCCTAAAAGATCTTGAAGCGGCACTTAAAACACAATTAGGCGCTGACCTAAAATACACCATATTTCTTAGCTGCAAAAGGCCACCCTACTTTCGGCTCTTGCATCAAAGCATTATTGAGCCGATACATCACACAGTCCTAGATGCTTGAGGAAGGTATCCGGCGCGGTGTGATGTGAATACAAAAATCCAGCATATTAGATCTCTTTGCTTTTTGCTGTGTATAACTTTGTTTTAGCCAATAATAATAATAATAATAATAATAATAATAATAATAATAATAATAATAATAATAATAATAATAATAATAATAATAATAATAATAATAATAATAATGCTTGCAGCTTTCCCAGTGATTGTTTTTCACCTTCTCTTTGCTAAATGGTGCCATTTCAAACTGGCTTTCTGGAGAGGTTTTCTAAGGTTTCATTTTGATTTGGGGGACTTTGGTTGGGGGACTTCTTCTGAATGTTTTCCTTGTGCTTGGATACTCTTTAACTTCAGATAACATTTTGTACCCACAAAACTGTTTGCTTTTTAAGAACAAGGTTTAAACAATCTACCTATTACTACCAGTTTAATTCATCAGGTGCCCATTGCTCCTACTGTTCATTTTTCTGCTTCCATCAACAATGGAACTTTCCATGTGCTATTATTGTTGGATTTTGTTTCTCAACCTTCCTCTGAAGAGGTCAGAGCACTATTTAGCACTGCGATCCTATGTAGGCCTTCCTGGGAGCAAGTCCTGTTGAATTCAGTAAGACTTCCCTTCTAAGGCACTATGCCTAGACTCAGCACTGTGTATCACAAGATAGGTTGGCCTGTGGTACTACAATTATTCGACAAGATTGGTCCAATAAAATTCACTGCTACAGGTGAACTACAGTTCACACACTTACACACACGTCAAAGTCTTTCTCTCAGAATGAAAAGTACCTTTTAATGCTATGATTTTGAGTAGAGGGTCAGTGGAAGGGTCTCTGTCCTTAACCTTTTTGTATCCCACATTTGCAACCACATCTTTGTACCGCCCTGTTGTGAACTGTGGAATTTTTATATTTACACAAAAAAGCAAACAAGAAAACAAAGGGATCCTCTCAAGGGCAGAGAACAGAAGCGCTCTGGGGCATGCTGGCTAACATTTTATGTTGTGATCTGTTGTGATCTGTTTAAGCAATCTGGAGGGCCAATCTGGAGGTTAAGAGCTCGTGTATTTAATCTGGAGGAACTGGGTTTGATTCCCAGCTCTGCCGCCTGAGCTGTGGAGGCTTATCTGGGGAATTCTTCTTCTTCTTCTTCTTCTTCTTCTTCTTCTTCTTCTTCTTCTTCTTCTTCTTCTTCTTCTTCTTCTTCTTCTTCTTCTTCTTCTTCTTCTTCTTCTTCTTCTTCTTCTTCTTCTTCTTCTTCTTCTTCTTCTTCTTCTTCTTCTTCTTCTTCTTCTTCTTCTTCTTCTTCTTCTTCTTCTTCTTCTTCTTCTTCTTCTTCTTCTTCTTCTTCTTCTTCTTCTTCTTCTTCTTCTTCTTCTTCTTCTTCTTCTTCTTCTTCTTCTTCTTCTTCTTCAAAATTGTAACTTCATTTGCTACATGCTGGACCATCGTTTTAGAATGCTCTGTTTCGGTCGTAGTGCCTACCTAGTTCTGTTAGATGGGCACTAGGACCCAAACAGAGCATTCTAAAACAAAGACGGTCCACCATGTGGCAAATAGGGTTGGTCAATACTAAAAAAAATTGGTAAAATTCGGATTTGGGTATTTTGGGGCATAAAATGATTTGTATACCCAAATCCGAATCATAGCCGATTTGGATATGCCCGAAAATTCGGATAAATCCAAAAAATTTGGGTCCGTTTTATTATTTTTTTGAATTTTTGGTGTTTTTACACGTTTTGGCCTGCAGGGGATGCATTTTTAAAGCTAGCGGCACTAAACTTTCAGGATATCATCTGGAGACTGTCCTGATGATTCTCCCCAAGTTTGGTGCAGTTTGGTTTGGGGGGGGCAAAGTTATTGACCCTCAAAAGGGGTGCCCCATCCCCCATTGTTTCCAATGGAAGCTAACAGGAGATGGGGGCTACACTTTTTAAGGTCCATAACTTTTGACCCCCTAACTTAAACTGAGGAATTATCCTAAGTACTTATGGAATACCCTGAAATTTTGGTGACAGTAGCTCTAAAGATACACCCTTCACTGATCACCCAAAGAAATTTCCCCAGATTCTGTGTGCTCTGTGGTGGCTACCGGCTGGCTGGCTCCATTGCAGCCAATGGGAGGCTACTGTGGGGAGGGGCTGTAGAGTGCACATTTCTCATGGTAAACCCTGGCTTTCAAGGTGTCTTCAGGAGAGTTGCTTCATGACACCATCCAGGTTTGGTGCCCGTTGCTTCAAGGAGTTCAATGTTATGGGTAGGGTCCATCTCCCACTGCCCCCATAAGCAAAGTTCCTCAACCCTGGATGGTGTCATGAAGAGACTCTCCTGAAGATACCAGTATGTGACTTGTGCCTTAAATGTGCGCCCTGCTCCTCCACCAGAAAGGCCCATTGACAGCAATGCAGAAGTCACTGCAGAAAGAATATTGGGCAAATTTTGGGGGGTGCCTAATAGAGGCGCATTTACAGACATATCAGCACCAAAATGTCAGGGAATCATCAGGAGACTGTCCTGATGGCACTAGCTTAGTGCAATTTGGTTTTAGGGGGGGCAAAGTTATGGACCACTCAAAATGGTAGCCCCCCATCTCCTTAGCTCCCATTGGAAATAATGGGGGATACCCTTTTGAGGGTCCATAACTTTGGCACCCCTGAACCAAACTGCACCAAACTTGGGAAGTGTCATCAAGACAATCTCCTAATGATTCTCTAGTCAGTACCACTAGCTTCAAAAAATTCTGGTTTTCATGTTTCACCGCTCCTGCACATGAAGCCTGCTGGAGTGAGTGAGCGGTGAAACCACTAAGCTCAGCACATTTTTTAAAGCTAGTGACACCTGCTTTCAGGGTATCATCAGGAGACTGTCCTGATGATGCCCTGACACTAGTGCAGTTTGGTTCTCAGGAGCCAAAGTTATGGACTCTCTCAAAGGTGTAGCCCCCATCCCCTATCAGCTCCCATTGGAAACTAATGGGGAATAGTTACACACCACTGAGGGGTCCATGCCTGAACCAAACTGCACCAAACTTGGTGGGCTAACATCAGGACAGTCGCCTGATGATACCCTGATAATTTGGTGCCAATACATCTCAAAAATGCGTCCCCTGCAGTCACCCCAGAAATTTGCCCAAGATTCTTTGTTCTGCAGTGACTTAGCTGCTATTATGTCAATGGGGAATTTCTGGTAGAGGGCTGTGAGGTGCACATTTCTGAAGGTATGGTCACAAAACTTTCAGGGTATCTTCAGGAGAGACTCTTGATGATACCATCCAGGCTTTGGCAATTTTGCTTCAGGGGGTTTAATTCTATGGGACCCCAAAAGGGTAGGGCCCATCTCCCACTGCCCCCTGAAGTAAAGTTCCCCAAACCACAGATGGTGTCATCCAGAGACTCTCCTGAAGATACCCTGAAAAGATTTAATGGAGACCCCTGAAAAATGTGCACCTCAAAGCCCTCTATCAGAAATTCCCTATTGACAGCAATGCAGCTACGTCCTTTCTGAACAAAGAATCTTGTGCAAATTTCTGTAAGGGGTGCCTGCAGAGGCCACATTATTGTAGATGTATCAGTACCAATATTTCCAGTGTATCATCAGGAGACTGTCCTGATGATGCCCTCCAGGGATTTAGTTACCCAGTTTGGTTCAGGGGGGCCAAAGTTATGGACCCTCAAAGAGATTAACCTCATCTCCTTAGTCCCCATTGGAAAGAATGGCCAGGATAGGGACTGCTGGGGGGGTCCATAGCTTTGGCCCCCCCTAGACCTAACTGCACCAAGCACCAGAGACCATCCCTCAGGACAGTCTGATACCCTGGCTACAGTGGAGATATGGTTAAAAATGCGCCCCCTGCAGGCCGAAACATGAAAAAACACCAAAAAATAAAAACGCAATTCGGCTGGTGATCCGAATCCCATGGATTCAGATCTGTTAGGATTCGGACAGCTCAGATTCGGACCCTGCTCGTCCGAATCTGTCCGAATCAGTGCAGATTCGGTAAAAATCCAAATTCGGACTGTCCGAATCTCCAACCCTAGTGGCAAATGAAGTTACAATTTTGTTTTTGTTCTTTTGGTGAGACAGAGTATAGTAACTGAGGATTGGCTTGCCAACTTCTCAGCTGGCTTCTGTAGCTGTGCTTTTAATAAAAATTGCCAAATGAGCATTTTTCCAGCTGCCCTAATCGCTGGAGGTCAGCCTTTTGTCAGAGAAGTGATAATGAGAATTATGGGCATCTGTGTGGGAGGCTGCTTTGGTTCTAATGTTTTGGTGGGAAGGGAAATGAAAAATAAGTGAGTAGAGGTACTCTTTTTTGTTTTTAACACCCGCAGTCGGTTGATCTATTGATTTGTGACCTATTTCTTGCTTCCTGCAGTATCATAGAAAGACATCCAAATCTGTTATGTGCAAACTTACATAAAACTACTTAATTAGGCAGAGGATTAAGACTGGTTTATTAGCCTAATTCAGAAACACACAGAATGCATTTTTCACAACCTGTCCATCCTGCTTCCTTCTATTTCAATAGTAAACCAAGAAGTTCTTGTAGCCAAACTGTGACTGATATCACTTGTTCATGTTATGTACACAATCTATTATACATTAATCTGCAGAAGAGACTCTTTTCTATCCTGAAACACTCTCTTTTTCTTGTACAGAAAGTTTGTCCTGGTTAGGAGTTCTAGTGAATCACAAGAAGCAAATAAGTTATGAGTATGTTAACTGATGCTTCATAAAAGGAGTGGGGTTTTATATCACTGTTTAGGCATTTTTTTAAATGGATCAACATAGTTACCTACAATGTGACAATATATCTGAGTAGCCCTTACAACATCCTTGTAAAGTAGGCTGCAACTGTTACCATTGCATTGCAGATGGGAGGGAGGTTGGACAACCATGTCTTGCCTAAGGCCACCTACAGAGTTGAATGCAGAAGAGATATTTGAGGGGCGGAGTTTTCCATTCACAGTTCAAAGGCTCACCCAATTCTACAACAGCTCTTGAAAAGTTGCTCTTTTATGTGGAACAGTTTAATAAAGTGCTAAGAATGTGCCATTCAAGACAGATGTAGATAGATTCCCCACTGATGGCTCCCAGCTTCTAAAATATCAGATCTGTTGCCTGGTAAGTTTCCAGCAGCCTCCCACACACAGATGCAGCACAATTCCCTCTTTTTGCCCCATGATACCTCTAAGTATTGATAAAATGGGGAGTAAGTTAGACATTATTAGCCTGACAATAAGACTTGTCTGAAAATCCTGCAGTGGTTGATTTAGTATGTCTGGGTCTTCTACTTTATAATGTAAATTATTCACGTGAAAGGTTGACACCAATTCTTTGCACCTTGCCTGAGAACTTTAAAAATTCTGAATCTTAGACCCTTTCCACACGGGCCAATAACAGCGCCCTAGGGATGGCAAAAACGCTGCCCCTAGGGAGCTGTTCGCATGGGTTTTCTGGAAACAGCGGCTTCCAGCCGCTGCCGTGCAAATGGCAGCGGTTGGAAGGTGCCATCCCCCCTTTCCCGAACAACTTACCTTCCAGTGTGTCACCCAAGCCTGGGATCATGCCCCCCCCCCGCCTTGTGACTCCAGAGCTGTAGCGCAGGGCGGGGGGGGGTGTCCCCTGGCCTGGGCGATGCGCCGGAAGGTCGGAGGGAAGGTACGTCGTTTGGGCGACAGCGCAGCACTGCGCCGTCTTCCCTGCCCCTACCGGGACCATTCGTGCAAACGGTCCCGAGGGCGGGTGCGGAAATGGCCTTAGTTGAGAAATTCTTGAATGTAGCCCTCCTTGTATCCTTCCAAAGTGTAATACAGAAGACCTGAGCCCTCTTCAGACATCCAGAGAAGGTAGACTGAAATAGCATGGGAGATGTGTGCACATTAAATTTATTGAGCTTGCTTGGGTACACATGAATACTTGCAGAACTCTCCCAATCTTAGAAAGCCATTTGTGGATACACCTGTAGACCATGCTCATAAAAGAAAGGAGAGGATTGACCCTCCAAAGGTTATATCTATGGGTGAATCCTCTTCATTGCCAAAGTCACTTGGAAATGATGTGCATTATCTTGACATGCATGCAAAGACAAGCAGGAGGCATGGTTTCTCTTGCTATCTATGCATGAGCTCTAGGAGCAGTTAATTCCACAATGTAGAGACAAAATGGCTCTATAAGACCCTGTGACCCAGAAAGTGGGCTACTGCAACCCAACTGGAGTCTCAACCCATGGACTGAAGATCTCTGCACTCATACAGCTCCCAAAAGACTGACTTACTCCTCATGGAAATTACACTCCAGTCCTCTCATGTGTGGCTGTGCCCTGCAGCAGCTGAAATGGGGCAAAACCAGAAGTGCAGGAGACCTAGAGCAACTTCTGCCCTGGGTCCTGTAGCAATGTTACAGAATGAATAGGTACGGTACCTTTTGTTGGTGTTATGGCCTTTATGCTAGATACTGAGTTGCTGCCAAAGGGAAGGATGAGGAAAGTTTTGTACACAAATTACGTTATATGTGATGGATACATCTGCCCAATGAAATACCATATTCAGTATTTGAGATTCTTTCTCTTTTCATTTATGTCAAGCTCTTACAAGGATATTTTAGGATATTTAGCCACATTTGGTTTAGAACATAAATATAAAACTACAGTGAGCAGAATGCTCATCCCCCTCACAAATACCTCTGCTTCTTAACACTGAACAACTGTTCACACCAATGATTTGAGTCTCACATGTAAAATCAGACTTAAGTTGTACCTCCTGTTTCTTTCTGTGATATGCCCACATTGGTAGACATCAAATAAACAAACAGATATGGAGAGGGATTATAGAAACCGGTCATGAAAGATTCTGAGACTGAGGCATCCTTAGAAGAATTGCATCCTCCTGAGGCCACCTCAAAGGACTTGGAAAGACATAACTCTGGTTAATGCTGCACTGATAAACACCTCTTGTGTAAATCCGAAACAATGACATTGGCATACAAGTTCTCATTAAAAATATTTCTCCTACTTGACAGATAAGCATTTTGTTGTTATTTCAGTTCATCTCAATCCCTGCATCTAAAAAGTAAGACATACAGTGTGTTTTTGTAAAATATCAAGCTGTCTGAAACATGAGTGGGCACAATGTCAATATCCATACCTTTAAAGTTACACAGGAAGATGCCTTAGACCGAGTCAGAGACTACGGGTCTCTCATTGTCTACTCCACAAGTGTCAAACTCGTGGCCCTCCAGATGTTATGGACTACAGTTCCCATCATCCCCTGCCAGCATGATGCTGGCAGGGGATGGTGGGAACTGTAGTCCATAACATCTGGAGAGCCGCAAGTTTGACACCTATGGGGACAGGCAGCAGCTCTCCAGAGTCTAAGGAGGAAGTCTTTCACATCACCTGTTATCTGATTTATAGAGCTGCAGATACCAGGGACTGAACTGGGACCTCTGGCAAGCAAAGCAGATGCTTTACAACTGATCCTCTTCCCGGGGGCCCCTCCCCAGGCATCTGGTAATGATTTTGGACTGTAAAGGGTACAAAGCAAGTCTAGGCTTGGAAAATGAATATTCTATTCGATATACAGGGAAAGACCCCAAGAAGCACAGAACTAGTTCCATAAGCCCATTTGAGCTTTAAATTTGTTTTCATTTGACTCTCACCCCCTTGAAATGGAAGGAGGCAATTTGTGGTAGGGTAAATTGGTCAGCCATTTTTAGCGACACTGTACTGTGTCAGAACAAATCCCTTGCACTGAGCAGCAGTATATTGCCCACAAGGCAAGTAGCATAGTTGCTGGAGTGCCAGATACCTGGAGGACCTATTCTAGAAGTGTGTTGCTGCTGTACAACATTCATGACTGAAACTCTCATCAGAATTGAAGCAGTGTCCTGCAGTGACTCTTCCCCACCACTGGGGGTGCTGCACGCCTAGCCCTGCCGTCTACAGAGTACCACGAAACAGAAGTCAACCACTTAAAAAGATTAACAACATTAGTTTGTTGAGGTACCACTTTGTTGCTGTTGTTGTTGCTGTCGTTGTTGTCATATGGATACATACTTCTGAGAGTGATTGCTAATTGGAAATTCCCTGTAGAGTCTATTTTGAATTGGAATGCAGTGTTTGAAGTGTGAAATGCATGTTCAATGCAGGTACTTGCTGAAAAATGTAACATAACATTTGGCCTTACAAAAGAGAGATTCGGGTGGGGGAGGAATCCCCTGCTGTCAACAGATCATCTGGGACGGGGATGATTTAAGTACAGTTTGGGAGGAGGCAGATAAACTGCATCCTCAGCACATAAATCAGCTTTCCTTTTCAGCTTGGTGGCAGAATTTTGATAAAGTGTACCTGGAAGATCTCAAGGGGTTCCTTTCAGCATTGATATAATGAAGGTTTATGCTGTCTGCATTTTATTTCTTTTCTACACTTGTTAAAATAGACCAGTGGATGACAAATGTTGCCAGATTCTTATAGTAGAACCTCCCACTGTAAAACTAGCTCAGCTTGGAAGTCTTAAAATAATGATGGTTTACCATGTGTTGGCTATTATTTGAGGTTACGAAATGTGTCTTTGATTAAGCGTACAAATGTATTCCACGACACGCTGTATGGGAGCTGTTCCACTGAAGAGAAACAGCTTCACTCCGGTTACTGCTTTTACAGCAGAGTGGGACTTTCCCTTTGGGCTCGATCAGACAGCAGATCAGGGGTGGGCTTGCCGTGTGGTCTTTTCTGAACAGAAGGTGCTCCTGCTCGAAGCAGGAAGGCTTTTCCCACCAGGGAGGTGTAATGAGGTCAGTCAGAAGGCCTGGAAATACTGACTTCGCTGTAAAAGGCATCTTCTGCAATATGTGGAGTTTTTAATGTGTGGAAAATGAGGCAGAATGTGCCTTTTATATTCTTGGTGTCTCTGAAGACAATGGGCAGCAGCTAAGTGACCACAAATGGAATTCTGCTTGCAGAACAGAAGTTTCCATCTCTCCTCTGGAAGCTCACTCTGTATGTGTGTGCATGCTGTCAAGTCACAGCTGATTTGTGGCAACCCCCAGGGTTTTCAAGGCAAGAGACATTCAGAGGTGGTTTGCCATTGCCTTCCTCCAGGTCATGCCCCAGGTAGTGCTTAAGTAAGTAAGTAAGTAAGTAAGTAAGTAAGTAAGTAAGTAAGTAAATAAATAAATAAATAAATAAATAAATAAATAAATAAATAAATGTAAATTACTTTGCATATTGCCAAAAGCTCAGCAAAACAGAAGATCTCTATATTTCATATTAATTATGTATCTGAAAAACATTTACTCAGAAGTATGTAATGTTGATTTCAATAAAATGCACAGCTAAGTCAGTATGTTTAGAACTGCAGCCTTAACTCAAATTAGGAGTTTGCTTGATCAGCTGTATCCAATTAGGAGGCTGCCATTGGTCCATCCAGCCTAATACTGCATATTCTAATTGGCTGCAGCTGTCTGTGGTCTTGCCCAGTCCTAATATCTGAAAGTCTTGGGAAGAACGACATGGAATATTTTGTTGTGTGCATTTTGAAATACCTTTTTTTGTTCCTTCTAGACAGTCCGCAGGCTTCCTTTGGGAGACATGTATGCATGTGCACTTTCCACTGGTGTGACTGGATCCATTGCCTTTTGTTTCTTTCTCAACCAGAACTCTCACCTAGTCCTGAAAAGGCCATTCTGCACGCTCATTCAGTAACTATTATATAAACTCTCAGAAAGCTGGTATCCAAGTTTGCTTAGCATCCTCTTCCCTTCCCATCTCCTTTCTTCCTTTTGTGTTGTATGTATGGTAGGTTAAAAAGATAAAAGATATATCCAGATTTGTAAAAGATATATCCAGATCCAATGGGTTAGAGCCACACTAAATTGGCACCAATTCTCCTAGCCCTTTGCAGCCCCCCCCCCTCCCCACCATTCTTCAGGGTTCCCTGTCCTGCGGGAGGTGCCCCAGTGTGGGCTGCAGCGGGTGGGAGGAAGCAGTTCTATTCTGCCATTGGAAAATTTAGTCAAAACCTAACCCAATATCTTGTAACAATAGTGTTCTGTACATCAGTGGGATAAAATGGGTAGGAAATATATAACAAGCTATTTTATAGAAGTATCATAACCTGCTAAAGTGGAACTATTAACATGAATGTGATGTTACTGGACTCCAGTTTCTGGCATGCTAATCTTCCGTCCTCGGTATGAAAGTCCATGCTGCTGAAATCGATGAAACGTATTTTTTAAATAAATATGCTTAGGCTATCATATTTGTACAGAACCGGCTGAAAACTGGCTATTGTTCTTTGCTTGTCTGCAAGTCTTTTGCAAGACAATATGCACTCTCTAATCAATATGGAAAATGGTTTTTGCACACCAGGGGATTCTTTGCATTCCTAGAAAACACTACAACCCTTTCCTAGGTGTTAGGAATTCCTTCCCCCCCCCCCCCCCGCTTATCTCTCCTGTATGTTATACCACCTGCAACTCTAATTGGCAGCTAGCATTACTAGGGGGCCACTTTGATAAAAGGAGTAAGGGACAAGCAAATGCCTTTTCAACTATCCTTATGGCAAGTCCGATCTTGCTTTCTACGACCACTCTCTTCTCTCCTTTGTCTCTCAACAGCAAGTTGGATAGGGAGAGGACACAAAAGCAAGTAGACAGAACTTCTTTCTCTTCTAACCTGGTTCCAACACTTTGAGAACGTAAAGCTGAACCCTAGATTAGACCCCCAAAAAGTCCATCTTGTACAGAATACTGTTTCCCACAGTGGAAAACAACAGACCTCTCGTATTGCTGATCCTGAGCAATCCCTATTGTATTCAGAAGTACACTACCTCTGAACATGAATGCCTCCATTTACCCTTCATGGCTAAAAGATGAATATATGAAGCTTCTTTATAGTGAGTAATTTCATGGGTCCACCCAAACCAGTACCATGTCTGTTATGACATGCAGCAGTTCTCCAGGGACTTAAGCAAAAACCTTTTCCCATTTGCTGACCAGGATCCTGTCTATTGGGAATCAAACCCAGGAACTTCTGTTTACAAACCATGTGTTCTATTGTTGAGTTGTGGCTCATCCATTCACAGGACTCTGGGACATCAGCTTGGAATGCTGGGAAGAGTAGAGACTCAGGAAGGGGGGTAATTCCCACCATTGAGGCATTCTACTATTTATCTGTCCCATTCTAATGATAGACAATGACTTGGGATAATGGACTCAAAACCAAACAGCTGTTATGTACCAATTCAGGGGCTAAAGCATGCAGAGCATCTTTTATTATTGTAGCCCAAACTCAACTATGCTGATTAAAGGAAATTTTGTCCCAAGGCTCAGGAGTGCTAGCAGACAAAGGCAAAGGAGTTAAGATGGCCACCTCCTGTGGACATCCGTATGCTGCCGCCCCCCCAGATGTGAATGATGGCACCTGGCATGTCTTTAAAAGGATGTTAGATGGCTTCATGGTGGGTATCAGTGGCTACTAGCCATGGTGGCTAAAGGGAATCTTTACATTCCGAGGCCTCCCCCAAATACCAGTACTTGGAGGCAATATCAAAGGAAGGCCTCTGTGTTCTGCTGTTGGCCCTCCAAAGGAACTGGTTGCAACTATGTGAGACAGGAAGCTGGACTAGATGAACCACTAGTCTGATCCAGCAGGGCTCTTCTTGTGTTTAAATGCTGCTGAGGAGTATGACTGAATCCAGTTGGGGGATGAAGGGGTTTTAGCAGAGTCAGGAACCTCACTTATTGTTCAGTAAGCCTGAGTCCATTATTCACAACCAGGGTTTGAGGGAGCTCTACAGGCTTGAGACAAAGACCTTTTTAATCAATATATTTCACCAAGCATTCCAGCAGGGTCCAGGGGAATTCCTGCCAATTCCAGGGGCCTCCAATGTGATATCAAGCTAGATATTTTATCCAAGACTCTGGTGAAAGAGAGTTCGATTGAGGAACCAGTACAATGGTGGAAAGTGAGCTAAACTCTTCCTGCACCCTGATACAACTCCCCAACCCCCCAACCCCCTTTTAAGCTTAAATACACATCAGGTGACCTGATCACAGATCCGTAACTTACAATGCGGTTTGGCCTTTGGTCTCAGGGCTTTTACTCTTAATCTCTAACGTACAGCTGACTAGCAAGCCAGTTAAACTACAATATTTGGATTTAAGCCTTAAATCCAAATAGTCTCGTTTGCCTGCTTTCTAGGTTGCAGGCATCACCAAGATATAGGAATGTAGTGAGGGTTCTCTTATTGTATTTCTGCACTGTTGGCTAGCTGATTTCTCCTTCCTTGATCATTCAGAATAACAGTTTTGCGACTTGCTGGAAGAAACAGGATGGATTTAATACAGATTCAGAATTCTTTTGGGGAAAGGACTCTGAGGACAGGACAATGGTCCGTGGTAATAAAAACAGACAAAAGGGAAAAGTCTTTTGGTTTTCTTTAAGATTTCTGGGAACTGGGAAGGAGTAATGCAGTTTATACCCCAGCAACCAGCCACTGAAGTAATCCAGTGCTGGTAGATCTCAGGCCCTGAGGACCTATGTAAAAATTATGTGTTGGATGCATTAGTATATTATGTGTAATGGCCCAGGCAACCTCAGAGGTCATTCACAGAGCATGGAAACAGGCTCATGGAACACTGAGCATTTAGGTCTGTATTTTCAAGACAATTCTGAAGTCACAAAGGGCATCGCTCAGCGTACAAAATACGTGAATCCAAACACTGGTAAGGAGTGAAAGAGTCACAGTGAAATCTTCCAAAGGAAAAAAAAATAATTAATGTTGTCTGTACACAGTCTGATCAAACAGGACTTTCTTTAAAGCAGCCTATGCAGATTTTACCGCCCATACTGTTGCTACACGTAATTATTATTTTTCCCCTTAAAACACTGCACATGCAGTTTTTAATCAAGCTAAAGTGGAAAAATTGTTTTCTCAGTAAAACTAACCAAACTTCCCATTTGAAATCTACTCCAGCGCATACATTATGATGAAATGCATGATTTCATTTTCTTTAAAGGCCTCCTGGCATTTGAGGCTATCTGAGGATAACAAACATCTCATCATGTGATACAAAAGGAGCTGACATGCGAGATGCCCTCATCACACCACAGCAAAGGCTTAAGGGCAAACCTGCTATTTTGAGTGGGAGAAAAGATGAGTGCCTCCAACGAGGCAAAATGAAACTGACCCTCTTCGTGTGTAGCGCCCCCCTCCCCCAATGTACTTACAGACAGTGTTTCTTTTAGCAATGAAGCAAGCAGGGAGGAAGTTTAAGACAACATCAGCAGCTGGCACATGGGGGATTAAGAAGGATTTTTACCAGTTTTAGCTAAAGCCTGCCAAAGAGACCCCCACTCCTCTAGAAGAGCACAGATGTAAGCTACCATTTGCCTGGCACAGTGTTCTTTTCCAAGATAAAGCAATGGACTGTGAGAGATGCCAGTATGATGAGGCCTGGGGAGACGGACACCTAACATGTCAGAATGAGAGACAGGTGTGAGCCAGGGGCACAGTCATCTTCTTGCATGGAACTGAGTAGTTTTCTAGTGGGATTTACACAGACGTTCCAACGGATTGTGACCCATGGGGCTGCTGTATGGCTTCCATGGGAATTTGCCACCAACATTTCTTAGGCCAGTGGTTCTCAACCTTCCTAATGCCACGACCCTTTAATACAGTTCCTCATGTTGTGGTAACCCCCAACCATAAAATTGGTATATATAAAATATAAAAAGACTGTTTTCCGATGGTCTTAGGTGACCCCTGTGAAAGGGTCGTTCGACCCCCAAAGGGGTCGCGACCCCCAGGTTGAGAACCACTGTCTTAGGCCATTCCTGATGACATCTTTGATTAAATATGTTGCCTTTTATCATGAATGTGTGGGCAACGAGGCTTACATTGAGAAAGGGCACAATGTGCCAGCACCTAAACTGTTAACAGCCAAGAGGTTCAGTTATTTCCATGTTCAGTGTTCTGGTAGACATGCCTTGGCAGAAAGACAGAGCTTGGGCTTGGGGCTATTGCTATAGCGACATATGTATATACTATAGAGAACAATATATTCTCTAGCATACGTGTACTTTGTAATGAACATATCTCATTAGATAAAGACAAACATCATTTCAGTGGCAAATCTTCTGTGGAAATGAAGTCACTACATGAGCAAACCTTTTGAAGGAGATTCTGCAGCATAGTTGGGAATTTTAGGGTGGGGGTGTGTTACCAGACCAGCCTATGGTGGCTGGGCGGGGACTCTGTTTCTAGGACTGTTGTTTCTATCAACCTTGCCGACCCTTGGGGTGCCTAGCAGTGCAGTGCCAGGATGGGGTGCTCATTTTCTGCATTGGCTCAGTTACTCACAAAGACAGAAAACTGTTTGGACTTGCTCTTGCACATATGAATAGCCTGCCTCTCCCTTCCTAAAGAGCATGCAAATGTGATTGCTTCAAGGTGTTCCTGCCAGCACAATACTAATCTTAGTTTCTTCCTCTAATTTATCTCCAAGACCACCTGATTTGCATTGCCATTGTTTTACAGCTGTAATTAGGTCAGCTTCTTCCCCACCTTTGGGCATTTCTGGGCTTAGCTCATCAAGCCAAGTACTCAAACCATTAGAGTAACTATTGCAATACTTAAGTGTAATGTTCCTCTTTGTCTTCACCTGGAAGGCAAGGACCCTCTTTTGTCCAGGAATATTAAGCTCTCAGCATGGCTAGAGGGCCCAACCTTCCCTATAAATTAGCCCAACACTCAGTGATCTGTATTTCTGAGCCAGTTCAGTTGTGCTGCATGTCATCTACTTTCTACCCCACTTCCTTGGAGCCCAGTAGAAGTCTGCTTCTTAAACCCAAACCCTCTTCAGGATCTGGTAAAGTATCACCCCTAACAAATCCCCCAAGTCCTCTGCCTAGCTGCAAACCTATCCACTCGACTCTATATATATCCTGGGACTATGTGATTTCTCTGTGTGCCTTGACCATTTGTGTGCTTGTATTTTTATTATTTTATTTTTCTTAATAAAACTTGTTAAACTTTTACAAAGTTCTCCTGCGGATTTCTTGCAAGCACAACTCCTTGTAAACTCTGGCAACCAAGATTCCAAGCTTGCCCAGCCTCTTGTTAAGCCAGGTCTGCCCTTCGCTAATTCTCCTACATTATTCTCTCTACATTTTCGGTTACAGATGGGAAGTCAAAACAAGCTGCATGAGTTTATACATGTGCCTGTTGAAGACGCAAAAGTGAAGGAGAAATGGAGGAAGAAAAGGAGAGATCACCAAAAGTAGGGCATTGCAGTTGATTGTCTGTATAGAAGCTTTCTTCTGGCATAAATGTATGCACTGTACAGTCAGGCCTAAATTGTATTAGCATTAATCTGCAGTGTCCTTTTGGCATTTATGGGAACAGACATTCTGATACAGACTTGTGTGTGGTGTCTCTCCCTTGATGGCATCACTTGCAGGGATATGTTTTGGTTTGTTTTGAGGGGAAAGTACATGGGTTTTTTGGGATAACAACAAAGACATGGAAGATGGTGGAATTTGAGAAGCTGAGGGAGAGAATGGGAGTTAAATAACAAGAAGGATATAGTTTGAAAAGAGAAAGATGAGAAAAAGAATGAAACAGATTTTTTGGAACAGTGAAGCAGAAACATGTGGAGCTTCTGGCAGATTTTATTTAAACATGATGGCAAAAATGGTAGTGAAATGGCAGGCTGATTGTTGCAAAACCTGTAGAATCTGAGCCATGGCACTCCACACCTATGATAAAGATCTTAAAAATGTGGGTCCTATGTGTCAACCAAAAGGCATAACAGTGCATTTACACTCATGACAGGAGTAGGAAGGGTCAACTTTAATAGAGTCTTGAATTGGAGGGATTAGAAGTGACAGGGAGAATTCAACCTGCCCACTACCAGTTGGCAGAAAGGTCAGTCAAGGTGCTGTTGATTTATGGCAACTTTGTAAGGTTTTCAAACCAAAAGAAGAACAGGGGGGTGGTTTGCCATTGCCTGCCTCTGTCTAGCACCCCCTGGACTTCCTTGGTACTCTCCCAGGGCCAACTCTGCTTAGCTTCTGATCTGAGGAGATTGGGCTAGTCTGGACCCACCACCTCTTAGCTCTGCTTAAAGTAGGGAACTGCAGAGATAGACCAGCCTCAGAAACCTCTTACATCAACACACTGAGTATGTCAGGTGGTTCTAATCTTGATTCTTATAAAAGCATCTGGGTTGTGCGTTCTCACTATTCCAAGCATTTAGACTTAAGACCTGCTCTTCTAGACTTACTTACAGATCACTTTTACAGAATCCAAGTCTGACACTTTCACATTAGGACACAATGTTTTCATTGTGTTTCATTGACCCTGATGGAAGCTAATTAATGACCCTGACAGAAGCTATATATGTTACATTTCTTCTAGGCGCACACTCTGCAGCCGGTCAGCCGTTGCCACATGCAGATCTACTCTGGGCTCTTTCAATGTGCAAAATCACTTGCAAAATCACAATGTGCAAAATCACTTGCTCGTTGATCTTGTATCTGGTTATTGTGTGCTGCTAATGCTGGAGTTTTCCTTTGATACAAGGATTCTTCTGACAGTACAAGAATCTATTCTGCCAATGGACAAGCTTGGAGTATTGGTAGAAGGCACCAGAGAAAAATGTTAGCATTAGTGGAATGTATGTGTTAGATTTATACCCGCTAGATGACTACAACATTAAAACATCCTGATGCATAAAATCATCTCTTAAAAACACTACAACATATAAATGTTAAAATCCCAACCCTAACCCTCAACCCTGCCCCAACCAGCTGCATCATAGAGGAAAGTCTTCACTATAAAGAATCGGTGCCCAAAGAACTTCTGAGAAGTTATTCCAAAGCCTGAGGGCAATCACAGAGAAAGCCCTCCAACCAGAGGCATAGCTCCAAGAGGGCAGGGGGATATGTGACGCACCGGGCATGTGTCTCTGTGGGGGTATGGTGAGAGCATTCTGGGGGGCATTCAGGGGGCGTGGCAGGGTATTCAGGGGCAGGGCAGGGGTGTTCCAGGGTGGGGTGGAGGATGCACCAGTGCACTGGGTGCTTTCCCCCCTTGCTATGCCTCTGCCTCTGACACCCCCCACCTCCATAACTTGGCAGGGTGATTACAACAAGGAAAGCCTCCCCCTGTGACTTCAGTGCCCAGACAGGTATATATGGGTGCAGGCATTCATTCAGGTAGGCAGGATCCAAGCCGTTTGGGATCCAACCAATGTAGGATCCATCTAATTGCAGCATAGCTTTTCCAGAAGAATTTTATGAGGACAAAATGAGAAGCTACCCAGTAAGAATGTCTTCTAGTTAAAGCAATCAGACAGTCAGCAATAGGAATATTAATACCACAGTAGTTGTTACTATTCGGGAAACTATTACTGTGCTACTTTCACAGGAGCCGTGTAATACCATAAAATAATTTTTATTGTTGCAATTAAAACACAAATATTAAAACAGTTTTAAAAACTAAATATAGTTATTCTTCTGGCAAAAGCAATCCATCTGCTTTTATCTGTTGAGGTTTGCTCAAAAAGAGCCGTGTGAACTTGGTTTTTGCAACTCAATAGGTTTTTGTATCTCCACCAACAATGTTTCCTAATAACATTTGCATCTAAATTGGTTATTTGTATTTCATTACACATTATAAAACAAGTATGTATTTCATACTGAACACAAATATTAAAGAGCCGGAAATAACTTTGCGGCATTTGTCTGGACAGATATTGTGAACATCTGTGATTCTGACCATAAAAAAGTAGAGACTTTAATTATTGATGTTTGTCCCAGTGGGTGATTCAATACGTTCCAGATGGGAAAGTTTCTTTTGAAGACACTTTTTAATTCAATCAATAATAGAGTCAAATAAAACTACAGTATAACTATAACCATCCTTTTAATGACCAGGTTGATGTGCAAATTACTTTCCAGCCAACAGTGGTGTCTTCATAGCTGAGTTTCTTCACTGTGGAGAGAATACAACATGAATTGACAACGAGAAATAAAATTAACAGACTATGGTTTGGAGGCCATTGCCAATCTGGCTGTGGACAAAAATTATCTGCGGTTAGAAGAACCCGGAGGTAAAGGCTGAGTTTTTGAGCATAGACGTTTCTGGGTTTAATCCTTCCAGTTAAAACCAGCTCAGCTAGCTGGTTTTGGGAAATGCTGGAGTCTAGAGATATACCACACTGGGCTAATGTGTCACATGAAAGCCTGTGCAGTCATCAAAATGTTTTTGTCCCCCACAGGTTTTTCATTAGTTTGATGTATGTTCTGTTGGTTGGCAAGTCTCAAATTCAGACTACAGTTCCAACCTTCGCTGGTCTCTGAAACTTCAGGATAGTAGCACTGACCTATTTTACAGAGACTACAGAAGTATATGGAACACTGGAGGAAAATGCCATTGTAATTATTGTTCTTGTTATAACAATCCATTTGCCACCATGAGATTCTGCAGAGGAAGAAGGGAAAGAGGAGGCGGAGAATCCAGCCCATTAATGATGCATCAATAAATTCAAGCCATACTTTTCTTCAGTTAAACTGGTTAGCACTCTTTGCATTTGGTAGGAAAACAGATGGCTACATTTGTCTGCTTGCCTATCAGGATCTACTACGTGATTCAACACAAGGACAATAAAGAAGGCCATGGGAAGCTAAACCAACTCTCTAACCACAACCTCTCTAGCCACCTCAGCACCCTGGTTGCTCTATATTGTTACAGCATACATGTACATTTCCAGCTACAGGTTCTGATCCTTGTATTATTCTTAATAACAACACTGTTATGACAAAACCAACAATGAGCCATAAGGAGGTTTACAGCACAATTTTCCTACTCCAAACTCAACCATGGCATTAACACATTATGTTTAGCCCACCCAAATGCAGTCTGGTAGCTCATGAAGCAGGAAGTCCTCCAACCTCACAGACTTGATGGCAGCCTTAAATGCAAAACACATTTGAGCAAAGTATTTTCACCAGATATTGGAATTTATTTCATTCCTCTGTCATCTTCAGATTGTGTCATCTGGTTGAAATGCTTGTATTGCTGTGGAAACAGCGAAGATCCACTGCACACTTGCTTAGGATGCTTCTGAGCTTGAATGAAATCACAGCACACGCTTAGTGGCCCTCTTCCCAAAGTTCACAGGTCTTTCTTTGGATGCAGGTTTGTGCTCGGTGATGCAAACATGACTCTCCATTTGCATGTAAGGCAAAATGGATCTTTCCATTCTCACAGCTCCCTATTGCAAGGTCACACTTTGTTGGTATTGCGAGATGTCTGTTGTAGAGGGATTTACTTTCCCATCTAGGAGTAGAGAAGGGTGATATAGTTGGGCTGAGGGACAGTTTTCTTTTGCAAGTAGAAAGCCCAGGCTTGCCTCAGTTCTGTTAAAAATGCAATCCCTTCTCCTCAATAGGAAATAGGGATGATAGATGTGGTGGAACTGTCCAGGCCACCACATGCCAATCAATTGGTGTCATAATGAATCCAGGTGGGACAACAAAGGGACTCCTCCAATGGGGATCAATACCCCAGCCATCACCTCCCTCTAGATCAGCATCCTTTCCAAATAGGATGTTCCACTGGGCTTTCGGTTGAGGCTACCCACTGTTCAGCTGTTCAACCTCTGACATCCACTTCTCAAATTGTGTGCTCTTCCCTCCCCTTTTTCATCCCCAACAGTTTTTGGTAACTGAACTAGGTTGGGAGGGGGATGATATAAGTTTGCAGGCTTAGGGTCTTCGTTCAGTTAAATGTTTGCCATCTGTGGATTTTAAATCTTAAATTATTTCAGTGCTAAGTTTTATTGAATTAGTAGCCTTATCCTGAATTTTAACACTGTGTGTGAGCTGCCCTGAGCCTGCCTTCAGTTGGGAAGGGAGGGGTATAAACATAATAAAATAAAAATAAAAATAAAAAATAAAGAGGAATGTGATATAAAGATCTAATCTCCTGTACAGGAGCAGAGTCAAATAATATAAATCAGGAAGGAACTGTATAGTTGGAGAGTATGTTCCAGTGAAAAGCTTGGCCAAGCCAGATCAAACAGCAGTGTCACAAACTAGAGGCAACTAGCCGTTGCTGTCTGCAGATCGAGAATTCACTATTCCAGATCTGCCGTATGTGTAGAAGAGAAGCAGTTTAATTGAAAACAAGATATTGGACTAATGGATCTCTGACTTGTGGTTCTTCATTATTGTCTTTCATTTTTGAAAACACTTTTATCAGTGCCATATACATAGTTTTTGATGTTGATGTTTTTATTGGTGATGTTATGCTTCTGATATTTTTACCATGTGAAATGTTATGATTATTGTTATTTGCTGCTTATATTGCTTATGTTTATTGATGTTCTTATTATTTCGTAATGTTGTGACTATCAATATTTTGTTGATTGACCATGACCCAAGATGTCTGTTGTTTATATTATTGTTGTTTGCCGCCCTGAGCCCTACAGGGGAGGGCGGGTTATAAATTGAATAATGAAATGAAATGAATGAAGATCATTCATGAACTTCAGGCAAATCAATCCAGAGTTGGAGCAAACCACCCACTGTTTCTTTGCTCATGCAGACTAGCATTCCCTTTTTCATATTTACATGTGAGCCAAACATACGTCTGAAAGGAAATTCACTCTAACTGGAAAGTGATGTGCAGTTGCTAACCTGTATTAGTTTCAGAGGGCAGCCATGTTGGTCTGCACTGAAACAGTTAGGTTAAGTCCAATAGCCCCTCGGAGACCTGCGAGGATTTTGGGATATACTTTTTCAAGTATCAAAGCTCCTTTTGTCTTGGTGTCTGACTAACCAATTTTTCACTCTCAAAAGGTTATTCCCTGCAACTTGTGTTGGTCTCTAATGTGCTACTGGATGATCAAATCTAAATTATTTATATTAATGATCAAACCTCACTTTAGCAGCCTGAAAGAACCAGGGGGAGGGGGAGAAAATGTCCAGTACCAGAGCAATTATACAGTTAAACAAAATGTGAGCCACGTGTGTGTAGTGTAACAAAATATATAATATAATCTTCCTTAATTAATACATTGACTTTTTTTTCTCTTATCATCTTTAGCAGATTGAAAGCCAGGATGTACAATTCAGTATATAAATACTGCAGCCACAATCCAGAGAACTGCACAACTAACTTGCATTTCACCTAAACCACTGATTCTTTTGGAAGCTGCTTTTGAAACCCCTTGCGACTTTCAAAAATTGTTCATAATGCAGATTGTGGGGGGTGCTGTTCAAATAAAGTGTCAGAAGGTTCACAGAGGAACACAAACTTTAAAACATTCCCAAATGAGCGCTGGGAATTATGCTGCTTGTATTTGAAGATGCCACCCAAGCATCACATGTTTAGCTGTCATTGGGATTAATGCTCTGTGCTATTTTCTAATCATTTTTAAGTTTTACCAGTTACTGCTTTCTCCAAAGAAATGGATATATAAAGGTCCCTCCATCCCCACAACTTTAATTCTGTTTTCCCTCAGCGGGAAAAAAAAACTTTGACAGCCATCAGTGGGAATTTTATCTGGGATGAATTAAGAACAAAATGGCTAAATTTGAAATTCTAACCTTTTTGAAAAAAATTAGATGTTGTTAACTATAGGTATAATGTACAATGTTGTCATTTATGGAAGATTAGCAAATTTATTTTGCTCTAATCTTGCATGATAGAGAGCCCAGTTATCAAATGCATTCATAAGATTCCCATGAAAGATTTTGTCCCAATAAATCAATTAGTCTTTTACTATGAAACTCTTCATTAGCTTGACTGCTGCAGGTGACCACAGCTACCTCTCTTGTATAGATATCTACATATATTTTATATTTAAACAATGCCATTAATCACCAATGACTGTAGAAGCCAAATGCAGATACAAGCTAGGTTTGTGGAAGAAAGGTGATTTCGGAATTTAACTTATGGAAGAAAGGAGATTTCGGAAACAGATATAATTTGATAGCCACTCAGAAGCACTGTGGAGAAAGAAGAAAGTCCAGGCCTGGTTTTGTATAAGGATGAAAGAGGGAGATTAGTGTCCCAGTGCATCTCTGCTTAGTCAATGCCATGGAGTTTGGTGACATTTATACTTCCAAGTGTGCCCAGATTTGCATTTGCCTGTAAGGTGCCTTTATGTTCCTTCCAATGGGGCAAAGAGCAGCTCTTAAGAGTTTCAGATTAGGAAAGAATTAAACTTCATTCCCTGCACTGCAGTTCCAACTTGAACTGGCCTGGGGCTTTCTGTGACAGTAACCGTTAAAAGGGCGTGAAGTGCCAGAAATTCAGTTATGGAACTGCCGGTGTCATGGCAGCGATCTCATACACACTGGCTTGTAAAGAAGACCCTTTTAATGCAGTGGAATTGGTTTCAAAACAAACATGGATAGCATCGGACTGTTCAAGTGGGGGCTCATGATCCCCTTTCTCCCTCCCATCACCATCCAGTTTGACTCACCTTGGAGCTCAGCCACAGCAGCAGTGAGGTCTGGAAGCTGCTGAGTCCAGAGCAGCTCCCACGCTCTGCTGTTGCTGCAGACAGGCCCAGGCTAGTTCTTGAGCTCCACCACTGCCATCAGGCTTCAGGGCTCCACTACAGCAGCCACTGCTGGGCCCCTCCCCAGTTTCTTAATGGTAATTTAATTTGGAAGTAGTTTAACTCCCCCCATTCATTTAAAAAAAAACTTTCCGGATTTTTCTGGAGACCTAGCTTGTAGAAAAATCTGTTTCGGATAAGTATCCACAGATTTAAGTATCCGCAGATGGGGTGTTACACTTGAGAATTAGATACATAGACACCATCACACATATGTCTGATATGCAAGTTGTAAGTAGCTTCATTAGGCTACAAAGCTGACAAAACTCTGTGGGGAATGGTAATGTATCTTCATTTCTGAGTCACAAAACATCCAGTACTTCTTGATGTACTTTTTGTAGCTTTTTCACAAACCATCTGGGAGGGTAGCAACACTTTGTGACAAGCAAAAACAGTTGATCCAGTAACAATCGACACCCCCCCACACTGCATTGCTCAAACACTCCAGTTTTAACAAGCTATCTCAAGTAAGAGAAGTCTTGCAGCATTTCTAGAAGGTATTCACTCTTCAGTTTGAGCAGATAGTCAGTTGTGACACTAACAGCACATATAGTTTCACAATGCATCAGCTCTTCATGCATATATGCTGTGGAGGAGTTGGGGGTGTCCTTTGTGATTGGGGCGGGGTGGGGGGGCTGCCAGTATTTCTGATGGTGCTTTGGCTGAAAAGTATACTTGAGGTTGCATTTTTGTCTTTAGTTGAGATTCACAGGAAGACCTGAGAAGCAGAAGAAATGATTTAAGGGAGATAAACATCAGCATCAGTAACTCATCAGCTGCAGAGTGCAGGCAAACAGTGAGAGAAACTGGAGAAGCGTCAATTTCAGTTCTGAAAACCTTCCAGGTCCCATAGATTATGTTAGCACTCATGAGCTGGTTTTTCATTCACAGGCTAAATTAATCCAGATGCTTAAATTAGAACTCATTCAGATTGCGTTACTCTCATGAAAGAACAGGGAGATCTTTACAGCATGGCTGGAATTAGTTGGCCTTTGAACAAGTGAGACGAGAGAGCTCAAGTCAAGAGGAATTCCTAAGATCAGCTTTTTCAATGAACCTCCAAACTGACTAAGCCAGGTCTATATACCAGGAGTTTGGTGTTTGGTCTTTAGTTTAGTCAGCAGAGCTTGTTGAGTATCTATCTAACTGCTCCTTACTCCAGAAAGCACCTAGCCCCTGTCATGCTTTACTTCTCCACAGACTGCTCAGGACTCTGCTTTAGATTTTTCTTGACTTGAGAAACACCTGCCTAATTGCTTCCTTCCTGATTCTGATCCTAGCTCACACCTAGATGATCTTCTGCTCTCAAATCAACACACCCACAGCATAGTACAGAGGGCACAGTAAACAACAGGAAAATAATTTGATGCTTTACAGTGCCATATGCCATGTGCCATCTCAGCCAAGCTTGGAACAGGCTTGGTAATGCCTGCTGAAAAATACAGTCAACCAGAAAAGGTGAAATTTTATGTGTCCAAATTTGAATACAACAGTTTCTGTAATACAAAATTTCACAAGGAAGAATCCCTCCCACACATTGTCTTATCATTTCAGCCTACCAGGAAGGAAGTGAAATTAAGAAATGGAAGAGTTCCCTTCCGCACATGCAGAATAATGCACTTTCAATCTACTTGCACAATTGTTTGCAAGTGGATTTTTCTATTCCACACAGCGGCAAAGTGGATTGAAAGTGGATTGAAAGTGCATTATTCTGTATGTGTGGAAGGGGCCTATGAGGATAGGTGCAAGGGAAGGCCAGTCTGGGGTCATAGTTAGAGTGGGACTAGAAACCGGGAGATCTGGACTTGAATCCTTCTCTGTCATGGAAGCTTACTGGATGACCATGGTCCGATCACTCTCTCTGAGCCTCACCGACCTTGCAGGATTGTTGTTGGGATAAAATGAATTAGGGGAAAATGATGTAAACTGCTTTGGATCTCTGTGATGAAAAAAGTGAGATATAAAGAAAATAATAAAAGGGTGAGACCTTCCTGGTCAATGGAATGAAATGAGTAATTCACTAGATGTCACCACCTCCTGCTTTTGAGCCATGGTTTCTCCTTTGTTTCCAGCACTGAAATTGGTGGGTGTCCATCAGTGGAAGGGGCCAAAGGAGAAGGTAGATGTTGCCACCCCACCAGCAATTATACCCACCATTGAATGAGAGCAAAGAAGGGGTCAGAGCAAGAGGGCCTGTCCCAATTCAATGGCGCTTTGATTTAACAGCTCCAATGCCTTTGAAAACATTTTGCCAAGAAAAGTTTGCCATCAACCCGTATAATCTCTTATCAGAGACCATTGAAAGTCTGGGCTTGGGGGTTAATTCTCCCATCGCAAAGCATTTGAATCAGCCCCTAAACTCACATTGAGATGAAAGTCACCAAGCTTCCCCCCCTCGGCTGGTTTGTCCCACAAAACCCACTGAGATCAACTGACTGGGGAGGATTAGGGCATGTTCATCTGCTGGCTCTCCAGCAGGACTGGCCAGCTCAAAAGAAAAACAATAATTAGGGATAATTGCTTGTGTCCAAACACAGGCATTAAAGCCCCTTTCCCCCTTGGTACTTTGTGAGCCGGAATGAAAGAGACACCCCCTGTTTTGACAGCTGGGCAGGCGAACAGAATGGATGACAGATGAAGTGAGACGTCTTCAGAATTGGGAGGAGGGAGGAGGGAGGAGGAGGAGGAGAGGAGAGGCAAGGGAGGCTCCCAGGCAGCCGGAGGATTCTCCCCATCCAGGACTGTTACTGAAAGAGGATCTTGCCTGCCTGGCCACTGTCCTGCACCAAACAACAGGCTCCCAGTGTGCACATTCTCAGCCACCCAGAAAGAACCTTTGTCTTGTACAAGCAGCCATTTATTTCCCTCAGGCAAGCCCTGTGGGGCAGGACATGCGACTGTTTTTTAAAGGACTACCTTAGCTTGTGTGAATTTCTTCATCTTCTTGATTAATGCACTGGATACCTGATCCTGCAAACCACATAAAGTTTGTGTGTTTTTTTTAATGTCAGCACCAATGAAGCCAGGTGTCACTTGGGTGGAAACAATGCAACAAGTGCATGATGGGGAAACTGTAACCAGGGATGAGAGTCTGTGATGCTGATTCTAGCCTCCTTTTTGGTCTTTGTAAATGGGAACATGGGGTGGTTAAAAGAGATCAGGTGGGAACAGTTGTACAAGCAGAAGGTACGTTGGAAAAGATGGAAATTCTACACAACCTTGGTAGGGGAAGGAATCAAATATTTAAATTTGAATCGATGACTTCCAGGCAATGGAACAAGCTACTTCGATCTCTTAAAACACACACACAACTTTTGGCAAATGATGGAAAGATGGAAACAGATTTCAGAGTTTTCAAAAGGAGGAACAGAAGGGAATACCAGAAGAACGGGTCAAAAACTTAGTAAAACAAGATTAAGTGTAAAAATGTTTAAAAACAGAGGACTAGAGGAAATAATATTTTTAATGGTGAAAAAGAATGAGGCATTAATTCTTAATTTAGTGTAAATCAAAACTTTAGAGCTTGAATTCAGGATTTGACATACGAATAAAAAAGATGTTCAGCAAAAGGGGGAAGAGGAAGAGTCACTGTCTCCCATTTGGGGATAAAAGTCCCAGACCTGGTCAGTCTTATTCTGTTTGCTGGCACTTTCCCTAATAATGCAGTCCCTGGGCTGTTGTGCTGCCCTTAGACACACTTTTGGCAGTGGTGGCAGCACTTGGACCTGACACTAGGGATGCATCTGGATACACCTGGTCTGAATATATATCTGAAAAATACCTTATTGGTATTGTCTGGATTCATTTGGTTGTTAGGATGGCATCCAGGATTTTCCAGGATACTGAGATAAAAAAAATTTTTTGTCATCAGTCGCATCTGATTTATAGGGAACTTGTAAAGTTTTCAAGGCAAGAGAAGTTCAGAGGTGGTTTGTCATTGCCTGCTTCCACTTCACGAGTCTGGTATTCCTTGGAGATCTCCCATCTAAATAATAACCAGAGCCAACCTTGCTTAGCTTCTGAAATATGATGAGATCAGGTTAACCTGGGGCTATCCAGGTCAGGGCAAAAAATCCCAGAAATATTCAGGATTAACTGATAATATCAAAAGCTGGCAATGGAAGGCTCCCATCTGTTTTGTCTTTAATTTTACTGTGTATCATCCTGGGGTTAAATGTCAGCTTGCTGTACTGGTTTGGCTTGGATTCTGTCCTTTGAAATTGGTTTTGTTGGACTTGCAACATTGTGTTCTTTAGTCAAGTTCGTTTTGTCCTATTTGTGGTGGATTCTTGGTTTTGAGATTGCCTTGGATTCTTAGGTTTTACATTGGTGTAGATTCTCTCATCTTACATTTGTTGGGCTTGCAACGTCATTCCCGTTTGTTTTGGCTTGGAGGATTCTCCAGTTTGAGATTGGTTTCGATTATTGTGCTGTGTGAGGCTTGCCACATTGTCCAGAACCTCTGGTGGGATTCCCTGATTCTGCATTGGTCCTTTGGGCTTGTTAATTCATTTTTCTTTCAGAGGCTTTTGGCTGGTGGTTGCTTCACTGACTGTTGAGGGTTAGTTGCTGTTTGTTCTGGATAAAGCTTGGAGGGTTTTTTCTTCTAAGGAAACAGTGGAGGATGATGTTCAAGGGCCCATCAAATTGGACCATGTGATCCAATTCAATAACGTTTTAGGATTATTTAATTACAGGCACCAGCAGTTCTGCTACAAATTCTGATACCATTTGCTTTCTCTCTCCCTCCCCTCCGCACCCCAGGCCTCTTTAGCCCTCTGGAAAAATTCCCTATTTGGGATAATGGAGCCAAATATTATCAGAATCTTGCGGGGGGGGGGGGTGGCAGATCTGAATACTAAATTAGTATTTGGAATCCAGAAAAACCAGGAGTTCTGATTTTTTTTTGTCTCCCTGATATCTGAATCTGACAAATACTGATTTCTTCCCGAGATGTGCATTCCTGTCTGAGACCATGCGTGTGCAAAGTATGTGCTCTGTCTCTGAGAAAGGGGCAGCTGTCTCTTAATTCTGCTGCATGTGCCTGAAACGGTGTGCACGGGCCCGGACATCCGCTGCTAGTGGCCGGTTTCCTTTTAATGGTCCACAAAACCACCGGGCATCACAGAAAATGCAACAGAAAGCGTTTGGGGTCAGAGTCATCGTGTCAGTCCACTCATTGCCGGACACAGACTTATTGGGCACCCTTAGGCAGTTACGCCCGTCTAATGCCACAGTACATCATACTTGAGATCTCAATGCCAGACACGCTACTGCGGGCCTGCTCATCTTGGCCAGTCCAGACGTACTTTGGGATTTCCGTGTCATGAGCGCCCAACGAATTTATTTTAAATTTGAGTTTTAAAAAATCCTCGGGTACTCGGGACACGGGATTCCTGGAGCACGTCTGGACTTGCCGTCCTGGCGAGGGAGTTGTGCTGGCGCGGCAAGAGCTGCAGCCCCAACGCAACTGGGTCGGCCTGGGAGCGGTCCGAGTCAGGCCCGAGGGCCAAAGGGCGCCCCGATGCCCCTCCGGCGAGTGCGTGCCAAGGCGAGGCGTCGGTTCCCACCCGCCGGCCAGGTCGGGACGAGGCGCGCGGGGGGGGGGGGGCAGCCCGTGGGAAAGCGAGCAGGCGGAGGCGCGCAAGGTGGCGGGCGGCCGTGGGAGGAGGCGTGTCCGGCGACCCGTCTGCGCAGTGGCCCGGGGCCTCGGTCCTTTGGCTGGCCATGGAGCCCCGGGAAAGGGCCGGGGGGGGGGGGTCTCCCCTTCTTCTTTCCGGCCGCCCTCGAAGCCCCGTGTTCCGGGGCAGCTGCTGAGAACCTGGGGGCGAGATGAAGAAGCCACATTAAGGCGGGGGGTGGGGGGGGGGTGCTGCCACTTCCTTGCAGGCAAATGCAGATCAGATGGGAACCGCCGAAATGCATCAAAACAACTGACTAAAATTACACTCCGGAGCTGCAGTGTATACAAAGGCATGCGAGCTTCATTAAGGGAAGCCACATCCGACTGGCGGGGCCGGCGGGGCCTGCGGGGGGGGGGGGGGGGACTGCAGCTGGCCTCCAGATCGCGGCGACCTTCGGCTCCCCCCCTCCTCCGGGCCTTGCAAATATGGGCCGCCTCCCTCGATCTGTTTACGGAGCATTCCGTTGGTCCATTTCATTTGTCGGGGGCTAATTTAATAGAGGCGACCTGCCCGGACGCGGGAGCTGGGGCTGTTCCCAGGGCCAGCGTGGACTGGAGGCCGAGAGTTGCGTGGCGGAGGGCCCTCTTCTGCTGCTGCTGCTGCTTCTGCTTCTGCTGCTTCTTCCTTCTCCTTCTCCTTCTCCTTCTCCTTCTTCTTCTTCTTCTTCTTCTTCCTCCTCTTCCTCAGTACGTTTCTCCCCTGAAGGACAAAGCCCTTTGCGACTGTTGTTTCTGTTGATGTTTGCAAAAGGTCATGTTTGCTAATCTGGAACGGATGCCTCCCTGATACCGTTTTGGGGAATGAGTTCCGTGATGGGGGGAACCGGGGATGGCCGCAGCACAGGCGCCCTGCTGGGAGCAGCTCCCGGTGCCCATCTGCCCCCTCCCCCTCCCCCTATGTAAGCAACTCTATTGCAGATAATCAGGAAAAGGCCTTGTGCGGGGGAGGCTGAAAAGACACAACTGGGAATATGAGATAGGACGAGGTCATCACGCGAAGAATCAGGCTGCTCCGGCCTGACTCCTGTTTTTCCAGCTCCTCCTTGAACTTTGTGCGATTTTCTCCTGAGTAGGTGTAACCTCTATCTGTGGGTTCCATGGGGCAGAACTTGGAAGGTGTTGCAAAGAACTAAATTTAAAACAAAATGGTTTACTTTCTTAACAAATAACATTTTTAACATTAGCATTTAACATTTACAATTTACAATCCTTTTAGGTTGCATTACAAGTCCTTATATTTACAGTCTACTGATAGTGCCAAGTCAAATTCTTCTTTGCTGGTGGTTGGCTTATGAAGACTTCAGAGGCTTGGTGAATGGGATTCAAGATGACGAAGGCCCCCAAAAGAACTCCCATCAACTACATACACAGCAAGCCCTGAAACAATAAATTCTAACATTTACAATACAGCAAAAATAAACAACTCCCTTCCCATTAGTTCCCAACAACTTTGCAGTTACCTTAAACAAGGTGTTAAGAGCTTATAAAGAATTAAATCAAGGTCCCAGCCTGGTAGCCTTGCTTCCTCCACCAGTTTTTGCAGCCTTCTGCTGCTTTAAGTCTTTACTCCTTTGTGGGTCAAGCCATTCTGAACATAGGGGTTACATAGGCTTTACAGGACTGTGCTATGGAGGCCTTTAAAAAAGACAGAGGTCTAAAACAGGGTTTTAAAAAATGTAATTCTTTCACATTGGCCCTGATTCCAAGAATATATCGCGTAATGGGGCTGCACGCTCACGAGGGTGTGGGTGTCCTTGTTTGCATATATCCACCACCACGCTGAGACATTTTTGCGCAAACTACTTGCTGGCTCAAGTCCTTCTGGTGTTGTTTGTTTTCTGGGCACCTGGCTTTTCTGTTTCTGGGCAGACTTTTGCCTTTGTGAGGGATCTCCTCTGTGGTCCTTGATTACTCCCAAGGGCGGCTTTCTAGCAACATTATTTTAAGGGGACAATAGCTTGCCCTCGTAAATTCCTTTTGTAACTGTTTATGGCTGGTTGTAATCTATTGACAATGTCCATGTTTACAGCTGCAGAGAGGGGAGGGGGGTAGCTCCTTGTCCCACTCACCATCAGCAAAGCTGTCACCTCTCTTTAGTGTTTTTATCCATTGAACAGCCCATAAATAGTTCAGTCAAAAAAAATCACTCTTGAAGGGGAGAGAAGCCAGCAGCTGGAAAGGAATGACAGTCGTTCTCCTGAGCCTACCTGGGGGCCTTTTGTGCACACAAACATTTAATGCAGGGCTGTCCAAGTTCTTGCAAGCCTTCCTGGCCAGTGGACGGCAAGATTTACTGCGGGCATTTCCATCCTACCATTTTAGCCATGTTTTTGTGGCCCAGGCTGCTCCCCAGATTAAATGCTGCTGGGACTGTCATTGGCCTGACCTTGATAGCCCCAGCTGGCCTGATTGTCAGCACTCGGAAGCTAAGCAGCGTCAACCCTGGGAAGTATTTGGATGGGAGACCTCCGAAGAATAGCAGGGTTGTGACACAGAGGCAGGCAATGGCAAAGCACCTGTGAATGTCTCTGGCACAGGTGTGTCTTAAAAATGGCTTTTAAAAAGATGGCTTAAAGATGGCTTTAAAAAAAACCACCCCTGTCATTAGCTTGCAATGTTCTCTATTTGTTCTCTATTCTGTCCTTAGAGCAACTATGCCAGCAGGTAGATCTGGCTCAAAATATATGTTTGGCCCAGTGCCACCAAGCAAGCATCCAAAGCTGAGCAGAGATTTGAACTTGGGTCTCCCAGAACCTAGTGCAACATGCAGGAAGGGCATTTAGGAAGTGGCAATAATGCTGTTATTGGAAGCAGCTCAATACTCTCCCCCCCTCCCCCGTGCCCCCAGCTCCCTACTTCAGCTGTGCTGTGGCCATAAATTTAATTGTGTAGGATGCCCGTTTTTTCCTAGATAGACCCATAAGGATTCCCCATTAGCAAAAGTTCAGAATACAAATCTGCACAGACCACCAATTTATTACAACACGAAAGCAGCTCATTCATGCTATATGATTTAAGACCATGTTCAGCAACCAAAGATTTGTCTGTAGAACTCCACATTGTAATCCTTATATCGTGATGAAAAGGGTGTGTGTGTGTGTGTGTGATGTTTGGAGAAACTTTAGGTTTTTAAAAATCTCAGTTGCTTAATATCCAGATGATATCTTTCAAAGCCATGTGCCGTAGAATTTTCTTACAAAAACAAGGTAGTGACAGGACAAAGTACTCATAGTATTACCAACCATATAAATCTCCGTAGGTCAGAGGACCAAACTATATATTATGTGGAGACAGTCTGCTATATTTTCTTTCTGAGTGGGGAATGGGGGGGGGGGGGTTCAGATTGTGAACATAACACTGGGGAACAACTTTTTGTCTTTGTCCCCCTGCCATTTCCCTGTAGAAATTCCTTCTTTGAGTCTGCTGTCAACCATAACAGATATAAAAGATAGCTACAGAACGGACACGGTCCTTTTCCCTTTTTGTGGCTAATAACAGTTTTGGGGAACAAGATACTGATAGGAGGAATGGCATAGAGGGTTAGACCCCCTTCCTTCAACACCACCATGGCCCAAATCCAGCCTCCTCTTCTCCTCAGCTGCTTTTTAGTGTGAAATATAACAAAGACCTCCCATGCAGTGGTGTAGCTAGAACAGGGACGTCCAGGGACAATTGCCCTGGGTGGCCCCCATGGAGTCACATGGGGTGAGAAATCGCCCCCACACTTCTGGCCTGTCTGGGTGTGATGTGTGTGTGCCGCCTGGGCAGGCCTCAAACCAGCCAGCCTGGTAAACGTGCTCTGACTGCTGCCTGAGAGGTGGGCCAAGGCAGAGGGGGCGGCTCTTTCCTTCTCCCCCTCCCAGTCCCCAAACCACACCATGGTCACCCCCTCTGGCTCGGCCTGCCCTTCAATGAGCAGCCAAGCCAAAATATGAGCCAGCCATGAAGCAGCCAGGCACCGCCAGGGCAATCCTCTTGCGCCGCAGCTGGCCCGGCACTGCTGCTCGAGAGGCGGCCGAGGTTTGCCCAGGCAGTGCCTGGCTGTTCTGCTCCACAGCCCGCCCCTCGAGCAACAGCACCAAGTTGGCTGGGGCACAAGAGGTGTGCGGAGCATCCAGGCGCCGCTCAGGCAGTCCTCTTGTGCCACAACCACCCCCTCTGCCCGTCCCCGTCCCACCAAGCCCCACTGCCACTGGCTAAGGTAAGTGGGGTGCAGCGGGTACGTGGTAGATGTGGGGGGCACAGGGGGGGCCCATGGGGGGGTGGAAAACTCAGAGTCCGCCCTGGGCTCCATTTTACCTAGCTATGCCACTGCTCCCATGTAACATATAGCTTGATTCAGAGAGAGCAAGAAAGAACATGTTGACAGTAATCTGTTGATCTCACAAAGGATTTTGCTCTGGACCATGTGTGGTGTGTTATAAGTGTCCTAATATTTAAAAAAAATGTTATGGTAGGACTTGAGCACCCCAATAGCAGCAGGAGACACAAATAGTAGCAGGTGTAGGGAAAAGGAACTGCAGGACAAAACTGACACAATTGGGATGGCCTCAGTGTGCTAGCCCTCATTGAGGCAGTTAATTGCTTTCACCTCCTGCATGTGAGCTCCCAAAGGCCCCTGGTGGGCCACTGCGAGTAGCAGAGTGCTGGACTAGATGGACTCTGGTCTGTTCCAGCAGGCTCGTTCTTATATTTTTATGTTCTTAACTTTTTCTGGGTGATGCCATTCCTAATTGCAGGTTATGGACTCACACGATTGGATACTATTCCTCCATACAATTTTCCCAGCACACAGAAAAATGGTGCAAAGGGAGGTGTGCTTTTTAAAGGTTGAGTATGCCATGTCTGTGTAGTGCTAGATCTGAATCCAGTATCGCCTTGAAGATCAACAAGATTGGTGTGTGTGTGTGGGGGGGGGGGGGGGAATAAGCTTTCAAGAATCAAAATTTTCTTTTTCAAACATATCTGTGAGAAGTCTTCATGATAGCCCAGGCACAGATATACCACACCATTGAGAAGTAGACCAGGCTATCCATGACTGTAGAATTGTAGGCTGTCCTAATGTGATTTCAATGAAAGTGATGCTCCTGGGGAGGAAAACCCTGCATTATGTGCTCCTGTTTTCCCATATGAATATTAACAATAACTTTCCTGAGTCATTGCTACAGAAAGTCTAATGCTGTCTGACTAGATTCACAAGGACACCACATTTACACAGAAGCAGCCACACTCTCTGCAGTGACGTTTTCCACTTGTGTGTTGATGCACTTCCCCAGATTTTTTAATTATCCACAAGACTCAGAAAGTTAGTGTGGAACTTTACACTGGGAAGCCTCCTAACTTGGCAGCTAGCAATACCAAGGAACGTTTTAAAAGAGCTGATTCCTTTGCAATCTTCCTTTGGGACTCCACTCTCCTGGGATTATTTGTGTGGTTGTGGTATTCACACATCGAACAGTCATGTGGAACTGCAAGGCTCCTACGCGGCTGCGGGTTTGTGTGAAGGGGGCCCCTGTCTCCTTTTGTGGGACCAACTGGCCTACAAATGAGAAAATACTCTGATCTGCCAAAACAATGAGACTTTGTTATAATCTCCCAGCTACACTGGGAGTTCGAAGCAAGTAGAACCCATATGCGACCAATCACCCTCATGATCTATTACTTGTCTATTCATTAACTTAAAATGCCACATAAGAATTTGTAATCCACAGTAACTCATCACACAGGAATGATTAAATGTACTACCGACTAATGTAAAACAGCCTACTTTCCAAAGTGAATCAGCTGCCAAATATTGTTAAAAAGGATGGGGAGAGATGGGGTAGAGGGGAGGAAAAAGGAAAGGAAAGAGCGGATTTGTGATCTAACATGATATAAATTACAGGAGTTGTAAATCTTTTAATACATCAGTGGTGGCTTGCAGATTATTGGGTTTAAACTACAGGAAGTTGAAATTAACTATCAGGAGGGCTGCCAAGACTTGTGGGTGTTTCAAAAGAGGACGATTTGCAAACGTGTATTTTAACTGCTTTGTAAATGCTCTGATGGCAGCCTTGGCTGCTACAATTATTAAGTTAAATTGTTAAGTTAAATTGTTAATTGTTAAGAAGTCCCAGTTAAAGGGCTTCAGGTGGAAAGCAAGGCAAGGGACAGTTTCCACATCAGGCACCTGGGTGGCGCATATGGGGGGGGGGGGACTAAGTGAAATCTGCCCACGGCAACTCAAACAGAAGCAAAAAGAAGAAGCAATAGGAAGAATTATATGCACTGGCAGCACTGTTGGGGTGAGAAGTTGGAAGCCACTGCAGGGAATATTGGGACCTTCAAGAGCCATGGTGAGGCTGACATGAACCAGCCAAGCAGTGAACAGGGAGGGGGTGGCTGCATTGGAGCCTTGCACTTCTCTTTCCTAGAAAAAGAAAAAGCAGGTTTCTGTCTGGAAACACTACCTGCTGATCTCCTGGCCTCTCCTCAATCTCTACATGTGGGGATACCCTGCAGTTAGTTGCTACAGGGTAAAATTCACTCTGTGTTTGCTTAAGTAGACTTTGATCTGTTGATGTTTCTCATGTTCCAGAGCTAAAAACACAAGCATTGAAAAGACCGAGTTGAAGTACTGGTTAGTATTGGCAGAAACTAATTCTGAAATTAACGAGAAAGAAATTAATGTTTAATTGCAACTCCTGAAATGGGACTGCAGTAGAGAGTTTATTTATTGCACTCAAGTCACAGATTACTGATGGCAACCACATAGGGTTTCCAAGGGAAAATACCTTTGGACTTGGTTTTTGCCATGGCCTCCCTCTGCATCATGCCTCTGTTGTATTCCTTGAAGGTCTCCCATCCAAATATTTGCCTCTGGTATTCCTTGAAGGTCTCCCATCCAAATACTTGCTAGGGTCAGAGCTGAGAGTGTGTGACTTGCCCAAACTCACCCACCAAGCTTATGGTGTATATGTGGGGATTTCAACCTGGCTTTCTCAGTTCTTAGTCCAACACCTTCACCACAACACTGCATTGGTTGGGGTCAGATTAATAAAAAGGTAACAAGGACAGGGGATTTTTTTTAAAAAGCCCCCTCCCCCCTCCCCTCCCCTCCCCCCTCCCCCTCCCCATGGCAATGTAATCCCATTCTAAAACTGGAGGGTAGCAATTTGGGAAAAGCTGGGCTGGCAGATGCTCCTGACTGACCAAAGAAGTGCCACCAAGGAGCAAGCTTGCTGCTTCTATGAAGATGCAATGCAGAGATGTTTCTCTTGCAATTGTGCTCTAGCTCTTTCTCTCTTCAGTAGCCTGGACCGAGCTGGGAATCCAGTTGCAGATCTCTCTACTGCTCCCTGGTGACCAATTGCAGAAATGCACCAGAGCCAGAGGAAGCCAAACTGCTCAACAGCTTTCCAAAGTCAAAGGAAGGGAACACACCACATGGAGCACATCGCACACTTCTGAGCATGCCTGTAAACATCTTCCTATATCTCCATCTGCCATTGGGGAAGGAGCACATCTCCCAGTCATTACAATCATCATGAAACCTGCATCACAACCGAAATAGTAGGAAGGCCTGCTCCATTTCATATGGCAGGTCAGGGGTTCCAGCTTTGAGCATTTCTTTGCAAAAAACAACAAAAATACCTTCCCTGCAGTTAGAAAACAAACCCAGTAAGGAGAAGTTCCACCTCATCTGTTTTCTAGCTCTGCATGTTTTCCTGTGTGCATTGAGTTTTTAACATATGGGAGCAATCAGCAGTATTACTCCTCCATCATCCCTCAGCTGGGAGAGGTGCCGCTGGTGTAGAACACAGGGGTGGATTGGCTGTTTAACTTGCTAGGAATTTTGCTGGTGGTCTGCTGCTATGGACAGCCCCTGTTGCCAGGAGAAAGCAGAATCAAGTCCCAGTAGCTCTGCCCATTGCTGGTACCACAGAGGCTGATCAGCTTAGTTTGTTTCTGAACTATTTTAACTACCCAGTCTACCTCTGGAAGCACATTGGCGAACAGAATGACCATGATGCAGGATGTCCTCAGGTTCAAATCTTGCCTCTTGAAATGGAAACTGCTATGTAGCAAAAATACAAATGCGTTCATTCAAATTAAAATCAAATAAAAATCATAGTCAAAGGCCCTGAATAGGCTGCCAAAAATACATCAATGAAAATCCCAGCATAATAACACATGAAGTCTTGCAAACCCAAACGTGTTTCAGCCCATTGGCCTTCTTCAGTGGTCAAAAATAATGTTACAAAATATTACAATCTGGCAAAATGTTACAGTATTGACAAAATATGCCTCATAAATAACTGAGATAAGTATCTCTAAAACAGAAAGCAAAGGGAAAATAGTTAGCTAATTGTATAAATAATCATAAAAGCAAAAGCAAATGAATAATTAAAAAAACTTACTGAAAAGTTTAGCACAATTTAATCCCAGTCTTTAATATGCAAGTCACTCTCCTTCATATTACGTTTACCAACTGGCACAAAGGAAAAAGCCCTGTCCCTTTAAAAGAGGCTTAATGGACTATTCTTTTCCACTATTGTTATTTTCCTTCATGCAGTGAAAAAGCTGAAGCTGCCCTATTTCCACACATTAAACTTATATTAAAGGGATAGGAATCTTTCTCCAGGTCTATTGGCAACCCAAACACCACCAATCTTAATCCTCCATCTACAGTATGGGACTAATAACACTCGCCTTCCTTACAGGTCTTTTGTAAGAACTGCAGCAAGACAACAGGGCTGAGGTCCTTTGGAGGCGGAAAGCATTATGCAAATGCTAATTGCTGTCTTTTCTTTTGGGGGGAAAGCATGGTTAGCACTGATGGTTCTTGGATGGGTCAGGACAGAGCAAAAAGTCAAGAATAGGAGTACTGAGCTGCTAATTTTCATCAGTCAGACCAGATTCTAGAGTTGTCAACCTCTAGATAGGGGATGGAGATCTGCTGGAATTACAATTGATCTCCAGACTACCTAAATCCCTTACTTACTTACTTGTTTGTTGTTTGTTTATTTAAAATATTGATTCCACTTCTCCTGGATAAAAATGGCTGCTTTGGAAGGTGGACTGCACAGCATTCTACCCTTCCCCTCTCTAAATCCCATTCACTCAGGCTCTATCCTAAATTGCTAATATTTCTGAATCCAGAATTGGCAGCCTAACCAGATTCTCTTGTCTCTCATTATTCTGGGAATAGGTTTAGGGAGCTGAACAGAACTCCCAGCTGGAATGACTTGCAAATGTACAGGCTGTAACCTGAAGCCATTTACTGGGCATGCTCTTCTGTCTGCCTCTATAAGACCTTGCAGGTGTGTCAACAACCCTTCCTGGCCGGCAGTGTCAAAGTCCATTGAGGCTACATACAAATTCTTGGTTTTTTATAAGATGTGGAGGTGGCATGGGGGTAGTTTAGTTGCCTGTGAATACACAACTTTGTATCCTGCTATTTTCTTTGGCCCGACAGGTGGCTCCAGGCTGAGAAGCACTACTAAAACTCTGAAAAATTTGCAACGGTACAAGGGCTTATGCAACCAATTCTTTTTTCTGACTGGAGACCTTTGGTCAAATGAGTTGACCACTAAAGAAAAGGACATCAGATCTCTGGAAACTTATCATCAATGCACAGCTTGCTTAGCTTGGCATCCCTAGTACTAATCTATCTCTAGGGGTGCCTCTCGGCCAGGAGTTTTTCTTACCAACATAGATGAAAGGCAGCGATGCAACCGACATGATCACTAATTGTACTCCAATGTATTGGGCTTGCTTAAGGGTTTTTTTTTTCCTTTTCAAAAAGTACAAGCTCTTTTACATGACTGGAAAAAAGAGATGTCCTGCACAGTTTACTTGCCAGCTGTTGTCTTTGTGGTGCATTAATTGTACACATTACAATGGAACAATCTGCTTTCCCCCTCTGGTAGATATGTTGGTTTTGTCCCATGGGATGCAGTCCCTGCTCTTCAGTTCTGTTTGTTAGTCAGAATTGCAGACTGCATGTGCCATTGTTCTTAAACTGGTTGCTCCCTCCTCTTTGTCTTCTTGCTAATAAATGGATATTGTTCTCAGCACACCCATCGATGCGGTGTGAATTTAAGAACAGCAACTGGAGTGAGTGAGTACCCATTCCTGACTTGCAAACAAAAGGGAACATCACAGTCCTGTTTGTTTATAGTTATCGAAACTACTGAAAAATGTGATTGTGCATTTGGGCCACTGCACCCCGATTCCATGTTTATTTCCTCCTTTTTTAGCAGATAGTAACCATGGTGATTTTACAGTCTCTGAGTCCAGCTACTTCTAAGTTTCATTCCAATTTTTTCCCCGTTATATTTATCAGCTTGGGTTAACGGGACCTTTTGGTGCTGTATTTTATTTGAGATCAAGCTGGTAGTGAAACCTGCCAAGTAGTCTTTAAGTCCAATAGCTGCTCTTGCACTAAGGATGACAGGAACACCAGCCTTAGCAAAGGAGGGAATAACAGGAAAATGAACATGGCCATAAGAATCACCCACATGGGGGGTGGGGTTGTCACATGACATGTTGTTTTGTTTACTTACTTCTACATGTTGTTCAAACAGTAAAATTCTATGTGGTATTATTCTATGAGAGAGTTATATGAGAAAAATTCTTTTAGAAAATGCTGCAAGATAGTTGGGAGAAGAAAAGGAATTACCGTATATACTCATATATAAGTAGACATTTTCAGCACATTTTTAATGCTGAAAAAGCCCCCCTCGGCTTATATTCGGGTCTTATACTCAAGTATATACGGTATTTATATACAACTGTATGTGCTATAGCTGAAGCTCTGTTTGTGTAACCCAGGGTCCATTAGGGGGAGCTAAAGAGCTCAGATTTTCCATATAAGGAAGAAAAGGCTCCATTTCCTCAGAATTCAGTTTCTCAGAGTTCAGTTGTTATGAACTGTATTTGCATATTTCAGGTATGAGAATGTTTGTATTAATTGTTGAGAAGGGGATATTGTGTTTATATTGATTGACTATTAGTTTGTATTTTGGTTTCCTGTTATAAAATGTTATAATGGGTGCTATATAAATATTATTTTCCTCAGAATTGTTAGGAGGCCTGCTAGTCTGTTTTGCATAGCAGGCCAGAACTATTATATGTTGATTATTGTTTCTGTATTGGTTTGCCATATTTCATTGTTATACTGCACACTATTGTTTATGAAACAGAAAACAGATTTAAAGTTTCTTTCATTGTAAGTCTGGTGAATGTTAAGGGTCACAAGGTGGGATCACACTGTCAAAGACTTGAACTCCTTTTCCATTTCTGATAATATCCCTCTTAAAATCTAAGTTGGGTTACATTTGGACATACAGATGAGGAGGAGGAATCCAGTTTTGAAGGATTTTAACTCTTGTGTTTTAGCTTGGTTGCTGCTTGAGCTAAGGTTTTTGTACTTTTAAAGTTATTGTCGATACCATATTGTTTTTGTAGACCCTCTTTTCCACTTACAGAGCTAGTTTACTGTTTTTCTTTGAAATAAATATTCAAAAACATTTAACCTACTGATGCCTCGATTAATGTAATTTTATTGGTATCTATTTTTATTTTTGAAATTTACCAGTAGCTGCTGCATTTCCCACCCTCAACTTATACGCGAGTCAATAAGTTTTCCCGGTTTTTGTGGTAAAATTAGGTGCTTCAGCTTATATTTGGGTCGACTTTTATGGTAATTCTTTTGCTTTGTTATTGGGATCTGTTCCAGGAATTGAAGAGAATGTACCCTGTGAATAATGTCACATGGATTATGTTATTTTGGATAGCTGTTAAAGTTGGAAGATCATGATTATTAAATTGTTAAAGTTGGAAGGTCACAATTTGCTTTAAGGGCAGCACGCATATTTATGGTATAGGAAAAATAAGATACAAAAAGGATTCAAAGACCATTTCATTGGGAGAGCAATAGGTAACGTTTGAGAGGAATATAAGAATAAGACATAAAAACACCTCACAAAGCAGTTCTGTTAAAAGATAGGAAGATGTGGCACATGCTGTGTTTTATTTCCTCCCCAGTACAGGCAGGAGGACATTGTATTGTGTGTTCACTGCATCTAGTAGCACAGGTGTCATAGACTAGGATCAAATCAGGCATGATGCAAGTGATAAGGATCTGAGAACTCTTGACATCTTCAATGTTATTAAGCATGTGCATGTACTCTTTCTGTTCCCACTGCACTATTTTCATGATAAAAAATTCTCCTGATGATGATGAGGAGGAGGAGGAGGAGGAAGAAGAAGAGTTTGGATTTATATCCCCCCTTTCTCTCCTGTAGGAAACTCAAAGGGGCTTATAATCTCCTTGCCCTTGCTCCCTCACAACAAACACCCTGTGAGGTGGGTGGGGCTGAGAGAGCTCCGAGAAGCTGTGACTAGCCCAAGGTCACCCAGCTGGCGTGTTTATTTGAGATCAAGTGTGTGGGAGTGAACAGGCTAATCTGAATTCCCCAGATAAGCCTCCACAGCTCAAGTGGCAGAGCGGGGAATCAAACCCGGTTCCTCCAGATTAGAATGCACCTGCTCTTAACCACTACGCCACTGCTACTCCAGTGGCATAGGGTCCAGTGTGGGAGATAGTATAGGCCCATATAGATTGTATGGGAAGGGGGGTTTGGATGCACACTAATGTACATCTGTCCTGCTTTGCCATCACAACTGCAGCAGAGGAACAAATCTTCGAAAGCAGATCATGTGTAAAGGCCATGAGGTTTTTGGTAAGACCACATAATTGTATTCCTCATGCAATAGGCAGCAAGGAATGCATCTATTTAATGGCAAATGCCTGTGAATGCAGGCAGACTGCACGCTTGGCTACAATCAGTGTCCCTTTGTTACCCATAATTGGAATCAGATTTTGCTTGTCTCTAGAAAATGTAGGTAAATCTGAACTAGGGGAAAGAGTCTGGCAGATGATACAATGTGCTGTTTTATGCTCATATTGCTTGTTATTTAAAAACAAAAACCTGCTATGCTGCAAAACAGCTCCAGGACTGGTGAGGAGAGAGCATGCTCAGTGTCTCCCGTTGTAGTCACTTTCCTTACTTGCTCATAGCTGGCTATCAAAAAGAGGTGCCTTCACCAAAACCAACAAATTGAGATGTAGCTGGAGATTATGATGCAATAGTACAAAAGGAAAGCAAACACTGTAAATGTCTGAAGTCTCCCTATTGCAAAAGTGCACGTGCCCAGCCATACGTTCTTCAAAATGGTCACAATTTATTTTCAATACGGAACACTGTCAGATACTCCCTCATCTTTACCATTATTTTTATTTATTTATTTACTTCATTTGAACTCCATCATTCTTCCCAGTGGAGAAACAAAGCATATTGCATCACTCTTCTTCCTCCAGTTTATCCACCCAACAACCCTGTGTAGTAGGTGAGGATGAAATTGTGTGAATGGTCCAAGGTCACTAAGGCTCATTCCGCACATGCAAAATAATGCACTTTCAAACTGCTTTCAGTGCTCTTTGAAGCTGTGCGGAATGGCAAAATCCACTTGCAAACAGTTGTGAAAGCGGTTTGAAAACACATTATTTTGCGTGTGCGGAAGGGGCCTAAGATTCAATGGCAGAGTGGGGATATGAACTTAGTTCTCCCAAAACTTAGTCCAGCATTCTAACCATAACAGTACACTCAATCTTACATAATTTTGACATTTAAAAAAAAATGCTGTAGATAAAACTTCAAAAAGTTATTTATACCTTCATTTATACCTTATTTTTTTCCACGATGGAGATCCAAAGTAGCTTACAAGATTTCCCCTTCTCCATTTTATCCTTACCACAATCCTGTAAGGAAGGTTATGCTGACAGCAATGAAGTACTGGGCCTAATTGGGGGTGGGGGCATGACCAGCTCCATGCCTCCTGCCCGCCCCCCACTTATGGAAGCCAGCAGGGAGGCTGGGGGAGGGCAGGGCTTGGGGGCAGGGCTCAAATCCGCCCCCCCTGATACCCCATGGACAGTATGCCCCTGGTTGAGAGGGACTATTTTGAGGTTGCCCCGCAAAATTCCGTGGCAGAGTGAGATCCAAATTTATGCTCTGCTACCTACACCACACTCACCCAGTGCTCTGGCTTTCATTCAAAAAAAGTAACTGCTTGAATCCTAATAAAGCTTTGACAAAATTATTGTAACTTCAGATCGGGGATAACAAAGATAAAAAATTAATGGGGAGGATTGTAGTGCGTTGAGAAATATAACAAAGGCTGATTCCGCATGGGTCAAAAACAGCAGTGTGGAAACAGTGTGAAAACGGTACAAGCCCTTTTACACTGTTTTAAACCCTTTTACACCATTTTCACACCATTTCACGCCACTGTTTTTGGCCCTTTTGTACTATGCGGAATCAGCCAAAATGTGGAAGATTTATCTGTTTATTAATTAATTGGAATAGTTCATTGTCTATTCATTAATTGGAACAGTTCTTTATGAACTAGCTGGGGCCACAAGGCATTTAGGCAATGCTCTTATTCTAATCAATAATTCCGTCTGAGCAAGAATGATAACTTGCTTACCTTTCACTTCTGGTGTTCGCTGAAAGATAAGCAGAATGGTTCTCATCTACAGACAAAACAAAGTTATCCACTGGGTAGACATTCTAATACTGGGGAGGGCGGGGACCAGGAATGATTGGTCCAGAAGATGGAAGAAGCACATGATGGCCGCAAACTTGGTGGAAATTTGCAGAATATATATCAAGACTTTCCTGAGGTGGGTAAGAAAGGATATATTGTACCACTGTAGCCCAGTAAAAAGTTATAGGCTGGCTAATTCCAGTGAAAACAGTCCATGAGAAGGACTCTGGTCCATCCCTGAGGTTCTTTCTTCTCTTTCACTGCAAGGTTTACAGGTGAGCATTTTAAATTTGCAGCACACTGAGATCAGCAAGAAAGTCACTCTGGCTGAAAGCAGAATCGGCCCCAGCAGCTGAGTCCATTCAAAATGAGAAACGCCTTCGTATTTCACCCATCCCATCACTGTGAAAGTAATTCCTATTAGTCCCAAAAAAGACACCAGAGAAAAGTGGCACCAGCTTTGTCGCCATCGGATACCTGGACTTCAGAACTGTATGGCTGGCACAGAGTGATGGAGAAGACATTGACGGAGTAGTCTTTGATGGGGCTGCTACTCCGCTCCATTATTGCAGACCAGAACTAGAACGCTTCAGATAAAAAAAGAGGGCTGGGGTGTGCATGTCAAGTCAATGGTCCACCTGAGTTATATAAAACTTTGCATGTGTAGAGTTAATAGACAAATCATGTGAAACTTGGCCTAGAATAAAGGTCTGAGAAGTGAACCCTGAAGAGGCTTCAATCAGGGCTGCTGTTCAATTCTTCCCCTATCTCTAGGTTGCTAAACTTCCTGTATCAATCAGTAACAGAATGGACCCAGTGGACAGTAGCCTTATCAGAAATCAAGTTTGAGTTCATTCTCTAATCCCAGAAGAAGAAGAGTTGGATTTATATCCCTTCTTTCAGTGACATAGGTATAGATGGGGGGGGGGTTTCAGGGCAAGGCCACACTCCCACCTGCCCCTGGGGGCGTGGCCACATCTCCCCAAGCCCCGCCCCTGGCCTCAGTGCTTATAAAAGCAGCTCTCCGAGGCCAGAGATGGCAGACTCCCCTGCCTTGCTGCTGGCTGGGCTCCCAGCTGGTAGCCGGCAGTCCCTTCTCCCTCCCCTCCAGGCAGAGGGGTAGCTGGGGAAAATGGAGCCTGGTGCAAAACCTGAGGTTTGTGTCCCCCCCCCAAGGGTGGCTGCTGTGATGCTGAAATCCACCCCCCAACACGTCTGGAGATGTCTGAGGTGGGATATGATTGAAGTCTATAAAATTATGCATGGGATAGAAAATGTTGACAGAGAGAAATTTTTCTCTGTTTCTCACAATACTAGAACCAGGGGGCATTCATTGAAAATGCTGGGGGGAAGAATTAGGACTAATAAAAGGAAACACTTCTTCACACAACATGTGATTGGTGTTTGGAATATGCTGCCACAGGAGGTGGTGACGGCCACTAACCTGGATAGCTTTAAAAGGGGCTTGGATAGATTTATGGAGGAGAAGTTGATTTATGGCTTCCAATCTTGATCCTCTTTGATCTGAGATTGCAAATGCCTTAACAGACCAGGTGCTCGGGAGCAAAAGCTGCAGAAGGCCATTGCTTTCACATCCTGCATGTGAGCTCCCAAAGGCACCTGGTGGGCCACTGCGAGTAGCAGAGGGCTGGACTAGATGGACTCTGGTCTGATCCAGCTGGCTTGTTCTAAAAAAAAAAAAGAATTCCCCAGATAAGCCTCCACAGCTCAAGTGGCAGAGCGGGGAATCGTACGCGGTTCCTTCAGATTAGAGTACATCTGCTCTTAACCACTACGCCACTGCTGCTCACTGAGATTTCAGGGTCCCTGAGATTTAATTATTATTAAAGAAATCCCCCCCCCCCTTCCTCCAGGAGGCACAGGGTGACACACATTATCTTGTCAGTATTTTACAAGCAGTTGTAGTAGCTCAGCCTGAGAGAGGATGACTGGGCCAAGGTCAACCAGCGAGCTTCATGGCTCCGTAGGGGTTTTTAACTTGGATCTCCCAGGTCATAGTTTGATAAGCTAATCCTTGTGCCATGCTGGGTCCTGGAATATTCCTTCCCTCAAAGCAATACCAGAAATGCAGTTTGAAACCCCCAGTATATTCACAAAGCAAGTTGAATATTTTTTTCATTCACTTCCTCAGTCCATGTCTCCACCCCATAAATTACTTGAAGAGTTTCTTTAGGCTGAAATACAGCCAGTGCTTAGTGTTTCCTCTCCTTATCTTGATGTAGCAATACCTGTTCTGGCCTTCTCTGGTGCAAACTGCCAGTGTCATTTCCAGCTTGTTAAAAGTTCGTCCTTCAGAGCACTGCTTTCCTAATACACAGATGCTGGATTGATTTAGTTCTGCTTTAAAGACTGATAATTGGAATAGTTTTAAATGTAAAGCAATACATAAATATATTAAGTGAATAACTATTCATGGCCCACTGTAAACATTTGGGAATCCACAAGAAGCTTGAAAAGGAATGCAGCGTAAGAGAAGGTAAGCCAAGAGCAAATTTCCATATGACAACTTCATGCTTCTGTCCTGCTTTATTTCAATATAAAAATATTTTAAAAGCTTGCAAAGATAACCCTGTCAATGTCTAAACAAACTCAAGGCCAGCATATCAAAAGAATTAATCATTCATTACAGCACCGTCCTCATAGCTCAAGCTGCCCATTAAAAGCAGAATCCTTCCCTTGCAGTCTCCTCTGGTAATTCCAGGTTCACAGATGAGTAAATAACAGGCTGTAGAAAGAGAGCTCAATCTCTCAGAAGAGGCCAAGTGAAAATAAATGGGTCTGGCTGGTATAAGCGCTGGACTATGATTTACACTAAGTGTGATTCCCATGAAATCAGTCATTACCACAGTCAAAAGCTTTAACTCTTGTCATCTCTTAGAGCTCTTAGCGGCTGGCTAAAACTGATTTTGATGGGGATTACTACTTACGTAATGATCATAAATGTTCACAACCACAGCATTTGTCAGTACACATGCAACAGAGGCTGCTTCCAGATGGGGGTGCAGCCGTCCTATAGTTTTCCCTCAGCCTTACAGAAAATAAAGTGTGTATTTTCTCTGAAGTAACAGGGAGCAGATGCGGGGGTGGGGGTAGGATGGCAACCAGACATTTTGGCCATTTCTCTTTCATGCTGGGGCGAAATCCCTGTTTGGAAGCAGGCACGCTTTGCTTTCCATAATAAATAATTTCATCAGTGTTTATCCCTAGGCAACTCCCTAAATATTAACTGTTCAGCCTATACCACAGCAGTCAAAATATCTGTACAGATACATTCTAACTGGCTCTTTGGTGCAGCTCAAAGTACAGACAGCACAAAACATAGCGCCAGTCCTGGACTCCACATAAAATCCTGCTGCTGGGGTCACAGCTAAAAATAGGTCTCAAAGCTTCAATACATTCCATCATTTCTGTAGCTCATATGGCTGACTCAGGGCAAGGGTCCATTTAATCCCATATCCTGTTCTCAACAGTGGCCAGTCAGATGCTTCTGGGATGTCCACAAACAGGGCAAGGCAACAGCCCCCTGCCACCCCCCACTTGATTGTGTCATCAGATCATGGAGGTTTTATTTAGCTGCCAGGACTAATTATCATTGATAGACCAAGCCTGCGAACATGTATCATCCTATTTACAGCCAGCTACTTTGGAGCCATCACTTCTTGTAGTAGTGAATTCCAGGAATTAATTATGCATTGTATGAAGCATTCTGTCTGCCCTGAACCCATTGGCAATCAATTTAACTGTGAAATTGCATTCTGGTGTTATGAGGGGCAGGGGAATCTTTAAACGTAGTCTTTGATAAAGGACCAAATGATGTCATTGTGTGGACAATTCCCTGCCCCCTGCAAGGAGCAACCAGTGAATGGAAACAGGGAAATGCTGAGTGAGATGATGTCAGGTGAAGCTTCCCTTGCCCTTATATAAAGCTGTGGTGCGACCGCACTTGGAGTACTGTGTTCAGTTCTGGTCGCCACATCTCAAAAAGGATATTGAAGAGATAGAAAAAGTGCAGAGAAGGGCGACGAGGATGATTGAGGGACTGCAGCACCTTCCCTTATGAGGAAAAGGCTGCAGCGCTTTGGGACTCTTTAGTTTGGAGAGAGACGTCCTGAGGGGGGTATATGATTGGTGTCTATAAAATATGCATGGGGTAGAAAATGTTGACAGAAGGAGAAATTTTTCTCTCTTTCTCACTGTAATACTAGAACCAGGGGCATTCATTGAAAAATGCTGGGGAAGAATTAGAACTAATAAAGAGGAAAACACTTCTTCACGCAACGTGGTGAGTTGGTGTTTGGAATATGCTGCTACCACAGGAGGTGGTGATGGCCACTAACCTGGATAGCTGCTGCCTCTTTAAAGGGCTTGGACAGATTTATGGGAGGAGAAGTCGATTTATGGCTACCAATCTTGATCCTCTTCGATCTGAGAGATTGCAAATGCCTTAACAGTCCATGTGCTCGGCATAACAGCCACAGAAGGCCATTGCTTTCACATCCTACATGTGAACTCCCAAAGGCACCTGGTGGGCCACTGCGAGTAGCAGAGAGCTGGACTAGATGGACTCTGGTCTGATCCAGCTGGCTTGTTCTTATGTTCTTATGTTCTTATATTTTTTTAACCAAACAGAGATGAGAGGTAGTTGCTAACTACTCCTGTACTTCTCCGACAACTGAAAGTTGAGCTTTTATTGCTATATACTGAAGCATGAAGCTAGAAAAAGCAGACACTACTACAGCCAGTATTTTGTACCACAATGTTTAATAAACTTCATTCTCACATTTACAATTTTATACTGTTAAGTGTGTGAGGGTCTGGCCAAACACCAATGAAATGAACATCTCAGGTTTTCAGAGTCTTTATAATTTGTCAATAACTATTAACGAAAAATAAATACAAAGACAATGGAATTTCTCCTCTGTGATTGGTGAATGTTCTAGCACTTTGTCCAAACACTGCATAATTTCAGTGGGTGATTTTGCTTTGTGTATTTGGATCACACACAAAATATGGTATGTCAGCTATTGGGATAGTAAGGCTGTGTGGTCTTTGTCATACTGAATACTTTCCAGGAATTTGTTTCCCACAGTAGGCTTGAATTGCCAGACAGCTTTGTCTGTAATATAACTCTCGGCTTCACCAAGCTTCTGCTGCAGCACCCTCTGCTGTCTCACCTTTGGGGTTTGCTATTCTCTGAGTCCAGGTTCCCTCTTCCAGACCTCTTCAGTCCTTCTTCCTTCTTATTTTTAATCACCACTCCCTTCACTCTGGTTCAGATCTGCTAACAGCTGGAGATAAGTGGATGACCATGGATCAATGGAGTGTTGCACAGTGACAAGCAGAGTATAAGGAAGGACGTGACCTCTAAAATGGCTACAGAACCCTGCCAGCACTCTCTGAAATGAATGATAGTGAAGCTTCCCTTGCTTCCATGGAGCCGTCTTGTGATGGACCTTTGCCTCAGCTCACTAAGCTGAGCACACAAATGAACTTTTAGCTGATTATTTGATCAAGGGATGACTCAGAAGAGGACAAAGACATATAAGACAGAGAAGGAGAAGAAGACAAAACACATTCATTATTTACAGCTGCTTCTTTTGCCTTATATTTCTGAGATGGTTCAGAGTCAAGATAGAGAACAGATAAAGTTTCAGAAGGTGAATCACTTCCTGATATTGTATGCAGCAACTCATTCTCTCTGCAAGTAACTGAGCCTGATATATCAGTATTCTGTGTTCTGCAACATAATAAAGAGTACATATCAGCATATTTTAACCAGCAAAGGGGTAGAATTAAACCCCGCATAGTTATAAATCAGTTCCAGAACCCCTTATTCTAACAGCCAGATGCCAAAGGCTACGTTGCACACGATAACACATCCTTCATATATGGTATAACCTATAATTATTACAAATGGAACTTTTTATTGCATTCTCTAGTATCTAGGAAAATAATCATCAGTGTATATGTGTAGCAAAACAGGCATTAGGAGCATTCTTCCTTCATAATAGTACAGAACAGGCTGTCCTTCCAAACAAAAACATAGGCTTGTATCCTAAGAAGTGTCAACAGAATGCGGGCAGATTTCCCATGTTCCCTTGCTCTCCTGCACTCTCTTTTGATTGCCAGAAATATTATTCCAGGGACTGCAGGATCCATGTTGATGAAATGCTGTTTGTGTTGGGGAAGGGGCCACAGTGATGAATAGTAAGGAGGTAAAATTGCCCTTGTCCTGTAATTTTTCCAGGGGTGTATGCCTCTAGGTATTGTCGGGGTGGGAATCAGAGTTTCATTGGTACTTTGTAAGATATAATCCATAATCGCAAGATACCAGCCTAATCCAAGGCCTCCTGAAATCATCAGCACTCACAAACAATGGTGAAGGTAGCTAAGTTTCTGCTAATAGCTATAAGGACTAAAACTGCAATACCCTGTAATTTTAATGATTAATGCCAATAAAGGTTGTTGTTGTAATCCATACTTCAGAAAGGGTATTTGCTACAACATATATTTCTTGAATTCTATTCTGATAGATAAAACCCTCTCTTGGGCACAACTATCATGACAAGTATGTTTTACAATAAATTCAGATACAACAACAGATAGCGTTTTAAGGATTCTAAAGCAGAGGTTATGGATTTATTGCACTTATATCATGCCTTTACTCTGCATTCTAACTAGTTTTCCTTGTACACTGGCCAGACTCAAATATTTAACTCCAGCAAGGTGGCTCTGTCAGGCATCTTCTGCCCAGTTTTAAGGGCATAACTTGAACAATATCTAACAGCCCTCCTAAAAACGCTTCAAAAGGACAAAAGTTAAAAATAAAAGTGGTCTTACTGGTGAATAAAAGTACTGTGGTATGGTGGAGGATTCTCCCCTAAATGCAAGTCACTTGTTACAAGGCTAGGAGTTATTGTCTGCAGGGAACAGTCGGCAAAATAAGGTGGTGGAGGAGGTGGGAACACCATCACAGTATCACCTATGAAAGAAGAAAACCCAGAGATTTAACTTTGTGGCTCTCTCTGGAGCAATAAGTGAGATACTCCTACTTAAACCATCCTATTGATAGGCATTAAGCATTACCACCCATCTAAGATCTTTCCTTGTAGCACCACCACTTATACACTATAGGGAAAAGAATGATAATATTTGTTACAGTATATTACCATGCAGAATACTGCTGACAATGAACACAGTCATTAAGAAATTACAACCCTTTAATAGCCATGGCAAACTATGCAAGTTAACTTAGCATACAGACAGGATGCTTTTGTGAAACTATAAATAATATCCATATTTGAAATGACTAACCTCTTGTCAATCTAAGCTCTGCTGGCTGTTCATGTGATTCTAAAACTACTATGATTTCATTAGTCAATGTACTGTTATGGAGAAAACAGGCAACTCACAAGCCAAATGTCACTCATAAGTCACCAGAAGCTCAATAAATCTCCTGTTTTTTCCATTTGCCACTGTGAGTGTGCGGGCTAGTCACCTATAACTTTTTGCAGCCTATAACTTAACACCCTTGCTCAGCACTACAATAGAATGAATGGGCGGGGTGGGGGGAAGGTTTGTCAAGTTTGTCAACATACTGCTAATGTGCTGTACTCAGTGACCTGAAGTTACACTGCTTTGGGAGACAGCATCGGGGTTGGATATGCAGAAACCAAGTCTGCATTAACCTTTCCTGAGTAGTCTTAAGCAGTAGAGGGCTGAATGAAATAAAACTTACCACATTCTTAACACAGAAAACTGGAGACTACTACCTCCCTTTTTATTTCCTTTGATTTCCTGTAAAGTTACTATGCATGCATTGTTTAAACATTCACACAGAAATTCACAGTTAACAACGTGCCATGGCAAATATGAAGCATGGAGGCTGTTTTATACTTTACTAGGTTATCCGAAAGAAATCAGTCAACCCTTCAATTTTCGCTCTGTTAGATACCAATTGCCCATTTTCCTTCTTTAGCTTCCAAAAGTTTTTTTTTCAGGTTTTGAGTAAAACCATTTTTCCTACTGCCTTAATAAAAAATTTCCTTTAATGTTCAGCCACATTTCATATGCCTTGCTTTATGACTTTCATAAGACAGGAAAAGGGGGGAGGGTGTCCTGCAGATACCAAGTTATTCCAAAATCTGTTAAAAACAAAGAATGTGGGCTTTATTTCCTTTTGAAAACTTTCTAGCCAAGTACAAGTCTGAGCTTTCCTTCCTCATGCTGTGATAGGGGCAAAGCGGACAAATCCCGAATTTTTCCCGTTAAGAACCTGATTATAGCTTGTCTGCCAGTGATTAGTGGACACATTTTTCTTGATTAGAAATTTTCTATCCCATCAGTCATGCACAAGTATAGATAACTTTGACTTGAAATGCATATTTCCTTTCCATCCCACGTAAACGCATGCCAAAAAATAAATCCTTCCTTAGACAAGGCACACAAATTTATAGACCAAAGTTTATAACATGGGTATTTGCCCAGATACAAATTGAGTGGTATCCTTGGTAGGAAGGTCAATAATATTATATGAATTGCTAGGATAATATGAAATATTTTTAACATCATACTCTGTGATATTGCTGTGTCCTTCACAAAATTTACTCCATTCTTCCTTAAACCAAACAAGGCTGATTTATAACAGAAAACGCTCCAAGATGGACAGTTGATACCTTCAGTGTCAGATGATGGAGCCCTTTCTCACCACTCCCCCAAAGCACAGTGTTGTTGCCACCATTCCCGTAAACCACCCTGCCACCCTGGGGATTCCCGCCCAAGTTGTATCTGCTGTCGTTAAAGAGCTGCCAACTGGTAAGGACACCTAGATCATCCACTTACCTACTGTGACTTGAAATGATTCAGGGCTCAGGTGCTCTTCTTCATTGACAGAAGATTCTTGGACGAGATTTAAATTTTGTTTCTTTTTGATGTGAGCTATCACAAAGAAACACAATCCAATAAGCACGATCAAAGGACCCATGGTTTGAACAGAGAGAAATCCACAGTCTTGGAATTCAACATCAGAGGTGCTGCTCTGGTTATATGGTTGGAAGTGCCACCCAGGGCTGCATCCCGGAATCCAAATGCCCAGAACACTAATAAGCATCCCACTGGTTAAAAATAAAAAGCCAAAGACAAGAAACTGGGCAAACTGGCAGTTTCCTCGGCAAAAAACAAAACCATACACCTGATCATCTTGCAACTGCACCTCTCGGAGATAGCCTTTAGCCTTCGACTGTGCCAGGATTATGCAGACTAGGCCAACCACAGCAAGCAGCGGCCCCACGATTTTAAGGGCTGCCTTACAGTCCCCAAAAGCGCCACTTGGACACGTCTGCAAAACAAACATTGAAAGGAGGAATCCAGCACATAACAATGAAATGCCAAAAACAAAAAGGAAAGAAATCAGTTTCCGGGGATGTCCGTTATTTCCCTCCACTCCATGCATGGAAGCAGGAACAGGATACATCTTTCTTGATCCCTCCTCAAGTCACAGAGAAATATGTTTTCTTCAGCAGAGATCAGAATGACATTTTCACAGCCCTGAGAATGAAAAAAAAGGGGGCATAATAAGACTAGAGAGCATAAACAGAAATATATGAAGGAATGCGATTCGATAGCCTTTATTGGCATACAAAACAGACTAATTTAAAATACAGTTAAATGGTACAGAGAACTTCACATTGGTCAAGAATTCAGTTTACAGACCTCGGCCAGAAACTTTGCCACTGCAAGACTACCACTAAAATCATTACAGTTTAAAAGAATAGTTACTTTGGCTCTGGGTGGGCCTCGATAGGATCAATGACCTGAGTTAACAGTCTAGATCTTGGTTCCTGGTATAATGGGCAGTGGAGAAGGATATGCAGAATAGAATTCAGATGCCCCGGGTTACAGGAACATAACCTCTTATCGCTCGGTATGCCCTTCCTCTATAAAGTGGGGATGGCATAATGTTGACTCTAGCCAGCATGTAGGCTCGCCTATGAATGGGATTGGTAAGGGCTGCCAAGTAATAGGCTGGGTTTCCCTGTACAAATGGGATTTCCACATTCATTGGCGAGCAGGATTTGTTTCCCAGTCTGTAATTTTTGGTAGTTAATTTCTAGTAGCTGCTCCTTGATGAGAGCGAATGACTCACTAAAAGTTAACATGTCAAAAGAGTCGCTATCGTAACCCAATTAGCTGATTTTTGCTAACACTGCTACATATGAAGGAATGCTAATTTCCAACTTATTCTTGCTGGTATGATAGGATCATTCCTTTGTCAAAGTCAAAGATATATAGAAGAAGAAGAGTAGAAGAGTTTGGATTTATATCCCCCCTTTCTCTCCTGCAGGAGACTCAAAGGGGCTTACAATCTCCTTGCCCTTCCCCCCTCACAACAAACACCCTGTGAGGTAAGTGGGGCTGAGAGAGCTCCGAGAAGCTGTGACTAGCCCAAGGTCACCCAGCTGGCGTGTGTGGGAGTGTACAGGCTAATCTGAATTCCCCAGATAAGCCTCCGCAGCTCAGGCGGCAGAGCTGGGAATCAAACCCGGTTCCTCCAGATTAGATACATGAGCTCTTAACCTCCTACGCCACTGCTGCTCCAGTAGAATACTGGATGGATCATACCTTCCATTTTTAAGGTGCTCAAGACACTGGGTTCCTTTTGGGAAAGAGTTTTTAAAGACAGAACAGCTACCAGTTTTGTAACAAATCAGGATGGGTTTCAGGGATTTTTTTTCTTTTAAATGACTACTGTTCATTCAACGAGATACAAAAAAGCATCTTTGGCCCACCGAGTACAAATTCATACCTGCATTCTCTGCAAGCAGGGAAACCTGCTTCGCTTTTCAAATCTCCTATGGCGGTGAGAGCAATTAAGTCTGTCTCAATGCAACTAAAATAGGAGCAGTAAATTTAATTCAGCAGAATGTTACAAATAAACTCTGAAAATGAGATGCAAAGTAAGTAGCTTATCCATGGCAATCCATGGTAGCTAGAATACTGAATTTTGACTGAGAAAACCTGAGTTTACCTTCTCTCAGCTGTGTGGCACCATGGGAAATTGTCAATCACTTTGACTGTATTCAGATGTGACTTTTTAACCAACATTAGTCTGACAAGTGCATGACTTTGGTTTACTGCTGAGTTTGCTTTCATGCCTTTCTCCTCCCTCCATACCCAGCAAATTCCAGTTACAAATTAACACTGGTTACTCATGACATATGAATGCAGATGCACAGGTTAAATGGAGTTAGTGATCCTCTATGAATTAAGATTCTTCTATCTAGTGCAATTCTAAGAACACTGTCTCAGTGGTGTAGTGGTTAAGAGCAGGTGTACTCTAATCTGTACGAAACAGGTTTGATTCCCTGCTCTGCCACTTGAGTTGTGGAGGCTTATCTGGGGAATTCAGATTAGCCTGTGCACTCCAACACATTCCTGCTGGGTGACCTTAGGCTAGTCACAGTTCTTCGGAGCTCTCTCAGCCCCACCTACCTCACAGGGTGTTTGTTGTGAGGGGGAAAGGGAAAGGAGTTTGTAAGCTCCTTTGAGTCTCCTTACATGAGAGAAAGTTTGTTTGAATTGGTGCTTACATTATCTCATTGAATTCTATCTCTATTTTCTGGAGTGTTCACTGCTCTTTCCAATTTGGTATTACCTGCAAATGCAATGGGCCCAGAACCGAGTCCTGTGGCATTCCACTGGACACCTTCCTCCATGTCAATGAAATGCCATTTACAACTACTCTTTGAGTGTGGTTCTCAAATCTGTTCCCTATCCCCCTAAATATCCTAGAGTCTAGCTCACAGTCCTCCAGTTTATTGATCAGGACCATATCATTAACTTGGAGAAGGCCAGGTAGTAGGGAATTTGTAATAATGATTTACTACACTGGAGAAATAAGAGGGGGAGGATTTGACATGTATGAGTCAACCCCGCTGTGCAACCAATGAGAGCAAAGGAAATAGGGAGCACCAGATATGTCCAATCAGACTGCGGGCAAAAAGGAACAGCCAATCAGAATGCGGGGAAATCGGCATGGCTGCAAGGATTCATTTCCGTATGCCTTTGAAGCTACACATGTGTTGTAGATTTTTTTAAAAAAAAGCGTTTTCAAACAACCTGGATTGTTTTCATGAGCTCAAATTGCTTCCTGAATGGGTAAAATTCAAGTCTACCAGGTGGTGAGCCCTTCGGGGGAGGGCGGTATACAAAATTAATAAATAATAGTAACAAAAAAATAAAAGGCACACATGCGAACATAAAAAAAGGTGCACATGCGAACATTATTTATAGCAATTGCAACTTGTTACAGTGTGCAGAATCCACCAATGAGTTACATTTTGAGGTCACACAAGATGTGCCAAAAAGGCACAGATCTCTTTAGTAGGAGCATGGACTGTCCAAGAAAAAAAAATACATTCCACCATAACTGACATTTCATACTGGTGAAGCAACTGAAGATGTAAGAGTAGCCATTCTATTAGAGAAAGTTTAAAAAGAACAGACCTCTTCTAGTAGAAGAAAAAGAAAAACTCACCTTTACATAAAACTTATATTTATTTCGAAGCTTCCAAGTACATTACCATTTATATACTGCTGAGAATCACAAGCTTGGTCTGCTGTCTGGGTTTAATGTGATTCCAGCGATCCTTTTTGAATAAATAATAATTGTTCTCCTACGTTTCTTTCCCTTAAGTGCCTACTTTCTACAGTTTCTCCATCACTATAGTTTGCCAACATTTCCTCAGCCTGATTTTGACAGATAGTGTTTTCTTTTGCTTCCAATGGTCTGCAATCAATAACCTAGTTGACACCGCCTGGCAGACTTAAAGCATTATCATATTCCTTATCTAATGAGCAGTGGACTTGGCCAAACAAGATTAACCATGGCTATCATTCTACTTTGTGGGCTATGATTTCACTACTACTACTACTACTACTACTACTACTACTACTACTACTACTACTTCTTTTGTACATATAGGGTTCTCTATCCCCTACCACTGTTGAGCCTTAGCTAGCTGTTGTACATATGAAATGGGGAGTGGGGGGGGAGGGCTTTCTGCCCCTATAGGGGACAACTGGTTGGGCTACTTCCAAGGTACCTGGGACAGAGCCATCTGGTTCTGCAGAAAGAAGAGTAAAATCAGATCACCCCCACCCCCACAAACACACTGTGGCCAGCTAGTTGTCATGGTGCTGTTTTTACTTTCTTCTGAGCAGGCAGTTTGCTCTCCTCCTGGCCCCTGTCCAAGTGCTGGCATGAGAGTACAGAGGCTGCAGAGAATGATGGGGGTGGGGTGCTAGAGAGGATGGGCCCACGGCTTGCTCCAGTCCCTCCAGCTGCAGTGGTTTCAAGGTGCAAACCACCCACCAAACACAAGCCCCACTGGGCGAGGGCCTTGCCCACTTTCCTGAAACATGGGGTGCCAAATTGGAGAATGTAGCTCAGAAGAGTCACAGGTGGCATGCCAAAGAGGCATTGAGAAAATGAAACTAGATGTTTGTATGCATGTAAAACCTTTTACACAAGCAGGATGAGAACTGTTATAGAACCTACCTATGTTTCTACTGCACAAACTTCAGCACAAGCATTTATAAACCATTAATAGTTTGAGTTACTGATTTGCTACTTGTGGCTATTTTTGCTATTGCTCCTTGGATCTAGCTTACGGTAGTTATAATAATTCTACCTCTTCTACTGCAGGATGACTGTATTATAAGGTGAATAAAAATTTTACATGTATCTTCCTACTATAAGGAGACTCTACAACAAGCACATTCTAGGGTTGATTTTGATGTTTGATTAGCACAGCAGTTATACCAGCTTAAAGTCTGATACTTCCGTCTCATCAATAGCTGGGACATTTTTAAAGTCATCAAGATTATAAAGCTGAATATATTATGGCAGGAAAAATATATTGTAGAGACTTGCAACATGTATCTTTCAACTTGTTTTGCACAGTATGTGGGTAGTTTACAGTTCAAAATTGTAAACAGACTAAGGCAGTCAATAAATATAACTTGGTTTCCATATTTAAAAGGGACAGAAATGAGTAAGACCAGAACAACTGGAATAATCTGAAATTATTTAAAATCTGCTTTGCAACGTTGAATAAAAGGGAAAAAAGGAAACATTACTTTTTAACCATGACCACCTTTTCTAATCAGTCTTGCTGCAATGTAAATAAGCAGACACACATACATGTATAACAGAAGTCAGACATATTTTCTTAATTCTCCAAATACCACACAAGAAGAACACTGCTGTGGCTACCCTAATGAACACTGAAGTTGCTATGCTCCAAAATTTAGCTATTTTTATTTAGTCATACCATTATACAACAGTATATTTAATATATGTTCTATCATGTCCAGAAGACTACTCGGCTTCTGGTCATGTTTTCACCATCAGCCAACAAACCCATTACACTTATAGAAAGGGAGTATTGTAATGTTTACTGTACATGATGGTATGATTTGAAGATCTGGCATTTATGGACAGCCTGAATCCACACTAAATTGTAAAGATATCACAGTGATGTAAGAATGTCAGGCCACAAAATGTTTCAGTGGATACAACTGTAGGTCACGGAAACTGTGGAGTTAAAACAGCAGGAAAGATACTGCAGCTGTATTTCTTGTATGTTTATTAGAGAATAAGCACAGTGAGATTTACCTCTGAGTAAACAAATAGGACTTTTCAGCAAATCAAATAAGAATTTGTATGGTACAACATGACCAGTGTCTACTTTCAATGGGCAAACATAGACACTACAACTATCTACACCAAAGAGTCCCCAATCCAGTTCATTTTACTTGAGACTCAGTTCCATCCAAACCAAGTAAGATTAAGTTCTATTACTTCCTACAGTCCTATTCATACTTTCTCAAAAGTATTACATTTAAATTAGTTCTGTGTAGCTTATGTCAAAGCAAGGTCTGCAGCATAAGTCACCAAACACTTCAAGTAGGTCAGGGAATATGAAATGCTAGCCAACTGCAGATTAAAACCGAAAGTTACAAAAGATACAAGCCTTTGGAACTAGGAGCCATAACTGAGAAAGACAATCTTGGAAACTACAAGAGTATGTGTATGTATGGGATTATTACCAGAAGAGTTTTCAATTAGGAAGGCATTTTTCATATTGTTTGAGCCTCATAAAAGAGATGAAACTAACGCATTAGAATTATGTCCCATGTAAGAGGAGAAATACAACCACTGCAGAGGACTCAGAAGTGATTATCTTAATTCTGTAGGTAAAATAATTCCATAAAACCCATAAAAGTGATTCATATGAATAATTTAAACTCCATCTACACTCTCAAAGCAGTGTTAATGGTGGGATTCAAATAATTTAACAACTGGTTGTTTACAAGCACCGTTTTAACAACCGGTTCTGCCGAAGTGGGGCGAACCTGCTGAATCCCACCATTGATGTGTTAGTATATTGCAGCAAAATTCAACTGAAGTCCAGTACCACTTTAACAATCTCATTAGTCAGAAATCATCTTCTGCAGGAATAAATAGCCTTTAAGGTGCTACTGGACTCCTGTTCAGCACAGAATCTAAACATTGTTCAAAATTTGCAGAAGTCAATTTTACATTATTAAAGCCTAAACAAAGAAGTTTTAGATGTTATCTGAAGCACAGCTGGCCAAAAAAATAAGAAATTCTGGAATACAGAGTGATATCCAGAGGACAGATCACACACAGGAAACATGGAGACTGCAGATGAAACTACAAATCCAGCCTTAGCAAGCGGACCTGCACAAGTCCCTTTACAAGAAAATATGTGGTGACCAGCACTTCTTTAATGTCTGAAACCACCTCTACCTACTCCGGTAATAAAAAATAGGCATATTTGCTTTAGATTAAGTAAACAAAATGCTTTAGATTAAGTAAATTGAGCAGGCCATTGCCTGCTAGTTCATATCCCTGCTTGTTTAAATATGTTTTACTACAGCCTATTTCCTTCCCAGATGTCATGAATTCAACGTTTTTTGGCGTATGGCTGCACCTAACTCCATCACAATGTATCCACGTTCTAAGCATTTCAAAACCTGTTGCGTACACAAGTAAGCTACAAGACTCACTTACTGTTATATCCAGGTCCACTTAGCAGGTGACTGACTGGATAGAGAAAGTCTGAGCATACTGTGCACAACCTACACAGACCAAGGTCACACCAACATGGCAGCTTCCTGCAGAGAATGGTTCGGCATTTTACCTCTAAATCCAAAGCACAGGAAACAGGCCCTGGAACAGGGAGATACCACAAGTTGAAGGACTTGTGTGTGACCTATGTGGAAGCAGCCAAACATTCCCCGCAGTGGTAGGTCTTATGGCACATGTGCCACACACTGTTTCCCTCATGGGTCTAACAAGAAGTTTACAGAGTAGCTATTTAAACTGACCCAAGTGACAGGTACGCCCTTAACCAGAGCATTATGGTTTATTTCCCACACTTGTTCATTTGCTTGCCATGCAGAATGTGCCAGGTTCAACCCCTGGTGTTTCCAGTTTTTTAAAAAAGGATCTGGTGATAGGAGATATGAAGGATCTCTGTCTGAGACCCTGCCAGTCTGAGTCGACAGAACTGACTTGGATGGACCAATAGTCTCATTTAGTATAAGGCAGCGACATGTGTGTTCTAGACTGGATAATTCAAGGCAGATTTGCAGTACAAAAATCCAACACAACAGAGACAATCTGTCACGGGGGGAGGGGGGAAGCTGCAATCAATCAAATAGAGTTGGGAAGGGATCTGTTCTGTCTCTTCCCCTTCAAAAAAGGTGGGGGGGATTAGTCTTGCAGCACCTTAAAGATCAATGTACAAAAAATCTGGGTGGAGTCCACTCCCTGTAGCCACAAACGTTCATGCAAAAATAAGCGTTAATCTCCAAGCAGGAATTTTGCACTTCAGAGATCAACAAAATGTGATCACGGCACAAGCAGATCCTCGCACCTGATTATGGACTCTAATCCGCAGCGTACTAGAGAATCCATCAGTCTTTAACGTGCCACAACCTCTCTTTTGGTTTTCGCTGTAATACTAATACTGCTCCTCCGGCATTTATCCCGGCATTTATCCCCGAATGCACTTCAGAAGAGCTCCACGAGCGGGAAACCCATTTTTTTTGCAAGGGAAAGCAACACAGCTTCTCTCGCCTCGGGCTGGGCGCCATTCCCGCCACGGCCTCCAAGCACAGGGGCAGCCAAACCACCGCCGCTCTCGCGCTTAGCTTCCACCCCGTCACCTTTCCCGGACAATCCTCCTGGCCTGCATCGCCGCCCGAAGCGAGAGAGGCCGCATCGACAACCACCGCCACCACCAGCGCGTGAGAAATACCTCCAGGAGCTGCAGGACGAGCGCCGCCGCCTCTTGCACGTCTCCGAGGGCGCTGCGTCGGAGGGCGATGGCCGGCTCTCTCCAGCTCCCGGGCCTCGTATTGTTGGTTCTATGACCTTGAGCGAGAGGAGCCGGGGAAGCCGCCCTGCCTCACTCAGCAGCCATTGCCTGCCTGCCTGCCTGCCTGCCCTCCATGCGTCTGTCTGTCGGCGGAGCAGGGCAAGCGCGCCCTCTGGGATGCAGCCCCCTCGCCATGCAGAGGGCCCAAGCTTTTGACACAGCGCGATAGCGAGCAATACATATTTATTTAAGATAGTGATGTACACGACGAGCAAGCCGCCTGAGGAGACAGTTTCCCAGGCGCACCCTGACCGTTCCCTCGGTAGGAAAAGCCACCGGAATTCAGATTTTGTTCAGATTTGCTTCCTGCTGGCAAATCAAAAGAAACAGGGCATCTTAAGTTGCTGGATCCGCTCCCGAAGCTCCCAAATAAACGTGTGGTGTCAACTTCCATTTGTGGCACTGATCACTTAATTTGGTATGCATCAGTGGATTTGATACATGCTTTGATTTCCTTATCTTTCATGTCTAAACGAGTTTTACTTTGATTTAAGAAAGACTAGATCTTTCCAGTGGCCTGTATTAGCCAGGATTTAGAAGCGTGTTTGGTTTTGGCTAAGCTAGACATTAACTTGGCTTTATGTTTACAATTAACTGTACAGCCAGTTTGGCTGCAACCAAGAAGTCAACCCAACAGGCTCCTTCCACCTCCCGGTGAGCTTCATGGCAAAATGCTGATTTGAAGTTGGATGTGCCAGATCCTAGTCCCCTATGCTAACCACTAGGATTGCCAGTCTCCAGATAGGGTGTGTGTGTGTGTATTTCTGCAAATATCAGCTCATCTCCAGATCACATAAATCACTCATTTATTATTTGTGTATTTAAGACACTTATTCCACTTTTCCTAGAGATAAGTGAAGGTGGGTCTCATGACATACTCTACCAACGTCCCCCCTCCCTAAATCCCAGACACTCCTAGGCCCAGCCTTGCTCTGCTGCCCTTTTCTGAAGAGTGTCAAGGGCTGCAGGAAGACCTAGTGGAGCTGGAATTCTTATATTGATTTGACACACAGATTTTTTTCACTTGAGAATTCATGACAGGTTTGAATCTTTCGGTAGAAACTTGTTAGTTTAGGCTCTCAGACGATGTGCATTAAATGCAAACAGCTTAGCTGAAAAATCATAATACTGAAATCTGATCTTCAATTCTAGTTCTGCAATTTCTTAGCTGCAGAGGGGAAAATTTGGAAAACTATTGATGCTTTAAAGGAATTTAGTAATTTTGTTGTTTACAACTGATACATTCACAGAAAAAATGTGTGTCAGTCTCATACTGATTAGCTTGAAAAGAAAAGTTTATGACATAGCACTTGTCCTGATTAATTTAATTTCTTTTAACAACAAACAATAAAGATATTCCCAATTCTTATCAACATGAATTAGTTTTTTTTTCAAATCTGTTGTAATCAGCAAGTTTTGTTGCTAGGTCACAAAGCATATATTGAATCATCTAGCTCTCAGAAGAGGAGGGCACCTTTTAGCATTGGTGATTCCTGCCACCGCCCTGACCTGGTTAGTCAGCCTATCCCAGTCTTATCAGAAGCCTTGGTCAGTACTTACATGGAGGACCACCAAGGGATTCCAGAGTCTCTGTGCACGTTGCCTCTGAATGTTTCTTGCCTTTGAATCTCATAGGGTCAACATAAGTCAACTGTGACCTGACTGCAAACAAAAAAAAATATTCCTGCCCTCAGGTCAGGTGGCTGATTCTATCTTTAAACATATTTCAATTGTTAGAAGGCACTTTTTTCCTTCAGTTCACTGTCTGCTTAGGAAAGAGTACAGGCTGTAAAGGCCTGTTATTCAGACATCTCTTTAATCCAAACTTATCATACTCTTCATTTCTTATTTATTTTCAGAATTTATATTCTGCCTTGCTTCCTGTCCTCATCAGGACTACCAAGGCAACTAACATTAAAATATACATAATAAAAACACATATTAAAGATCTTAAAACAATTTAAACGGAAGCTAAAATGCACATATAAAAACAACAATTAAAATATAGGCCAGGAAGGAGGGATCGTTGAAGAACTGCTGGACAAAACAAAAATGTCTTCATACACTTGTGGGAAATGGCAACAGAAGGAGGCAAACAAATCTCCCTGGGGAGAAAGTTCCAGAGTTTTGGTGCCACAACCAAAAAGGCCCTCTCCCAGGTTTCCACTCACCTAAGCTCAGAAGGGAGAGGCATCCAGTGCAGGGCCTTGGAAGATGACTGTAGTGATTGGGTAGATTCTTAAGGTACTTGGCAGGTATACCAGTATGAGGCCATATTATAGGGCTTTAAAGATCCACTCCAGCACCTTGAATTTTGCGTAGAAACAGATTGGGAACCAGTGTAGACTGGCTGTTATCTTACAGCATGGAATATACCAAAAAAGGTATGAATCCCTAAGGACTTGTGCAAAGGGACATCTCATTTCCCCGCTCTCCACTATTTCCTCCCTTCCCTCCCCTGAAATCTTTCATAGCTTCTTGCCTTTTATATCTGTCAGTTTAATGGAAATCTACCTTCACATTCCAATTTTTATCCTCCAGACTGGAGGAATCATTTCCAGTTAGGGCGTTCACCTTTGGATTGGTAACATGCCACTTACTTTAGAAAGGTAATGATAGCACTTATAAATCACCTAGGAAGCGTTTGCATATTTGTATGATCTACGAGTGAGGCCAGCATCAAAAGAGAAAGCTACACTATTGTGTATACTGTGTACAGTCTATAACTGCAAGGATGATCTTAGTATGCAATTTGTGCACCATTCAACATGTCATGTTAACTGCTTAAACTTTGTTTCATCTGTTTTTCAGGTTTCTGCTCATTTTCAGATTTCTGCAATCTGAACCTTATTGCTTTGTATATTGTATTGTTCGTTCTGAAAAGTTCGTTCTTTTAGAAAAAACCAAACACAGTGTAGCCCGCCTTGAGTTGCAGTGAGAAAGGTGAAGACAGACAGAGTGTTCTCACCACCTCCTTTCATGTGACCATTTGGGCAGGAAACCTGCCCACTCTCAGCTCTGCAAGGGAGGTGGAAAAATGCTCCTAGCACTTGTAAGTTTCTAAAAACTTTCTGGTCACATCTCCATGACCAGCTTGCACCTGTGCAGTCCCCATGCCAGAGTGTACTGAAGACACAACAGTGAACATAAATATATCTGCTTTCAATAAGGAAGAGTCTACTGCTGCCTGTGCACTCTATTTTTCACATGTGTGTCACAATTCTCATCTCAAGCAAAGTTTTTCTTTTCAGAGGAAAAGCTGTCAAAGGATGGTGAAGTCTGTAATGCAAGTGGTCTGTAATCCAAACCACCAGACCTCATGTTTCTGGCATAGCTTCAGGGCTCAGTAATCACACGCATCAGGTCAATGCCATGAGCAAGGTTCCATGAGGTTCAATGCACGTACCTACTTTACCAATATGAGATTATGGAGAAATGCAATTGATCAGTGTCCCAGCTTCTTCCTGGAAAGGCCTGTGGGGGAGTACAAAGACATCCAGCCATTCCAAAAGGGAAATTCTAAATGACACATCCACCAATCTAAGCAACCATGGTCACAAGGCTTTAGGTCTACGGAGCACAGTCCAGGAAATGTCTCTTCAGATCTCTAGCACAGCAAAAACAAGAACAGCAGCATAAACTGGCTGAAACTAAATGCCCACCATACTATCTGTCAGTTATTGTCTTCTGTTGATCCATTATGCTCATGTCCTTATCAGGATGAATAATAATAACCCAGCTGCCAAGACAAAGAGGAATCCAGTCAACTTTTTTGCTGTTGTAGGCAAAGAATCATCATCTGTCAATCGAAACAGAACACACACTAGTCTCAGGCAGGTCTCTGGAAAGACAGCAAATAATTTCCCTAAAAAAATAAGAATGCCATACTGTCCAAGCCCATTGGGTTAGGTTGCATATTACTACATTGGTCATCGAGCCTTATGTATGCCTCATCCTCCCCTCCTCCCCACCAGTATCTCGCATACCCACACTAATGAGGGATCTCAGGGAAGAAAATGCCATGACAGAGATGTTGATATAAAGTCCATGAAGGATTCCCTGACCTCTTAAGGATCAATACTACCTCCAGACCTGAGCTGCTTGTTCTAAATCACTTGGAAATTGAACTGAGTCACTTTCTAGAGCCAGGATATACAGCAAAGGTCATCCAAATTATGAAGACACCTGGGAGGTCCTCAGCAGAAAACCTCTGTCTGGGATATGGGGGGCAATTGAAAAAACAAATTACGTGAGCCCCCCCCCCCCGAAAAAAATTGGAAAAATGTTCAGAAAAAAAATTGAATGCCTTAAAAATGAAAGGCAGTACAGAATCTCCTGCTTATACTTGGTTTAAATGTAAGGGGAAAGAAATGAATGCATGATTGACATACTTTCATCTATAATTTTACACTCTTCCACAGATGCCATTGGGGTAATTCAGTTTCGGTCACTTACAGAGCATTGCTTATACTTGTTAGTTTCATATCAGTTTATTACCTCATCCCTTCGGCATAAGGACATAAAAATGGCATATCAATTTTGATTATATGGATTTGTGGTATTCATCTTCCCCAGCTATTTACACATCAGTAAAATATCAATGTATTGTCTCACACAATGCCTACATATAAATCACCTGAAAAGTGTTAGTATAGTATCAGCAATGGCAACCATTCTGTGACACTAACTTTATGAAACAAATAATTGTTAGAAATGGGAAAAATTAAGAACTGGAATTTTTCTCTCCCTCTCTCTGTTTAAAGCTTCAGTCCAATCTATGTATGGTCTCTCTCCAAATTGATATGGAACAGAAACTATATGTCAGCAACTGGGCTTCCTTTTTAGGGTTTGAAGTTCTCAGTTGGCAAATTCCTAGAGATATGGAGGTGGTGCCTTGGGGAGGGAAGCAACCTCAGCAGGGAATAATGCCAGAGTTCAATCACCAAAGCAGCTATTTTCTCCAGATCTCTGTCATATGGGACGCAGTTATAATTCAGAGTGATCTCCAGTCCCCACCTGGAGGTTGGCAACCCTAGATCCCATGAAGGACAAATGACTGCTTTGGAGACTGGAGTCTGTGGCATTATGCCTTTCTGAGATCTATCCTCTCCTGAAACCTCAGCCCCCAATCTCCAGGTATTTCCACACCTGGATTTGGTAATCTGTCTCCTTCTCATTCAACAGCCAGCCTACCTTTATATGCACCTCTATCTTAAGATCCCCCCCCCCCCCGCACATCCCTCAGCTTCTACCCAGGAAAACTGTGGCCCAACTATGTGGTACTGCCTACTGTGCAGGCCCACTTGTGAGGAAGGGAACGCTCAAAGACTTGTGGTATGGCAACTCACTTTCATCTCTATCCCAACCAAACTATTTCCTCTATCCCCTACCTCATTCTAACCTCAATCATCACCAACCTACCTTTTAACTATTCCCATCTTCAGCGATATTTATCATTTATTTCATTTTTACCCCACCTTTTTCATAGTGGGGATTAAAGAAGCTTATGTTAGTTTCATCGTTTTTTTTATCTAGGCTGCAAGTACATGACTAGTCCAAAATGGTCTAGTGAGCTTCCACAAGAAGATGGGATTTGAACCTGGGTCTCACAGATCCTGCTCTGAAGCGCTATCTGCTATACTACACTGGCATTCATAAGGTGGCTGCCGTTGAACAGTAGCAAGCAGCCAGGCCGAGCTGATCCATGCAAGGTAAGTGATACCAAGTCAACCGGAGATCTCCCAGAATCACCACTGAACTCTTGATGACAGAGATCTGTCTCCCTGGAGAAAATGACTGCTTTGGAGGGTGCACTCTATGGCATTATGTTTGGTTGAGGCCACTCCCCTGCCCCCCTCAAAATCTCCAGCAATTTCCCAGTCAGGCCTGCACCCAATAAATTACCCCTCAAAGGCCAATTTAGGCCTAGAAAGGGCCCTGTCCTTTCCCCATACTTTTTAGGGACAGAACTAAGCCTTGGGATCTTGTGGTTGCCTAGCAATAGCCACTGAGGGAATCTGTTACTTAAAGCTATAGGTCAAAACCCCTGGTATTTTTAAAAAAATTAGATTTCAGTTTTTTCTGAAAACATGTCAGGTTGGCAGAGTTATATTGCCCATTCACAGTTCCAATCACTGGATTTAAACATTCAAAGATTTGGCCAAATTTGCTATTAGAATATATGATCTGATTGATCTTTGAAGGGTTACGTTTCAGTTAAAGTATTTTTTCAGCTTGGGAAACTACTGAAGTTTTAGAGTGCCTCCCACTGGTGGACTTGGGGAAAAAATCACCCATGCTACAAGTCCTACTTATTACCTGCTCTGAAAAAAGATTTTTTTCCCCCAGCAAAGGGTGTCACCTTATGAAAATGGCTGCATGAACAAAAGAGGATGAGGTGGGTGTACAGTGCAGATCATCTTGCAAGTCCTCCCTTCTGTGCCAGCAATAAAAAAAAAGGGAATAGGTGGGCAGGAGGATCAAAAGAGTTGGTATTGCACCAAATCCTCAAGTGTTTTCTACAAAGAACAGGGCAAGAGACCTATATATTTATGGCATAAGGCCCTTTCCTCCTGTGCTGCAAATATCTGAACTTATCTTTTAACAAATGTGGTAAGAGAATATCATGAAGCTTCCCTGCCTGCTCAGCCTTTGTGCAAAGCTAGAACAGTGTGCTAAGATGTGTCTGCTACAATATTTTAACTTTTATCAAACTACATTGAGATGCTTTACTAAAATTCAGGATGATTACTTTCCCTTGTTCAGAAAACAAATGCATTTTAAGTGAGAAATTCATCCTTGGATTGAATATTCTGATGCTTGAAAATACCTCCAATGATATATAAGCAACAAGCCAACTTGTAAGTTATATATTACATGTTTATTATGGGGTGCAATATTTTTACATTTTGTGGAAGTTCAGATGTATTTACAGTTTTTGTAAAATAGATTTATAACGTTCTAATTTACAGTTCATAGAAACCGCAGACCCTTTAGAGTTGTGTTTACAAATTATCTCACAAGAGGCAGCTATAAAGATGATCACTTTATAAACAAGCAAGATCCAGCTTGCTACATGAAATTCTTTTCAGATATTTGTATTTTTACAAAATTCTTAAGATTTCTTTACAAAAATGCTATATAAACTCATATGGCTTCAAAATTGTAACCTGCACCCATTACTATTAAATGTTTGAGAATACTTGGTAAGCAGTTTAGATTAAAAGCGCTACCTTTTAACTTTGTAGAAATACATGATTAAAAATGGAGAATAAAATAGAATTTCAACAAGGAAGAATTAAACTGGCCAAACAGTTTTGATTGCGAAAGCAGATTACAATTAAGATTCCAGTAGGAGATTGTACCATGTGAAATGCCAATTGTTTAAAAGCTCTAACAATAATCACTCAGCAGAGACTAACATTTTAGACTATGAAGATCCAATAAGTACTGTTCCAAGGAAATCTAGTTAAAATTTAAAAGAACAATTTTAAGAGATAAAATAATCCATTAAAAGCATATGACTGTAATATTATGTTCCACCGTTAATGTAGAAATTAATTTGAATCAATAAAATGCATGCACCTGTTATTGGTTGCAGCCTCTGTAGTGTGTTTTACCAAATTTTAAGTGGCTACAGGCATCTTATATCACGCTGCTAAAAAATTCATTAGTGGTTTCACAAAATATTTAATTATTGCTTTTAAAGTATACTTTCCATAGACAAATAGAGTTCAGAGATGTAATCGAAGATTTCCAGTTGCTGGTTAAAGAGTATCTTACAACTTTTGATTTCAGCATTTAATAATGTCTTAACAGCATAGTATACAGACTCTAAAAACAGTAATTGACACAATGACTTCAATTGTTCAGAGCCACTATTTGCTATTGTATTTAAAATGGGGCAGAGATCAGAGACCAATTTCAAGGTTTAAATGTTTAGTTCATGAATGTTGTTGAAATTAAGATGAACAGCAATTTTTGCCCAGCTTAAACGCTTAACAAAAGCTACTCCTCACAAGAAACCTTTACATTCATATCGTATTTCTGAAAGCACTTGAATCTTTAAAACTATAGTCAAGGGGAAATACTACAGCTGTTCTCTTATAAATTAGTTTAAAATATTTAACGTGCCTTCAGAATTTTAGACATCTTTGGTGACAACGAAGTTAAAAATTTGAGCATAAAAATGTTTTCCTGTGAACGTATCAAAATTAGGCTATTCCTTTTAAAGTGGTTGCATGAACTGCACTTAACTCACCAAGGAAGCAGTCTAACATTTTTGTTCTATAGCTACTGTATATTTCCCTTCATATCCCTGCACAGGGAATTATATAAAGTTGTATTTATTACACAGAAAAAACCATCATGTTTTCTATATCGAAGAGCTACATACTGAAAAAAAGAAACAAGAGGCACATGAATATCTTGGCAGGCACAGTTTTTTTTTAAAAAGGCACAAATGTTACGTATTTCATATAAAAATAAATTAATCTACAGCATTAATTCAAAAATTACAACTCCCATAAATTTAACTAATGGCAGAAGTAAATATCTCTGCTGTCTGTGTTTAAAAACATTGCACTTTACATTTTTAAAACAATCTGTAATAAAACAATGTATACTTAATATATAGAATGTAGAAATCATTTTTTGTATACATCTCTCTAAGATATGGCACATGACTATACAAGTGGAAAAAAGTGACTTTGCCATTATGGTTATGGATTGGCAATAAGGGCAACGGAAAGATATTATAGCTGAGTAATATTTACGAAAGCTAAAATATTGGGTAGTTTATGGTATCAGGGCTCTAAATATCATGAAGACTGCTATTTTGGCTCAAACTTTTTGTGTACTCTTGTTCCTCAATATTGCAGGAGACCTTTTATAGATAGTGTTGGAGTTCGTTTCAGTGCTATTATAGAGTAAAGAATATTTTTACAATGACTTATTTTTAAAAAGTGCATTTTTGTTGTGTAAATAAACTGCAACAAATAGTCAACTTTTCCCAGAAGTGTGTGTGTGTTGCAATAGTGTTGGAAAGGTAGTAAGAATGAAGTATTTATTGAGAACTGGGTTTTTTTCCTCCACAGGTTTGATCAGCAATCTGCCATATATCGTCCTGAAAGACACAAAAACTTTAGTTAATATGTTACCAGTAAAGTGAGTCCCAAACAAACACATCTATTGGTACTGCTTACAATATTTATCTTCTATTTAAATATAAGAATAATTAAGAACAAGCACGCAAAGAATTGTATACTTATATCCCGAATGTCAAATCAGTGTACATCTCTGACGGGTGATTCACAATTTATGTAATAGATTCTAAAGTGAGCACAGTAAAATGCTGAGGAGATAATGTCTAAAACTGTGATGCCTAACAGAACTCAGAGGGCATCCACTACTGGTTCTAGCATTTACATAACAGAGCAGCATATTTAACATAGAGGTTAACAGAAAAATACATGAAGTTAATATAGAGAAACACATAATATGAGGTTTGACTGCCATTGGTCCTGCATTAATTACATCTCACAGATATTTAGAGAGTTGTGCAATCTATCATAATTACATTATAACAAAGAATCTTTGGATAATTTAAAGACTAACACATTTAATCCACCATTGAAATTTAACTTTATTTTTCTTACCAGTGGCAAATCTCTTCTTTACTAAGGAAAGTCGATAACCAGTGCCTACTAGTTCAATGTCTACTCCCGAAAGAGTGCTTCCTTCACTGATAAACTGCACTGCAAGTGTTGTGGGCTTACTGGGTCCTTCTGAAATGTCAAATTTGGCCCTGAGGGAGCCAGAGCCTATCCGGGGTAAGAAAAAGAGAGAAAATGCCCCATTAAGAACAGTAAGCAATTAGAAACTGATCACCTGGCAATATATACTCAAGAAGCATATTTCCGTCAAGCAAAATGCAAGGGTCTGCATGGAGAAGTAAACAATACAGACAGTGCTCACAGGAAATATGCTTTCTGAAAGCCCTGCAAAGAATATTCAAACAGTTGGATGCATTACATTGATTTAACTGAAGTATACTTTCAAGCAATATGGTCAAAGAAATGCTGCAAAATGATACTGCAAAACAAACCTGAAACATGACCAAGAGGGTGTGGAGCAGAAGGAGATATGATGATGGTAGAAGAACAAGCCAGGCAAGAGGGATGGAGAACAAACATTTGTGTGCTGTTATCTTTTCTGGTTCTTCTTCCAGCCAGGGTGATACTGGTGAAGTTGGGCTTTAATATCTTGCTTTTTAAATGCCAGATCAGATTTATGACATAAAACAATCTGCTAGTTTTCAAGCTGTCCAGAACTCTTTATTATGTTGGATGTTTTTAAAAACCTTCCCTTTGTCAACAATTCCCTTCAAGTTTGAATTCCAGACTTGCAGGAGATGGAGGAGTTCAAACTTTTCTCTGTACAAAGTTTTCTACTTGCAAGGAACTTTGTTTTATGGATTACCATTCAGCAGAGGTATGTCGTATCCTACCAACTCATTTAGCTGAATTTGTTGGGCCAGTGTTAGAATTCCTTGGTATCATCATCACAGACAAACTATTAATTTTATCATGGGTTTGTATTAACGAGGAAGTCATTCCACTTTTTAAAGAGTCTTCTATCTCACCCCTCTCTCCATCTCCCAGGATAGGGCTAGAAGGCTTGAGAAGTCCCCAGAGTCAAAGGCAACCCAGCAATTTTGGCAACACTTACAGTGTTGTTATGTCTATGTATGTTTACTCAAAAGAAAGTTTCACTTTGTTCAACAGGACTTTCAGTTGACCATGAACATAATTGAAGATTACATGGTGCACTTTGCAAATGTAGGGGGGTTTAGAAAATTTCTGAAGTTCACAGTGCTAATGAAAAGTTAAAAGCTCAACAGGCTCTGCAAGAGAAAGTTGGGAAAAGAACCTGCCCTTTTTTTGGCTGAACCTGCTCAGCTGGATCTGACCAGCAGCTTCAAGAGAGCAAGAAGGCAGAAATGATGGAAGTAAAGGGAGCTCAAGCTTCCTACTGTAGAAGCCTGGTTTGAGTCAGCCAGCAGTGCTGTAAAATATCTCTTTGCAAGATGTCTGTGTACCCTTCTCCTTCCCTGTCAGCCTTCATGGTACCTCCCCAGCTGCTATGATGGCAATTTTTTCCTCTTCTGCACAGCCAGCTTGTTGATCATTTAGGTGCTGGAATGAAAGTGCACAGGTGGCAGAAAAGGGCAGGGGGAATGGGCACTTCACTGGCATCCCTGGCACGCAACTTACTGTCCTCCAGATCCTCTGAGGCTGTCTGTTTTAGGATGAGAACATCCTACCAAACTCAAGCTCTATTGGGCAACAGGCTTGACCTACTTTCCTGGAACACATGGGGTGGGCAAACACTGACAAATGGGGATCAGAAAAACCATAGTGGCATGTCAGAGAGCCACATGTGGTTCTTAAGCCACTGAGTATGACCAGATTAAGATAATGATTGTACGCAAATCTGTAGTTATGCTTCTGTACACTTGTGTTCAAGGACTTCTATTTAATATTTCCTGTAACACCCCAAGAACAAAATGACCACTTCCATCCAAAATTATCTTCATTTAAAAATGTTAAGGAATTAATTATAAAACGAAGAAAAATCTAATAATGCTAAAAGCTAACCCAGTTTGATATTAAAATGAGTCATTAAAAGGTTTTTCTTATATATTAACCTGAAAACCATGCTCTCACCTCCATTTTCGGACTTTTCTGAAACGGCAGATAATTTCCAAAAAGCTTTCATCTGTTCTGCATTCCTGCAAGAAAACGTTTAGCTACTAAGTAACTGTATATCTAAAAAAATACTGCTACAGTAAATCTCTTGTAGTCTTTCTATACAAAGATTCTATTGTTATTTTTAAGACCCCCCCCCCCCCAAAAAAAAACCTCTAGACAACCAATAGGCAACTGGAAGCCTGGGGAACAACTGGAGGGCTTCCTAACTTGCCACCAGCATGGCTTTCCAATCTCAAGATCTCCTTCAATCATTGTGCCTCTCTGACACCCATTCCAAACAATGTGAGACACCTACAAAAGCTCATCATTCATGGAGCTCCAGTGGTTTTGGTCCTACAGCTGGGCAAGAATGACCTTTCTAGCAGGAAGAGGGCAGAGCTACTGACAGCTGTGGTTATGGATTTGGGATTCATCAGCTCCTGCCTCGTAGGGACACAGTTCTTTTGGCCTGAGTTGCTGGAGCATCATGAATGGCAGCGGGTGGTCTGCCATCCCAGGCAGGATTCATGTGACACAACGGAAACTGAGTAGGGCAGATTGGCAGAGGTGGTGGCAGCTTGATCATGTAGCACCTGGACATTTCCTTCAGGCAGATCACTTTATTTCAGCCAGATAGAATGTAGTTCTCAGAATGGGGTCAGGACATTTGACAGCATGGAATTCCAGATGGCCCCTTCTCATGGGTGTGGTCATAGGAGTGTTGGTGGGAGCTGAGAGGTTTGGTGGTCTGGGACATCAGATTCAAACTGGGTGAGGCTGAGCCAGCATGGTTACCTCCCCTGGTTTGGAAACCTCTATAAGGATTCTTGAGGGTGGAGCTGTCTGTTATGTTCAACTCAGGGGCTGTAGCCAATCTTCAACCTTCAGGTGGCAAGGGAATCACACAGTAATGGAGGATGCCTTGGTGGGGCCATGGACTTGCCATCCTGTGGTGCAAACAGGTACTCTCAGGGCTGCCTTCAGCTGCGCAGCTGCTGAGGCCCCTCGCCTGGCAGAGGGACCATGAGCAACTAGAGATACTGGGCCAATATTAGTGCCTAATAGCAGCAGAGAAAGTGCAGCACAATGGAACTGCATGCTGTTGACTTCTCTAGACACCTATAAGAAAATGGGAGGTCTGTTTGCAGCATCACAGGGACAATCTCCTGCATCCTTAGAGTGGAAGAATTGTAGGAAAAGAGTCCAAACTCTTCCACGTTCTTCCCAGATCTACTAGCACCATCTGCAGATAAATACAGTGCAAAAGAGTTGCACTCTGTTCCCTCCATTGTGGCCATGATCGGGAAAGTGGTGGGGGAAAGGGGCCCACAGACAATCTGTCTCCAAAGGTCTCACAAAAACTTGCACATGACCCTGGATAACAGAAGCGATACCAAGGCTAGCTTAAACGGTCAAAATTACTTTTAAGAGTACTGCCTTTTGCAAACTTTTTTTAAAACAACACATATCACCACTACCACATATCACCACTACAAAAATGAACTTCATGCAGTAAAAGTAAACGTAGATCAACTTACCATTTTGCTGGTGGAAGTGACTGCATGTTTGTTACACCTCCATCAATGGGTACCATGACCTGTATATTAGACAGTGTACTTGGCACAACCATAGATGCCGGGTTGTATTTGTAGTCAACTCTTACATCAGTGGTGCTGGCATTGCACTTCCAATACGTGGCAAGATTCAGAGGTGTAGACTGGATGCCATTTGAAGATACCTTTGCAAATAAAAATGCCTTAAACGCTGCCCTGAGAACACCATGGGAAGTCAGCCAGTCAAGACCAAACACATCTATGACTGGTCTCCTAACATTCCCTTCAACATAAAACATAGGGACATACACTGTGGGTTAAATGACCTTCTGGGAACTCTGGTAGGGAAAACTGACAGGAACACAGGATCCCTAGTGCTGTGGCTTCCTACAGGATCCCTAGTGCTGTGGCTTCACATCCTGTGGAAACCCACTGATCTCCTATCTAATGTGCTTGTCTCTCCATTTTTCCAAAAACATTCTTCCAAGAGCATGTCTGGACTTGAGTTAACCTTGCAAAATAACAATGATTCAGCAACTTTTTCACTAAAGTCCTTCAACAAGGAAAAAAATAATTACATCATCAACTTAACAGAAAAATTAGCATCTCAGAAAGAGCCTCTGTTCCTAGTCTGACACTACAGCAGTGTCATAGTGGTTAAGAGCAGGTGTACTCTAATCTGGAGGAACCGGGTTTGATTCCCCGCTCTGCCGCTTGAGCTGTGGAGGCTTATCTGGGGAATTCAGATTAGCCTGTACACTCCCACACATGCCAGCTGGGTGACCTTGGGCTAGTCACAGCTTTTTGGAGCTCTCTCAGCCCCACCCACCTCACAGGGTGTTTGTTGTGAGGGGGGAAGGGCAAGGAGATTGTAAGCCCCTTTGAGTCTTCTACAGGAGAGAAAGGGGGGATATAAATCCAAACTCCTCCTCCTCCTCCAGTCCTTATCTTGTATTGACTTTCTTTTACTACTCTTTGGTAGAAATAGTGCTCTAACTATTGAAAGAATTACTTAGAAATTATTCAGGTGTTACATAGAAAAAGGGGAACTGTCAACAGCTGAACCAGAGAACAGATGGTTCAGGAAGATGGTCTAGATTTTAAGACAAAGAAAATTCTAAAAACATATATATGGTAAACTGCGTAGATATCCCATGAAGCAAAAAGTAAAATAAACTGGGTACTAAACGATCAACTGAGTTCCTGTGCTTTCTCTTTTTGGAACAAGTAATCCTACATTACATGGTTAGCAAACATAGTGCTTAGACAAGCTTGCTTTCCAGTTGGTAAGGCTATTAGCTTTCACTTTGCGCTCGGCATTGCAAAACCTCCTCACTCAGAGAGTTTTATTCAAAACAGTTAACTGTAGTGCAGCAAAATGTCTGTGCAGCCAACATGAGGATACCATAAAACATTTTCAGATGACAAGATATGTACTAGCTTGGAGGCAAGGCACCCTCTTTGTCTATAAAAGGGATTTTTGCTAACCGACTACTTCTCAATCAGTGTCTTGTTCTCCCTTAAAAAGCTGTTCATGGCAGCTGGGGAGCAATCAGAAATATGTGGTAGCCTGGAGTGGAAAAAAATATGGAAAGAATATTTTTACTTGCTCATGCAATAATGGGAGATGATTCCCACAAGTTCTGCTTATGGGAACTGGTGAACATACCCCAGGTTACCCTCCCAGAAGTAATTTTCAGGGAGTAATTGGCTACTGTGAAGTATACAGACACTTAGGCACATTCAGGCAGTAGAATGTTGAGAGCCCAAAGGGTTAACATGGAACTCCACGTGATTGGCTGGAGAGAACTGCAGAGCATTCTTAGCCAGAGCACTGACTGTTCTGAGGGGAACCTAATTGACCGCCAAAGTGAACGGTTGTTGTGTTGTAGCTCCATACTCTGGAGGCTGAGGGTCAGTTCTAAGTGAGCTGAGCTACTCTGATTAAGTGCCAGAAAGAACAGATTTAAGCTAGGGAATCTTTGCCAAGGTTAACCATAACGCAGTAACACTGATTAATCATACTGGTGGCTTGGCTGAATTTCTCTAAGGAGAACTCACCCAGACATGGGGCAATGAAGCTCCCGAAGGTGGTTTGGTTGGTAAACAGAGAAAGGACTGGGTTTCCTGGAGGAAAGTAGCAAGTCCTTCTCTGCTAAGAACCATGTAAGATAGACACTCTATACTACAGGAGAGGGTTTAAGGTTATAGTGTCTAAGGTAATGCTTATCTAGGGGTAGAAATTAAGGTTTTGTTAGCACATTAACTAGAAAGTCAAACAGAAAAAAGAACACATATCCTAGTGGGTCCTTAGTTTGTGGAGAATTTAAATGACTGTAACAATTTGAAGGCACTAAAGATTGTGACCTGTGTGAACCTTGTATCAATTGTAAAAAGATACTGAAACAACTTGTAAAACAGTAACCTCTTAGAAACCAGCTTATTGTATATTTTCAATTTTATTCTTGTAAATAAACTTTTGATTTTTTGTTTAAACAGCCTCAGGTGCTAGATTTTTTTTTTCTGACAGAAGGGGAAAGATTATTTTGGTGTCCCTACAGAGCTACTATTCGTCCTGTCTGTGAAGTGGCGCAGTTGAACAACTGAAGATCATTCTTACTGTTTAATTTAATTTTTAAAATGGGAAAATGCAAAGTGTATATACAAAGTCTAAATTACCTCATTCAAACTGCTGCATTGTATATGAAAAACAAAAGGGCAGCTCAGTCAAAGCATAAGACACTAATATTTTTTGGGGGGGAAAAGTCTTCTCAGGGCATGAGTCGGTGGAAAGGCTTAAGGGCACCAAGGAGCTTCCCTCTTGTCATAACAACCTTGATAAGGGAGGACTTCAGAAACAAAAAATCCCTTCTGCAACTCTGGTTCTATTCAGTGGTTTGGGTTTAAGCCATTATAATGAACCCCTAGATCCAGAGTATCTGCGGTGGTGTAACACTGCACATTTCTTGTGCAGTGCTGTCCTTTTCATTCTCACTTTTCCCCATTATTCCACCTGGCAAAAAGCCAGCAGAGTGCTATAGCCAAGGGGACAGCTAAGAGTAGAGGTATATATATTTCAAATAAAATACTGCAAAGTAAATACCAGGACGTGGTGGGTTTTCTGGGCTGTGTGGCCGAGGTCTGGTAGATCTTGTGCCTAACCTTTTGCCTGCATCTGCGACTGGCATGGCAAAACGTTAGGAACAAGATCTACCAGACCACGGCCACACAGCCCGGAAAACCCAGCACAACCAGTTGAATCCAGCCATGAAAGCCTTCGACAATACATTAAATACCAGGAGTTTATATAAATTCCACACATGAAAATGTCATAATACAATAATCTAGCAGAGTCAATGACTACACAGTAATGATTGGTATAATACCTTTTCTAATATAGAAGATACATCAAAAGATACTAAAAATCCCTCTTTAGCTCTTACAACCAAAATAAAAAAAGTTACCTGATACTTTAGAACATCTACATTGTAGTAAGAAGCAGAGGGATTCTGTTCTGATAATTTCTTGAGGTAGACTGTGACAGCTTGCATGTTCATCCAAAAATCCCTTGTATTGGAATCACTTTGTGATGTATCACTGTTGTAGAAATTAAGAATGAAAACATAGGTTTTAGTATTTTTAAATATTGGAGATGTCTCCAAAACAAACTAAATCCAATGAACTAGTGCATATTAATGCACGAGAGCTGCTGCAGAATCTATTTCATACAAAATTGCATAAATACTTGCATCAGCGATTGGCCTTTTCTGCATGCATAGTTTACCACAGATTCTCCCAGTGGCCAAACCTGGTGTCTTGGAAACATTTTATGTGAAATCATTCCGCACATTTCCTTTCCCCCATTCTTTTGCAGTTTTTTTCTCCCTTGCTTCTCTAGTTGCATTTATTCCACATGCTACTGCTGAAAACGTATTATTCCTGATGGCAGTGGGGTGTTATCAATAATGCAGAGGAATAAATCTTTCTTTTTTCTTTTACACAGGCCCTGTGCAGTTACATTTTTAGAAGCAATTCAAAACTACATCAGCCTCCCTTTCTAATACTGAGAACTACCAACCCAAAATGAAAGCCGAAAAAACTCCTAAAGCAGGAGCCATTACCAGAAGGAACGTAAACATGTAGGCTCCCACCCCCACACAAAGGACCACATTTTCTGGTAAAATGTGATAAGTACAATTGTTACTGCAGCATTCCTGATTATATGCAATAATTATTCCAAATACTCTTTTCAATCACTGCCAGCTTCAAAATTGCTCTCTACTATAATATTACATTGGTAATGCGATATGAAAATGACGAAGTTCATCAATCAACCACAGTTGTTTGTATTCCTGCCACAATGTTACATCACTAATTCAGTATGACAAAACAAACAAAATATTCCTTTGGAAAACCGAAGGAGAGAAGAAATGGATGAAGGGGAGGTTGGGCAACTACACAGGGTGTGGATAAGGGCCAGGTGTTTGCACAAAATGAAGCAAACAAAAAAACCCAACCCACCACAGAACTACTGGAGCAGGTGCCATCAAGGAACAGAAATACCCTCCCCTCACACACAAAGAACCACATTTTCTGACCAAATTAGAGCTGTGGTAACACACAAACATTACTGCAGCACTCTCTTGTCAATTTCTTCCTGCAAAAGCAAGTTCCCTTGTCATTTTCACTCATTCCTAAATGTGGACACAGTGTATTTTCACCTTAATGTTCATTCAAGATGAAATTAACACAGCTGATACAATTGACCTAACTTGTATTTGTGACGTAAAATTACATTGCTAATGTGTTGCGATATGACAAAGAGAAAAAAAGAGGGGAAGAAAATGGCTGACAGGGAGGTTGAACATGTGTTTGTATAAAATGGAAGCCTAAAAAACCCTACTGGAGCAGGTGCCATTACATGAAGGAATACATAGCTTCAGTTCATGGCTGAAATCTCAGTACTAACATGAATTCATTGAGTTCCCCACATCTTCACACGCAACTTGGGAAGACTATTGACCTCTCTTAGGGGCTTTTGAAAAGATTACAAACAACATATGCAAACAGAAGAATGTTAAAAAATTTAAATTATTAACAGCTATTCTCTCAAATGCTCTGAAGTTAGACAAGACTACCATACATTAGTACAGAAAATAAAGCATTCTGTCACACTACATTAGAGTTTGTACTTGTATGTTACTGAAAACTATTTCTCATGTAACTTGGGGACTAAGGGCAAGTATTCCAGCATAAATTTAATTTACTTCAGAATATATGCAGCAGAAACATAATTTTTGCAGACGCCTCTAGAGCATAGTGTCTTCTCTTTTAAACACTGGGACAAACCCATGTTGCTCAGTGCCAGAGGCACCAGGCACAGGAGCTTAAATCACATCAGTACCGATCAGACATTAGTGTCTGTCAAATATGAGAAGTACCTATCTTGAGAACATTCTGTACTAAGCAGAACAATCTACTTGCCATTCAGCAAATGAGTTAAAAACAAACATATCATGTGTGTGTGTGTGCGTGCGCGCGTGCGCTTAAAGAACTGAGTGAACATGTACAGGTTAAAGTTAGCTGGTTCAGATTTTTAAATGTAAAATATTTATATCCTGCCTTACCTTCAGACTCAGATGAGAGTCTGCATGTCTCAAGCAGAGTTGAAGTTATTGGTCACACCAGAGGCAATATCCCTTTTTCTAACATAGGCTACACAGGGACTTGAAAAAGATTTATGCTAACATGATGACTGTTACAAATCCATCACGACATAAATTTCAATTAACTGAAACTGAACCCAGACAAAATGGAACTGATGCTGGGGAAAGGTGGATGTCTGGAAAGATCTAGTGCTTCCTACTTTTATGGGGTTCAGCTAACACTTGCTGGCTCAGTTAACAGCCTTGGGGGTTATATTGGATCCAAAATTATTGAAGCTACAAAAATGCTTTCTTCCAACTCAGCCCAAAGACAGCTCTCAACTTAGACTTGGCCAACCTGGACCCATGCTATGGTAACATGAAGACTATACTACTGTAATGCAGTCTACACAGATCTCCCCTTGGAGCCAATTGGGAGAGTCCAGTCAGTTCAAAATGCTGAAGCTAGGTTATTATCAGGAGCAAGGAAGAATATGCATATCACTACCATTCTGCAATCACTCCAGTGGGAACTCCATTTCAGTTTTGTTTGAGGTTTCTTTGTTTTCAGATTTCTATAATCCAAACCCTACTGTATAGTTCACTGGATGTCCCATCGTGTTGATTATACTTGACTTACAACATGTAATCCACCTTGAGTCTCCACAAGAAAGGCAGACCATAAATAACCAGACAACAATAACAATTTGTTTATTCATAATTATATGGGGAGAAATAGTCTTCATTCTTTCAAATACCATGCTATTTGTGACAAAATATTGACATGATTTAAAGTAATGTAAATGAGGTTACTTTGTCCTGTGGGGTCCCATAACACACAATTTTATCTCCCATGCCATCCAACCTCTATGGAAAAACTTTGAGAAATACTTTGTAATTTTGTAATTGGATGCCATCAGTGTGCTGACAAAACCTAGCTCTCACTACCTAAATCTCCCGAGGATGCAGTAGAGATATTGAGCCACTGCTTAATTGCTGAGGAAATAACTAATACTGACAAGAGGCAATGCTAGTTGGGAAGCCTGGAACCTAAAGGACATGGGGCTTCCCACTTTTGAAGGAGTTCAACTGGCCCTTGCTCATTCATTAAAGTATCAAGGGGTTAGTCCAGACCCAGCATTACCGCTGGAGGCAGATGCAAAAATGCTTTCTTTGGAAGGAGGCTCCCTACTTTGATTTGGTTGATCTGGCCATCTGGATCCACATTATGGTAACATCAAGGCTAGATTATTGTAATGTGCTGTGCATTGGTCCCCCCCCAATCAACTGGAAATTCCAATTACAGCAGAATGCCATACTTTGGTTATTATTAGGGGCTATGTAGAGCATGCATATTGTACCCATTCTGCCATCACACTATGGGCTGTTCATTAGTTACCAGGTTCAATTTAAGGTACTGGCTATCATGTAAAAGGGGGGCTATCATGCCCCCTTCATGGCCATGAATTCCCATATCTCCAGGACTGCCTCTCTTCCTATGTCAAGGCACAATTATTTCACTCATATGAACAGGGTCTTGTCCATATGAACAGGGTCTTATGTCACCCTGCACATGAGCAAGACTTGCATTTTCTGTAGTGGTCCACACCCCATGGAATGGCCTGCCAAAAGAAGTCAGGAAGGTGTACACCTTTTTGGTTTTTCGAAAACTATGTAAAATAGAACTGCTCATGAGGCCATTTTTCTAAAGGAATAACAGAATTATTCAGGAAGACATTTCAATAGAGGGCAGGGGCTGTGAACTATACTACTAATATGCATTATCTATTGCTTTATATTTTTATCTAACTCTCACTGCATTATATTTCAACTTATGTAATACCATTTCTTGAACTGTTTAACATGTCATGATTAATATTTATGCCTTATGTCAGATTTCTGCAATATTAGTCCTACTGTACTGTTCATTAGATGCCTCACCCTAAGGAATGCACTGACTTTAAGTAATCTGCCTTGAGTCTTAATGAAGAAGGCAAACTATAAGTAAAAAACAAATATTTTCTAGTGCAGCTCCAGTAGAAATGTGCAACTTTCATATATCTGTGCAACTAAGAAGAGAGTTGAAGCAAGAGCAATGAAAAACAAAACAAGCAAATACACAGTGGTGTTTAAAAAACACATTCATGGTGTGAACAGAGCTACAGATAGAATTTTAAAGAATGATGTAATAATATACTATTACAACAAAACACATTAATATATTAGATCATTTGCTATTATATAAAAAAATACAAAACCTGTATACTAGTTGTGCATTTGGAAGAATCTGCTCTAGTTTGCTTGTGTTTTTTACCCTGAAGCAGAGCACAGCTGGAGACGGATTGCTGGTGAAGACTTTAATAATCCCACTTGGGAATGACACTGTCATATCACCAGTGATCTTCACAATACATCTAAAGATAGATATGAAAACAAACATTTCTTTTACAACCCATTGGGCATGTTGCATTTAGAAAAATACGAAACTAAATTCAGAACACATTTCAATTGAAAACTAGCATCAGGTGGTGTATGATTAATCAAACCTGTTCATTGATGACATGGTTTTTAAATAGGCAAGACAGCAACAAAAACACACCTCAGAAATGAAATGGCCAACACAGTTCTGTTAGGTTTTTTTACCACAAGAATTTTCAACAAGTGAAGTGAAGATTAAAGGCTTACAAATGAGCATTACAAAGCATTTGCAGGTACAGGCATAACAGTTCGCCAATAATACATGATGCACACTTATGTATCAGTACTGTATTCCCCCAAACATATCCCAAATTTTGTATGTTTCTTCTCTCTCCAAGTTACAAAGGAAGCTGTTTTTTAAATGCAAAAAAATCAAAATAGTGAATATCTTAAACTAACTTTGTGGGATCTGCTCCTTTAAAGTAGGCATTAACAGACTCAGTAAGAGCTACTGCAACAGGTAAGGTGTCCTGGTTTCCAAGGCTGACAGGGCTTGGACCTCGAGAAACACCTGCAATACAGTTTGAATGATTAATTTCCAATAGTATTACAAAGTTCAACTATGGATGCCTGTCTAGTTTTCACAAAACATTCACTTTCTAAATGATACCAAGAAAACATATTTAAATGCAGATCTTACAACATTGCACAAGAACTCCTGGAATTCAAATATGTAACTATATCAGATCAAAAGTGTATCTAACTGAATACTGTTTTATGAAAAGCACATCATGTCGACCCAGAAATGTAAATCAAGTTATAATGTAGATATAAAATCTTGGATCTAAGCTTATTCTTATTTTATCTGGGATGGTTTTGGGAAAAATAACTTTGGATTTGATCATCTAACCAGAAACAGTTGATCTAGCTTACTAATTGTACAAATCAGACTACTCAAAAGGAAGTTGAGCATGTTTCAACAAGAACATAAAAGACATCCCAGTCTATACTAGAGATCTGTGGCGTAGATACACACAATGATCTTTTATATACATGAATAGACCTTCGTTAATTTATATTCCCTGGCATTTGCATCTATGGAATGGCTCTGTCCATTGAAAATTACAGGGAAACTGCTCCAGACACTGCAGCTCCATGAGCAGATCAGTGTTCCTGAAGCCAGAACCAGACAGATAAAATAAAGTCATACATAACATACTTAATAGAATAAACTTTTAGATTGCCATTCATATCTTCACCTTCTTCATACAACTGGAACTGTTTTTGTTACAGAATTCAAGAGTCCAGTTTGAAACAACGGCTTAAAATAACTGATGCATCATCTCTCCTCCTGCAAAGTAGGGACTTTCATGCCAGACATTCTGCTGATTATGACAGTACCACTATATATACATTTTGTAATCAGATGACATGACACTCTTGAAAACAGCTCCAGTTTCACATTTTAGTTATATCTGAAATGAATGAACATCTGCAATAAATTCTTCTACAGAGCAAGCTTATAAATACTATTCAAACAACCCATCTGGGGGGGTGGGGGTGGGCAGGTAAAGGGCTTGGGGGATGGCACAGCCTCACACTGATGCATTTGCCCCTTCCACTGTGTAAGGGGCAGTCCCAATGGAACAGGGAGCAAATGTGTTGGCGTCTGGCCACCCTTCAGCTCTGTGGCAGCAACACCTGGAAGTTTGGACTGCCGCAGAACAATGCCAGCATCCAGTGCAAGGGGTGGATGGGCTGGAGTATTTATGGAGATGGAGCCGACATTAGTTGGCTTTCACCTGGCATTTAGGCTGGAAGCACAGTCCATTTAGCCCTATGAAGGGCTTTCCAGTGGCAGGGTTTTTAAAAAAGTTTTCTCTGCCTTCCTGTGTTGCCAGAAAGCCCTCTGGAGGCGGCAGGGTGGCACAGCAGCAGCACCATCCCTAGCTTCCTCAGGCTTTGGATGGGGCTGAAAAGCTATAAAAATATTTAGGTGCTGCTATGGGGTTAACATTGGACGAAATCTCTTACCAACTGTGGGTGTATTTGCTGCACTTAATGATGCAGAAGAGGATATGGAGGAAGAACTCTCTGCACGTGCCAGTGGAGCTGGAGGAGGTGGGCTGGAGTTGGAGGTCAGAGGAGGACTGAAGGGCCTTGGCTTAGAATAAAATATAGAAGCATTAATATATGCAGTCAAGTGTATAAAAGAGATAAAGATCAACACAGGTAAGGCTGAATACACCTACAATTTCATTAATTCCACTGAGTTTCCCGGTGGGTAACTTTGGTCTGGAAGCTGGTCTTGGAGGAGGTACTAAGGCACCCAGAGAAAGAGGGGTTGTTGGCCTGGCTGGAAGGAAATATTGAGATGTCAACAGACTGTTATCAGAGAAGCAACTGCGAATGTTTCAGTAATATTCTGGTACAGCAGCTATTTCAATCTAAAACTGATTTAACAGTATTTTTTAAGAGAACAGAAATCAGCAGTGTCATTAACACTAATACTATTATTCTGAAAAGCAGCCCTAGAAATGACACTTATCCCCTCTTATTTAATAGTTTTAATGATCCTTTAATTTTTAAGTCGTTTCCTTTTAATCCTTATGCTTTTATCCTATTGTTTTATGTTTCCATACTTATTTGTGCTTCCAATTTCTTTTTGCTAGTAGATTCTTTTAGATATATACTTTCAATTTTAAAACATGTTATCCTTTTAGTTATATTTTATTTACCTTATGCTGGTCTATGACTGCAATAAAAGTTGATTGATTGATTCTGTCACAGGGAAATAAACAACTAATTCTATACAATCAATTCCAATTTGAACAAGACTAATTGGCACATTAAATGCCTTCTACCAAGCCCGTAGGCCCCTTACATTGATACTGCCAATCCTGGCCACCTGGATCCACGCCAATGTTACTACTGTAATGCACTAAATGTGGGTCTCCCCTCAAAAGCAATTCAGAAACTCCAAGCTGGAACTGGCAATCATAAAAGTAACTGATCTCTGTTGTTGGGAGATTTGCGTGGATTCTAAGAGAGCTGCTGCCACCACGGCTGCTGTTTGGGGAGGGTGGGGGAGAGAAGCAGGTGGGTTGGGAGAATGATGGGAGCTGAAAGAGAGAATGATGGGGGGGCAGAAAGAATAAGAAACTGACAGGCATGTGGAGGACAGAGACAGTAAAAAAATAGTGGCAGGAGGCAGAATAGAATAGAATAGAATAGAATCTTTATTGGCCAAGTGTGATTGGACACACAAGGAATTTGTCTCCGGTGCATATGCTCTCAGTGTACATAAAAGAAAAATACATTTGTCAAGAATCATAAGGTACAACACTTAATGATTGTCATATAGGTCTAGTAAGCAATCAGGAAACAATCAATAGTAACAAAACCATAAAATGTAAAATCATAAAATAAAATGAAATAAAATGAAATAAAATAAAATGTAATGTCAGCACAGGCTATAGTCATACAGTCATAAGCGGGAGGAGATGGGTAATAAGAATGATGAAAAAAAGTAGTGCAGTAATTATATAATAAATATATAATAAATAGTTTAACATTATCGAGGAAATTATTTGTTTAACAGAGTGATGGCATTCGGGAAAAAACTGTTCTTATGTCTAGTTGTCTTGGTGTGCAGTGCTCTGTAGCGACGTTTACAGAGGGTAAGAGTTGGAAAACAGCTTTATGACCAGGATGCGAGGGGTCAGTAAATATTTTCACAGCCCTTTTTTTTGACCCGTGCAGTATACTTGCGGTCCTCAATGGAAGACAAAGTGTGAGTTAGCAGCAATTGTTTTTTCTGCAGTTCTGATTATTCTCTGAAGTCTGTAGTCGTATCTTGTTGGGTTGCAGGAACCAAACCACACAGTTATAGAGGTGCAGATGACAAGACTCAAATTATTCCTCCTCAGTAGGAACTGTATCAGCAGCCTCTTTGGGCAGCGTTTGAGACTTCCTGAGTTGGCGCATGAAAGAACATTCTTTGTTGTGCTTTTTTTGATGACATTTTTGATGTTAGGTGACCATTTTAGGTCATGAGATATGATGGAAGCCTAGAAATTTAAAAGGTCTCTACTGTTGATACCTGTGTTGTCTAAAGTATTGTGAGAGGAGGTAGGATGGGAGGGTTTCTCCTGAAATCTACCACCATTTCTACGGTTTTAAGCGTGTTCAGTTCTAAGATTGTTCCAGTGGCACCATCGAGGGCTAGTTGTTCAACCTCCCGTCTGTATGCGGTTTCATCGTTGTCTCGAATGAGACAAATCACTGTTGTATCATCTGCAAACTTCAGTGCATTTTAACAGATGGATCGCTTTGAGATGCAGTCATTGGTATACAGAGAGAAGAGAAGTGGTAGAAAGTACACAGCCTTGCATTAGCAGGGGGGGCCTGTGCTCATTTTACAGGTGTCTGATGTAGCAATTTTTCCTAGCCTCACCTGCTGTTTCCCTCTATCATTGTTAGGAAAGCTTGCGATCCACTCTACAGATATGCTCAGGTACTGCTAGCTGATTTAGTTTGGTTTAAGAAGAATGTCCGGTATGATAGTATTGAATGCTGAACTAAAGTCGTAACAAAGAGGACCCTTTGCATAGGTCTTTGGCGATTCAAGATGCTGTAGAGATATAGTGCAAAAGCCATGTATTAACAGCATCATCCTGTCCGATCTATTTGCTCGGGTATGCAAATTCGCAAGAGAGGTCCAACAAGTGGATCCAGTGATGGTTTTCAAATGATACATCACTAGCCTTTCAAAAGTTTTCCCCATAACTACAGATGTTAGAGCAACTGGTCTGTAGTCGTTCAGTTCCTTGATAGGAAGGCTTCTTCGGCACTGGGACAATAAGTGGAGTGTTTGAAGCAGGAAGGAACATAGCACATCTCTAGTGATTTGTTGAAGATTTGGGTGAAGATGAGACCAATTGAACAGCACAGACTTTTAAGCAAGAAGGTGTTGATGTCTTGTCTGGAGCCTGGTGCTTTTCCAGGCTTCTGTCTGTGAAATAGATCTTGCACTTCCCTTTTCTAGAGATCACCAGGGGTTGTAAACCCAATGGAAATACAGGTGCAGTTGTAGGAAGTTTGGCTATTGTTGGTGCATCTATGAAATAGAGGTTGTGGGAGAAAGGTGACTGTAGATTATTTTCAAACCTACAGTAGAACACATTCAGGTCAAAATTAGCTCTGCCACCATTGCTGATTTCCCTTCAGCTTGGGAAGGTGGTTTTGCTGTAACCGGTGATATTTTTTGAGAGTTTTCCACATGTTTGTTGCTGTTTTCGCTTTGGTGAAAAACTGATTTTTAGCTTTTCTAGAGTAGTTTCTTTTTGCTGCTCTGGATCTCCTTTTGTTAATACATTTACTGGCTCTGATTGTAGCCAGCACTCTCTATCACCTTTTCTGTAGGCTCTCTTCTTTTTTGGAACGGCCCGTAACTGCTTAAGTTTAGCTGTGAGACCAAGGTTTGTTGTTACTATATATATCGCATAAGTTCCTGGATTTAGGAAGTATACAAAGATCTTCACAAAAGCTGACATATGATGTTACAGTATCAGTGGAGTTCCATCCAAATCTAGGAGGTGTCTTTAAAATGTTCCAGATCTGTACAGTCAAAGCAAGCTCTGCAGCTTTAACTTTGCCTCTTCAGTCCAAGTTCTCACTGAATTTAGTTATTGGTTTTGTGGCTTTACAATCTTTGTTTGTAAGCAGGAATTACAAGGTGAATCATGCAATGATCAGAATGGCCTACAGCTGCTCGTGGGTAATCTAACCGATAAAACATCTTTCAGTGTTGTATAAAGCAATTGGTCTAAGATATTCTTGCTCTCTGGTGGGACAGTTGACATGCTGAAAGTATTTTAGGTAGGTCTTTCCAACACTTAAGTTTGCTTTGTTTAAATCTCCCAAAATAATAACCAAGTGAATCAGGGTATTTGGCTTCAGCCTCCATAATCTGATTGGCTAGAGTTCTTAATGCCTTTTTTTTTTTACAGACGCTTGTGTGGATGAACATAAACCAAAAAAAAAACAGAATTCGAATTCTATCTCTCGAGGGAATAAAAGGGTTTGCAATTAATAGAAGTAAGGACTCCAAGTTTTCATCACAGAATTTTTTTGAATTCATTGTTATAAGTCCCTTGACACCAGCCTTTTGTTGATGTATATACATTAATCCCTCCCCCTTTTTCTGCTTCCCCTGATAATTCTGCAATTCTGTCTGAAGGCGTAGAATATCTTGAAACCCCGGTATGCACATGCTATTATATCATCAATGCTCTCATTTAGCCAGGTTTCCAGTAAAGCATAGGGCAGATGTATGCGCTTGTAAAAAATCAGAATTGCATCTGTTTAAAAGAAGTATTTCATCTATCTTGTTGGCAAGTGAGCATAAATTGGTAAGAAAGATTGAAGGGAGTGGGGTTTTTTTGATTCCCTTATTCCTTAGTCTATTTAAAATCCCCGCCCTTTTACCTCTTCGTCTCTGCCGCCTGTGCTTGTTTTTGCTGATCTGTCGTTGCCGGGAAATGGCTGCCTCCTGTGCTGAAATTTCCTCCGTGGTTTCCTCCGTGGTTGTAAAGACAGATAGGGGTAAAGTTACAGAGAGCCACTCCTTAAGGAAATGTTCCCTAATTCTTAGCAGATGGTCTCTGGAGTATGAAGTTCGTTGTAAATTGCAGGAAAAAGTAGAAAATGTAGAAGCCATTTGAGAGCATCCCACCGAGGCAGCCCTCGTCGGCGCCATTTTGGAGAAATGGAAAGAGTGAGAGAAAGAGTGAGAGAATGAGAAAAGTAAGGAAAGAAGGGAGGAAAGTAAGGGAGGAAAGTAAGGAAAGAAGGGAGGAAGCAAATTTAGGGGGAAGGGGGCAGTGTCAGGATGTCGCATGTTTCTTGCAGGGCCCCACTTGATTATATTATTTTCCAAAATTGAAGAATATTAGTTTGGACAACATTATATGGGATTATTAAAATTTCAAACTATTTGATGTATCTTAGTTTGAAGATCTTATGTAGATTATCATGCTGAGTAAGTATTTATGTACAAAGGTCTGATTAAATTTTTATTATTTTGGTATTCACCATCTTCAGCACCATGGCCAGGACCAAAAGTATCACAGGGTGCATGATGCATATATAGGGTTTTTTCCCCAGCTCCTTCTCCTCCTTCAGTGGCAGATCTCATACCCTCTGCAAAGAACCCCCTTTGAGTTCCGAGAACTCTGTATTGGTACTCCATGTGACATAAGGGGCTGTTGCTGGAAATAAATGACTCTATTCCCCCATTTTGGGTACATGGAAGCATTTTCAGTTTGCATGTAGGCCAAGGGGAACTGGTGGCGCCTGGCCAATATACTGAACAAGTCTTCATGCAAACTTGCTGAAGTACTTTTTTTTGTATTTTAAATGCAAAATGTTTGTTACTATTGTAGAAGGGCTGTACCTATCCCATGCAGATGTCAGTGACACAGAAGGTAGCAACAGCAGTTTTTAAATGAAGCTTGTCATTCTCTGTATTTCAGACTATTATGACATAACATATATTTGAACTTATGAAGACATCTTTAAAAACAAAAACAAAACACATGTGGTCTGAAATATGTAGCATACACACCCTGTCACTATTTATTCAGCTGGTAAAGATTGTGTATTGTCCTACATAATACCAGTACATCATTTCAGCCGAATTTAGCAGAATTTAATCATTCTTTCAGTCAAACTTTTCACAACTGTCATGAAGAACTAATAGAGTATGTTTATATGGGAACATTAGCACAAATTAGCAACCAACAGACTTTACTATGATTTTGGGTGTTTATTTCCCATGGTATACTTATCAAACAAGACTTCTGTTAAAATATAAAACATCTGCACGAATTATATCCTAGTCGCAGTAAATTTACCTGATGAGGATGAAGACATTGTTGAGGTCAAGGATGATGAGTCACCAGAGTTTCTAACGAGTGGGTCCCATGCCCAGAGGTCACTGGTCCCCTTTCTATTTTAGAAGTTCATCAGAAAATGAAGCAAGTTACACATGGTCAAACATGCAGATTTTCACATAGAACATTTTCTCATGTAAATTACTGTAATCAAGGTAAAAGCAAAAACTAGCAGGTCTGATTATGGACAAGGTTTTGCTGATTATGGACAAGGTATCAGCTGTGCAGTGGGGGCGAATGTCTGTCACAGCCAGATTTCCTGTACAGAAGTATTTCCTGGAGCTCGATTCACTTTCCATTCTTTCTGCAACAAGTGAGACCACTTCTAGTGCGACTATTGATTTGCTTCACTGCCAGAGCGGGCAGATTTGCCAGTGAGCACAGTTTTGCCCCAGACATCTTCTCTCCACTCACAGCCAGCCTACCTAGCTTACCCTGCTGCCCACGCCTTCCCCCTTGCCTTCCCCAAGTTGCTGGCTTCCTTCTGCTTCTCCATGTGCTCATATGAAGACATCGATATCTTGATATAATAACAACAGAAAAGTCTTTTCCAAGGTACAGTACAAGCAGAGTCTCTTTTTGGCTCCACCCCACCTCCCCGATTTTTTTTTATTTTGCCCTCTCCAATAATCAGGAGGGCTTTTAACAACTTTATTTCACACAGGCCTCTACTTTAAACCCTCTCTTTTCCTGTGGCAGAGGGAGGAGGGAAGGGGGACAGAATATCCCTCCCCCCCAAAATCAGGAGAACTCCAAGTAGTTGACTGAAAAGGGATCAACTGAGCTTTAAAACAGAGCAATGGAAATATTTTGGGTCACAAAAACTCAGGCCTGGGCAGTGAGTCCTGCAACTTGCAATGGAGACAGCAATCTGTAAAAAAAACAACCCCCAAACAAATGGTTTCTCACCTCCACATAAAACAAAGAATGAAACTTACTCATTAGATGAAACAGAAAATTTCAATTTTGTTAATTCTTCACCTAATTAAAAAATATGACAACAATTAAAACCTATGATATTTACTAAAATTAACGAACCTGAAGACACAGCTGCAAATAGCAAACTGCTAATAGACATAATTTAGAAATGTCAAGGTCATATGGACAAACACATGAATTGTTTAGTTTTGCCATGCTTTCTAAAATTTGCTTAGGGTAAAGATCATTGCTAAATGTTGGCCTTTGAGCAATTTTGTGAGAATATAGTCTTATTCCATGTTATACTTCTCCAATCCCTGTAGTTTTTTATTTCCCATTCTAGCTGCAGTCCCCTATGCCTCTTTAGGAAGCTAATCCTGATGGCCAGTCAACTGCAATTTGGAGGAAGTCCTAGAAAAGTCAGGTTTATCCTTGCAAGAAGGGTGAGGGATAAAAATAAGAATCCACATGCAAAACTTAACTTGTGAAGAATATATACTCTGGACTAGTTCTTATGCAGGTGTTACTTCTATATGGAACCATGTCACATGAAAAGTTGCTTAACAAAGACACAAGTATTTCTGAACAAAATGAACACCCTCTTGTAAACATTTCTATAGAAGCACAAAGGTCTGACCATTACTTGGCAGTATATCAGAGCTGTTTCCAGCCTTGCCCTCAAAATTTATACAGCACACTATAACACTGGAATATTGTTCCAAATGCATAGACTTCCCTCATGTCTTTTATGTATTTTGCTGCAATGAAGGCTAATCCTGAATAAAATAACTAGGAACTATGGCCAACTTTGGCTTAATATTTTACTGTACATGATATGTGCTAAAAGGTTTGTTTGAAGATCAAGAAGTCAAACATTTTATAATGTTTTGTATGCTAAATGAGATTGCTATATCTGAAATCATAATCTAGAGAGTTTGTTTCTAAATCCAGAATATAAGATTAAGACTAGATGTGAAATACTACTTCTATTGTTAAAATATTTATGAGTTCCATTACTAATAGTATGTCAGTTTTTTAAACTAATATCACAGATCACTAAATTTTGGATAATATGCCATAAAACAGGCAAGCTTTTCCAGTTATGGAAAAAGAGTAGCATCCTTCTCCATAACTTTTTTTTTAGCTTCACACATACAAGGAACTTAATTGTGAATACTCAGACTGAATACTATATGCAGCATTTCATTTATAAGAATCATGATTGTTCATGGACACTTTAACAAACATTAAGTGTAAGTAATATCTAAGGGTGAGAGAATTCATACTTACTAGATGAGTTTCGGTTCATTTGTGCCTGAATGAAAAAATAACAGTAAACAATGGTCAGCAAACTAGGAGATTGGTTGAAGCTGGACTTAAAAATAGTGCCAGATATTAGGATTAACATAAGAAAGAATGTATAGAGATGTATAGGTTAGATTCTTAAGAGTTTAGTTTGGAACATGAATTATACAGTTGATATAATAAACTGAAGACTATTTCCTGTAGGAGGACCTTCTACTGGTCACCACTGGCAACTGCTGTAGAATGGTCTATGTGACTTGCCAGAATAAAAAGGAGCAAGGCAAACACATGCAGTAAAAGAGTTTTTCCAAGTGAAATGTACTGCTGCAAGCTGGGATTAAAGATAAGCTTAAAATCCTGGAAATTCAGCTACATCCTTCAGCTTTTATATAAGAAAGAGCTACGTCCTTCAGCTTTTATATAAGAAAGTCTTCTAAAGCAGCCAGGGATGTGTTTCCTGTCTGAATGCCGAGACCAGGAAAGGCAAAATTTCAGCTACTTCATGGCACTAGATCAATGTTAATAAGTTTAATATGACAGCTTTAGGAAAGCTGCATATCAGTATAAAAACTGCACAGATTTAAGAACAAGGTAATATTGTCAATTAAATACATTTTAATACTTACAGGACTGTGTCTCTGATGTCAACAAAAATAAGGGAGGGAGAGAGATAATTATGTAAGATTCTGTATAATGTTTACTTTCAACATATCAAGCTACCAATCCTAAACATAAATTATAATTTTAGCATTAGATCAGATATTCTCAGAATGACACCCCCTCTCATAAATCTCTCATACCACAGCACTAGATGATCCCCAATAGACCACTGGTTTTACTAATATCTAAATA